>NC_142374.1:5180000-5840000 GCF_059441005.1 Hippichthys cyanospilos
ATCAGTTGCAGAAAAGAAAGATCAACCTTCCAATGACGGTACCAATACCTTTTCAAAATACAGTACAGTCGGCCCCCGGCTTACGAGCACCCTGATTTACGAACAATTCGCCTTACGAGCGTGGATCAGGGAGATTTTTGTCCTCCGCTTACGAACAAACCTCTCGCCTTACGAGCAATTCGACATGCCGGCCATTGAGTATGTAGAAATGTTCTCGTTTAATTGCGTCAATAAAATCAACAGTAGCGACATCATCAATCATCAGTAGATACTTGTGGTAGTAACGTGAACGCTATTGGTCTTACAACGTCACACTGACTGTCTCACTCACGGTGTCTAAATATATTACCATTTAAGTGTAGTGTTTGTACAGCTAAAGGGAAAAACAGCTGACATGAAATTAAATGTGCCGATTGCAGGACAAAGAATTGTCATTAGTTTAAATGTGTTTTTTTTTAAATTAATTGTCAATACATTCCAACCGTTTAAAAAAAAAAAAGCGAATAATTATCAGTCAGTCACGGAGATGCGAATATGCTATTGGTCGATTAAGGTCACCCGGTCTCACTCACGGAGATGCTATTGGCCGGCGTCACACGTCAATCACAGAAATGCCGATATGCTATTGGCCGAACGCCTTTATCTAGCTTGATGGGACAGGATGGAAGGAAGGAGAGAAAATTAGTGAAAAACGGAATGTTGTGAAGACTTTGCAAACTTTATCTGTTAGACATAGCTTCTAAAATTACTAGCAGCGGTAAAGAAAGAAATAAGAGGATGATGTTTTAGTATCTGCGTGATTTGCACCCTGACTGAAAGAGTTACTGTAACACTGTAAGACCAATAGCATATCTATCGCCGTGTTAACTTTGAGCGTTGGACTCTGCCTCCCTCTGCTTACACCCAGCTCAAGTCTCGTTGTTTCAAAGGTAAAAGCTATTTATCCATTGTATTTATTATATAATACAAGTGTACAGCAGATTATGTCACTCAATTTTAATACTATATGTATACAGTGTGTCGTTTTTACCTAAGGCTTTGGCGCGCGTTGCACGCATTCACGAATTAACATGGGTTTGGATTGCCCGCTATACGAGCAAATCGAGATACGAGCGTAGCCGCTGAACGGATTAAGTTCGTAACCCGGGGGCCCACTGTACTTGCAAATATTATTTGTAAATTATATTAGCAAAGTATGAAAATGTTTGCAATGTATTGTATTGTATTGTATTGCCACCAATGTACTTATGCAGGAAAGCAGGGCAAAGAAGAAGAAACCATGAGAGATATGCAGACTGATCCAACAGCAGAAATGGTAGGTAAAATAATAAAGCAATTCTTTGGCACTTTTAACTAACAGTTTGGTGGTGTGCTCATTCTCCCGCCTGATGTCACTTGGGATAGACCAAGTGAGCATACTGTATAAGGAGAGATGATGGATATACGGATTTTGTTGACTTTGAGTTTAAAATTACTTTTAAACTGATTTAGATTTAGAGTTTGAAATTTCAGTTAAACTTACTGGGATTTCATTTCTGGCATTTGTGTTTCCTTCTTGCCTAGCCCACAGTAGATACACTGCTCAATATGTTCACGGCATATGAAAAGTGTCAAGCCCAGGTGGAACACATTCTCCAACATTGGGATCGTGAGAACGGTTTGTTGCGGGTCCCACTTCCAGGTATGGATGGTCCAGGAGGCCCAGAGGAGGCCCCAGCAGAGAAACAGGTACTTGTCTGCTGTATTCTCACTTTAAAAGAAAAAAATATGTATTTTAAGGCCTCCCCAAATCCCCAATCATGGTTTTCTTATCATTTAACCACTGAATCCCAAATCCATTCGAAACAGGGTTCTTTACTTAAAAATATATCATTGTCCAAAAATTGAAAAATTCAATGTGATCATCAGATATACACTGTATATTGTTTAAAAACCTTTACCAAGCCATCATATTTACTTTTTGGAAACATAATCTTAGTCCACCAACACCGGCCAATGCACTAACTTAAACACGTGGAAAGATTTTCATTTTCAATTTATAATCACTTACTTTACTTCCAGGGGCCCTCATCATGGCCAATGGCAAAACCAAGGATGTTTTTTGGTGTTGTTGTTGTGTTTTTTTGTTTTTTGTTTTTTGCTTTTAGTAAACTTATAAACATGTTTTTTTTTTTGTTGGGTTTTTTTTTTTTTTTGCTTTTAGTAAACTTAGAAATCTGTCTATGTTGTATCCCTCACACTAGCCAGCTATCGTTAAAATAAAAAACGAGAGTTTCTCCAGTCTAGCATTCAACTTTGCCAAGTTAGTGGTAGCACAGCGTATGAGGCTAACAGCAAAATTAACTGCAAAGGCATTGATACAAATCTAATGCTCTTTGTTGGACAAACATCCCCAAACACTTAAGGATGGTTTAACAGTTTAATATAATGCTTGTTAGTTGGGTAAACATTCCAAAACACTTCTGGTAACTGGTTTACCAGCTTGCATTTTAGACGTTGCTGCGCACACCCCTCATACGTCACGTGTTGTTATTGTTAGGATTTCCGAGATGAGGCTCCCATGGAAGGGCCCTGAGGCCTCGCAAGTGAAAAATATCCACAATGGAATTCCTACACCCCTGGCTTGTTTCATGTTTATAAGTGAAGTTGTCCAAATGAAATTAAAGTTGTCTTTTCATCACCATACTGCCCCAAATATAAGATGCACTTTTTTCCCAAAAAACGAAGGCCAAAATTATGGGTGCATCCCAAATAGTAACCTAAAGATTAGATTTATTTTATTTTTTTTCATTCGGGCCTATTCAGGAAGATATATGTTGCCACAAAAGCCAAGTTTTCTTGCACAGATGGGCAATTATATATCAACCGTATTCTTACTTATCGCTACATCGCAAAGAAATGAAAAAACGACTGCTTCGAGCACATTCAACATTAAACTTGTGCAGCATTCACTAACCATTCACAAAGTGGGGAATTTGAAATACACTTAATCTGCAAAAATATATATCACTTACGGATATGAACGGAGAAAATATGAAGAATTTACAAAGATGGGATTGATTCTGTTTTTCTGTATGTGTATTCTTTTTTTTTATAGAATTCTGTAGCAAAAAAGAGCAAAAAATCCAGTAGCAAGATCCCGTCTCCCAATCATACGGATCCAGCCAAAGCAGAAAAGGCAGCAGAGAAACCAAATATCATCCCTCACATCGTTCTTAAAATCATCGGCAAAGACTATCCAGATGTATTTGAATTGCTCAAAAGAAAAGACCTACCTCCACTACATGAGGTGGAGCCAATAAATACCATTTTGTTTCCTGCATTTTTCATTCACCATGCCAGAATATTTCCTGTTCTTACCTTTGGTTTTCCACTTTGCATAGGTACTAGATGAGCTGGGTTTGGAAACGGGCACACTTTCTATTCCTCCACCTATTACATTCTCGGTGATTCATCTACCCAAAAATAGAGAGCGAGCAAAGAGACAACTGACCTGTAATTGTTTCACATTTTTGAGTCGCTCTGCAGGAGATGAACGAGATGAGAGGAAAGAGGAAGATGATGAAGATGTACAATCAACAAAGGTAAATTCTCCCAAAACCTGTATGCCCTTTTGATGAAGCAAGTGCTGTGTTGCAACCTTAATGTCATTGTAAATCAAAACACATTTTACCAGGTAAAGATTTTTCAATAACAGTTACATAAATGGTTCAGCAATTGCCTCAGTTATTTTTATTTAGTTTTATGTAGATTTGCAGTTTCTAAACCGCTAGAAAGATTAGAATTGAACTTGATCTCACCCCTTCCAAACTCGGCAACTTTCTGACCAAAGCCACTAATGTGATTATTCACAGAAATACATGCAGGTATAGTGACAAATATAAAATGTTCATATTGTGCCTGTTGATAAGCCTTTTCTTGTTGCAGTGTGGTAGGTGTCTGTTTGATTAAACCTAAAATTAGAGGCACGCATTGGGCCAGAGAAGAATGTTTATTTTTTCACAATTTATTTTAATAATATTGTACTACATACTTTATATTTATAACTTTCAGGTCATTGCACTTTAACATATATAATACAAAATAAAACAAAAATTAAAACAAATGCAACAACACTGATGAAGAACGAAAAATACTAAATCAATTTATTTATATATTTATTTATGTAACCTTTATTTAGCCAAGAATGTCTAATTGAGGCTAAAAATCTAATTTGCAAGAAAGTCCTGGCCAAGACACAACAAAATTTAAATTTACAACAGGATTGCATGCATATGAGCAAAATTACAGTATGAATAAAAATGACATCGAAATTAGATAACACACATACAGATGAGGCAATCTCAAGTGGTTTCAGTCTGTATTTAAAGCCATTCAGTGAAATAAATTGTATTAATTTCCAGTGCTTTTGTAACATATTGCATGTTGTGGGGTCAGAGAAGATGAAAACCCATTTTTTTCCTGATTCACTGCAAATGTTTTGGCTTGTTCATTTGTTTGAACAAACAAACAGACAAGCACAACTCAAGTTAAGGATATAGTCGTTTTTGTCCAAGCCTGTCATTAGCTTCTTAATTTTTAATGATTCTCGTGATCCACGTAGCATCCACGGCAGCATTCAATTTTATTGGTTCTTGTTCAGTTTCAAGTCAGTCCATATGAAGCAATGAAAAAGTGAATGTTAACGCTTTTAGGGAAACAATAAGGATGTGTCCCCTTTTCATATGTACGTAAATTCTGAGGTACCCATGAGCAAATTGTCTGTGTGCCCCGTCACATTGAAATATTCTTGTGCATGCCTCTTCTGTGTTTGTGTCATATGTGTTTGTGTGCTATAGACAGCAAAAGGTCGAAAAGCGAGTGCAAAGCTGAAGGAAAAAGACAAAAAGGGCAGAGAGAGTGCAAAGGGTGTAAAACGGCCTGCTGCTCTTCCCAAAGTCAAAACTTTAGATCAAACATCCACTCTTGTGTCTGCCGCAAGTGATATTGCTGAACAAGATCCCCATCTGGCAAGTGTGGAACAGAAACGCAACCAGAGGTATGAAAACAAAAAGCATACAAAAAATTAATAAATAAAACTAAAAAAAAAAAAATTGCAAGTGCTTCTTTTAAATCATCCCAAAATTGGTGAACGGCTGTATTTACTTCATTCTCAATACATTAATATAGACAATGTTCTATTGTAAGTTACTCTCAAACATTAATGATCATTTTTAATAACATTTTACGGAGGATTTAATTGTAACTTGTTGTTTTATTTACTATTGAAAGAACTTTTTTGTTAAGGTGTTTTTTTTATTTTATTTTTTTTTTCATTTAATTTTTTCAGCGCTGATTACAATAAGATTTTTTCAACTTTAAAAATTGTGACAATGATACGTCAGAGGTTAATTCTTTAGCAGTTGCAATGACAGTTTTCTTGGCTGCTATGCCAAATTTGAGCTACTATGTAATCCAGAATGGGCATATACCAGCACTGTACAACTAATTGTCAGGCATTTGTGGTCAGTTAAATTCAACAAAGCATGACTTTTATGTGTTTTCTAGTTTCTCCTTGAATTTTTGGAGCAATCAATCTTCTTAGGTGTTATGTACACCTCAAAAATGTGCTTGTTTACATCTTCTTTTAGCGCTTCCAGTTCCATCTCTTTTTGCAGACAACAGCATTGTGCTGAAGCATGTTCAATCTGTATCAATAAACAAGATATTTTTCTCTGCTCTTTGGCATCTTGGAAAATCTCTTTGTGTCTTTGTGTGCAGCCTCACAACATTTCGCTGGGTTGTACCAGCTAATGGACAAGTGATTTTGAAGATATGGTTTTACTCATGCTCCCCTGGGAAATTTGAACAGACCTTCAACTTTGAACTACTTGGGACTCACAGAGTCTACCAACTCCTCTGCAAAGGGATTTGCACATTTCCCTCATTCTGCAATGACTACAAGTCAGTCAGAGATACTGAACTGTATTAATGTGATTGTTTGTCTTTGCAAGATTTAAGTGAATTTATCTCTCAAAGCCTTCTTGGAATTATTAACAGAGATGAAAGTGATTTACAGATTGAGCCTATATATTTATGAGAAAATGTTTTTTTTTTTTTTTTCCATAGAGTTCTTTTCCCCTATTGTCGAGAAGTGCCAAAATTCATCCAAGGGATTAAGAGGACGTATGTTGTCAATCCTGGATTCTATGAGTTTGGACCATTACTTTGTAGCAAAACCAGAGACAAGTGAGAAGAGCAAAGAGTCTGGGACTGTGTGCGTGATTTCTCGATGCCTTACATTACTTGGATTTGTTTGTTCTCTAGATACAAGGATAATCGGTATCCAGAAAACACAGAGAGAATAGTGATCAAAAACAACTCCGGACTTGAAGCTGAGATTCAGTTCCATTTCCAGAATGACACACAGGCCATCACATACATGCTTGATCCCCCCAATATGACTTTGAAACCTGACCAAGAACAGGTAACGTTAACACGTCAAATAGCCTCCTAAATTTGACTGGTCTTTCCCAACAGCTACAGTACAGAAGAATGTTTTGTCACCACTTGCTATTTGATTTGGGCTAGCTATTGGTGCACCAGTGGTTCCTTTCTTTTTACATGGTTATGATTGTAGTTCCAACAGAGGTGGGCATTTTTTATTTTAGTTTTTTTTTCAGGTCCATCATTTACAGTCAGTTGGTGGGTACCATGGACCCCTTCCATCTTCGTCTGTGTTGTTTTTGGAAGTTTACCAAAATTGTAAACGTAGCTTCGTCATCCAAATATCAATGGCACTTCGGTCTTCACTTCCATCTCTCTGGAAAAAAATAAATGAATAAAATAGCGGTAATTCCTTCATTTGCATCACTTCAATATTTTTCAACCCCCTTCATCTTGTTAAATCAAATATTACAAACAAGAAAGGATCACCTCCAAAAAATGAAAACTCCTTAATATAAAAATAATAAACATTATAATATTGGCCCAAGATAAATGCAAAGCTACACCTTGAAGTCTTCTTTTAAACCAGTCATTCGTTGACTCAAATAAGACAACAACAAAAAAAAACACACTTGCGCAAAGAAATAACACTAAACACACACCACAATGCCCAGCAGACAGGAACTCTGAGCACAGGTGCACTGCAGTTTATATTAATGTACCCCCTCCAAGACTGACTGTAATCATACAAAGTCATGTGAGTACATGTTATCTTCCACATCTACAACAAACACAGCCCAAGTGAAAAGCAAGGTTTTGCTGAGCTCAATTTACCATGATTATTTACTAAAATGCAATTTTACTTTGCAATTGCTTAACTTCTAACTTGCATTTCCTGGCTACGAGCCACATAATATTGGTTATTTAAATGACATCACCTCTCTTTGCCACGAAGGAAGGCATCCCAATATGCTTTGCTCACCTATGTGTGTGTTTATTCATTCAATTCATATCTAAAAAGTAGAATAACATAACATAAATCCGAATACTTAATTCATAAAATTGCTTTTTACTTTAGGGTGACACCTAACAATTACCACTACAGATGAAAATGATATACATGTCTAATTTTAAGTCAATACCTGTATATCAATGTAGGTTGTGAGATTTTTACTGTACTTGGAGAAATGAGAGTTTTCATATAATGCAGAATTGTTTTTTCGTCATATCAGGAGTTGACTGTCTGGGCTTATCCAACAACTCCAGGAGAAATCAAGGACAATGTTGTGTGCTGTATCAAGGACAATCCAGAGGTTTTCACCATCGCGCTCTCCTGCTTGGGAGTGAGACCAGAGCTGGAGCTAGAAAGCAAGCGCTTGCATTTCAACAGGGTTTTACTTCACAGGTACAGTTGTTTTGTGGAAAATCATGATCCGTCAACTGTATTTTCAATGTTTCAGAGCCTTTTCCTTTAACATAATATTATGCTGAATATCCTCTGCACAAAAGGCAGGAGAGTCGAAGTGTGAAGATCCACAACAGGACACCTCTGCCAATATCTTGGAGAATTCATGGGTTGGAGGAACTTGGCGATGAATTTAGCATATCCCAGGACCACAGTGTTGTTTTACCAAACTCCTCCCTTCTCTTGAGCTTGCACTTTTTGGCCAAAAAGCCATTAAATATCAAAAAGCAATTACGCCTTGAGGTAAGCTACAATTCTGCATATCTTCATGACATTGTTGGGAGTGGGTAGTATTAATCAGAGCAGGCTCACCCTTCCTCTGTATGTGCTGTTTTTCAGGTGTCAGATGCAGAAAATATTTTGGGAGTCTTATACACGGACAAAATACAGGTCTCTGCAGAAGCCTTTGATATAGCCATGGACATCACACCAGGTACAAATCTGAAATGTCAAAATGTACAAAAATGTACGCAAATTACATTAAGTCAATCATGAAACTGGATTACACAAGCTATTAATATCAAGGCAAATACCTTGCACAAACGAAAATGTGAACGAGCTAAACACATACAGGACAGTCCTATATAACCCGATGAAGAAAAGAACTGATTTTAGCATGTTATCCACAGTTAGAAGTTGTTGGATCAACAAACAAACTTATTTGGGGCATATGATCATATATCAACATTCTTACAAGGAAAGTACAACTTACAGACAATCGTAGGCCAGATTTTACAGAGGCAAATCAACGTGTGCGTCATTGACTGACTGCTCTCAAAACCACACCATCCTTCTCACTACAAAATGTAGTATCAACAGCGGCCAGAGGGTGCCAAAAACAAAGATCAGGCCAAACAAAGCACAAATAAATGAACTGTTCCACTAAATAAGTTCCAAAACATTATTTCAGGTGCGGCCCACGCGACCCGGTACCATTTGATCCACGGACCGGTACCGGGCTGTTGACTGGTGGATTGGGACCACTGATATAGTGGACATTTTGTATGTGTTAAATGGTATAGAATTAACACATCCAATACTGTTATCATTCTGTGGCAGATGGCTGTCTGGACTTTGGAACCATAAAAGTCTTTGAAGAGGTAGAACGTACCATCAAACTGAAAAACCAAGGAAAATATGAATTTGTATACAAGTAAGTTTCAATAACTGCATTGTTACAGAAGAATTTGTGTTGTAATACTGAACCCTTCCTGAGTACCCTTTTCTTTTTATCATAGAATTTTAGTTGGGGACAAAAACCCCAACCTAATATCAGCATTCTCAATGTCCCCTGCAACTGGTACCTTAATTCCTCGCAAAAAGTACACATCAATTCAGATTGTCTGCAAACCTAAGAAGGAAGTCTCAGTCACAGACAAGCCTGTGCTCTCCTGTCAGGTACGGCAGTGCTTATGCAGAAATTCAAAATTAGCAACATGATAGCAATGTTGCCAATTTGAAATGCCTAGTTTTGAGGAAAAACACATTTAATGTTTTGCCACATTCATCTTTCAAATGTCCATAACAAGTGCACTCATTGCCTCAAAACGTTGTGCAACAAAAAGATTAGGTGTCCTTTTCCTACTGTAATTCTTTCTCTACGTGGTTGAAAAGTAGTCTGACTTTTAATTGGTGAAATTTCCTCAATTTTTTTATTTTATTTTTGTATTATTATTTAGGGTTAAGGTTATTTAAGTTATTTATCTGATCACTGTGAATTATCTTTCATAAAACAAAGGGTGCCAACAATTTTGACCTCGTATGTACTGTACTAGTGCAGATATACAAGCACATATATGATGTATGTTATTATTAATTTAAATTATCATATAATTTATTATTATTTATTTACATAACTTATAGTAATCTTTTGGTATATTTAACAAATATATGAATTAATAATTGTTTCTTTTCAGCAGATCTAAAGCTGTGTATTCTGAGTTGTGCAGCTGACATAGACTACTGACCAAAATTGTGTAGAACTGATTCAAGAGAAAGCAAATAGGAGCCATATAATGAGACATTATACTGTATTCATTTCAACTTCTGAATGCTGTTAAAATGTATACATTCATTTAAGTGATGATATAATTAAATTTGTCTATTTCAGGTGATTGAACCCACCATTGGAGATGGAGGACATATCGTAGCCATTTTGCCCATCAATGTTTCAGTCCAATCTGTCTTTTCCAGGTTTTCTTTCCCCTCATATTAAATGCAAACACTGATTAAAAAAAAATCTTTGTTTCTTACATGTGTGGTTGTAATCATTTTGGTAATGCAATGATTACAGCATTTTAATATTTTTGTATAGGTACACAATATCACCTTCATGTGACATCAACTTCGGTCCTCTCGTTTATGGCTGCAAAAAAAGCCAGACCGTTATTATTGAGAACAACGGAATATTCGAAACTCAATACACCATCTCAGCTGTGGGCATCGGCATTTGCCCACGAGCAAAGCAGGGGTAGGTGTATCCATTAAAAAAAAAAAAAAAAAAAATCTTTGTGTGCAGTGCACTGTATTTTCATTGTATTTGTTTTTTCATAGTTTGTCCCCAATGTCACTATTCAGAGGTGATACCATACACGGGTAAATTGTACTTTATGTTGTTTTGTGATGGTTACAGTGGTAAGAAAGCCGCTCGAGAGAGCGCTTCAGAGAAATCTCATACACCTGGCACCAAAATGAGGAGTGAGTCCTTCCAGAAAGATTCAACCGTCTCGCAGGTGAGAGACTAATTAAGTTTTAGTTTGACCTCTTTGAGTCCCATCTTGTTTGCGTTTTTGGACGGATCTCACATTTTGCAATGTTTTGTACAGCCATGTAAACACAGTGACCTAGACAAGATCATAAAAACCTATAGGAAATCGCAACTGTAACAGACCAGACGGAGTATTTATGGTAATCAACAAAATGTGTGTCACAAGAATTGCAATCATACTGGCCATGGTGTTTCGTATGAGTCTGCATCAGAGTTCCCATGACATCTGGCAGGTGATTTCTAAGCCTGTTTTAAACAACTCAAAATGTTGTTGTCAAATTTGCTATAGTTCAGTATCAGTGTGCGACACATTCTGGAGAGGATAATTTCACAATCTTTTCAGGGTTTGTGTACTTGGCTTTCAAAGGGGTTTGTTGTATTGGTCCATTATTAATCAAAGAAATCCCTAGGTTTGTCTTCATGAACAGATTGCTGCAACATAAAAGGTAATGAAATCGGAAATGTATAGATTAATTGTGCACTGAAAAATAGCAATGCAGAAAAATAACTCATTACTTAAAAATATATGAATAAGAAATTGACCTCCTCTGACACATGGCACAAACTCCATACTGCTTTTTGCTGAAAATAGTTCTCTGGGCCTGGAAAAAGATCCCGCCAGTCTTCTCTAGACAATGTGACCAGCATTGCCTCGCTGATGTTTGCACCTGCAATGGAAAACACATATCAAAATAAATCAGTACCCTGACAGGTGTATATTTGACAATAATTGAACAGCGTGACTCATTCATTACTTCTCTTTACTCTAAAGGCAGTAACTTAATCATTTTACATTTAGTGTAAATGCACATTCTACTTTGAAACCTTGTAGGCCGATGTTCAGAAGTATGACGAAGTCACAAATGCAATGAATAAGCAAGTCTCAAGTCATAAATTTCAAGTTTTAAGCTAATGTGGTAGAGACCATATGAGTCAAAGGTCAAAGCTAAACAAAAATCTAATCATCTACCCCAATTCTGATATAGCTCTCCTCAAATTAAAAACATTACAAATGATTCAGAATCCATTTTTAAATATTTTCTTATTTTATTATTATGAATATGACATTTTTGAATAAAGGATTATTGACGTTATTTCAAGAACTGCAAAACGAAACAAAAATGATTAATGTGAACTATACAACTCTATAATTGTTGTGTAGTTCTACTTTTTCTTGAAATAGGATTTGAATACAAGATGCGTCTTTACCGTCGCCCAAAAGCCATATTTTCTAAGCCGCTTTTTGAACGTACCTTCAACATATCGTAATGAGAAAATATGGCACCTCGATTCATTCAGCTTTTATTTTTTTGAGTCTGCAACTTGAAGTACGGTGTGCCCTTTGTATGGGTTACAGTAATTATGGAATTAGACCCCGTTATTTGCCTCAAAATACGGTGAGCCGTATGCTGTGGAAAATACGGCGTTGTCATCTCACATTTTGCGTTGTTGCAGGCGTGAACAAGCTGCATTTATTTACCGCCAATAGAAGTAGCTCCTCTCGTTCCCTTTAAAATCGGCCTATGAGTGGCGCGCAGTCCTTGACATGGCAGAAAGGGAAACTGCTAAGTCAACATAGGATATTGAAGCATACACATTTTGTTTATAGGGAAATGCAAGTCCCCTGCCCTCCATAGTTGTATCATGGCCACTGGAAGGATTTAAAATTTATATAATAAAGATAAGCAGTAGTCGACTCTGTGGAGCAGTGGTTAGCACATCTGCCTCACAGTTCAGGGACCCGAGTTCAAATCCACTTCGCTCTGGCCTTCCTGTGTGGAGTTTACAAGTTTTCGCCGAGCCCGCGTGGGTTCTCTCCGGGCACTAAGGCTTCCTCCCACATTCGAAAAACATGCATGGCAGGCGTATTGGTGTCAGGTTCATTTGTCAGACGTTCGTAAGAAATTGTACACAAAAAAGGAGACAAGGCAATCTTGCCAACTCATGCATGAGGGGAGCGAAGAGGAACCGGCCAAGGACAATTCTACTGCGCTCTGCCAATCTCTCCGACTCCCCTTACTTTTATTTGATACAGAGATCCCTAACTACATGAAGGTCCCGGCCCTCAAGAGGCAGGAAAAAACGCAAGACTATGGCCGGGACCTTGTGTACTTGTACTTCTATGTGTGAGCATGTGGGTGAGAAACTAATGCATGTATGAAAAAATACGTAGCGAAACATTCTGATAATGCATAGCAAAAACATCGATAAGAGCTCCGACTGGCAGGCTTGAGCGGCCTTCCTTCTGCTTGAGAGAAAACAATGACGAGACAGTTCTTTTCCCACAAACAGTGCACTCATTCTCCCAGCGTACCATCAACATACGTAGCAGTACATCAGCAGTTTATTTATTCATTATTATCATTCAGTATATATTTATTCATTCACACAGCAAAGCATTTCTTCATTGTGAGCATTAATATTTTGTAGCAAATGTATAATCATTATATCTACAACTATTCTAACAATAGTTATTCTAACAATTGGCCACACAAAATTATCCTTAGGTATGATTGGGTGCGCGAATGGTTGTTTGTCTCTCTGTTCCCTGCAATTGGCTGCCAACCAGTGCAGGGTGTCACTTGCCTAATGCCCAGAGGATAGGCACCAGCAAGGTTGTGACCCTTGTTAGTATAAGCGGCTTAAGAAAATGTATGGCTGGAAGACTAGTCGTGATTATGTGTATAATAAATTGTCTTTTGCATTGTTTCAGAGGTTTTGATTCATGTTGTTGTCAGCTTTATGAACATAATATGACAACATCCACCCGATCGTGGCTCAAAATTGTTTTAATTTTTTGTTGAATGAAGACTTTTGCCATGGATTGATGCATTTAATTCATTTTAAAGTCCTCAAACTTCAATATTTGTCAACAAATAATGATACTTATATGATTGGAATCCTTCTTTGAAAGATTTGTCCCGTAAATCGATTTGAAATTTTACATAATATACCGTAGCTGTACAAGAAATGCATGTTAGTTTTCTGCTCATTTTACATCCAAACCTCGCCGTGCTTTTTCTGCAATCCAGAATCGACTCACAACAGGGGTATTCGCAGTGTTCCCTTCCCAGGGAACAATGCAACCAAGGACCCGGCAGCCTGTAACAGTTGAGTGTTTAGCTGAACAGCTTGGCAGCTGGAGCCAAAACTTGCTTATTGACATCAGTGGCCGTGACCCCTCAGATCACCCTGATGGCATACCATACAAACTGATAGCTGAAATATGTAAGCCAGGTGGGTACTGCTTCGAGTCACTCTTACACCTCTTTAAATTGTAGGCCGGTTTATTGATTGACACTTTCTTTTTTTTGTCACACAGGAATCGTGTTGGACATGGCTTCTATCTTTGAGGAACACTTTTTATGTCAAAGCATCAGTCAGCTATCATCCGAACCATTCCTCAATGCTGAACAAGTTTTTATCCTGGAAGAGAATAAGTTCATTTTCAACAAAATCCTTGTGGGGCGAACTTCTCAGGCTCGCTTAAAACTCACCAACAACAGCAAGGTTCCTTACACGCTCAACTTGGGCATTAGATATGTTGGCATTAAGGTAAAGATCAGTTGGCTCTGCATGGAATATAGTATCCATAATGAAGAATACATAAAATCTCTATTATTGCTTTTCAGATGTCTGGTACTGTGGATGTTTTTGAATTGTCTTCTTCAACTGTGTTTGTTCCCGGCCAATCCCATGCATTCACTTCTTTGAGCTTCACACCAAATACGATGCAGCTCTACAATGCTGTCTTAGAAGCCACTTTTGATAAAAGTAGCAGGTAAGCCTCAGAATTATATTTTAAAATCTTTTCTAAGAAGCACATTCATAGTGATTATATCCCCTCTCTTTGTTGAAGAATAACAACAAGCCTAAAGAGCAAAGTTCTGGAGTTTGACATCGTTGGTGAAGGCTGCCTTCCAGTTGTGTCCGTGATACGTCCAGCCAGTAAATCAAATCCAGTCTTGCCGTTCAGAAGAATCTTAGTTGGCCGTACTATTTCCCTACCCTTGGTGCTGTTAAATGATGGCAATGTGCCAACACAGGTGACAGATTACACATTCTGGTATTGCTTTATTTGATTGTCAATACAGCATACTGTGTGCCCCCAAATATTCTGTTTTGATTTTTATTTGGTCAAACAATTATATATTCTTTATCATTTGTGTTAAGTTTTTACAATCCTAATGTTTGTGTTTTAAAGGTCCAGATTGACATGACAGATAAACACCGTGTGCTAACAATAAAAGGGACTCCTAAAAACAAATGTGATATCCAATTCTCCCAATTTGAAGACATCTTTGATTCCGGTATAAAATAAATATATATATATATATATATATATATATATATATATATATATATATATATATATATATATATATATATATATATATGTTTATGGGCATTAGGGCATAGGGGCAACAGTCTTCATTCAGTTCTTCTTCTCAACAGCACCTCGCTTAGTCCACAGAGCATGCCTGAAACTTGATGTCAATGAGAAGGTTGAATTTGAGGTCACGTTGTCATCTAATGAACCTCTGAAGGTGGAAGACAAGATTTCAGTGCAAGTAAAGGACAGCCTTTACAGCAATACCACAATACAAGTAACTGGAGAGGCTTACCAGCAACTCGTCAGTCTCGACAATATCAGAAAGCCACCACCGGAAATAAATCCAAACTATGATGAGGAAGGTAAGACTTAAAGCTATTGCAAGCAGCAAATATTACATGTGAAGAGGTGGGGTGAGTACAATTAGGAGACTGTCCCATTGTAAATTATTAGTCCACAGTGAAATGTTACATTTGTTGTTTAGGTTTTCATGTTTGCAATTAAAAATGCTCCTAGTTGTTCTGAGTAGTTTGAATTATTTACCAACAATCTCACAGGAAAATCTACCAAAAATCTCACAGAAAAAAATCTAATAAATTCATTTTATCTGAGGCTAATGCTGTTATCTGACACTGTAGTTCTCAACCTTTTTTCAGTAATGTGAAATATTTTTTTCTGCCAAGTACCCCTTAACCAGTGCAAGCATTCATGGGTTAGAAAAACAAATAAAATTAAATTAAAAAAAAAGAAAAACAAAGCATGCCAACAGTAACTGATTTATTACACTTCAGACCCTTTCAAACTTCATTTGTATTGGTCCACAAAAAAAACACAAAACACAAACCCAAAAAAATCTAAAGTGCCCTCTTTTGGATCATAGAAGAATTCTGTTATCAAAAATAAATAACTTAATTATTAATAAATATATTAAAAAAGTGTCAGACCTGTTCTCAAAAAAAGAATATAGATGTAGATGAACATACATTTTCAGAAATGATGATGATTGGGCAGCCATTCAGAGCCATAATGAGGATATTTCTGAAGCAGCAAAGTTAAAAGTATTTGATTAACTACTCAGAGTTTTTATTTTGCCATGTTTTTAATCAGCATTTTTACGTCTCCACAGATTATTCCGACTTGCTCCATTTTGGTTACTGCCATGTGGCTTGCCCTGTCAGAGCGAGCTTCACTTTGATCAATCACAGTAGCAGTAACCAGGTGGTGAGGTTTGAGTGGCCCGCTGATGACTCCAATCTGACCTTTGCACCACAGGTAAAGTGTGGAGAAGTGTTCTCTCGAAATGTAAAATTGCATTTATTTATGTTGTTTTTGTGAATCTCATGCCTTTCTTCTAAGTTTGTGTCTTGAGAAATAAAGCTAGTACATAAATAGTTTTCATTTTGGAGTTTTATTATAAAAACTAAAGGTGAATTGGAGCCTGTCAAAGCTCACTTTATGCAAGTGATTAACGTAGAACTAGGTTATTAATGTATACAGTACAATATGCGATATTTGCTTATTGTAAAATTGGTATAATGCAATACAAATAACAATATTTACTCATACACTTTAACATACATACTGGTAAATATATTTTTTCAACAGATGGGTAGGGGATTATCTGTCAAAGCTTCAACGAGGAGGGTAAGGTGGTGTAAGGTTGTGGACCCATATGCAGGGAGGCAGGTTGCGCTCTCAAAAAAATAGTTTAATATGAAGGAAGATAACAAGGTGGACAACTACATACAAAGTACTAAACAAAAATTCAGAAATAAATTTACTACAAACGAACTTGAAAACAGACTCGGAGAAACACTAGAATAAACCTAATGGAAAATAACTGAACATCAAAAGAGCAACAACATTTCAACATTGACCCGACAAGAACTGAAAGGAAATAGGAAATTAAAGACACACAAAAATGATGAAACAAACAAGGAACACCTGGGCATGACAAAATAGGAACAGTTAGCTGATTGGCAGACACACAGAAAGCGGGTCAATGAGGATAAATGGACGCAGTCACACTGACGGGACACTGACACAAGGGGCAACAGAAACATTAACTAAGAACAAAAAAACCAACCACCCAGAACGTGAAAAGACAAATCAGAAACCCACAAAAGCGTGGAACGGAACAGAAAACACCTATACCAACCTAAAACAACAGATACCACCCCAGAATATAGCACTATCTTATTCTGCTCTCTTGTAAATGTCCAAAGTGGAAACACCTTTACTAATGAACAAGCACCAATAGATGACAACAATGCCCCATTTTAGATATGAGAGCAACAGACTTTGAGAGTCTCCTGGAAGAAACCGCAGAATTTTGTCAGCCTACCTTATTTCTTTTGCTGATTATAAAAGAACAAGAGGCAGAAAGGAGAACTTTATTTTCCTTTGTGAACCATTGAACACATAATTGGGTATTTGAAATGTTAAAATTCTCTAAAATGGCTCACAATGAAAAAAAAAAGATATTCGTAGACTCGTTTGGTTTTGGGGGTAATTCTTTACATCTGTGTACAAGATGTTAATGACTGTTTTTTTTATTCTTTATTTATAGCTTTTGGAATATTATGTGTTCATTTGGGGAGTGCCAAAAAACTCGATTCACATAAGAATCGGGATTCTCATTTACTACCATTTAAATCTATTTAAAACGTCACTGAATCCATCCATTTTCTATCGCGGCTTATTCTTGCTAGGGTTGATGTCTTGCTGGTGCCTATCTTAGTTGTCCTCGGGCAGTAGGCGGTCACACCCTGGACTGGTTGTAGGCCAATTGCAGGGTGCACAGAGATGAACAAACATTTATACGCACAATCAAAGGCAATTTAGAAAACACATAAAACACAAACACATCAATAAAACCATGCCAATGCCCTGAGAAGACCCGCGCAAGCACAGGGAGAATGTGCAAACTCCGTACAGGAGAGATAAACAAACCGGTGCATATTTCATGCTTTGCCCATACTCTCAATTTAGCTGCATTTCCATATCTTTTTTTGGCATAAATATACTGAGATTATTTATATATAGAGTGGACCCCTGGGGTACAACATCCCTGCCTTACGTTTTTTTTTCATCTTACGGCATGATCTGCGGCATTTTTTCGTCCCCTCTTTATGGTATTTTTTTTATTTTTTTAAAGGTTGGACACCTGCATGCGGGCTGTTCCAAGGAAGTGACAATCATCTTCTACGCCAAAGCGCGAGTGACACTAACAAGACAGCAAATTGCATGCAAGATTTGTCAGGTGACATTCCAACAGCCATTGGATCAGGTTCCTGACTGGGATGACCAAAAGAAGACATCACAGTCTTCATGGACACAACCACAGCAAACTGGAAAGAATAAGGTATGCCTGTTGAGATGCCTAATCCTCTTACTTGTTGACTGCAGAAAACTAGGCATCTAAATACAGAACTGTTTGTGTTTGGTTACGCACAGAAATACAGTTCTGAGCCAGTATGCACTGTGGTCAAAGGCTCAGACTGGGATTTGCATTTACGTATCAGTGCAATTTGTGACTTTGTAAAGTTCAGCTGCAACACATCAACCATCCGATTCAGCGACACCTTGGCTTACCAAAGCAGCACTGATCAGTAAGTTGCTCTGCTACCCCCCCCTCGTAAGTTTAACGTAATATTAAAAAGTCTTCAGCCATTTTGAAGCACTAAGAAATTAATAGTATAGCTGTCATTTGATACCTAAATTATTTTTGATGTGCAATTAATACCTATAAAACACAGGTGTCAAACTTCGATCCTCTAGGGCCGGTGTCCTGCATTTTTTCAAGGTTTCTCTGCCCAAAACACCTGATTCTGATGATTCACTCATGAGCAAGAGAGAAGGATTGATAACATACAGGAGATCGGCTCTCGAGGACTCGAGTTTGACATTTATGCTTTAAAAAGACATTTTGCCATTTGCTGTCAGCTGAAAATCACACTACGTGTGGTCAAGGCTCAGCTAACAGCCAATCTTGCTCACCTGTTTTCTGGGTTTGTTCGTGGGACATTCACAAGCTTGAGCCATGATGTCCTTTTCAGTCGACAGCAGATGGAGAACATTGTTTTTGAACGTGTTAATTGTACATGAAAATTCATTTAGTTATCATATTATGGGCAAAATATTCATTTATTACTCTTGAAAATGGTTACTTCAGTATCACAAAACCCCATATTGATTTTACTTCAGAAAGCATCAGCGATTACATTATTTTTAAATTGCCAGTGTGCTTGAATTATGAACTTAAAATGTCAATTTCTTTGTTTGGTGTGTGTGCAGAGTGCAGGTAGTTAATGAGGGTGCTGTCAAACTGGAATTTTCCTGGCAAGTCTTGATAGATTCAAGCAGCTGCCCAGTCAGCCAAAACCAAGAAGGTAAACAGTAAACTTAATTTTGATTGAGAAGAGCTGCAAGCTTGACAGACGCTGTGGGGTTGTGTGTGTGTGTGTGTGTGTGTGTGTGTGTGTGTGTGTGTGTGTGTGTGTGTGTGTATATATATATATATATATATATATATATATATATATATTGGAGAGGAGAGCAGGTGTGTTGTAACAGAGAATGCGGGTGACTGACTGATGGATTGTGACACTGTATGTTCAATTTGAGAGTGCCGTTGTACTGATGTCCAGTGCATCCAATAAGAGAGGGGCTGGTGTAGTGATTTCAGAATGCTATCAGTGATAGCAGGTAAAGCTTTCTCACAAGTTTCTCTTTGACTGTTACACAAGCACCTTGAAATGTGGGTAAGCTTGTCGTGCTGTGGATAAGGTGCTGACATCCTTGTGTGCGGCCCCACAACCAACACCAAAAAGACAATCGCAGTTTGAAAGGGCTCTAACTCTAACCGGGTTTTATTTTATTTTCAAAGCCAAACTTGTGGATGCTGGTTTTGTATCAGATAGGCTTTGTCAGAGATGAGACAAGCGGTCTCGTGTAGTGTCTTGTCGGTACTCCTCTCAATGCTGCTAACATGGTACCCTCATCTTTGTGCAGGTGGCGTGTCATCAAGGGCCTTGACTGAAGTACAGCCAGCCATCAGTCGGACGAGTGAGGTGTCACTTCTGACAGGAATCCCCAGTGCACAATGTTTTACTGTGGAGCCAAGTATTGGGACCATTTTGCCGGGTGCTTTCCAAAATTTCTGTGTTTGCTTTTCACCCTTGGAGGCAGGCCAATTCCGAGGGAGATTGCATTGCAGGTAGATCAACTTGTAAAACTTTTGTCTATGTTAAATGCTGCATGAATCTTAGTCATAATTAACCATCATACGTAATGCAGAATCAATTGAAAGTATGTCAATGCAATATAGTTAGGATTTGTGCAGCTTTAAAATTATCCTAGCTGCCCGTTGCACACTATGTGCTGTTGACAAAGTGTTATTAAGCTGAAAAAAGACCACCTCCAAATATGCCACAAAAAATTGTATCTAATCAAATCATCAAATGGAGAGATATATTGTGGCACATTTAAAGAACTGACAAGTTGGTGCCTATCCCAGCTGAACTCGGGGCTCTGAACTGTGAGGCGGATGTGCTAACCACTCTTTCATGAGCTGCCCCAAATTTATTCATTGTACCAAAAAAAAAAAATCAAAAAACTGTTCATTATAAATGTTAATTTTTGCCATGACAATATTTGGTTTAAATTCATATTTTGTCAAAAACAGACTGCCTTGAAACATTTTCAGTCTAAGTCAAGACATGAAATTATTTTATTTTTTATAAAGTATTCCCATTTTTGTTATATTAAATCCAATTATTGTTAAATAAAAACATTGTTCATGTTGTGGATAAAATACTTTCTTTATTTTGGTTTTAATTTAAAAAAAGGAAACTTTATTCTTAGATGTCATTCTTAAAAATGCAGTTCCAATTAAGTATTGGCAAAAATGGATTGTCAGTGTTATGGTAAGCAGGTGGTCAGCATATGTTGAATAAGAAATGTAATTTGTAATCTAACTCAGTTACTTTTAAAATAAAGTAATCAGTAAAATAACCGCTATAAAGTCTGTTTTAAGATATCTACTAAATAATGAATTTCTTCATGGTAATTGTTACGACATTTTTATGTGACATGGTGTCACAGGCTATGTCTTTTCAAGCCCAGATATTTTGTGGTAATTTTTCGAATGTTACCGAGCTTCTACTCAAGAGAGTTTGTTGGAGAGGTTGATCTTTTACATGAGAGCCTGGAATAAAAGTGAACCGTTTTTTTTCAACGATGTACTATATCAACATGATTGCCTGATGGTTTCTCCCTGTTTATGCTCATTTATTTTTACAGTATTCCTAATTTACGTGCGGGGACTCAGGGGCCTACTATCCCTTTTTTTGGGTCTAGCATATTGCCCCATTGCCACTTTGACCTCGAAGAATCTGACTACATCAGTGGGAGCCGACGCAGTCCTGAGTTCAGGACTTATTTGGAACCTAACATCAGAGTGATAGAATGTAGAACTCTTGGCCTCTATACAACCGCAAAAAGGTGAAGAAATGACTAAATATTGATATCATATTAGAAGTTCAGTTTAGTTCTTAAAAAAAAAAAAAGGGAGCTTGGACACCGTGGGCTTATACATGAGCTGTTTGTTCTTTGTGCAGAACTTTTTCTGTGTTGAACCCAACCACTGAACCATACAAATTCCAATGGAAGTGTGAGGACCCTGGAAACAGTCCATTTAGCTGTGTCCCCCAATGTGGCATCATCCTGCCTGGAGAGAAATCACAGGTAAGCAGTAAAACGACAGCCATCCTCCTGAAACAATTGCCTCTTTTGCCAATACATATTTTCTATTCTTGTACCTTTATAAGAGATAACGTCTCCATTCTTTTTCAACTTTTTCACCCCTTTGTAAGGATTGCTTCAAATGTCTATCTATATCTATCTTCAAATACCTATCCAGTATATTTTTGAGGGTTCTGTTTTCCCAACACACATTTTCCTATGTCTCTGTTAGTCTCTCTTGAAGAATCAAATTCTAGCTAACCTTTGACATAATTTTGTTTGTTTTTTAAATAGATGTGCTTTAAATATGTAGCGGAGCAGGTGAATGATGTGGAGTCCTTCTGGAGTTTTGTGATTGAGACACTATCTTTGTCTATGGCCTTCCTTTGTGTGGGCTCCATGAAAGAACCTCTTGTCTACTTTGACAAATCTTACGTGGACTTTGGCGAACAACTTATTGGTACGTCTCATCCACTGTCACCTAGTGACATCACTTAACTTAGTAAAGTCTATATTATCTGTGTTAGTTTCTTCTTTCTGTTTTTGTTTCTTTGTTTTTCCAGGAGATTATCAAATGGCGTGCTATTTAGGCACTTAGGTCCTGATTTACAAAGATACCAAATAGTGGCCATAAGTTGCATGTTCTTGCTATCTGATACAGTTAGTGGACAGTTTGCGCATGATCTAATAAAGCTATGCTCATATTATGTTTCCGTTGGCCATAGTAATCACATTTCAGGCCACTGGAGACAAAACATTATTTTATTGTTACTAAATTGCTTTATACAATTACATGAAATATAGTTAAACAAACTATTTGTCTTGACTCCTAGTTATCCATCAATTTGTTTTGTTCTGTGTCCGTAATAATATGAGGTGGCGATGAAACATTGATGCGGTTTCCCAAGCATAACGGCCCTCTGAGGGAAACCGTAACTACAATGTGACCCACAATAAATTTACTTGAAGTTTCAATGCAATATTTTTTTGACACAGCTGAATATGAAATAGTAGTCATTATCACTATCTGACATGCTAAATAGCTCCTCCCATTTCAATGTATCGATATAATTGTCGGACGTGCTCTCCTTCATTGTCAAATAGTCAATCATCCTCAACAAGGGTTGTCATCTTCGGACCCCGTACAATTTGTTTACTTTTTTTTTTTTTTTTATCCAAATGACAACTGTGTCGAGATCAGAGCGTGAAATGTTGCCCTTTACAGTGTTTCTCCACTACCTGCTGACATCCATGCGTGCCGCTGCCCTCACATTTTTGTCTTGAACAGACAAGTCAAGCCGTCTTTTCCTTTTCATGCTTTTTTAGGTAACAAAGCCTCACAAACAGTGAATCTAGTCAATGCAGAGAAGGAGTCTTTTGACTTTACCGTTTTGCAACCATCTTTACAGTGTGATGACCAAGAGTCCAACCTCATTGTGCAACCAATGTTTGGCACAATGCCAGCCAAAGATAGGTCAATCATTTTTAGACTTACGCTTGATGATACAGAATGCATTGGATTTCATGACAAAGAAATAACTTTAACATGTTGTGGTTTAATCTGAGACATATTCTGCAGGTTTCCCTTGTCAGTGTCCTTCAGTCCTTGCCGACAGGGCTACGTGAGCTTCAGATTAACCCTAAGGGTGAAGAGAAAGTCAAAGCTACTCATCCTCACTTGTAAGGCACAATGTTTGACAATTACTGCTTCTGTGCAAGTGGAAAATCCAGATGGGGGCCTCAGAGAGCTGAGTCCTGACAGTTTTGATACTTTCAACTTTGGAAAGGTAGGTTTCATCTCAACTACATGGGTGAAAGCACAGCATCATGTTGGGGCCATTACACTGAGCATCATTAAAGTGAATTGTGCGTCTTCTGATGACATCTCTGTACAATAGGTGGGCATTTCAGAGCAAGCTACCTTTAATATCCTGGTGACAAATACAGGGAAACATAACATGGATGTGAACTTTGAACTGGAAGGACCAAGTGAGCTGATTCAAAACCTAGTTACAAAACCAAAAAATACCACAATAGCCGTTGGGGAGAAGCTGCAGTCAGCAGTCTTCTTTTCCCCTCGGAGCACTTGTACCCTCACAGACGTCAAACTGCTAATCAAGGTAAGATGCAATTACCCCACAAGAAATCTTGAACAGAAAAAAAAGTGTGAACACATGCTTTGTACATTAAGACTCAGTCATTCTGGAAAGAAAATAAACGGTTACCACAAAGTTGGAAACATTCAAATTTCATGTAAGAGACTGTTCTAATGTTCTATATTTTTGCAAAAGGTTGAACTAAAATGTCTAACCTGACTGGTGTCCCAAGACGGTCAGTGAAATGTGTGGACTAAAATTGATTAGTTGTGTTTGAAGGCAGTTTTTGACAGCAGGACAAACAACGCTTAGGAATTCAGTTTACTTTCTGTACAAGGCTAACAATGAGAACTTGAAAGTTACTGATTCAAACATTGAATTTCTTAGAAATTTCTAAAACAATGAAAGTACTGTAAAACTATACCATGTGGTATAAGAGAAGACAGACTTTCCTAATCAAGATCAACCAGATCCACTTGACTATTTTAACTATTTATACTAAAGGGATACTAAACTTTTTAAAGACATTTTCATCATTAAAATGTTAACATGGTGTCTGTTAATTACTTTGATAACTAGAATTATTATAGAGCTTGTGAAAGTAGCGCGACCAAAGCCAGAAACCAAATGAGCAGTTGAGGTTTAACCTGCAGATTAAAGCTCGTCAAAGTGCTTTTTTTAGAGGCACTAATTGTACAACAAAAATAGTTATCAAATTTATCATAGACATTTACTGCTGAAAACGACTAAATGTGAGTAATTTTAAGTTCCTGGCTTTTGTTTTTCAGGCAAATAAGGGCCCATTGTTTAACATTGCTATTGAAGGCAGTGGGGTGGCACCCGAACTGGAATTCTCTTTCAAAAAGTATAACTTTGGAAAGACTTTTGTGTATTGTGCTGGCATGGTGCCAGCATCGCATACCCTCGTGTTAAAAAATAAGGGCAACAGGGACATCAGGTTTGTTGTTCCAGCATGTGTCCTTCTTGAGTAAGGCAGATTTTTAATACATAAAGGAACGCAATTAATGTCATTAATACATGTCATTCTGTTCCTCAGTGCCAAGTGTCAATCCAAAAAGTGCTCTTTCCTGGAAATTGGATTCAAACCGGATGTTTTGTCCCCTGGGGCAGTGGTGGAGGTTCCTATTACCTTCTACCCTCGGGAGCCACGGCGTTACCACGAAAATGTCATTTTCTTACTAAACAGCTGCGTCAAGGAACAGGTGGACATTTGGGGACAAGGAGTGGAAATGAAGGTGCTGTTCCTCCCCACACCTTATGAGACTTCCTCTTTCACTGAATTTGGACATGCAAGCTTCATCCACTGATTGCACATTTGCTTCATTTTGTTCTAGTTGGGCGTATTGGCTCCCAAGCACCAGAAGGTGAAACTTGGAAATCTGACGCCGGGTCAGAAAGTTACAAAACGGGTGCAGCTAGTCAACCGAAGTATTTTGGACATTTCCTTCACCTTGCATCTTGACACAAAAAAAACATATATCGAGAGCAAGGTAAATAAGTGTGAAATAAAGGATTAGGGGTGGTCAGCAAATAGTTGGGCTTTACCTCTTCTCTGCTTGTTCACCTCCAGGATTTGTCATTCAGTCCAGTAACTGAGCTATATCTCAAAGCTCTTCAAGGTTCATGTAATGTGGAGATCCTGTTCACACCCCAACAGCGTATTTCCCCGTTTACTGCCGAGCTGCAGGCTGAGATTGACAGCTATTTCCATCCCCTGCTGACCATCCAAGGCTGCTGCCAGGTATACTTCACTAGAGTATACCCGCAAGGCAAACACCCCTGGGAAAGGCGGCCATTAATTTGCCCATTTAGTTGCTTTTTGTGAGCTAGGATAACGTAGTTCTTATTGATCCATTCAGGGTGTAGACGTGCGTCTCGAACAGGACCACCTGGGATTTGGAGCAATTGTCCAACATTGCCAAGGCAAAAAGAAGGTTGTCATGATCAACACAGGAGAACTTTGTGCTCGGTAAGCAGATTTTCTCAACTTGACCAAGTTGTAACAAAATGAGATCTACTAATATCGTTTGCAAATTGAATGCTAGCTATTTTCAATTTAATATCGAATCTGCCTGTTTTTAACCCCACGCTGCTTTCTCAACAAATATACAGTTTCCAGTGGAAAACAGAAGACTTTCCTCCCGAGTTGTCTATCCAGCCATCTAAAGGCTCTATACAGCCAGGAAAGGAGGTTCCTTTAGAATTGACATTTGCCCCCGTTCGTTTGAATAATGACTCAAGATATGAAAACCTAACATGCTGCATTGAAGGCTCCTCTTCACTCATCACTCTCACTGTGACTGGCTCCTGCATTGCAGCCGCCTCCGGCAAAGAGGTTTGCTTAACCCCTGAGGGAAATTTTGATCCAACTCGGGCTTTTTGATGTTTTTGATGTGATATCAAAGGAAAAGCATACGAAAAACACTAGGAAACAAAAATATTGTGATAATAGATTGTCTCAAGATGACGACTTTCAATATGTCACGCTGCCGTCCCTTCTAAATGCTTGCAAACGGGAGGTGGAGAGTTACACCATATAGGTGTCAAATTTAACCTGTGTCGGGCTCATTTACTGCCATTCAAAATTGGACATATTGTCAATTTTGGACATAGTGAAAACTCGGTTTTATCATGCCTTTCCCCCGATTTTTACATAAATCCTCAATTTCATCTCATGAATGGGCCGCAATAGAAATTTTTGTGTTGACATCACAAAACCTCCGGGTGGCGTTAACGGCCAACTTATGATATTTGCAAGCCTTTCAATGATTTCGATGAGAGGTTTATCCTGGACTCCTGATATGCAAAAACTCCTATTTCAATTTCATAACTTTAAAATATGCAGTATAGATACTTTTGCTAATATCACATTTTGACCACTTTGGTGCATTAAGCAGGGGTGCCCCCCCCCCCCCCATATATATATATAAATATATATATATACTGTATATACTGTATATGTTGCCACTGAACAATTTAAGAGCTTGAAAGTAAATATATATTTATATTTGACGATGTTACTTTGGGTGATAATAAGGACAGGCTAGTGAAAATTCCCCAGACACCCAGGGGCTAAAATATACAGTATTGTTGTTTCTTATGTCACATCCATAATGGCAAACAAAGATTTTTTTCATTCAAAGATAGTTGTGGATTTGTTTATACAGTGTGTATGTAATACTGTAGAGATTTTTTTTTTAAGATGAGTCAAGGGAACGATGAGCAAACACATTTTTATTTAGTTATAGTTCCACTCAGCAGTGGTATGAAAAGAGCTTCATATCTATAACAAATCATCATGTATTGTTGATGCATATCAATGTGAATTGGTGCTTGAACACGTATTTTTCTCTTCCTCTTCTGAGTTGCTCTACTTTTATTTACTTCCAGGTGATCAACTTTTCTTGCCCAGTGCGTAGCTCACACACCCAAACTCTTTCTGTGGTCAACCCCACAAACCAGCGTTGCAGCATACGACCCATCATAAATGGCAAGCACTGGAGAGCTCCTCCAACTTTTGTTCTTGAGCCTCTTCAAAGCAACGCATATGTGGTCACCTACAGACCGTTGACCATGACTGTTGATGGAAAGAAACATTTGGTAAAGGAGATTTTACTTTGTTAACTTCACCTCCCTCTGTGTAATTATTCACTGCTTTCCTGACTAAATGCAAACAGGTGACAATGTGTGCATCTTCTTTCTTCACGAGATGTGGAGTTTGGAGTTTACCTCAGAATTTAATCTGTCTGGCAAGAAAATCAAAAAAGCATCATCCTTTTTAGACAAAATTGGAGAGCACTATCGCTGCATTTTTGTGGTATATGTAGCTAGTCTCAAGAAGGCATACCTAAAAGATATCTATGGTCTGACCTTTTTGGTTCAAAGTGGTCATTTTAGCAGCATTATGGCTATTTCTATGGGCCCTATAAAGACACATGTTCGCATGTACACATGCATTATTCCTCAAATGTGAGTCAGTAATATTTTACCACATTTTTAGTATTTCTTATAAAGTCAGAGTTGCCATTTGATTTATTTGTCTTTTTTTGGTTGATTGGCTTTTTTTCCTAAAAAAGGGAGGGAGGGAGGGAGGGAGGGAGGGAAGGAAGGAAGGAAGGAAGGGAGGAAGGGAGGGAGGGAGGGAGGATGGATGGATGGATGGATGGATGGGTAATAAAAATAATGTATTCTCCCCTTTATTAGTGGCTGTCTGTTTCTGCTTCTTCAGGGGTCTGTATTTTTTTCATTCCCCAATGGCGCTGGTATGTTGTACTCGCTACAAGGAACTGCTGAGTCTCCTAAAGCAGAGAGCACGATTGTACACGAACTGCCTGCCAAGACCCATCATACACAAATACTCCCTGTGAACAACTGGCTTTCAAAGCAGAAACGGTAAATTATGTATACTATATCCACTGCATTATTCACACAAGTTTCTATACATCAGTGAATTTAATCTGCTCTCACATTTTGGGGATGGAGCAAAAAAAAAAAAAAAAATTGACTCAAGCCTTCTACATTGTGCCTTACCACTTTTCTTGGTAGAGTAAAATGTTTGATTACATTACAATGACAAGGATATCAGGCGAGTTGCTGTAGAATCAAACTTGCGTTGATGCACAGTCTAGTCCCAACTGTTTTTTTTGTGGCCAGGTTCGTTGTCATAATAGAATTTCTGAGTCCTGAAAATCCAGATACTACGGTATCGCTGAAGGGCCGTGAGTACATTGATGTCCCGGCTCAATCTAAGAAGGACTACAAGATTCACTTTTACACATTCAGAGAAGGCCAGTACAATGCTAAGGTTCGAAAGCACACGCACACACACGTTTGCGTTCTGATTGAAACGTTTTTGCGAGTCACACCATTCTCTATTCGTAGGTGACATTTTTGATTGAGGCATCAGGGGAGTACCTGTTCTACATCATTAACTTCAAAGTTACCAGTCCGGCAGACTTGGCCACCATAGAACTGGTGTCCAATGTTCGGGAGAAAACCTCTGCCACCATAGATGTGGAGAACCCTCTGACCACACCTATCTGCCTCACAGTTGACTGTAAATGCCCTGACATCAATGCACCAAGTCTGCACACTGTACCTGGAATGTCAAAGGTGAAATATTACCAGGTCATACCCGCACATTTAATTTGTACTCCACAAACACTTTTGGCATGTGTTTTCTCTCACTAGGGTGCTCTGACCTTTGACTACCAGCCCCTCCGTGCCGGCGAGACGATGTCCAGGCTGTCTTTGTTTTGTAGTGATCTCGGTTACTTTCACTATGGTCTTCTACTCCGAGCTCTCCCTCAACCACCTGAGAAGACAGTTCGATTCAGCGCTTCTCTGGGCAGCAGCCACAATGTTCCTGTTAAGTTCCTCAACTTCTCCCACTTCAAAACAGAATACACTTGCAAGGTAGGAAGGACAATGTGTGTTGACATTTCAAGGTCAAGGGTGACATTTGTCACAGTCGTGTTTTGGGAACGGCGAGCAAATGATGTTTCCCTGTCCCGTTTTGCCCTTAACCAACTGCAGACTGACTGCCCTGCCTTCCTTGTGAACAAGACAGTAGCTGCATTGCCAGGTAATCAAACTGGCTCTCAAGTCACTGTGGAGGTTTGCTTTGAACCATATCAACTTGGAGAGGTAAAAGGCCAGCTTCTCCTGTCTTCTGGAATCGGGGGTGAATATGTCTTTGTGTTAATTGGGGTGGGCCTCCCCTCCAAAACACAAGGCCCGTTCAACATTAGGAATGGCCGTAGCATTTCCATTCCCTTCAAGAATGTGTTCCTGCAGACCACGGTCTTTTCTTTTCAGGTATTGCACGTCCGTAACTCCAACGTCTATAAAATATCTCCGTTGCCGTTTGTGTACGTAACAACACAATGGTCTGTCTCGTAGGTGGACAACCCCTGTTTTACGGTCAAGGCAGCTGACACTTTCCCCTCGAAAAAAACGCAGCCCATCCAGGTGTACTTTGCGGCCCCGGAAGGCGGTTCGCCAGGGCCATGTATTGGCAAATTGACTATCTCCAACCAGTGCACAGAGGCACAAAGTAAAAGCTGCTCATGGATATATTATTTGAGAGGCTACCTGCTAGAGTCATCCTAGTGCCAATATTGATCGAGTCAGAGAAACACATTTTTCATGTTGCTTCAAATTTTACCGTTGTTAATGAAACATTTGTTGTCATGTGTATGAATGAATATTGAACAAGAACACACACACTCAAATATACAGTATTTCCAACGGTATTGTACAGTGTACTGTAACAACTGTCCCTGGCCGTCAGGCTGCATACTAGTACCAGTCCATAAAATAAACAAAGTTACTAAACAAAATTATTTTATTGCACCATGATAATCTGAAATGATAGTGATGTTGAAATAAATGTGTTACACATTCATTCACTCGTGTTGGGAATGTGGGGGGAGCTGGAAAAACGTGATTCCAGGAGCTTTGGCCTTTTTGATGCTTCTTCAGAAAGGTGAAACGATTTAAGAGAAGTCGGGCCGACGATCTCCAAGAAAAAGATTGGAGAGAAAACGGCCGTGTAGAAGAAACTGCACTGATACTCGACTGACCACACGAGGGCACTCGTATCTTGTCTAATGACTCCTGACTTTTAAGACCACGGAAATAGAGCAATTAATATTTGGCTTATATTAAGACTGAAATTCATTTCATTTCAAAATAACAACTATAAGAATTTGTAAGGCCAGTAGAGAATGTCTAGCTGGCGTATGCCATCGTCACTGGTGCCTTAAAATTAGAGAAAAGAAAAAATAATGGGCGATAACCATTCAAGAAAAAGAATTAAAAAATGCTTTAATGCACAAGTGTCAGTTTTTGAGGGCCGATATCTTGTATGTTTTAGAGCAGCGGTTCTCAACCAAGGTATGTGAAGGCACTTCAGGGGAATACAAATGAATCGGAATACAAAGCAATTTGTTAGTGACCTCTTTGCAAAATGTTGTATACTATTATTTTGTCAAGTTGCATTCAAATTTGCATTGTTCTTGGTGACATAATTTTCTGTCAGAGCACCCAGATTGTTTTTCTTGCTGAAAAAAACTTTGATGTTACACAATCTATCCTTTGAGTTTGCTGAATAAAATATACCCAGAGTAGATGGTGGCACTGGTTGTTATTTTGGCCTCATTTCTGCTTTAAATGATTCTATACACACTGTAAAGTAGTAGGAAAGTCAAGACCTGCACTCAAATGATCGTTGCCAAGGTTCCACGCCTGCTTTGCAACATGCTATTCGCCGGGCCTGCACATACGTAAAAGGTTGCTAGGTCCGGCGGCATCCCTAGGACTACGTAGGTTGAACTAGTGCACAGGTTTGAAATTGGTGAAAACACCCCCGATCTGAAAATGAAATAACACACATAGAGAAAGACAAATATTTATTTTCTATTCAACCTTGAAAAGGCATCTCTATTTGTCAACACATACACCTGAGTTTCACCTAATGTCCCCATGTTCGTTTGGTCCGAATCCGCAAAGACTTGTGGGTAATATGCTTCAGCTGATTGCCCATGGATTTGGCCCAGCCTAAATTTGAACCAAGGGCGCAAAGGGGCAGGTCGTCACATCACGTACAAGAATTGGGGCACGCTAGACACTAGCACCCATGATGGGAATGCGAGAACATCTAAAACATAGTTGTCGAACTCCAGTATCCTGCGTGTTTTCCAGTTTTCTCTCCCCAACACACCTGATTCAAATGATTAGCTTCATTAAAAATCTATTCAGTTGCTTGAAAATGATCAATCATATGTAAAACAAGCAGGATCCCGACTGATATCCCGACTTGAAGATTTTGCATTATGGAAGTCCAGGCTAAGCCAATCATTAAAGTCATTGAAAGGCTTGCACATGTCATGAGTTGGTCTCTCGTGCCACCCAGTGGGTTTGGGGTGTCAACACATAAATTTTTATTGCTGTTTGCGAGTTGACGTTGAAAGGGTTAATGCAAAAATAGGGGGAAATGCATGATAAAACATTAGGTTTTCAATTTGTCCAAAATTGACAACATTTCCAATTTTGAATGCCAGTAAGCATTTACTGTAGAAGGGACGTGACATATTGAACGTTGTCATGGCTTGACAATTTATGCCATATTTTAACCTAATGTTTTTTTTTTTTTTTTTTTTTTGGGAGGGGGGGGTATGCTTTTCATTTGATATCACACTTCAAAAAGCCTGACTTGGGTCAATATTTCCTCCAGGGGTTAAATCGACGACAGTATTTAGCGGTACCATGTGGGACATTTACTGGCATTTGGGTAATTGCAGCAGGCCCACTATGGTGTCTCAGAGTCATTACTTTTTAAGCCTACCCCAAACAAGTGAGTGAGAGAGGGAGCGAGATCCAAATACATTCAGCCATTGGTTTCATTCGAAGGGGGCGCATATTCGACAATCATTTCCAAATGTGATGCCTAAACAACCTAACAAGAATAAGATAAGGTGCATACTTTTTTTCTGGAGCCATGCTTCATCATATTTTTTTTTCATCACTAAATATTACCGACTGTCCCTTTAAGTGCAGGTGGTAACAGTCATTATTAAAGCACACGGTGGTGCCTCTTCTATTTGTTATGCCAATATTTTCACTGCGCTTTTTGTCATGGACATTATCGTGTCCCAGCGTGTACTCCGATCACTGTACTCACGTCACGGCAGAGCGGAGTTTTATTATTCTGGTTATCAAATAAGTATCATTGGAAATCTACAAGTCTTTACTCCTGATAACTGACATCACATGCACATGGCTAATCGCCTCCTAACTTAACCCCGCCACTCGTAAAAAATGTGTAATCGTAAAAGTTGCAGAAAGCGAGTCCCAAATGCATCACATGAGTCTGGAGCTGAACGTAAAGCAATTTTTTGGCTATAGGAATACAATGATCTCAGTTTTCTGAAAGCTCAAGTGTAAACGTGAGTACCGTACAGCGTGGCTGTTTTTTTAGGGTGGGGTTGTGATGTAATCGAGAAGGAAGTGCGTCTGGGGGAGGGGGTCTTCTCCCCCATAGAGCGCAGCATGAGTGCTCCGGAGCAAAAGGATGTGCGAGCAGGCAGCGCGCTACTGTAGGGACGGGGTCCACAAACTGCTGAACAAAGAACAAGCGAAACTTCGAGCCCAAGAAAGCCGCGAACAGACCAAGCCAGTAGCCGGTCAGGACAGCGAGTCCGAAACGGCAGCTCAGTCCGGAAACAGCGGCGCCCAGCCCGGTGGAATTGACGGGCTCGTCCGCTGGATCGTCACCAAAATGAGCGACAACAAGAACATCTCCAGCCGGGAGTACGCCTCCAGCAAGGAGGAGGTGGCAGTGGCTCAGGAGCAGTTCTTCGCCCCGGAACCGCGGAGAGGCATCTCCGTCATTCTGGATGTGAGTAGCTCTGCGCTGGACTGGATGCGGACATCCATTGGGTGGTGCGCACCTGCGCGCGCTCCGGCTCTCTATTTAGTGGTCCGGTGCTGAATTCCATCGAACGGTCTCACCTCATCCTGTTCATTCGTGAGAATAAGCGAGAATCGCAAGTGTGGTTTGGTTTCAATGAAGCGACCTGGAGAATTTGGAGAGCTGTTTTGAGTAGGCTATACCGTATTACACATTCCATATCCGTGATGCTGTACTACAATTCAGCATCCGAGTAAAATGGCCAGGGCATACGTACGACACTTAGCCTACTTCACTTACACAGTATCACCCCCCCCCCCCCCCCCCCCCACATCCCCCCCAGCGACTTGTAGCCTGCTGCTCTCCATGGCATTCCCACTCCTGCAAAAATGTCATAAAGTAGTGGAAGATTTAACTAGGTATGTATTCCATATCTGGTATTCAGTTTTTATGGGTTATATGCAACTTGATTTTCTGAGGCTATTTACAATATATAGAAAAATCATTTTTTAAGCTTCAAATCAGGAAATGTGTCTTACAAGACCTGGAACAAATGGTATCTCCCATCACATCAATAATAGTGGGTTATTATTTTGGTTGCATTGGTGTAGATCAGGGGTGTCAAACTCATTTTTTATCATGGGCCACACTGTAGCTATCGTTTCTGTCAGAGGGTCGTTACAATTGCAAAGTCAAATAAATCTTAAGTATGATTGTCACTCATTCAGACCAGTAACAACAATAAAATAAACTTGCCCCCCCCCCCAAGAGCCAGAATCAAAGTCATAAATTGTATTTTAAAGCCACATAAAATGAGGTGTGGGGCCGTGCGTTGGACACCCGTGGCCTAAACTCAAGATATTTAAAAATAGTCTATGGATGTGGTGTCAAACTGATTTTGATAGTGGGCCGCATTGTGGTTATAGTTTCTATTTTAAAGTTGACGACAACTTGCAAATGTGCTGTTTTAGTCAGAAACCTGAAGTCAGAATTAGCATTTTGCAGACAACATAAAATGATGTGGCGAGCCGGATCTGGCCCCCGGGCCTTGAGTTTGACACCTGTTGTGTAGAACACAGAGCGTTCATGCTCATTATGATGGGTGCTCAAGCACCTCTAAATTTAATCTCAGCATCCCTAAAACTTTAGGCACTTTTATTTTTATTACTTTTATTTCTGTCCCTTTTAAACAGACTGAGAAATGTGTTTACAGTACTTGGTTGAAATATAATATTACAAATTAACAACAACAATAATAATAATAATAATAATAATAATAATAATAATAATAATAATAATAATAATAATAAATACATCAAGATTGGACAGGATGGATGCCCATGATCCATGATGTTTCTCTGTCTTAATTGTGGGAATTAAATAATGTTAAAATGTATCTTGCCTGGCAAACTTCCTATTCTAGAATCGCCACTGATTTAAACCTACACAGCATAATTCTGAGATACAGTGCTGTATTTCATTTCCAACATACAGATAGACAATATACATGGTTACAATGTATTGCACAAGTCTTACACCGGCTATTTACAGGAACAATAACAAAATAGAGAAACTCACGATTAACAGTGAGGTGGTGTACATAGCAGAATTTAGCAGCTAATATCGGAGACTGACGAGGTGTACTGTAGTGTCTTTACCCATAAAAAGTAAATCAGCAGAGGTGGGCAGCTTACATTCTTTTGCTGGTACGACATTCGTCAGAGTCCCGCCCCATTTCTGTCATTGTTGGTCCGTCCTTTTTTCAAGTCAGACGAAACGTCGGTCCGTCAGTCCGTTTTTTCCCCGTTGTATTTTCTGCCTAACCCTTTGCCAACACTAGAGGGCGACATTTGACATTTTATTTTCTGGTCTGTCATTCATTAGGTGCTACACTACTCCTGTCCACACTCACACGGGTTATTCTTTCAGTTTTAGTACTTACACTTAAAGTTAACACCTTGAATGCGGTTCTACAGTTACACTGCAATTGAAACACAACACAGTAATATAAGTGTTTAATTAGGGTTTAATATCCCACATTTAAGAAGTGCAGGGTACAGAAGTACAAATAACAATCATTTTCACTGAATGGCATTATCATGCTTTACATGACATTCAATCGGTGGATGTCCGTTCTCATTTATAACTTTCTGCCCTACAACTTTAGAAGATGGTTTCATTAACATTTGTCTAAATTTCATCTGTCACATACACAACAAGTAAAACAAAGTATTGCGGTATTGGCTGAATTTGATTAAAAGAAAACAAAAACAAAACAAAAAAAAACATTCTAATTATAAAACTCATATCTTATATCTACTCATAACTTCCCTGCAAGATAACTGAGACCAGGACTGAAAAAGGGGGCAAGTACAAATAAATCTCCGGTAAAGCCGGCTGTGCTGCAGATGCGAATGACAAGTAGCAATTTGTACCAACCCAGTTTATTGACTCAAATGAACTTGTTTCTCACTTCTGTGACTATTGACACATTGACTGCAAGCTGATTGCAGTTTGTACGATAAAAATGCAGCAATATAGCAGATAGAAATCCAAGACAGTTTAATTATTTAATAATTCAGCAAGCAAAAAGAAGTGTGGCAGGCTGACGGACCTATGGTGGACATCTGACATAATGTCTATCCCAGGGGTCACCAATGTGGTGCCCGCGGGCACTGGGTAGCCCCATTAGCACCCAAGGATCACATGAGTAGCCGGCAGACCTGTTCTGCAAATAGCTGTTACAAACATTGTGATTCTCTAGGAAATGTTTCTAACAATTATGCATACATAACATATACATTACATTACATTACATATTACACTTGATTCACATTTTTACTTCAGCTTTTTCTTAATTCTTGAGAAATCAATAACATGATCAGGGTCTTCAATAAACTGGTAACCCTTCGTATTACTCAACACCAAAGAAGTAGCTCTCAGTTTCAAAAACGTCTGTGACACCTGGTCTATCCCGACAATTACAACGATGAATGAAAATTGCTATTTTTAATTTGCCGTTTATTTAGCATTCCCATCATTCGTCGGTCCGTTGGCAAAACAGGCGTCCATCAGCGCTGATGAAGTAGCAGCCCAGAATAAGCAGGGTTGCTCAAGTATTAACAACTGCATTTAACAATGAAACCCCACACATGGAACGGAGCAGATCACTTTAAAAATAAGATACAGAGCCTAGATTAGATAATGGAATCAATTGTCAATGATTTATCGCAGCCCCTTTGGATCACTGTGAAAGTTATATCTTGTTTTCAACCTCTTATAGCAATTAATCTGCATTACTCATGCTGATCCGTTGATAACCTTAGCATGGCCAGTGTTCTGTCACCAGCACTGAACACAGGTTGACATTTTCCCCCACTCCTACACATATCGGCTTGAACTTTCAAATGTTAATTGTACTGATGAACCCAGTGTTATTGGTAAGAAAGCCACTCTAAATGTGTTTGACAGAACTCGTGTGTCTGTGTATGAGTGTGTGTGGGCACACGTGAAGCTGCTGGCTGTATTTTACTCATTAAAACTAACCTGCTTGTCATTTGTTTTTTCAGCCAATCTATATTTTTAATCTTCGAACCAGCTGTTTGTCTTGGGCGGCGCGGCTATTTTGACACTTGCTTTTAACTTAAAAATATTTTACAATTGCTCAGGGCTTAGGTAACATCCAATCATGGCTCAACTTGTGAGCCGGGATGTGTCTTTACTTCACTTGACAAAAACCCACAATACAAATGAGCAAAAGTTGTCTGTTACCTCAGCTCTTAGGCACTGTGACGTCATTTTCAGTCAACAGAGAGTGGCAAAATGTTCATCCTCTAAGATGAAAAAAAAGTGTTTTTTTGCTGCTTGATTCATACTTCTTGAACGTAGTATTAATATTAAGATGTCACCTTAACGTGGTGGAGGGGTTTGTGTATTCCAATTATCCTAGAGCTATGATGTCCGGGGCTTTATGCCCCTGGTAGGGTCACCCATGACAAACAGGTCCTAGGTGAGGTTCCAGAATAAACACGGCTCACAGACTCGTTATGAAGAATACAAGAATTGGATTTGGTTTTCCCATGCCCGGATGCACGTCACCGGGGCCACCCTCTGGAGCCAGGCCTGCTCAGCCTGAAAGCATGACGTGGGTCCCCCTTCCATGGGCTCACCACCTGTGAGAGGGGTCAGGGGTCGGGTGCAAAGTGAGCTGGGCGGTGGCCAAAGGTGGGGGGCGGGGTCTCCGGAGTTCCTGGAGGCTCTGGATGTTGTAGGGCTTTCCTGGCTAACACGCCTCTGCAATATCGCATGGACATCGGGGACAGTGTCCCTGGATTGGCAGACTGGGTTGGTGGTCCCCCTTTTTAAGAAGGGGGACTGGAGGGTGTGTTCCAACTGCAGGGGAATCACACTCATCAGCCCCCCTGGTAAGGTCTCTTCAGGGGTGCTGCAGAGGAGGGTCCATCAGGAAGTTGAATCTCGAATTAAGGAGGAGCAGTGCGGTTTTTGTCCCAGCCGTGGAGCGGTGGACCGGTTCTACACCCTTGGCAGGATCCTCGAGGGTGCATGGGAGTGCACCCAACCAGTCTACATGTCCTTTGGAGAAGGCGTTTGACCGTGTCCCTCCGGGATCTCTGTGGGGTGCTTTGAGAGTATGGTGTACCGAGCGCCCTGAAACGGGATGTTCGGTCCATGTACGACCAATGTCAGAATTTTGGCCGCATTTCCAGCAGTAAGTCGAATTCGTGTCCGGTGAGGGTTCAGGTCCGCCAAGGCTACCCCTTGGCACTGATTCCGTTCATTACTTTTATGGACAGAATTTCTAGGTGCAGCCGAAGCGTTGAGTGGGTTTGGTTTGAGAGCCTCAGCATTGCATCTCTGCTTTTTACGGATGATGTGGTGCTGTTGGTTTCTTCAGACTGTGACTTCCAATTCTCACTGGAACAGTTTGCATTCAAGTGTGAAGCAGCTGGGATGAAGATCAGCACATCCAAATCTGAGACCATGGTCCTCATTCAGAAAAGGGTGGAATGCCGGGTCGGGGATGAGGTCTTGCCCCAAGTGGAGGAGTTCAAGTATCTCGGGGTCTGGTTCACGAGTGAGGGTAGGATAGAACGGGAGATCGACCGGCGGATCGGTGCGGCATCTGCTTTGATGCGGACTCTGCACCAGTCTGTCGTGGAAAAGAAAGAGCTGAACTGTATGGCGAAGCTATCTATTTTCCGGTCAATCTACGTTCCTGCCCTCACCTATGGTCACGAGCTGTGGATCGTGATTTCAAACAAGATCCCGGATATAAGCGGCTGAAACGAGTTTCCTCCGGAGGGTGTCCGGGCACTCACTTAGAGATAGAGTGAGAAGCCCGGTCATCCGGGAGGGGCTCAGCATTGAGCCGCTGCTCCTCCGCGTTGAGTGGAGGTCGTTGAGGTGGTTCGGGCATCTGGTTAGGATGCCCCGCGGATGCCTCCCTGATGAGGTGTTTCGGGAATGTCCCACAGGAAGGAAGCTTTACCTTGGCTTATCAAGCAGTGCCCTTTCTTATTCAATCAATCAATCAAATTTTATTTGTATAGCCCTAAATCACCGAAGTCTCAAAGGGCTTCACAGATGAAAAGAGGTCATGTGGAGACTTCTTTCGAAAAAAGAAGTCATACAGCGACATCCTTTCGGTGTAAGGTACACAACAGCATCCCGTCAAAGCTCCCAGAAGAGGAAGGAAAAACTCAAAAACCCCAATTAGGGGAAAATCAGAAACCTCCAGAAAGGACCACAGGTGAGGGAGCCCCCTTCCAGGCCCACAGGTTGAAGTGGATGTTGCATGTACCAAATACAGATAAATAAATACACATTTCAGGCAAGTACAGGTAAACAACATAGATTACAGAAAACATATTGTGCTATTTAGTGCAAGGATGTCTTGACAGGAGGCAAAGCCATTGGGCAGGAACCATCCCACATTCCAACCAAGTGGACCGCAGACGGCCGTTCTCCTAACCCGCGATGGTCGATCAGCCCAGGGCCAAATGGAGTCAACCCTCACCATCTAGCTAGCCCCCTCCCTGAACCGGAAGACGGGGGCAGGAAAAAAGAAAAAAAGAAGAAAGCTGCAGACAGGCTCTTTTAACTAAATGCTTTTGAGTATAAATGTGTTTTTAGTCGGGGTTTAAAGATTTCTACTGAGGTGGCTGCGCAAACTTCCATAGGTAGGGCATTCCACAGCACTGGCGCGCGAATGGAAAATGCCCTCGGTCCCGCGGACTTCTTTTTAGCCCGTGGGGTCGATAGCAAACCGGCATTTTGTGACCCAAGTTGTCGGGACGGAATATATGGTGATACTAAGTCGACGAGATAGGAAGGAGCTAAACCATTACTACACCATTATTACCTTATTACACACAGCAGCATAGCACATACTTGAAATTTTCAGTGATGTGTCCCACTTGTCATGCCCACTGAACTCCTTGCCAGTTTGTCCAAAGTCGTGGCATGCAATCGCCCATTTACTTTCATGTCCTCGTCTGTCTTTAGCATTGTTAGCGACCATGTCTATGCCCTGGAATGTCAACGAGAGTCTCTTCCAGTTGGCATGTGCGTCTGTATGTTTACACTGCATACAAGCCTGTCACAAAGCATGTCGTCCAGCACTGCCCCAGAAACACAATGCTTTGACAGCTGCAACAACTCCGCTCCAAAGTTTGCTATAAACTGACCTGACTTCCTGAAGATGCCAGGAATTTTTAATCTTTGGACTATATTACAGAGGACCTAGTAAACAGATGCTACGAGAGAAACGCTAATAATTCTTTATAGCAGTAATACACCATTCCTATGAGAACAAGCTACTCCTCAGTAGGTACGTGGATAACCCATGTATCATTCATGTATTATGTATTTATTTATATAATGTTAACTATGTATGCTCACATTGCAAATGAATTATTAGATCAAATGTCTGTATCAAATGTACAACATCCAACGCATGTTCAACAATGTTATCGCTCTCTCTCAAACACACCCAGTGCGCACCTCTACTGTTTTCTCCCGTGTAATCCATCTACGGCCGCAGCTTCAATGCAATACAATGTGACAATGATTTGGGGCATTTAATCAGTTTTATGATTTTAAATTTAACGAAAAGTAAGCTTCTTCTACGATATTCCCCTACATCCAGATGTTTTCTTTGTCGTCGTCGACTGGAGTTTTTGTGAATAATTCGCATGTGCACAATGTGTGAGTTTATTTCCTGTTTCCTAAAATACCCAAAACATATTTGATTGTTTTAATATTTTAAACGGATCAAAATGAAATGTTCTGGTATACTCCACCGCTCAGCCCAAATCAGCTGGGATTGTCTCCAGCAGTCTCAAACTCTTACAGGAATAAGCAATAGAAAATGGATTGATGCAATCAAAAATATGTGTACACTTTTTCAATATGTACATAAATATACCACAACCATTCACAGGTTTAAAAAATATGACACAATTACATATATTTTTTACTTGCCAAAATCAGGACGTCAACAATGAACACAATGCAAGCATCAGCAGTATAATATTTTATCGTCCTTTTTGTCTGATGGCTGGTGCCAATGATGATTTTCTACACAACCATCAAGATTCAAGATTTTTATTGTCATATGTATTGTATTATTATACCGCACAATGAAATTCGTATTCCATTCACTTCCCCGAATAGCAGATTATTCTCCATGTTCGAGCAATGAATGAATAAATAGCAAAAAATAGCAATAAAACAACAACAGAAACAATGGTGCTAATTGTGCAAATATTATGTAGTGCAAAATAGTAGTGCAAAATATTATTTATGCATGAAGTAAGAGGCAGATTAGTGTGTGACAGATTTGTTGAGAATCCGGATGGCTTGTGGGTAGAAGCTCTTGGCCAGCTCCTGTAGCGTCCACCTGATAGCAGCTGTTCGAACAGATCATTTTGTGCTACATCAGCGAGGATCTCACCTGGTCCCACAACACTCGACAGGTCATCAGGTCCCAACAATAGACGGTACTTTCTGCGGAGACTGAAGAAATTTGTCAAGTCAGCAAAGATTCTAAGCAACTTCTACAGGTGTACAATCCAAAGTCTCTAGGAAACCACCGAGAGAATTGTGCAGATTAGATGTAGCTGATCATAGTGTCTCATACTTCAAGTCAATGATGGGCTGTTCATTTTCCCAACTGGGCATGCAACTTTGTTGTGGTAAAACTTTAATATTTTGTTGTTGTTGTTTTTTTAATGTAAAAAAGGTCAATTGTATTGTTTTTATTGTGTTGTTATTCGTAGCCCTGATATAACAAAAATCAGCAATGTTTCATTAAAGCAAAAAGCTCAACACATCTATATGCATAATAAATTTGACAACACCCTCAGTTGATATCGAGGAACTAAGCAAGGGATGAATTTGTCACACATAAGCGACCGCATCATATCACAATGCATAACATTCTGAATTGAATGCTTTTTCTGTGTGTGTTTTTTGCATTTTCAAAGCGCAGTTTCTTGGCAGGCTTGCGCTCTCAATACCACAGAGACCCCGTGCACCGACTGTGAATTTATTGCCATAATTATGTTTAGATCTTAACTGTATGACAAAAGTTTTTCTAACAGCCCACAAAGATGGAAATCAATCAGTAATGTGTTTTTTGTGGGAGACCGTATATATATGGTATACATACATACTGTGTTCTTAAGTGCATGAATAGGCAGAAAATAGAATGATATAAAGTAATAAACCAAATTCATTATTACCACAATTTTCAAGAATTATAGAAAATAATATTCAGATAGATTTGATTATTTTATTGAGAAATGCAATCTTTTAAGTGGAAAATGTTCACGAGTATAGATAGAAAATAATTGACAGTTGGCACTTTTCTTAGATTTAAAGAAAACTTTTGATTTATAGATCAGTGATGTTAAATGTAATTTTGTGACTCATTAAAAACAAAGTACAAAAATATTGCAATGCGGTTGCGTTGTGTTAGAGTCACTCAGGTGTGTTTCTGCCTGATGCCTTCTTTTATTGCTATGTTTGTATACTATGCATGCTATAAGTTTATTAAAATACAATTAAAAGGAATAAATCAACTGTATGTATGTTTCTGAATATATTAGCCACATCTTTATCAGCATACAAAAAAAAAACACTAGGAGGCTAAAACATTGCATAGATTGTCAAAACATGATGACTTTCAATATGGCACGCTACCGACCCTTCTAAATGCTTTCAAACTGGAGGTGGAGAGGTACAACCTATAGGTGTGAAATTTAGCCCATGTCGGGATCATTTACTGCCATTCCAAATTGGAAATATTGTCAATTTTGGATTAATTGAAAACCTGATGTTTTATCAGGCGTTTCCCCCGATTTTTGCATTCATCCTTTCGACGGCAATTTGTAAGTAAGCCCAAGTTGTGTGAAAATAAGGCCAGTCTAGTGTAAAATCCCTGAACAATCAGGGATTAATTACACTCCACTCAGAATGCCTCTTTTACACAAAAATACACAATAATTTTTATGTTCTGAGTTTGATTTAGGTTTTGCTTACATTCTAGTGTGTCATGTTTTCTTATCCTCCATGTCAGTGTCAGTGTTACGATGTGTCCACCTGTGCTCGTCCTCAATCTTCTTCTTCTGCCTCTTGTGTCTTGTCCTAGTGTTCCTCATTGTCTCATCGGTTTGGCTTAGATTGAGTCCTCTGCTTTTTTCAGTCTTGGTGGGTCATGTCACCTACCCATGTTGGTTTCTGTCATCGTCCTTGTTTAATCCTGTTTTTCCTGCTGCTGTGCCCTTTTTCATCCCTGAGTTGTGCTTGGTTTTATTTTGTAGTGAGTTTGTTCCTGGATTTCTTTCCCCCCAGGTGGACACTGCAAAATTTGTACTCCCATCTCGTTTGGCTCCTTCGTGGGTGGGCTTGAGAGAAATCCGTTTGTGTTTGGCTTAACATACAGAGGCATTACGCCAGGCGTTAGCGCGTCCCCTCGCTGTTCCCTAGAAGATTCTGGGAATGGATCTCTGCCGATAACGTTGGATCCGTATCGGAATCCACCCATCTGATGAATCCAGCTCGGCTTCGCTAATTTTACATCAGATGACGTCAAATCCTTTAAACCACGGCGCAGACAATGCTGCCGGCGTTCAAAGCCGTCCACGCAGACATATCCAACAATTGCTCAGAATCGACTCTGTCTGCTTTGTCTCCATTATTTGGCCTACTTCAAAACATACTTTACTGGATTGTGAGCAAGTTTAAAGCCGATCTCTTAGATTACGCTCTTTTATCTTGTTTTTTTTCTTGTTCTCTTCCCGCATTCTTTTGCCTCCACCGATCTTATCTTTCATTCTGTCTGTATGAAACGCTGCAATTGAGTATTTCGATATGAAAGACAAACAATCTGTTCATTTGTTTAAAAATATAAGCACACTTTATAAGAGCTGTGTAAATAAGAAACGGCACTGTGACATGGAAGCTTCCATGTAAAATGTGGTCCTTTGTGCGATCGCATTCATTTGAAAGCGAGCGCGGGGCATTGTGTGTGGATAGCAGACTGGCCAAGCCAAGTCAAATATACAGTAGAAATTGTTTGTAGTGATACTACATACAACTCCTACACAGAAGACAGATAGCGAACTGAGTTGAGCAAAGCAACATGACACCAGCTGTCACGGTTCATTTTTTGTAGGTAGGATGGTTCTCCATCTTTCATTTTTGAATAGATTTCCCGACCTTGTTAATGTGTGTGCCTTTTAGCACACTGATTTTCACAGTGATACAGCATGAACATCAGTTGCTCCTGAAGCTTGTCTTTAGCGAGTGTCGCTGTCAGATCATTTGGTTCGCGCCGCTATCGTCACGGTGACACACAAGCAGATGAAGACTTGTAAGCTTCAAAGCCATACAACTCGACAGCGTATTTGACAGAATTGGGATGTTTACCAGACAGCCCATTGTGTTTTGGAGAGGTTGGTCTTGCGCGGAAAGCTTCGATTCATACTTTGAATTTAGGGCAGAAATGTTTCCTTTGAGTGAAGCAGAGACTCGTAATAGGATTGTGAGACTCACTAATAGAAATGTCATTGGATCAAGAAATACACAAATAATGCTTTTGCTGAATTCTTTTAAAGAATCTGGTGTAGGCATACACAGGAAACAAGCATGAATCCATTTTCAACCACTTATCCATATAGGGTTGTAGGTTTGTTGGAGCTCTCAGCTGTCTCTAAAACATGGGATAGAATGGTTAGACAATAGAAGGGCACCTGTCCTATAAGCCATTGTTTTTCAAAGTGGGTTCGCGGACCACTGGGGGTCTGTGCCTTGACTGCAGGGGGTTTGTGAAATTATTTGAGTGTTTTGGAACTGGTTTATTTCTCTATCTTTTAACAGTTACAAATATGTGCCTTATTTGTTTTAGTCTTTTTTTTTTGCATTTGGAAGGTGAGATGACACCAGATGAATGAGTTCAGGTTCAATTAGTCAAATGTCATATTTTCCACAAAAAAGTTAAGATAACTATGTTGTTCAGCAATGTTTTTACACATTACAAAAATTAACCAAGACAACAAATTGTATTGATACTAACTCATGTTCTCTTTGTGCCCACAGATCTTCAGAAGAGCTGATAAAGATGGTAAGTACGTTTTGAATTTACTCACGTGATTTTAAATTAGGGCATAACGTTACGGTTTTTGCAGTTGTACGTAAGAAAAAAATCAAATTGAAATGAAGCAGTTAAAAGAATGTGTCACTGGAATAAACAAAACAAAGCTATGCATGAATAATAAAGACGCAACTAAAAGAAACATGTTCGGCAGTGAGAATTAAAACGGATGGAGGCTTAATGGAGTTTGAGGATTATTGCCAATGCAGTAATAGATTGAAATGTAGGCTTATTGTAACTCCACGAACCTGGTGAACGTGTGTGTGAAGAAATTGTGAGAATCAGTATGTGGGATATTTGATTACCGTTCTTAATTATGATAATAATGATAATAATACAATACGGAAAACCCTAACCCTTTTGAACTCATATAGCCCATGCAGACTAAAAGCACAGCCACACATTTCCCGAGCAGTCAGTGATGTACAAAGACTCCGTTGTTAAAGTTTTGTGGCAGCCGCATGGTGAGAGGCAGGATTTAGAGAATCAGGCATCATACTTTGTACTTGCAGGTTAGAAGTAACCACTAAAATAAGTCATATCTCATAGGAAATGTAATCACCATTGTGCCATGGGTGATTTATAAAGGCTATAGTTAACTGTGGAAACAACCTCTTTAATGCAAGATGGAGCACATATTCAGTAACAACAATGACAACAATTGTGGAGCTTTTTCACATTTAAGTGAAGCGGTTACCATTTTAAATTTAGGACTATTTGTGATGTCAGGGCTATTTATTTGTATGTTTGTTTGTGACAAGCTCTTATATTCACATTTAAAAAAAAAAAAATCATACAGGATATATATTTCTTGTGGATAAAGTTGCATATACAGTGATTCCACCTACTTTGCGATCTCAAATATCGCGGTCACAGTACTTTGCGGGTTTTTCCAGGAAAAATTAAAAATATTTCGAAATAAAAAATGATTTGAAAAATGCACAAAAATAAAAAAAAATTGAAAAAAGCAAAAAAGTACAGTATACAGTACTGTATTCCTCAAATAACTAAGTCATATTAGTTAATAACTATGTTAAGAATTCTTCAAGCCTTAGTTCGTGATGTTTTTTTTATCTTATTTTGAAATGTATGCTTTTAATTTGTCGGGTCGCGTGGCATTTCCGTTCCCTATTTTAGTTCTCTGTGAGTCATTCGGTTCGTTGCGGTGACATAGTGAATGACAACGTAAGCTCATATTTATAGTTTATTATCATTTATGTTGATAACGCACGCTGCTGCCTATGTTCAGTAAGCGATGAGTGTTTATTCTGTTTATGTGTTTGTTTGTGTAGAGGTTGCACTTTATAGTTTGTAGTTGTTGTTAGTTGTTGCTAACCAACTAATGTCGGCTAAAAATACAGTAAATTCATAGATTAAGTGTTTATATGTTAGTTGACTGACTTTAAGATTGTTGTTGATTTATTATTCAACAGATACTACATGATACACCATACAGGAGCCAAAATAAATGTGAAGTTCAACGTGATGACCTGCGTACTCTTTCACCGGAGTCTTGGTGCAGATAACCTGTCCTGAGAACAAATTCTCAACAAACTAAGTAATATTAGATCATTAATGAATATACAATAATGACAATAATTTTAATAAGGATAATGTAATGTTAAATAATAGGAGAAAGGAAATAAAATATGCAAAACATACAAAAAAAATAGGATTGTTTATGGTTACTGCAGCTATATTGGGGGGTACATAGAAATCTAGGAACTGATACCCTACTTCGCGGGTTTCAGACTTCGCGGGGGGTTGACAGCCAACATTAACCGCGAAGTAGGGGGGATCACTGTACTGTACATGAACATGGGTAACCATCTAGTGGGTTTTCTCCAAAAAGCACGTCTTTCCGGTGTGTTGTGATCCCAGTAACCCATTTGCCATGATGTATTAAAGGGTTTGAAGCAGATTTTCTGATGCTGTGTCAACCCTGTAGTACTGTACATTAGTTCTAAACAGTTCTCACAATGACACCTGCGCTTTTCTATTGTGGCCAAGTTGTAACCCCCCCTTTTTTTTTATTACACAAGATAAAAACATCCACCCATTATCTTCCGCTCTTTTGGGGTTGGGTCGCGGGGGCAGCAGTCCTCCCCGAGGCCCGATGGGACATGCCCGCAACACCTCCTCAGGTGCGAGGACACCGTGCGGAGGAAACTAATTTCGGAGTATTTATTAAATGATTACTCTGCAAGACAATTTTCACAGCCGACAACAGCACGGAAAATAAAAGAAATGAATAAATAGGAAATTGGATAATTTCCCATGGCACACCTGACTATCTGTATCTTGTGGAACTCGACTGTGCCAAGGCGCAGTGGTTGAAAAACATTGGCCAAACCAGTATGACTATGTTTTCCAAGGTTGGACCGAAATAGTTTTGACCAGGCTTAAGTATGCAAGAGTGCAAATAGACAGAAAAATTTACAGCCATTAAATGGAAGGTCATAGCGAGAAACAAATCCGCTTAAACCCAAGATCTGTGTGTATGCCAAAGAGGTCTAACACCAAACTGAGAGATCATGTAATTTTTACTACCTGTCAATGACCCACTTACAACGGTGCCACAACCTATTTTTGATTTGATCCACCAGTTTAGAATCACTGAAGAGTAAAGAGGATGTTTATGCCCCCCCCCATAACTGCAACAGTACTGTATGTCGTTTGATTCATTCACTTTAACAGTATGTGTTTTAATTGGACAGCCATGATCTATGTAGCCAAAAGTCAGGGGTAGATAATTGCATTTTTGTCAAATTCACCCAAAATGAAGTAAAAAAGAGGTGGTCGACTTTTAAGCGAGGTTGACTTGTACTCGGAGAAATACAGTACTACTGTACGTTTCAAAATATGTAACATACCCCCAAACTGATATAAATGAAAAAAAAAAAAATACAACCAACAATATCATTATGATTTCAAAGGTAGATTAACATACCATTCACACAAGAAGCCCAGACAAGGGATTGTTCATAGAAGTCGGTATGGAAGATGTTACTTTGTGTTCCTTTTTATTTTTTCAGATTTCTTTCATCTTTGGGCCCTGGTGCATAATTAGATATCATTGGAATCTGACAACAGATTCAGATCCTAGTGACTTATTATTGGGAAAGCTATGTTTCCATTGAATTTCTTGGCGACGTCTGTGTAGGCGTTCTATTTAGTTCTGCGCATACAAATGGTCAGAGCGGTGCGTAAATTTACGTACGAGATTAAATGAGGCCCCAGGAGAGAGAACCAGCAAGACCGGGAAGACCAAACCCATCAATCCGTTTTCTGTACCCAGAGTCTATCCCAGCTGATCTCGTCAGAAACAAATACGACATGCTGGGCAGCTTGCCTGTCAATCAAAGAGAAAAATTGGGAAATGACTAAGAAATACAGAGAGTACAGTACTCTATGAAATTATTGCAAGTAAGAAAAGATCTCATCCGATATACTTGCACCTAATGTAGATTTGTCCCTGCTCTTATCTTCTCTGGAGCAGCTGTTCTAAAGATGGAGCACCCTTACAAGCAGCTGTGGTTTGATTGGTCCTTACTAGACTAGCTTGAGTCTTTCTGCTACTGGTGCAGAAAAACAGCGTCAAAAGATTCAGGATTTGATACCGTGAGGAAATATGGTTATTATAAGGAAACTTTGATGTATGGAAAGCAGACTGGAAAGGAAGGGAAAGAAACCAGCAAGCGCAAGTTGAAGCGGAGCTAATTTTATCCTGACTCTCTTGGGAGAAGGCTGGGGAACAGTTTTAATGAGAGGGACATGGCAAAAGAGAAAGGTGCATATTTTAGGGAGCGACAGAAAGGAGCGTGTAGGGAAGCAAGGACGTGACAACAAAACAACAAAAGAAAACGAGCAGAGCAAAATGCAAGGAAATGAAGGAAATGATGAGGATTTTACTGGACAGACTGACTTTACGTTCACAGTTATAGAACCATGGGCCAAATGTATGCAAATGTGTGAAGGGGTGTGCCTCTATATCATGCGTCTCCGTTTTTACCAAATGCACACAACACGCTTCAGTAGGAATTTTTATTTGCGTTGTTCGCGTGACTTTGGTTAGTAAGGATTCTGTGTGCAGTAATCTAATTTCAAAAGTATTCTTATGCTGAGAGTGCAGTGTTACAGAAGAACTATGAAATATTCAATTGCCCGCACCTTTTACAGTGTTTCTTTTTGCAGTCTCATGACTTGAGCAGGTGTACTTTGAAACGTGAAAGAATTTATAAAATATTCATGTAATACTCAAGTAAGGCAATGCGTTGACCTCAATTTGACCTCAATTTTTCACTGGTTGCTGACTTAAAGTGATTTTAATCTATCCGTTTTCTATATCACTGTCTATATCAATGCTTCTCAATTATATTTTGCCAAGCCCCTCCCCATGAAAGGGAAAACTTTTTGCACGCTCCCCCCACTCGACGCGCTGACCATAAATAAGATTATTATCCATAAAGATTGTATAGGTATACCTAAGCCTGTGTCCATTTTAACATTAACAAAGGAAAAAAAAGCAATATAAATCAACTTTCCACAACTGGTAATTATTTTTACAGTGTTCATACGGGTTACAGCTTAGTCTAAATCAAAAACAAAAAAAAACAAATGCATCAAGGTACCTGAAATAAATAATAATAATAATAATAATAATAATAATAATAATGATAAAAAGTATGATTTGATTCTAATTAAACTTCACATGACAAAAAAAAACAACCTTTCCCCCCCCGGGGTCGTCTGCACCAGCAAGGGGACCCGGCCCACTATTTAAGAAGCACTGGTCTATATCATTTTCAGGGTCATGGGGGGCATGAGTCTATCCCAGCTGCGAGTGTAGGTTTGATTCACACTCAGGTTCCAAATGCACCCCATGATATTCTTGAGACCCTGTACAGGATAGGCATGCATAGAATGTGTTTATGGAAAAAAATAAATACATGAAAAAAAAATCACAAATCTTATAATGTACTTCCTCTTCTGTCATATACCCTTTACATGTTTCAGTAGATCACAAACAGGTATAAACAGCATGGTATATTACATTTTAAAGTTGTTACCCAGCAATTTTGGGACATATAAAATGAAATGCAAGAGTGATTTTCAGCTGCTTGTTGCTGCATGTTTGACTTGATTTGCAGACCTTGACCTTCTGCTACATTTTGACTTGGTCTACAACAAAGTTGATTATTTTCAGACTTTCAATCAGCGGATGGGTTTTTAATTCTTTGCCCTTCCGCGTCCTGTGACTCATCCTCCCTCTGCTAATCGTCGTGATTATGTTTGGCATAATGACAGTGAGCGGACAGGTTTTCGGGAGGCTTGTTTATCTTTGCTGTCAAGACTGGACAGAAACAAGCTTTGCAGCTGAAAGCAAACAGCAGAGTGGAGCTGCTTTCTGGTGAGGCAGCAACACAATCAAAAGTGTTGTATTCGATTAAAACAACGGCTTGCGTGCATTGACACTACCACAGTATTAGTTTCATAGTTGTTTTGATGAACACATGCAATATGCTCCAAAAACAGTTGACTTCTCCTCAACATTTATTCATCATCGCAGTGGTTATAACACGTTTTACACCAAGTACTAGCCAAAAGGATACTTACCGACTGCTACTGTGATGACAGATAATAAAATACTGTCATGTAGTAGGCCTAAGAGTTCACCAGAGAAATCTATACCATTTATATGATTCATTATATAAAACATAAATGAAAATGTATTGTTTTAAAAGTTAGATACAAGTGAAATTGTTGAGATTTCTATTAGTTAACTTTTTATAGATTTTGTTTCAGTTTACATTTTATTAATTGTATTTTTGTATATACTGTATATAGCATATTTGTTGACCAAAGAATGTACAGAACAATGTAGACTGCTGGCAATTGTAAGTCTTCCAAGTGCAATAGAAAGCATCTCTATAAACAGTATATCAAAGTTAAAGTGTTAACTGGAGATTAATTTAAATTTTGTAGTCTTGAAAAAAATCTAACTCAGTTTGCTCAGCTTTTTTTTTACTTCCTTTGGCAGTGGCACAAAGACAGCAATAGTTGTTTATGTGGTTTTACTTAGAAATCATTAAAAAAGTATACTGTATTACTTGTACATCTCAGAGCAAAATAGTCTTTAACAATGAATCAGATGAGGTAGTTTTGTTTTAGAGTTGCGTTTTACAGGAAGACTCATATTAAAACATCAAAGAAAATTGTAATATCAAAATAGAATACCTTTTTTTATCATTGTATGGTAATGAAGATTTTACTAAAGTAAATATCCTATAGAAGCTTTGTAATATAAAAAAGGCTGTTGTTTATTGACCACTTTCACTGTGTGTTTGTATTAACCTTAGATTTGCGCAAAATGCAAGTTGTGCAAAAGCAAACTGGTTATGGAAACACGCATCTATCGAACAAAACTTCCAAAAATCGTATATAAACGTTTTACCCGCATAGAAGTAGTTTTTTTGTTTAGAAATAGAAAAGTACAAAAGTGTATTGGAAATGCTTGAGTGCTACACTCTCGTACAGTAGGTGGTGGTAAGCACCTAACCGTTGCTTGCAATCAGCCATCAATTTAAACGAAGAAAGACTCATGTTGATATTCGCTCCAGCTAATGTTAGGCCAGCTTGTCTTGTGTTCTCTGTGGGCAGGGGCTTTACAGTCTTGCTAGTGAAGAGGATAGCGCAAGTGAGAGAGAATGCCTTGGACAGATACCTGCCACTAAATTAAGATTTATGACCCGCTGATAAGTTTGCTTGAAGTGAAAGCTGTGTGTGTGTGTGTGTTTTCCGATGCGCGTCCGTGATAGGTGAGTCGTCACTTATGCAAGAGTTACATTAATTTGTTTCCAAAGTAAATGTGCTTATGAAAGAACATTAGCATTAGCTCTTGCTTCGCTAAGCTAGCGAGCTCGGTGGTACACGTTGTTAATTTTGGTTGGTTCTAATGTTTCTGTTTGGTTGGTAACCGTGCCTTATTTCTCTGTTTTAGAGAAACCACACCCACACACATATCAGCTCGGATGGCTTGTTGTGGTGAAATAAAATCACTTTTGTAGTTACTCACGCTTGTAGTTACTACAGTATTTGTATGAATGTGTTTTTTTTTTTTTTTGGTTTGTTGAATGTTTGGCACTTTAAACAATGTATATTTTTTTTCATTTTCAACTATGAGAGAGCGCAGCTGCAACAAATAGAGCACACAGTACAAACCAGTGCAATTATATATTCATAATTGAAAGTGGTCCTTTCCTTTTAAGAAGTACACTACACATTTTAACGTCATGTTTTAGTACGCTTAAGTACTGGTCTGTAAGTACGGGTCTGAAGTCAAGACACTCTGGAAAGTTTGAATTCAGTGTGTCTGTTAGTTGCTGTATTTTTTTTCGTGCGTCAGTCCTGACTTCCAGACTCCCCATCCCTGCCACTACAAAACAAGCCCAAGTGCGTGATTATTCACACTGACTGAACAATTTAATCTTCGTCTCATCGGCCTTTGAAAATTTGTGCTCTGGGAGATTTTCAGGTGCAAACTCCAACCATTTTACGAAGCATTTTACAAAGGAGTAGCTTCCATCTATCGACTGAGTCGCAACGTACAAGCCTGGTTGAAGGTTTTCCGTTTTCCACAGACTTACCATATATCCGAGGGATGATCTGAGTCTTGGTCAGCTCCCTGGCCAAGGCCCTTCTCGCCTGGTTCATTGAATTATATTCACTGAAGCATGTGAGGAAGTATCTACTTCAGCGCCTGAAAAGTGAGGCGTGTCAGTATCACAACCAGCGGGGTTGCCATGGTGAGCAAAGCTACAGTGGTTGATTGGCAGTCCTTGATGATCAGAAGCTGCTCCGTGTTTGTTCTCCATCTCGGAACAGAATCTAGCCGCAGCTGTCGATTCCCCACTTCTTCCTTCTTAATGAGTTAACGGTTGGGAGCTTCCACTCGGCGGAGAATGTGTGTGCTCTGGTTCGAAGCCCCGCACACCCGCAGTGTGTATTTTTAGAAGAGCAGGGGTCTTCTGTTATGAGATGAAAGCACTAGGGGGACCCGAGACATGACATTTACTTGCCATCATTAGCTACATGGCTTTACTGGGTGTGTCTAAATCTGTGTGTGATGTGCATGTACAAAATAATTAATCGTCGCCTAGCTAAGAGTGACATTTTTTTTCATCAAAGTATTCTCATTACTAGATGTTAATGATGACTAAATAAAGTGCAAGTTAATAACAGGCCCATACTTGCTTTTTATCCGTACACTTCTGTTCAAATCAGCGTACAATAACCCACAACACCAGACACCACTCTGTTGCCCCTGGTTACAAATGCATTTGTTCTCACCCCACCCCACCTTCTATTCCCAAGTGTCATTCTGACCTACTGTTTCCATAGCAACGACGATAACCCTTGCTTAACCCAGGTAATTAGTTCTGGGTCAGTCCACTTTTATCAAGTCAAAATATAACTCAGTTTGACGAGAGAAAATTAAGAAAAGGTTGTGTTTTGAAATGTTGATTTATAACTTGGCCAAAAAATGTGCTTCATTCTATGATTTAAAAGGTAACAATGTTGTTTTTGTTCCTCAAATGCGGCAGTACACTGTATCGTAAGCGGAATACGTAAGAACGCTGCACTATATTATTTACACTTGATCATCTTTCAACGTATAAATAAAACATGGTGGCAATGAGTAATATTACAGCCATTAATATGTCATTTGTTTAATTGCGAGAAATCAGACCAGCCTGTGCAGTCCTGGTACTTCAAATATAGAAGAGCACTGTGAAGGGATACATACAGAGGATCATTTTAATTTTAAAAAATCATTACTAATTTTATTCAGCACTAGTTTGGACAAGTCCAAGTCCATATTTCTATTTTTTCCTGGTTTTGTACCCCGAAATCCAAGCTCACAGGTGATATCATGTTACTGCTAGATGTCACATGCACCAGCTGACATAAACTGTAGTTGAACATCTGTCATAACAGCAGCACAATTTCTTGTAGTGCTTCCAGTCAGTTCAAAATAAACTTGCTTTGAATTGTCAAATCAGGTCGTGGTTTGCAAATGAGCTGGCATCGCTTTGCCTTTTCATTTTCAATTCAAACTGGTGTTTTTTATTTTACTTTTTTTTCTTCCTTGTGCGTGATAGCATTTACCCTAAATTGGCTTATGTACTGGGCAATATAGAAAAGAATCCGTGACGATATAGGGCTGTTTATGTCATGATAACTATACCAAATTATTTCTTCAGTTACTCCATAAAGAAACATAACTCATTATTACTGTTTCCTTTTTGTCGGTTTATTTTTTTTAAATTTTTCTTTACATTCAACACACCTGAATCAAATGAGAAATGCATATAGTATTCCACCTATATCAAATTATACATAATGTAAACAAAAGAAGCAATCTATACTCTCTATCAATCAAAATAAGAGCAGTGGAATTTTGAGTTTCTGACAGAAATTAAAAATAAATAAAAAGATGATCTCGACTGGATATAAACTGTGAGAATATTCATTGTCCAAATGTCAAAAGTCAGGATTGTATTGTGAAAACAAATCATGTTATTAATCCATTCACTATACTATGCCAATCCGTTTTTGAATGAATGTAAGTTTATCTCCTAGGCCAGAGGTGTCCAAATCTGGTGCCCAAGGGCCGCCATCCTGCATGTTTTTATATTTCCGTCCACCAAGACATCTGATTCAAATGATCAGGATCGTTATCAATCTTATACCAAGCGTGCTGATGGGCTGATCATTTGAATCAGGTGTGTTGTATGACAGAAACCTCAAAAAAAAGAACGAGTTAGGTTAGGACACCCCTGTCACCCCTGTCCTAGGCCAATGATCCCCAACCAGTACCATCACTGGTCCACAACCAATATGGGATTGGCCCACACAATGAGATCCCCTAAAAATAAATACAAAATTCCGAAGCTTACACATCAACCCTAAACCTGTTGATTACATTCCGACTGCAGTATTAGTATGGCTAGGTGATAATACGATTGAGAATCGAAATATTATGAAACTAATTTCATCAATCAAAGCTGGCAGAAATGAGCAATCAATAGGAGCTCAGCTTTTCCTTCCAACTATGGTATTCAAGTTGAAGTAAACAGTAAATGAAAGTAAAAATCAATAAAAATAATCTCACAGTGACAATGAACAAAACTGAATGTGCAGCTAAATGCACAGCCAACACGACCAGCCATGATTACTTGGCGCCATCTTCTGATGGTGAAGCTATTTTGACAAGAGAGTTCATTCCCATAGATTATGTGGCTGAATCGCAGCGTGACATGGTGTCTGGAAATTATATATACCGGTGTGTGTGTGTGTGTGTGTGTGTGTGTGTGTGTGTATATATATATATATATATATATATATATATATATATATATATATATATATATATATATATATATATATATATATATATATATATACTTTTTTTTTTTGAATGGTGGTTAATGGGGGCCAGAAAACCCCTGTGAAAAGTGAAATTTGCGAAGTAGCCCCCCGTCTCTAACCTCCAACATTGCTTTGCAAACGTTCTTGAAGAGGCAGGCAGCCTCAGTCTGTGTGTCACTTTGGTTAAGCTGCTCAAACCCCACCCCCTCCACCACATGGTAAGTTCCACATGTTTCTCTTATACAGCTTCAGAGTTGTATAGTTCTTGCCAAAACGCCCCTATATTGTGACAGATGTAGAAGAGCAGTGGTTTAGTTTTAAGCAAAATTGATTTCATTTGAACAAGATTGTGTATTAGGGCTGTTAGAGGTCTTCAGACTCCATGTTAGGACTGAGCGTGGGAGTGTTGCAGTGCATCATGCACTGCTGTGAAGTGATAGTCCTTTGAAAAAAAAAGCGAAGCACTGAGGGCGCAAAAAGTGAAGCGCAAAGTAACTGCACAGCAGTGGGTAGAGGATCAAAATGTAAAACGCAACGCTTTCTTCCACAGGAAATGCAATTAGTTTTTTTTTTTCAGTATAGCCTTTCAAACTAGTTCACAAAGCACTCTTACAGGCTAACTAAGCGTCTGTAAAACGACTTTCTGAAATGTGAGCTATCATGAAGTCTCAAACAATTATTTATATTCCCGGAAAGCATGACCGTGCCTTTCCAGATAAGGCTGTCCACCAATAACATACTGGATCAACCGCTGGTTAATCGAGAAAAATCTGCTGAGCTTGTCATTGTTACAATTACTCAATGCTGATATCTTTCTAGTGAGATTGTGATTCTTGGCTTTGTTCTTCTTTATAATATCTGATCGCGTGATCCAGGGATCTACCCAGCACCTAGTGAAAATGAGGTATATGACTGTATCAGAGCAGCGAGTGTTGTTGGCCTTTTTCCGGTGTCTCAGCCTATTGCATGGCTGACTACCTACAATTTCAGGTGCTTTGACCCCAGGATTACATATCACTGTGGCTCGGTACCTTAATGGTACGGGTGATGGGATCCCCCTATTACTAAGCAAGTAGACTTGAGGACGAGTGTGCCCAGCTAAGGGATTGAATCTCTTATGCGTGTAATCCAGGGCCATCGCAATCATCGTAATCAAACTCAGCATGCCTTCCTGGACTAAAACCCACAAAACAATATGTTGCCTATAACCCATACTGTTGTCATAGCCAGTTATACAGTAAATCAATTAAAAAATCATTTCACTGTTAAATTACTTCCTACCTTAAAAATTATGTTTGCACCGTGCCAGATCTAAAACTACACCATGTATAAGAACCATGGCAAATGGAATCCGACAAAACAGTCAAAACAGTCTTTCATGTCAATTCAGGTTGAAGGGTCAGGGAATACCAATTTTATTACATTGGCACAGCGCAGAGACAGAGAAAAAAATCTAGATTTGTTTAACGCTGCTGAACTATCAAAATCAACTATCAAATATAGCCTTTGCAAAATAAATCATACCAGTCATTAAATTGAGGATCGATTAAATTGGTTAGAAATCTTTTTTTTTTTTTTTTAGCAAAATTGTAGTGTCGGGGACACTTTGAAAATCTGGTCGCCCAAATCTATCAAGACTTGACACACAGTGCACAGTCAAATGATATGTAACTGAAGCGTAGAAGACAGTACTTTTTAGACATTACTTCAGCCTAACTAGTTGTACAAGGTACAAAATGGACATCCTCCCCTGCATGTTCATTAATCGAAGTTATCTCCTGGCACCATGTTAACTGCAGCAAGGTGGACGCAACATGCTAAACTGACATGGTTTTGCAAACTGCAATTCTATTATCTGCTATTAAACACCATCACACTGCATTAAAAAGCACCGTTGTGGGCAATGGCAGTCAATTATTGGTGGCTGAAGTAGTATATCTGCCTGTTAACAAGTACCATAAAACCATTTGTGCAAATGAGGCCTCCCTTAAGGGAGCAGGAGAAGCTGCCAGTGGGTTTCAGATAGTTGGATGTGCAGTGAAGGCAGGCGTTGAAATACAGTATATCCTATTTCAGTTCATCCTGAAATACTGCAATTATCCGCCATCACAGAGGACAACTCATCAAGATAAAACCCCACCGCATCCTCCTAAACACGCATACACAAGGAGCCCGCAGATAAAGCACATCTTCTCATCCCAGTGAACATTGTGAGCTGTCACACTCCTCTAATAACATTTTTACTGTATGATTACATACACTGCGCCTCAAACTAGGTAAGAAAAAAGTAAAAACAGATCTACTTTGGGATATCTCTACATTTAGAAAGACCAGTGCAAGTTGCTTTTTTTCATGGGAAATGAACTTTCACAAAGGTAATGTGCCATTAACCACAGGTAATACTTAAATTATGGCTCAAGTTCACCTTTTTTTTATTTTTTTATTTTAGCTTTCGTGTTATTGATGGTTGAAGTCAATCGCACTGTTATGTTGAGCCCTACCACTTTGATCCTCAGAAAAGTTGGAAGATAGAGACATACACACACAAAAACACATTTTTATGATTCTACTTGTTTTCACATGTTGATAATATCTGTTGCAATGTGGAAGGCTGGTTAGCATGTCTGCCTCACAGTTCAGAGGCTCAGGGTCCAAATCCAGCTTTCTCTGGCCTTCCCGTGTGAAGTTTGCATGTTCTCCCCATGCTTGTGCGGACCTTCTCAAACACATTCACGGTTGGTATATTGCAACCTTCAAATTGCCCTTGTTGAGTGTGAATGGTTGTTTGGCTCTTTGTTCCCTGCGATTGGCTGGCAAATAGTCCAGGGTGTCCCCCACCTGCTGCCCGAAGACGGCTGAGATAGGAATCTGCAAGCCAGCGACCCCAGTGAGAATACACGGCTATAGTAAATGGACGGGTGGATGTTAATGATCAAATTACCTGCTCCGCGTTCAATAAAAAATGCACGTCAGAAGAAAAACATACACTTGTCCCTCATGTAGTCATCGATATATCATTGATTAAATATAGCGTCTTATAGATCAGACTTATTTGTCTTGCTGCTGGACAGGTACAGTAAAATTGCAGTGGTTGAAAATGTTAATTCAGAGCGGAGCTGACATTTCCATGGCTGTGTTCTGACGTGGTATTATTGAGGTAGTCAATCAGTTCTTGGTGAAATTATGACAGCTAGACAGGTAATATTTGGAGCAAAGGATCAGGATATTTTATTCTGACAGGCAAAGTTTTGAATTGTAAGTACTCTGCTTGATTAAAGATTATAGATGTATGATGGGAAGACTTACCGAAGGTGCAGATGAAAGGTCGTGAATTCGGAAACAAACGCGTTTCCCAGGAAACTCAATCATGAATGAATTACAGTAATTAACCCTAACCCTAATTACGTCAGTCATCGTATCCTATCCAAATATACCTCCAAGGATTATGGCAATCATCTTCAGCAGATTTATCTGGACAATAACATTTTCCCACATACCTTTGGAAGACTTAATTTTGTTTTCTTCCCATTATAAGAAATGGTGTCCACCCTACCCCATAGCCAAAATTATTAAAAGAAAAAGACTGTGTTCACATGTCCGAAACAACCAGTAGTCATTAAATAATTCAGTTCCTTCAGTGTTGCTAGCAGCATCAATCGCTATTTTCAATTCCTTTTTTAACAGTTTCTGCTATTCCTTTTAAGAATATTCAACACAATGTTTTGCTCCAACTCCAAACAGTGTAACTTCACATCCTCGCACTTGATCTTGGAGGTTCAACTATAATATCAAACTTTTAAACAGAAATGTGGTCAAGGCCAAACGAGATGTACCTTGGTAGTGTGTTTTGGTGTCGTAAAACCTGACAGCGGTGTGTCACCGTAAATAACGAAAGGTGAAGCCACCCTCTCTGTTCTTTTAAAACCGATGCCCTAGGTGATGAGTGAGATGCAAAATAATTATTTTGCAGTGTGCGCATTCCTGGCGGGATGTGGTGATTGATTGGGAAAAAAGAATGAAGCTGGCAGATCAGTGACATGAAGTTTTGTTCCTCATTTATCATCTGTGCACACGCGCACAAACAATGCGTGAGACAAGAAGGTTGATAATAAGGCAGAGGCAGAGATAAGGGAGCTATAGGTTGGATTAAGAGTTGATGGAATGAAGCAAGACAAGAAGATGAAGGAGTTAAACTGTTATACGTGTGCGTGTGAGTATGCGTGCGTGTGTTTTACTTGTACAACCGGAGAAATATGGTGGTGCCCTCCTTCTGAAAGCAGGGTCAGTTCCCCATTCTTCCTGTTGCTATGACAACCCATCATGCGGAGCCCCAAATCTAAAGCTTGAACAGCATGAGGGGGAAAGAGATGATGTTGGGCGGGGGGAACAAGACCAAAAATAAACTATTACAAAATATTAATGAAATAAAACGCTGGGTTCCTGTAAGCCTCTAGGACTAGAATCAAGAAATAATGAAATCATTTGATTGTCTTTTCGGGACGTGTGAAGGGTGTGAGATTCAACAAGGTGAACTATATAAGCTTACCTTTGATCAGTGCTTCTCAAATACTTTTGCAAAGCCACTCATAGCTATGAAAAATTCTCTTTTTTAACATTAACAAAAGAAACAAAAAAAGCAATATAATTAAACTTTCAACAAATGCAAACTAACCAGGGGCGCCCGCCCCACGATCTCAGGACTGCCTTAGATCGACGCTGAACCCAAAAAAAAAAAAAAAAAAAGACATGACTTCAGAAGACATGCCCCTTTCTTTTGTATGCCTCTCTCTCGTCTTTCTCTCTCCCTCTCACGGAGTCCATTTGTGTTCACTCTTAACTTTTTCCCACTACCGTCTCTCCAGAAGACACTGCCTCCCTTGGTGCTCATCAAGCCGAGCTTCAAAGCCCTGACGCAGCTTGCGGAACTAAAATGCTGGCATTACTCCAGATCACAGATTAATCCATTTCCAAGTGAAAGCTAGCATTGGAAAATTAATAACATTTCCTCTCTAGATGCACAGAAATCAGCTTTTGCTGGCAACATTCAGAGCACAAATTAGCATGTTAAAATACCTCATGTTGTGGAACTTTGGCATGGATGCGCCTTAAGTCGCACATGTTTATGTATATGCGGTCAAAGCAGTAAGACTTAACATTGCATATATTTCGTTGCTAGAAAACGCTGAGTGATTGTTATTTCTGAGGTTATTTTGACAAAATGTAATAAAAATCATCTTTACATTATACTTAAAACAAGTGAAATAAGGTAAAAACATTTGATGACGGTGATGTATATTGAACATATTCTGTATGCATGAATTTTTCCCAAATGATAGCATCCACTGGGAGACATGGCTCAGTGGTAGTGTAGTTGTCGCCCAGCCAAGAAGTTGCAGGTTCAATTCCCCAAACATGTTGACAGTGTCATTTCAGCTAGTTGCTGAACCCCCAGTATTTTCTGATACTTGGTAGAAAGGTAGAAGATCGGAAGTCCAAAATGGATCATGTTCAACCTCCAAGGTTTCACTGTATACAAAAACCAACCGACAACAGCTGCGTGACAACCAATTGCAACCATTTTGCAGCATTTAGAAATCAGAAAAAAGCGGCATTAGTAAAAGTATACACCCACAGACAATTAGGCAAAGGGACCCAACCATTGCAGCAGTTTGATTCTCCTCTAATTGATGTCAAACTGTCGTGGGAACATTCCATAAGTCACACTCCAACCACTGAAAACATAATTTCAAGTTGTGACTTGCGCAATGGGACTGAATATAAACTAAATGATACTTTTGTATGAGTGTGATTATTCTTGTGCTATTATTGTTATTATTGTTAGTTTGTTTTAGATCTGTGAGAGATGAAATGACTTGCAGAGCAACGATCACATCAGTGACACAAAAGCTTTTACTTTAATGAATAACGATCACGGTAATTAACAAAAACAAACCATTTCTCGACCGTGTTAAACTCTTTTCTAGAGACGATATTGTTGATATGAATGAATGAAATTTGTGGCAACTATTGTCTTTTTTATTGAATTACTTAATTGCAGCTCGAGTTTAATTTCCTGCATTGAATTCAAAGCGCTATCTGATGGTAAGAAACAAGAGACTTCCATTGGTTCCATTCCATTGGTCCCTGAGATAGCCGTTATATCCTACTTGTACCGGTATATAAACCATTTTACACAGTAATGGCATGGGTAGTGAATAATACAGCGTTATAGAAATAAGATAATTACGAATCCTTCCCCTCTGTTTACAAATCAGGATCATTAGTCTTGCAAATCAATAAGAAATAAAGAAGACACACAATGAAGAAAAGGTAGTTTGACATTAGATTGAATGGTTACTATTTAAAAACTGCTAAACTGTCAATAAAATACCGTAATGAGGCGATGGTTAATTTGACAGCAGTTTTCCTTCTTGTGTTGTTATGCCGTGGATGGCTCTGATTTTTCCATCACCAGCGCGAGAAATCCCCAGCTTGTTGTGAATTTTACTGTGATTCATTTTTTTATTAAGTGTTCCAACAAACAAACACTAAACGAACGCTGTGAAGGTTTGCGAATCTCGGTCATAATCTAAATGACTTGGTGAGCAGCTAGCTAAGAATTGTCATTGTCAATTGTCGCTGGTCTTCCGTTTAAGTACAGTTGCATTTGGTTACTGTCATACTTTCAAGTAGCAAAGTTGTATTTCTTTTTTTGGATTACCTCAGTGACGGTTTAGCACAGAGAGCTACTAAACTGTATTCCCTCAACATGATGTCACACTACCTTTTCTTTGTGAACCGGTACAATTTTATACATGTAGGGCACAACTTGGTAAACTGAGGGAACAGATTGGCAAAAAAAAAAAAAAAAAAATCTTCTGTTACAGCAAATTACTTGTTCGAAGTTAGGGATAGAAAGGCTGCCGATCGACTTGCCATGCCTAATTTGGGAGTACTTTTACAATACATTAAAGAATTTGAATTGGTTCTCTACCTTTACTGCATGGAAACGTCTGCAGATCCACGACTGCTGTTTTATTGGTGAATTCATAAGTAGGTTTGACTGGGCTTGCTGGTTGCTAACAGTAAATTGGGTCACTGCTGAATTAAACACCAATGGCTCTCAGTGTTGCTTCACTGCTGTGCCGGAGAGGGCCCGGTTAGAAATAGTTATGGCCATCAAGTCTGAATAAATAGCTGAGACCAGGAGGAATGGGAGAGTGGTGCTGGGGCTGTTAACTGGAGAAAAGAATGTGTTTCACCCTAAACAAGCATCCTTTCTGTTTAGGAGTGGTTATGGCAGGCATCCCCAAAATAATTCAATCCGTGAAAGCCCTATGAATGATCATTATGTGTTCTTTACCATACCATCTGAGGCCAGGCTCGATATGCTCTCCGAAGAATATGGAGAAAAGATATTGTGTGAGTCAGGACAGAAAGTACCGTAAAATACTTTTACATTATCCATTTCCACTTTGTGAGACAGTCTTTTCTTTTCTTTTCATGCATGTTTAGCATGACAGTGCAGTTAAACAAGTTTTCTTGACATTCTTTCATTTTTTGTCACATGATTTGGTCATCGATGGCCAGTGCTTTGAGCTTTTTGCAATATCAAACTTGGTGCACTTAAATCACCTTAGTCACAACTGAGACCTGTCATCAAGTCATCCATCCATTTCTATAGCCGCTTCTCCTCACTAGGGTCGCTGGTGAGCTGGTGTCCATCCCAGCTTTCTATGGGCAGTAGGAAGGGGATACCCTGAACAGGTTTTCAGCAAATTGCAGAGCGCACAGGGACAAAAAAACTATTCATGCAGCCAGTCGCACATAAGGACAATTTAGTATGTCCAATAAACCATGCAGTTTCGAAGTTGGTCTTTTGTCCAATTTACATAATAAAGTTAGCCATTCAGGATTCAAGAGGCGAGCTACAATCCTTGATGCCATTTGGCACTCTGGTGGTCTTTATAGGTAGAAGTGTGATACAGAATTTTTTTTTAATCTATTTTAATCCCTTTAATACTTAGCTTCACCGCATAGTTATGCATTGTTTATGCTTTAGGCAGAAACAGTTTATGCATTCCACAATTTCAATGTTCATATTCAAATTCAAGTGCAGTCGGCTAGGTAAGGGACATATGTTTCAAAAATAGATGGTTTCAGAGGGGGTAACATTAGCAGCTAGTCCACATCATTGCTGTTGTGTTTAATGTACTGTTTAACATGAGTTTTTGGATGCTTCATCTTGATACACATTGACCACAACTATTTATAGGCTATTATTAATAGCAGTTGTACAGTGAAAATGGGCATTAGCTTACCTGGCCATTATTGTAGTTACGACAGGGATCTTGCTGACATGGTTTCCAAATGCTGGTGAATCCACTGTGGAATGCGCCAACATATCTTCTATGGATGTACCTCATACTCCGCCACGAATATCCTAACCTCTTGAGGTGGAAGTGGCATCCCTCAGCGACAGAAGTTTTTTTTTTTTTTTTTTTTTTATCCCCACTCGCAATCCTCCGCGTGTTTTCTTTTGGCTAACCACGTTAATATGGCACCACTCAAAATGTGTGAACACCTCTTTAGGTGCCACGCACAAAGTGCAGCTAAATAATATATTCTTCTTGTATTTATCTTTGACGAACTTAAAGTAATATCCATCTTGTACCGGCACATTCACCTTTGCTATAGTAGATACAAACAACAGCAAGTAAAAATTTGCCCCGGACTTCTTGTCAGAGAAATCTCTAAAAGAAGATTAGGACAAGCCTCGCTGCTAAGCAGCAAAAAGAGTAACTCAGACCAGCCAAGATTGACTTTTCTATGCCAGGCATAGGGAAAAAGTTTGGGCAAATGAACTCGTGGGTTTTCCAACGCTAATTCAACTGCCCAGCCGCTCCTCCTGGCTTTTATTGAGCAAAAGCATAGCAGATTACAAGACACAACAAAAGAGCCAGCCGGGCGCCACCGACAGCTGGGCCAAGGTCCCGGCTCACACTTTCGTGCGTCAACAGCTCTATCTAAGGACAGGGTCAAAATGAACTAGGATTGCATAAATGGATAACAATGAAATAAGCACATAATGATAACGACCTAATATATGATTCCCTTCACACTTCTCTCCTCCAATCTCGCAGTGTTTTTGGAGAAAAATAAATTCAGTGGGCTCCCGTGTTACAAGATTAATCCGTTCCGCGGTTGGGCTCGTAAGGCAAATTCACCGTATGACGGGTAGTCCAATGTTAAATAGCTAATGCGTTTAGAACCCCGGTTAAAAACGTGAAAATTCTACATACATATTGAAAATTGGTACCAAAATCGTATAGTAAGTGCTACGTATATATAATATACATGTATACAATCAGAAAACATACGTAAGAAAAAATATAGAAAGGTTTTTTTTACCTTTGAGTGGCGCTTGTTATGCCCATATTCCCTAGTCAAAGTTATCCCCAGCATCCTTTCCATATAAATCATCTTCTTATGTCTCTATTTAACATCACAAGCAATTTTGGGACCCATTGCTGACCCTTTCAACTTCGCATTAAGCAGTAAAATGCACTATAAATACGGTTTGTAACCACTCACAATCGAACAAAGCTTTACCGTTCCGCCATTTTGAAACGAGCGAGGCTGACCAATGGCAGACCACCACATCTGTGAGGAGACGCCGACCAATAGCAGACCAGAATTGTAGTGACGCGTTGCAGGGAGGCAAGTGTAACTGCAACTGAAAATAAGTGTAATCACCTAAAAATGCCTGCAGATGGAAACAAAACCACACAAATACAGCAAAGCCCCTAGGGTCATGACAGTTGTTTTGTCGCAAAACCGTGAAAATACCATAAAGAGGGGATGAAAAAATTCTGTATTCCACGTCACAACATGAAAATATTGTAAGCCAGGGATGCTGTAACACGGGGTCCACTAATAAACACCACCTTAATGCTAAAAAATGCATTGTAATGCTCTGTGTTACTCTGATTTGTAACAAGTACAATATTGCTATTTTTTTGTGTGTAATATATTACTCTACCGTGTTACAGCAAAAAGTAATGCATTAGAATAATTACCTTACTTTTGCAATGCATTACTCCCAACAGCGCACATAGCATGCACGCACACACACACACACACACACACACACACACACACACACACATGCAATCCTCCGTTGTGTTCCCAACTCTCACTCTGCCCAGTCTCTCCGAAAGACACTTCCTTCCCTGATACAAGCATAGCTTCAAAGCTCTCGTGATGTCACCATCACAATGCTGACTTTCAAACATGCGGTGCTCAACTAGCTGTAATTAGAGATCCTTAAAAATATGCATGCTGCATTCAGCAAACAAGAAGAACCAAGCCCACTTTTACAGCGGAACATCTGAGTTTCAGCCTTGGTGAAGCTGCAGTCCCTGTGGTTTTCCACTGTACTGCAGTGGCCCTACAGCTCAACCTGCTGCATCCAGTCAAGCACACTCAAGGACAAGCACACTTTGAGGGCAGGGAAATGAATATTTGATATCTAGCTCTGCATCATGTGGTGAGACAATCAGTCATATGAGCAGGGAATCCAGGAAAAAGCCCTCCCTTTCTGCAGTTCCGCATGCGCAGAAAGACTCTTAATGGATGGCAATAGAACACACAAAAACACATGCGCATTCCAAGATGATGTGAAGAAATATAATGACAATCATTAAGAACAAATAGTCAACATTTATAGTTATTCTGTGATAGTAAAAAGACAAAAAGATGTAGTACTATTTCAATGTTTAGTTATAGTTAATAACAGTTTTGAGCACACTGTTCTTTTTCATGCTAATGGTTATATTACAACTCAATAAAACGATTTTCTATTCTTTCAATTTATGTGCTTCCCACTCACATCATTTTTAAGCTGTGATGCAAATTTTAAAGCAAATAAAATGCTTTTTTTTTTCTTCTTTGCAAGCTCCTCAGTCGTTCCAGTTTACTCAGTTACCTCATGCCACAATCGATGTGCAAGCAGGGAGAAAAGGTTGGAAGAAGAAAGACATTCTTTCCTTGATGTGACTGTTTCATGGACATGCCAATTAAATTTGATATGTGTCACATAAATTGCCATTACTGAGTTATCACATTTGGTCTAATAAATGTGCACAGTAGCTTTCTAATCGATAAAACCATTTTTATCACATAACAGTCATATGTTATGGGTTAAAGCATTGATCCTTGCTCCTCTGTGTGCACATTAATGACAGTTGAGACCTTCAATGACGTGACGATGTGATGGAAGCTTTTGCACACTAAGTTTTGAGCAGCAAGGAGGGGGCCGTTAACCACTTAACATAGTTGCTAAATTTAGTGAAGTCAGGATAGTCATCAAATATACAAACCCCAATTGTAATGAAGTTAAGACAAACACAGAATACAATACAATGGTATTGAATACGTTGCAAAGACAAAGCAATTATTTTCAAACTGATAAACAATGTTCACCCCCCCCCCCCCACAAAATAGCCACACATTTTTAATTTGATGGCTCTTAGACATTGGGTTTCTTGTGTATGTGCAATCTATTTAATTACATATTCATTTATTGTTGAAATGCTCTAGAAATAAAACTTGTTGTGTATATTCATTCCTGAGGGAAATTTGACCAAACTCGAGCTTTTGGATGTTTTTGATGTGTGATAGGAAAAGCATACAAAACAAACAAAAAACAAAAACAAACAAACAAACAATAAACCGCTATTAGGCTAAACATTGCATACATTTTTAAAACATGACTACTTTCAATATGCCGTCCTGCCATCCATTTAAAATGCTTCCAAATGGGAGGTGTAGAGGTACACCCTAGAGGTGTCAAATTTAGCCCATGTCGGGCTCATTCACTGCCATTTAAAATCGGAAACATTGTCAATTTTGGACATATTGAAAACCTGATGTTTTTTTTTTTTTTTATTGCCTATTTTATTATTTGCTCAATTAGTCTGCTCGGGGATGTAAACAGAATAAGAATTTTATTGTGTGGTATAACTATGCAGATGACTAAAAAACCTCTTGAATCTTGATCATGCATTTCCCCCGATTTTTGCATTAACCCTTTCAACAGCGACTCACCAACGGGCAATAGAATTTTTTGTGTTGGCACCCCAAACCACCGGGTGGCGCTAGCGCCAGACTTATGACATTGCCAAGCCTTTCAAAGACTTTGTTGCTTGTCTTAGCCTGGACTCCTATAATGCAAAAGTCTTCAAAATTCAAAATAATGTAATTATGACATAAAATATTTCTATTTCAATTTCATAAGTATAAAAATAAACAGCATAGTAACTTTCGCGATTATCAGTTTTATTTTTGTTTTTTACACTTTCTGGACATAAAGGGGACATAGATTCCCTTGCTCAAAAATTATATATGTATGGATAGGGCGGATGCCACTGAACATTTTGAGGGGTTGAAAGTAAAAATATATGTATATTTATATATGCATATGTATATTTGACGAGCCTTTTAAACTCAGCCCAAGTCTGATGATAAGGCCAGGCTAGTGAAAAATACCCGGACGACCAGGGGTTAAGTGCAGGACATTTGTAAGGAGAAAACCATTCGGTGAAGAGGTATAATAACTACAAATGAATACTTAAGGAATTATGCCAATGATGTCAATTTTGTTTTATATACCATCAATTCTGATATCATGTTGCATATTGTAATGCAATGTAAATATAATGGTGTGTCCCACTAAACCTTTAAGCTACAGTGAATCAACGCTTAACCAGCCTGAGAAAAATTTTAAAAGACCAAAAGCATTATCAAAGTTAAACAGCAGAGCTCTCAAAAAAAAAAAAAAAAAAAAAACATTCAATAATGTTGGGTTTCATAAAACGAGCACAAATCCAATACTGTTTTGTGAGCTTTTCAAAAGAGCCTCAAGGTTTTGAAACATCATCGACATTGTGTTCCTGCCAAGGTACTGACTCAGACAGGCAGCAGGAGTTTGGCTGATTTGTACTTGAGTGAATGCCATGCTAAATCGATTTCACAGCAGCTTGAAAAGGGATTGACGAACGCAGCTTTGTTCTGTGTATTTTTACGAATATTTGGTAGGTGCCAGATAGGATGCATCTGAATATTTTCATTCATTCTCTGGGCACGAACTTCAATTCCAGCAACACTGCACAAGGTAATAAGGTGCTTTACCAGTAGTAGATAATGGCCATAGTACAAGTTAATGGCCGTAGGTATTGTATATTTGAATATGCATACATCAAAAGAAAAAAAAAATCTGCAGTGTCAACGTTTTTAAGAGAAAACAACATATATCATAACTTTAAAAAAGGAATAAAAAGAAGGCAAACATATTTAGGTCATTTCCCAAGCTTCACATGACCATAATTCATTAAATTACAAGTTACAGGCCAGAATGAATGCATCCATACATAGGCAACGTATCCAGAGCCCTTTCAAATTTTCACTCGGTGTCATTGCAAACCAAAATAAAAAAAAAAGTGTATTTTACTTTACATAAATGAACACTCAGCACCCCATCTTGCTAGAAATGTAAACAAAAAAGCGTACTGTTACATATGTATAGGCACTCAGACCCTGTGCTCAATATGGAGTAGAAGCACCATTTTGACAGCTTTGTACACCTCGCGATGCAACCTCCAACGCCAAAGCTCCAAAACGCGCTCCAAATTCGGTAGACTAGTTATTGCGACGCATTGCACCAGAGTCTGCTTCATTTGAATTCACTGATGACATTGGAATCGCTTCACTGCTTCAATCCAACTGAGTCAGCTGACTCCGACGGTTCCTCAGGCGGAGCTTTCAAACCTTGGTGAGAAACTCACTTGTTTTTAAGACGACGGAAATACCGCGTCATTGATTCTACTTGTATTTGTTGTTTGATATTTGCCGTTTTGGACTTTTTGAGTAATGCACCCATCCAGGAAGTGTTCAAGTGTGGGAGAGTTATTTTTTTTTATTTTGTTTTTTTATGGTGTAATCAAATAAGGTCAAATATGCTCACTGTCCGTGCTCATTCACTAAAGATGTATCTGGATGACGTCACCGCTTTCACTTATCTGAGTTTTTTTTTTTTTTTTTTAACTCTTTGTGGCCTTTCATGTATCTTGCAGTCTGCCATAACGACAGCCTGGTGGAGGGCTCCAGTGGTAGTTGACTGTGTGAAATTTTTGCTCTCCCTACTGCATCTCTAGAGCTCAGCCATAGTGAACTGTAGCTTCTTTTTTTACCTCTCTCTCTAGCACATTTCCCCAAACGATACACAGTTTGGCTGGACTAGGAAAAGATCTGATTGCCCCAAACATCTTCCTTTTGAGGATTATGTTGGCAAGTTCGGCAACTGTGTTCATCGAAACCTTGCGAGTTTCAGGAATGGTGTTATAACCTTTGCCAGATCTGTGCCATGGCACAATTATGTCCCCGAGCGCTTTAAGCGGTTCTTTTGACATCCTGATTCTCATTTCTGACGTGCACTGTGAGCTGTAATGTTTTATACAGACAGGCGTGTGCCTTTCCAGTCAGTTTACCTGAAAACAGCTGGTCTCCATTGAAGGAGCAGAACCACGCCTATCCCTGCTGTCTTTGGCCAGTAGGCGTCGTGCACCCTGAACTGGTTGCCAGCCAATCGCAGGGCACAGAGACAAACAAACATTCACACTCACAAACACAACTAAGAGCAATTGGGAGTGTCCAATATTACTACCATGCATATTTTGGGATTGTGAGAGGATATTATATTAGCGGTGCTGTTTGACACAGTACGAAATCTGTAAACATTAATAGTTTTGACTTTAACAAAAACGGAATACTGTGTTCCATGTATCTTTCCTGGTCCATGTGACTTTTTTTCTTTTTTTTAATTGATCAATAACTATAACAGATTCTTGTAGTTGTTTCCTCAAGTATCATCACAATATTGTGAATATGGTCGAACTAGGAAAATATAAAGTGGAGTGGTTTATAATTTATCCCAGAGTAGTGAACGCCAGTTCCTCTAGAGCAGTATCTGCCTGTTTTCGATGTTTCCCTATGTCAACGCAATTGATTAAAATCATTAGGAAATGAACAGGCTTCTACAGAGCTTGCCAAAGGAGAGATTCTCACACGTGCCTCGCGAGAGTCGTACTCATATGAGTGGTAAAACATGGATGCAAATTTGAAAACACGAATACAAATCTGAAAACACGGATACAAATCTGAACACATGAATACATATCGAAAACACAGATACAAATCTTAAAACACAAATACAAATCTGAAAACACGGATACAAATCTGAAAACACGCATAAGTCTATTTGAAAACACCGATACGCCTTTTTGACAGCGATCTTACACCATACAGTCTATGTTGAAAAGTTTGAAGGGAAAGTTTAACATAAAAACAAAATTGTAATAAACTTCCATGTACCAGCTTTCTGCTGAAATTTCTGATGTGACCAGTGTGGCCTTAACTGTGACAAAATTAAATTTTCTGTCACATTTTTGTTGGTGTAGCTTATACAGTGGTGCGGCTTGTAGAGCAAGACATATAGTATTTGAAATCAGAAAGCCTTAGTGACAAATCCAGTAACTTTTGACCCATGCCTTTGTCCTGTGGTTGGAGTCGGTGATGGGTTCTCTCACAAGCACACAGAATACAAGCAAACCTCACAAGCGCTTAGGTGATCCAGATGCTCAGTAGTAGTTCCTGTCAATATTTAATGTTGCCCATATTGCCTATCACTTCCTGATCCTAATGATTCAATAGGGATGTGTATGTATTTTCAGGAGGATACCTTTTACCTGTGCTGGCATCTCTGGTTGCAATTGTTATAACATTCAAATTGAGACAAAGCTGGTTTTCTTCAAAATATAAAGATTGGTTTAATTCTGTTGGCTCAGTTAAAACACATGATAGCACTCCCAAATGTATCTGAAAATAATCTACAGACTAATACCAGCTCTGCTTCTCAGCTCAATGCTTTACTACAATGCCATTTTACCTCAATAGTAGTTCTGAGTATAGTTGAGGATGCTTAGCACGGCCATGCAAGTCCTAACATCAGCAGTATGAATGGCATTAATTGGTAAGAGTTCATCAAAATTTAAATGGACTGTATTTTCCACACTATAAGGCGCACCTAAAAGGCCTTACATTTTCTCAAAAGGTGACAGTCCGGCTATAATAAACTGCGCCTTAAAAACTGGTACACAGCCAGCCCAATGTAATGTCTCAAAAGCCTTGAAGCTGAGCGTCATGCTACTTCATCTCAGTTCAGTGTAGTGAGTTTGAACATGCAAAGACATACGGAAGTAAAAACTAAATAAGCATTAGCCATTACTAAACAAACAATACGCCAAAATTAACCCCGTGAGAAGGTGTGCGCATCGATGCTAATGTTAGCTATTGCAATGCTAAAAAAGCATGTTCGCAATCTTGTCATATGCTAATTAGATCGTTGGTAAGCATATGATGCATATAAGTGTCAACAGCATGTGGCAAGAACGATGTCCAAAACACATAAAAACACAGACTTACAGTAATTACTTTCAGAAGAGTCCTGAATGAGGGAGTCATCTGAATGAGCACGCCTTTATGCCATTGTAACTGCTGGATTGTAGGGAAGTGTCCGGGAGAGTTGACGTTAGATGAGGCGACAAGAGGGAGGGAGAGTTTGGGAGGGAATTGAATAATAAACGTGTGTCGGCTGTTCCGCCTCCAAAGGAATAATATAAATATACCTGTTCTGCGTTTCTTTCATGTTGCACGGAAAGCTTTGGGACACCTCACACATGTACACACCACACTAGCCGTAACACACAGCGACTTTCTGACTGCACCTCCAAAATACAGCAGATGCTGATTGCATGAATGAATCTATGTGTTTGTAAACTCAACAACGCCATACCAATCGCAAATACCAATTTTTAAAACAACAAAAAAATGCATCATAAGGTTTTTGGTTTCAGCTTGATTAAAATATGTAAATGTAATATTTAATCTTAATTACATTCTTTTAAACCCTTGATTTGTTTTGGCATTTATCTAAACCGTCTTTTAATGTAATCAAGAAGTATTTTCCCTATTCTTCAGATAGTACTAAAATAAAACAACGGTTTATTGATTTTGATGGTTGTGACAATGCTTATATAGTATTAATAAAGTTCATATTTTATGACTAAAGTTCGATGACTTAGCTGATTTTTTAGCTGTTTTTAATACATTCCCTTTAGTGCACCACCACCTTGTGGATGCATAGTATAACTCCAGCCACTACTGTAGTTTTATTCTATGTGCGCTTTATAATCCGGAGCGCTTTATAGATGATTTTTTTTTTTATTATAATTTTTTTATTTTTTTTATTTTAATAGCCCATTTTTTGATGGTGTGCCCGATAGTGTTGGAAAATACGGTACTCAAGTTTCCTGATTGGTGGACAATGCTACAGTTAGTGGAAGATAGAGAAGAAAATAGAGATGATTGCGATAGGAAATGTTAAACTAAATATGTCGGTGATACTTAAGCCTCTTCACATTAAATAATGTGATTATTTGCATGTGTATGCGTGTGTGTCTCCTTCAGATGATGGCAAACTCTCACTGGATGAGTTCCAGGCTTTTTTCTCTGATGGCACACTGAACGAGGAAGAGCTGGAGAAGCTGTTTCATACCATTGACTCTGATAACACCAGGTGAGGATGAATGCCTGTTAGGCTGCACGCACACATTGTCCAGTTTAAAACAGTTGGAACTTTTCGTTCCATGTACAGAGTTTTTAAGTTCTTCATCTCCTTGTGACACAGCAGCCAAAAGATTTGGTTACTGTCTGTAGTGTGAGTCGTTACTATAACAGTTTTTACTTTATTGCATTAATATGTGATGAATTTTAACCATTATTTATCATGAAGAATCTGTATTTTTGTGAACGCATACAAAGAGCTGTCCCTCTAGGCTCCCTACAAAGCGAAACAGTCTATTTGTTTTCACCCTTTCCTCTTCTTTTTTCCACTGTTATAAATAAACCAGTCATTGTTCAGTCAATTGCTGTTGCTACTCCAAGACTTCATTGATTGGCTCTCATTAAATCAATGTATGGACATAATATTGTATGTTGAACTAATCAAGCCCATCTATTCTGCAATCAGGAGAAGTGATTGTGAGTGACTGTGATATGAGCAATCAGCATTGGCCCTTATCATTTAAACAACAGCCATTTCTTTAAAATGTATATAAATGAAGCCAGGCAGAACCGACCCTACTCAATATTGTTGTACGTTTATAATTGTACATAATATTACACCTGTAACAGAAGTGAACGCGACAAAACTCCATATTTTGAGGTCAGGGAGATAAATGGTAATGCAGACTGATGATGTTGCCATCATTAAAAAAAATCTACTCTTCTGCAGTGGGTACAAAGAAGAAAGATTCGATTCATTTAATGTATAAAGGTATTGATAAGCACAAATAAAACCTGAGCGGATTAAGCACTTCCTTAGACGGCAGGAAGTTGATGGATGGAGTGGTTTGATGAAGAGGGATCAGCGTACATAACAGATTCTTACCTTTCAGCCTTCATCCATCTATCAGGTCAGGACTGTCCGAATTCTGTCCTCGAGGGCCGCTAACCTGGATGTTTATCAAGTTTCCATCCTCCAACACACCCGATTCAAATGATCAGCTCAATAGAGAGCTAAGCAGAAGCCTGATAACGATACTGATAATGTGAATCAGGTATCTTGGAAATATCAAAAACCTGCAGGATGGCGGCCCACTAGCACGGGGTTTGGACACCCCTGCTTTACTGTAAGTCCTTCATTCTTCCTATTTCTGCCAATTTACCATGTCTGCCATTTAGTCATACTGATTAAGATAAACTCAATCATTCGGCTATTTTCTGTCTTAACCACTCATACCCCCAATCACACCTAAGGGCAGTTTAGAGTGTTCAATACACCTGCCATGCATGTTTTCGGAGGGTGGAAGGAAGTTGGAGTGCCTGGAGAAAAACCATGCAGATTAGGGGAGAACATCCAGAAACATGCAATACAATTGAGTCACAAAGGGAGTCAGATGGTGAGGCTCCACAGGATTTCCAACATGGGCGCTCCATGTCCAGCTGGTGAAAAATTATGTGATGATAGGACATGGCAAAAGCCTGAGAAAAAAATCCTCTCACACGCCAACAAAAAAGACAATACCAGATATTTCAAACAGCATATGGATCACTGCAGTAGGGTGGGAGAAAGGGGGCAATGACGCAGCCCCTGCTGGCAGCAGCCAGGTCCCGTCGCTCCCACAGTGGCAGTCACGTCACGTGGGTTGAGATTAGGAATAGTGGCAACATTGAAGGTAGGGGGTTGCGCATGTATGATATCTGTAGATGTATTTGCGTAAGAGTGTCCTAGAGCTGCCAGTCCAGTCTTACCAACGGACAAGGCTGCCTGATAGAAGTCAGAGGAATGATTGTTGTATCTTGAAAACTTCTTGTTCTTGACTCTCTCCCCCAAGAAGAGAAAGTCCAGATGGCTGTAGTTTTTGGAGTCCGTAGCATGAGGCTCTGAATGAGCTTCAATTACCCGAATTAGAAATAAATTATTTAATGCAAGGCGCCAACTTCTCCATGATGACAACCATTTTGCTCGAGGATACAAGAACCGCATCCAGTTTGTGGTTCAGGTCACTCGTAGCATGTGTCTGAACGCTGATTGCTGGCCCAACACCTTCAAAGACCGGCAGCCTCTTCTCCAATCCGGCTGCGCCCGCCTGGCCAATTTTGTGATACTGTACATCAGAAATTGTCCAAGTCCAATACACAGGATCCCCGTTATCACTAATCCAGGAATGTAGATTTCCTCAACATTCTGTATGGACAAGATTGACAGACAAACCATCCTCCACTTGTTCCATGGATCCATGGCATATTCGGCAGCGAAATAGCTCACCCCTGCTTGCCCTTCTTGTCAAGAAAATGTTCAAGATTGCAGCTCACCAATTCCATGATTAGATTTAAAGAGCAAGAAATATTGCAAGGGAATATAATTATGGATAGGACAAAAGACAACAAGAGACAGAGTACAGCAAAGCAGGGGGATGTGGGTTGGAAGACGACAAGCAAAAATGAGTCCGCCTCTGCCAAGCAGGGAAAAAAAAAAGTTGTCAACATTTTTTTTTCTAAATGACATTAATGGTTGTGAAGTAAAAAAAAATATTCTGCACATTATCTCTAACCATTTCCTTCACAAATATCTTGACGATCCCCTGATCATATTGTGGAGGTTGCGATTTTGATCCCAAAGCAACGGATCGTTCAGCCCTAGAAGAGGCAGTCTACTTACATACTGGGACTTCAGTGTCTTAATGACACTTTGACATGGTTACAATGATTGAGGGGTAAATGCCACAACCCCTTGGTTGGGAAACGACGACTCTACCACTGAGTCATGACGAATAAATATTTTTTTTATGCAATCATACAAACCACAAAAATTTATATATATATATATATATATATATATATATATATATATATATATATATATATATATATATATATATATATATATATAATTTTGGGGATTCTGTGACTTTAACTTGGGGTAAATGTTATGCAGTTAGGGTGCTGGATCAAATTTTGTGTGGCACATAATTACAATTATTGCTTCTTCAAGTGGCTCCCTCTGTGAAATAGCAATGAAAAAATAATTTTATTTTTGGAACATTTGATGGCATTTGTTTTATTTACTGAACAATCATTCAGGCGCTGAGCAGATGGTGTCTTTCTTCTCAATTCCTCCTCTGCCCCGTCACCAGTTACAATTTCTCAGTCTTTGGCACTGCTTTAATTCTTCTCTTTATTTTTTAATCGCTCCATCCATGCCTCCTGTTAATCACTACCTTTCCTGCTCTGGCAGACACACAATGAACCAGACCTCACACTTGCCAAGTGTGTGTGTTTACTTTCAATATTGCATGCAAAGGCCTTTTTTTTCTGACCCTGTATTCCCTTCCCTCTTTCCTTCTTACCTTTTCGACTGCTGCTCCTGTGATGGGCTGTGATTGGATAGTAATGTTGACACTAAGGAACTCTGTGGTAAGTGTAATACAAACACACACACACACACACACACAAATGCACTGAAAGCTTTAGGGGCCACTTCGGCAAGCTCCACAATCAGCGTAATAAATACACTAAAGCCATTTCATTAGTGAAAGTAAAAGAAAGTCAATATATTGATTTTGAGAAATTTTAAAATCTTTTCATTGACACTATCTTACATATACAACTTCATAGATGGCATGGCAAATAGGTAACGATGATTCTGAAGTTTGGGGTGGTCAGCCCTGGATACTCAAAATAGAGCCACTGCACTAGCTGAACTGGTCGGAAGCAGAATCACTTTGTATAAAAGACTATGCAGTATCTCTATACAGTACAGTGGGCCCCCGTGTTACGAACTTAATGCGTTCAGCGGCTATGCTCGATACTCGAATTGCTCGTATAACGGGCAATCCAAACCTATGTTAATTAGTGAATGCGTGCAACGCATATCCGCATCTCCGTGACCGGGACTGTGACCTTAATCGACCAATAGCATATCGGCATCTCCGTGACTGAGACCGTGACTGTGACTTTATAAGACCAATAGCAGATCGGCGTTTCCGTGTCGTGCGAGAATAGTTAATTTTGTTGACGCACCAAAGCGAAAAAAATAGGGCGGACACACTGACCGGCATGTTGGATTGTTCGTAAGACGAAAGGTTTGTGCGTAAGAGGGGGACAAAAAACGCCGCGGTCCATGTTCGTAAGATGAAAAATTTGATGATAACCAGATGAGCTCAACCTAACAATATTTAAAGCAGTTTTTAATAGAGGATCACACATGTGGTGTGTTTCTTAAATCAGACTTTGACACAGAGCAAAAAATGTTGCAAAACATATCATCTGCCCGGTGGCATCAGTATGATAAAAGAAATTTACCAAATACAATTCAAATATGATTTAAGATGTATGTTTAATTTGAATTACAGTTTGTTATAGTCACATACCATAGTAGTGGTAGTTGTTGTAGAAGTTAGCACTTTAGTAGTGGTTGCCTTTGGACCAATATACATTTTACAATATATTTTAAATTGTAAAACTCACTTACTTGCTGACATTGTTCAGATCCTTCAGTTCAAACAACTTCTCCAGATAGCAAAGACTGTACAAATCCCTGCATTCGGTTAAAAACGAATGTAGGACATGTGTTGCTGTTGGCATAGTTTAAATTAGACACTAATCTGTCATGGGTGGCCAGGAAAGCCTCGGAAAAGCATCAGTTTTTTTGGGGAAAATACAACTCCCCTTAAGAAAAGGTGTTAAAAGAACAAATGCAAACACTTCCGTCATGGGGCTTTATGTTAGATTAAATAGGCAGATGTTGACTTGTTTTGTTTCCAAGTATCAGTGCCACCTAATATAAATTTCATAACAGTGACACTATGTTAAAAAAAAACAAAAGTGGACCTCAGTCTACACTTGACAAAATTTTGAGGGAATCTACTTCAGAAACTTATCACAACCTGCGGTGGGTAGATTGCTATCAGAATACTAACAATTCAATCCAGGGTTATCAATATTAAGTATCATTCCTCAACCTAAAGTACAGTATTGATACTTGCAATTAATGCATTCGATTTTTTTCATCTCTATTTTTTGCGTTTTTGTTTGTTTGTTTTTTTTACCACACAAAGTACTTTTACATCCTGCCTTCTGCTCCCATTTATTCTTACATTCCAAACCCATACCAAGCATGCTTTTACTCTGCCCTCCACCAAACTAAACCTAAGTAAACATGACATCAAAGTGGTCATAAATGAGTTTGAAGTAGTTTGGTTCAACAAAAAATTTGCGAGTGCACACATGGTTTGTTTGCAGCTTTGTGTGTAAAAACGCCTCAGATATCAATGAGGGATTGATATCGCAAAATTTGCCGCAGCTTCCCACTTTGTATCAGATCAACTTCAAAATCCCTAATTGCAACAAATTTCAACAAAATATCAAGTAGTTAGAACAAACTTATTCTATTTTTTCATTGTCTTAATACAGACAATGTTTCTTCTAACTAATTTAACTACAGTATTTTCTGCACTATAAGGCGCACCTAAAAGCCTTAATTTTTTTCAAAAAGCTGATGGTGCGCCTTATAATCAGGTGCGCCTTATATATGGATCAATATTGAGATTGGGATTTGCAGATGGGGAATGAACTGATAAAGTAAGCTTTACGTGTTTCTTTTGTATGTTTACGGTTGAACAAGGTTGTCATATTGACATTGAGTTATTATGCTATTCAGAGTTTAGAGGTTTTATTGTTATTTCTTTGAGTATTACTATATTGTGATTGAAAAAGTTTTAAAATATGTCATTAATTGAGGGTGCGCCTTGTATATGGAAAATGTTTTATAATATGTCATTAATTGAGGGTGCGTCCTATAATCCGGTGCGCCTTATAGTGCGGAGAATATGGTAATTTATTTCAGTGATTTATTTGGTGAATTATTTTCAGTGACATCTTCCCCAAGGTCTTCTCTTTCGAGATTACTATTTCAGCATTACGTTGAAAAAGCATGGGAAAGAGTTTGGTCATCGAAATGACTTCAAAATAAAATTAAAAAAAAAAAATTGACTATTCAGGCATTGCTTTTATCTGTGTAATAGTGATGTCTTTTATGAAACGGTACTAATAATTTTGTCTTTGTGTGTTTAGACTACTTTGCGAAGCACATGGGGGAATACGAGGGAGTTCTGGCCTCACTGGAGACACTCAACCTTTCCATCCTTAAAGCCATGGACTTCACCAAAAAGGTAATCCAAGAGTCTTCAAAATGCTTAAACAATTGGTTTGTTTTCTTATTTATTGATCAACATGTTTTATATTTATTGTCTTGATTCTGTCTGTGGCTTCACCAAACACCCAAAAGTTCATTCTGAGTTAGAAAATTCTGAGAGTCTGCTGTAGAATCAATGCTCTAATCGGCCACATGAACACCAGAGTTCTGATAGGCGGTAGAGTGCACAAAGGGAAAACTTAGTTGCCTTACAAACAGTCCAGAACCTATGTGTGAGCACCAAGGAATTGGAAACCACTGTTGGGACACCGTGGACATCAGTATGCTCTCCTTCTTCTTTCAACCTTGTGGTTCACACCTCTAATGGCCTTAGGAAAGAAAAAACAAAACAAAACAACAAGAGTGTGTAGCTTAGGGAGAGTGCAGTCACACTTGCTCTTCTCACTGCCCCTGCAGGATACAAAGGCTGCAAAATGTAAAATCCCTTTTCATGCACGAACTGTATTTACCACACGCTTTTCACACTGTGCCGGGAGTCAGGCATAATGGCATGCATTCACCGTGTGGACTTCTGGAGAATATCAAGCTGTCAATTTTGACTCTTGGGTGCATTTGTGTTTGTACGCGTGTGCATCTGTATTGTGTTGTGTGTATGTGAATGGGAATCAGTTATCCTAGTTTTTCCAATGAACTATAAATAGCAGCCGGGCCACAGGAACCTCCCATATCCACTTCATATTGTACTTGTTGTCTGTCCTTGGCTGTGTGCGTGTGTGTGTGCCCATTGTCTTGGATTTCCTCCGTATGACTATATCTCTATCAAACACCTCGTCTGAGTCTTTCAGCTCTAGCCTATTTATTGTACAGCATGCAGCCAAGCACAGACAGACTCAAGGAGCTGGAAATATGCATGCGTGTGCACCCACATACACACACACACACACACACACACACACACACACACACACACACACACACACACACACACACTCAATGATGCGTGGTTGCCCAGGAATCGTTATGCATTTTTGATTGTCATTTGCAAGTATATCTGTGTCATTCTGTATTTCTTCTCCACAGACAGACTTTTAAGAATGGTTACCTATGCTTATTGGGAGGAAAAAAGTTATCCACCCACCCATCAATCCTTTATCTTGACTACTTACCCTCATGAGGGGCGCAGGAGTCTGTCCCAGCTATTTTGGGGCAGCAGGCGGAGTACAGGTTTCCAACTAGGGCACACACAGATGAACAACAAACAATGAACCCTACGGACAATTCGGAGCTGAATAAACCTATCATGCACGTTTTTGGAACATGGGAGAAAACCGGAGGATCCAAAAAAAAACAAAAAACATTCAGGCTTTGGAATGATGTGCAAACTCTGCATAGAAAGGCCACGGCCGGAATCAAAACTATGACTTTTGCACTGTGAGCCAGACATCGCAAACCGGTCATCTGCCATCCTGCCCTGGACAAAAAAATGATATTGTAGTTTATCAGTAGCTACTTTGAGAGTAGTGATGTGTGAAATATGTTTTTGCTGGTCTCCAGACTTGAAAACCCAATAGTGCACACAGAATTGTGATTCCAAAAAGGTACACACCAGAGAAATTATAGTTCTTCTTCTGCTTCTCAGTGATGAGACAATCAACAACTATGAATGATTCAATGGATTATTCTTTGTATTCCATTTCATAGTGCCTTGTTATGGCTTGTGACTAAATCAACGACACACTGAATAAAATCTCAAAATTGAGGTAGTTGTGAGGGGATTGTGAGGTGGAGTGATATTAAAAGATGGAGCATGTTATTAGTCTGTGCAAAGTCTGCAGACTGTGGCATTGCCTCTGAAGAGTCCAGTGAGTTCTGATTCGGGGTATAAATATATATGACATGAATAAATGCGTTATTTAATGTTTAAAGAGTAAAAGATTAAAAGCAGAGGTCATGTTATGCTAGTATGCATGTGTGTGATGACTTTATGCCATCACAGTGAAGATCACACCTTAGATCAGATCAGACAGTAGGTGATGTTTTCCCTTGGAGTAACACATTACTCTGTGGCTAGCAAAGTATGGCATGTTCTATCAGTGAATGCTTAAATTAAAGTAGTCAAACTGTGAAACCTTTGAGAATAATCAACAATGATTGCACCTATTGCCACAAACATTGTCTCTGTGGATAAAAAACACCAGAATTCCCTTTCTGCTACGAAAAGCACAAATAACATGCAAATGTGCTATTTCATCGGTTTGCACTATTATTTATTAAAAAGCTTAGCGAACAAACTCATGCGCTGCCGATAGCACTAATTTGTCGCTCAAGTGTCCCTGCCTGGTTTTTATTCATTCAGCAAAGCATTGCACATTACAAGACGGAACAAAAAGAGCCAGTCGGGCGCCACCAACAGCTGGGCCAAGGTCCAGCTCACACTTTCCTGTGTCAACAGCTTCATCTAAGGACTGGGGCCAGATGAACTAGGTCCGCATAGATGGATAGCAATACACTATAGCACACTATTCTAGACAAGAAATGAGCACATAATGATAACAACCTAATATATGATTCCCCTCACAGGCCCCCGTGTTACGAGATCAATCCTTTCCGCGGTTGGGGTCGTAAGGCGAATTCGCCGTATGACGGGCAATCCAAACCTATGTTAAATAGCTAATGCGTTTAGAACCTCATGTAAAAACATCAAAATTGTACATACATATTCAAATTTGGTACCAATATACTATAGTAACTGCTACGTTTATATAATATACATGTCTACAATCAGAAAATGTCATTAATAAAAAATATAGAAATGACTTATTTACCTTTGAGTGCCGCATGTTATGCCCACATTCCCTAGTAAGGGTAGCCTAGGCTAGCTTTGATTATCTTGATTATCTCTAGCTTTGATTCCATATAAATCATCGTGTTACTTCTCTCTTTAACATGACTAGCAATCTTGGGACCCATAGCTTAGCCTTTCAACTTTGAATTAAGCAGTAAAATGCACTGTAAAGACAGTTTTGTAACGATTCACAATCAAACAAAGCTTTACCGTTCCGCCATTATGAAACAAGTGAGGCCAACCAATAACAGACCACCATGTCCGTGAGGAGACCCTGACCAATAGCAGACCAGCATTGTAGTCACGCATTGCATGGAAGCAATTAGACGGCAATAGTAAATAAGTGCAACTACCTAAAATTGCCAGCAAAACAACACAAATGCAGCCAACCCCCTTGGGTCATGACAGTTGTTTTTGTCGCAAATCCGGGAAAGTCATAAAGAGGCGATGAAAAAAATGAGTATTCCAGGTTGCAACATGAAACTAACGTAAATCAGGGACGTTGTAACATGGGGGTCCACTGTAGTATTATTCACAATATCAGATAATCATGTCAGATTAGTTAAATATATTTTTTGATAAATGTACAACTTGAATAACAGCAAATACATATTAAAACTATCAATTCTGATTGCATTCATCTCTAGACACAGAGGCATTTAAAAAATTGCCTTCTGAAAATTTTCAATATTAACATATAACGCCCATCCATCCATTTTCAATATCATTACTAGGGTCTCTGTCTTTCTGGTGCCTATTACAGCCGTCTTCAGGCAGTAGGCGGGGGACACCCTCAACTGGTTTCCAGCCAATTGCAGGGCACACAGACACGAAAAATCATTCACACACCCAATCACACATAAGGACAATTTAGTATGTCCGATAGACCATGCATGTTCTTGGAATGTTTGAAGAGGCAGGAGTGCCACAGAAGAGCCATATGGGCACAGGAAGAACATGCAAATTCCACACAGGAAGGCTGAGCAAGGTAGAATTGAACTCAGGACTATGAGGCAGACGTGCTTACCACTCTTCCACCTTGCCGCCCCACGTCGATAAATGTACGAGATAAATCAATTGCTATGTTGGTTCGTGTTTGAGTACCAGGCCCTTCACATTGGAATGTACTTCTGTTTAATGTCACACCACTTTAAAGCTCATCTGAAGTCACGTTATTATTCCCTGACTTTCAATTCAGTATGAGGCATTGCACTGCTCTAATGTAGTTTGTTTTCATCCACCATTTTTACATTATATTATTTCAAGGTATTTGTTATTTCTTCTATTTCTCTATTGGTTTAATTCATGTTATTACCTTTCAGTTATCACTGGGTTTGTTATAGAGTGAAAGAAGTCCTCGAGTAAATTTGAGTACTTCTGTTAAAACACTGTTATTTTTCTTATCCTAGAAACCCGCTTAATGGTGTACACTTTAGACAAAAATATCGAGCCAGTTGGTAACAATTTTTAATGCTCCGCATGACAGTAAAACACTGAGCAAATTTGGTGAGAAGGCCAAATTCAAAAGGAAACTTACTTTACCAAATGATTAATGGACACTAATGATTAGGTACGTTTTATTTTGGAGTCAGATTGTAACAGCTTGACTCATTGTTCTACCGCAACTGTTGGTGCCAACTCTCGATGCAAACAATATTTGTTGCTTCTGAAATCACGTTCAATTGCCTATTCAGGACATAACAATGACACATGACAGTTCCTGTTCCTACTAATCACATTTTAACAAATAGTGCCAACTCAAATGTGCTTTTTTAGCAAGCAAATTCATCTCATAATTCACATTTGTTTTTAAAAATTATTTTTTTTTCTTTAAATGCAAGTTAAATGTTGATCATCAAAAATTGACAAAAGTAGGTCATTCATAATTAAATAATATATTCTTTATATGTTATTTGGCCCTTTGTGTTTAGAGTTATTTTTCATCAACAAATATAAATTTATATATATATATATATATATATATATATATATATATATATATATATATATATATATATATATATATATATATATATATATATATACAGTATTATCATTTTTTATTTCTTTATTTAAATTTAAGTGAAAAAATGTTGATCATTCATACTTAAATCATTCATACTTATTTGGCATTCTGTGTTTAGAATGATTTTGCTTCAGGGGAAAAAAAAATAAAAAATATATATATATATATATATATATATATATATATATATATATATATATATATATATATTACATTTAATTATGAATGACCTACTTTTGTCAATTTTTGATGATCAACGTTTTTGTTTTTTTTTCTCCACTTAATTTAAACTTTGTTTAGGATATCTATGAACCAAAAATGCTTGATTGCTGAATCCCTAGTTTTTTATTGCAGGACAGGTTTTACCCCATGTACAGCACTTTTTGTGCACCAATAGCTGTTTTAAAGTGCCACATAAATAAAGCAGAGTTGAGTAAAGGCTATGTCTGAATCTGCACACCATCCCCAACAGAGTGCACGAGTAAAGAGGTTAGTCCATTTCGTGGGGGTGTCTAGAGAGAATAAATGTCAGACACTCACAAATACCCACAATGCACTTGAAAAACTAGGATGCACACATCAGGTTAATATAAACCGCAGTGCAGTGTGAGTATGAAGAAGTCCGCCTTTCTCCTGTGCCACAAACATCAAGCGATAGAATCACACAAAGTTATATATTTGATTCAATTATTTTAAAGTCTATACAAAAAGGAAGTGCATTTTTTAAAATACATAAATATATATAGATCTTAATGTGCCCGTAGATCATCGGCATCATGACAGGTGATATGATCACGTGATACAGGATGAGACGAAAGTAGATAACCGGCCGTCCAAATCGCCAAACAGCATGAGCGAACTGCTACTTTCTAATTGCTACATATAGTGTGGGACTTTACAGCGATCGAGAGGCTAAAAGTTAAGGGTGCACATTTGGACATGGCCAAAGTTCGTTTTATGGCTGTGAATTATTATATAATGAACAATTAGCCTTCCGTTTTGCCTTAGCCTAGCCAAGTCCTAGCCAAGTGATAACTCTGCAGGGGGACCGCCCTGTGAATCCTCAATAGCCCATCTCCACAGCCTCACAGATCGTTTTCCAGCCTTGCCTTCTACTCTCGTCCACCAACTCCCGGTATTCATTGGCCTCAGCCATGCGTTCTTCCCATGGTACGGTAACCTCCAGAATGATCGCCTGTTTGATGGAATTTGAAACAATGACCATGGGTGGCTGATGTAATCCTGAAAGGGAAATTCACTTGCCTGGTCAGGTCCACTTTCAATTTCCATTCGGTAGGAGATGAGACTGGACTTTGCCCATGTGGGTAAGTTGGGCTTCTCTCCATCCCTGAGTAATGCGGTCTCTGGCTTGTGGTGGTCTTCTGGAGGGCGATGCTGTCAGCAATTGCTCTAAGCACCTGGTCGTGACGCCAGCACCCACTTAAACACAGAATTTAGTGGAATATCATTTTCTTTCACCATCTATTGCATGCTACCCTGTCATTCCTAGTACAAGCTACTGAACCTAAATGTGAATATCGAGGAATAATAAATTAATAGCCAAGAAATGACCACCCCATCGATATAAAGGACAGTTTAATCAATACACATGTAATTCCTGAAGTCTGTAATAATTTCTTTTGTCTCAGTCTTTTGTCTAGGTTGTTAATTTTGCACTGTCACTTGAGATGCCGGACCTCCTCTCTGTAGGTTTACTCGTCGTTGTCTCCGATCAGTCCTACAAGATTGGTATTGATTGTGTTCTGTGCTGACCAGTTTGTCTTAAAGGCAAATGAACGGGGATCAATGTCATTGGGAAGAATTTGCTGGCTGTGAGACTGGATGAGTCTCTCCAGACCTATGGCAAGTGTGAGAGTGACTGGGCTGCAATTTGTCTGGCTTGCTCATTATGTACTTGGCCACTTGAACGATGGTATTTGATTAACCTACGGGTTATGGTTGTACAAGTCCCCATAATAAAACTCTAGCTCCCATTTGCAAGCATTTAGGAATGAACGCATGGTGCGTTTTGAACCTCTACCTGTTTTGACAATTTATAGAATTTTATAGCCTCCTAGTATTTGCATTGAATGATTTGTCTTTGAGGTTTCAAGATCATAGGCCCGAATTGGGTCAAATCGACTCCCACATAACAATACAGGTGGCACCTACAGACTGCAGGAGCGAGTGGTTAAAAATAGTGGTGAAAACCTCTCTTAGCTTTTCCAAGGAGACAGAAACCGTAAGTATTTTTGTCACATTTTCAACTCCTCTAATTAAGTAATTGATGCATAAATAAACTAAATAAATGTGCTTTTCTTTAATAGTGTATTATCACTAGCTGCCTGAGGGGATTACAACAACATAAATCATAAAGTGTGCTATATAGAAACAACTTTCAGTAAAATGTTTTAATACAATTCCTCTTTGGAGTGAAAGATTGCTACATAATATTTGAAGCACTATAATGCACTCAATTTAAGTACAGCATGTATATGAACTACAAGGAGCATCCACTCCCAAGATGAATGATTACTTTGAGCTAAATCTTAAGATACGAGGGAATACAATAGTTTGACAGTAAAAGTATTTGTGAGGGGAACATTTTGAAAACCCTTGCCCATTTTCCACCTAATGACAAGTTTTTTGCTCTTCAAAGACATCATACCCATGAACAAATAAATTGTCTACGACGATAGAACATGAGCATCTCAAAGTCTTTCAGCTGTTCATCCCTTTCTTTTATGAGGCTGTTTATGTCAGAGGTTGTTCTGGAAAACAATTTTAATTGGCTCTGTGTAAGGTGGATTTTCGTAAAAGTCCCTCATATAAGTGTGTATGTGAAAGAATTCATTAAATATCCTGTCTTAAGTAAATGCTTCTTTTAATGAGATATTCTCATTATTACTGTTTTTTCCATTTTTCTGAGCTTCAACATGTACGCACGCACACACACGTCTCACTGTCATCTTGTTAAGCTTATCCTTTTTTCTATATCTGTTCCGGAAATTGTAACCCGTCCTTCTTCACGTCTTCTTCTTTCTGACTTCCTTTTTTTTTTCTTCCTCATCTCCTCTTTCATCTCTACTCCATTGTCTGCTAGCACCCCCACCCCATGCACTTCACCCTAGCCTACGGCTTGAGGATTACAGTGAAATAGATCATGAGGAGGGAGGGTTTCAGTATACAATAACATTTGCAGCATGAGCTGAGGACAATCAATGGAAGAGAATGGAAAGCGGAGTGTGTACTTGTGCTCTAGTAGAAGTAAAGATGAGAAGGGGAACTGAGGAACGGTGGATTTTTTGAAAATACATTGTCACATCTTTTACATCTCAGTCATTACATAGAGATCATTTGTGGGATGGTTTCTGCTGAAGTCATTCCAAATTCTTAAGCATTTATCGGAGTGATGGACAAGATTATGCAGGACAAGCACATGCAACACAGAACCTTCAAAATAATATATTTTAACACAACAGAAGTCACAGTTGTCTTATTACTTTATCAATAAATAATTGTACAATGTAAATGATTAATGTCGTAGTATACAATTATCAAATAGTTATGTAGCTGGTTACCTTTACCTGTTTTTACGCCCTCTCTGCAGCAAGACGGCTTACACGTGACACATTTGTAAAAAAAGGAAAAAAAAGGTGGGGGTATGTGTTTGGTTATGTTACCCTATATTATTTTGCAGGCTATTTCATGAAGTGATATAAAATGCTACATTATGCATATCTTGTACAGATCAAATAATTCCATTGTAACTCGAACAGGTCAAAGAGAAAAACAAAGGCCACTGCCACTGCTGATAGTCATTAACACTTTTAGTGTGTATTTTTCTTGCAAAACGAATGACCATTCCTGACTTATTGTATATTGATTCATCCCATGGGTTGGTTTGAAAGAAAGAAAGAAAGAAAGAAAGAAAGAAAGAAAGAAAGAAAGAAAGAAAGAAAGAAAGAAAGAAAGAAAGAAAGAAAGAAAGAAAGAAAGAAAGAAAAGAGAGGCTGAGCATATATTCAAACAAGGCACATAAAATAAACATAAATAGCAGCGGGGTCATAGTACTGGATCTGCGGGAAATGGTGGAAACATGTCCAAAGTTGCCACCGCCACCAGAAAGATCAGCAGTGACAACTGCCAGAACATTCTCCCACTGGTTGTGTTGACTTCCACCATTTCTAGCTGTGTTGCATCAATGTTGTAATGTATCAAACCCATCCATCAATCCATCCATCTGTCCATCCATCTTCTTAGTCGCCACTTTCCTCTTGCTGGTGTCTATTCCAGCGGCCGTTGAGCAGCAGGCGTGTTACACCCTGAACTGGTTGCTATCCAATTGTGGAGCACACAGAGACAAATGACAATTCACTATCACAAACACATCAAAATCCAATTTGGAGTGTTCATGATACTACCTACCATGTTGAAGGAATGTGGAAAGAAACCGGAGTACTACCCGGAGAAAACCCACACAAGGATTGGGAGAGAAGATGCAAACACTAAATGATTTGAAGTACAACCTCCGCATCTGAGGCGGACATATTAACCAGTCTTGCACTGTGCTGCCCACATATCAAACCAGTCTGATATGCATAGATTGCTGGCTTGCTGTGACTGGTTAATGTGGGATAAGAGGTGGTGCTTTAGGCTATGCAAATCTACGGTTTTAACGTTACTTTTAAACAATGAACAATGGCAAAGAAAAGCGCTTAGCCAGTGCTTAGTTTCCCCCCCAAAAACACAATTCCAAATTGTCATGGCCCCCATCATGGGGAAAAAAGGCAGGAAAATATTTTATATGACTATGTATCATCAGTAATACAGTGAAGAACTATGCGGAAATTTGAATATTTATTTTTCCTTCCTGTACGTAACATTTTCTACTTAAGTGCCATAGGTAAAAGTGGCATGTGGTTCAAACATTGCAAATGGTCTTAACAAATCAAGAAGAAAACATTCCTGCCATCTGTTGACTTTGAATAATTAAGCTTAAACAAACTGACAACAAAGCAATGTGATTCCATTATCATGTGCCAAAAACCCAAAAAAGAAAACCTGCACAGGCACAAACATTATTTATATCACCATTAGATTTTAATAAAATGGTTGTAGGCATCTATTAATCTGCTTTCTGCAGATGCTGTGATAAAATATATTTCACAATTTGGACAATTAGTGCAAATGTGCCTACTGTTATCTGGCATTTATTTGATTTTGTCTGCAGCACACTGGTTCTGGGATTTGCCCTGCTGTCAAATCAAGCTACCCGGTTGGATCTGTAGTTCAGCTTATTTCACAAATGAACTTAGCAAGTGTATAACTAGTGTACATCTTGGCTTGTTTAATGGAAAGCAAAGCCCATAAGCTCGCAGGAAGCCATGACTTGGTGCACAGTTTGTTTGTTTTTTTTTTCCAGTCAAGTTCACTCTAATCAACTCAAAGCATTTTTTCATGAAAGAAATCTGCGTCTGATTTAATAAACTTCAGAACAGTACTATCCCTATACGTATTTTGTTAAGCAGAAGATGACATTGTCTCTTTTATGTCTGTTTCACCTGCCAGAAAATTGCATTACTAATGAAATGCACATTTATATAAAACTTATAAAGCATATATAAACTGGCAAAAACAATAGGCAATGTTTTGCAAAGGAGTCACGATAACAATTTAGCAATACGTTTCTAAGTTTTCCAATTAATTTGCTCTTAATTTTAGTCTTAGTTTTCAAGAAGAATAATTACATTTGTTGAACCCTTTAGATAGACTGTTAAAATCGCTTATACCTCTGAAGTGTTTCATATAGTAACTAGGGGTACTTGTACCCCTTGTCACGACAGCCCCAACTTATTCTGATGTATGAATAGCAACATGTGTGCCACCGTGGTTTAGATTCACTGCTCTACACCATCTGAATATGAATATTTATCTCCCCTCCATGCTTGCGTGGGTCTTTTACGGGCACTCTGGTCACCTCACATGTTTTAAAAACATGCATGTTAGGTGTACTTGACACTCCAAATTGCCCTTAGGTTTGATTATGAGTGTTGATGGTTGTTCGCCTCTGTCTGCCCTGCGATCAGTGGCGTGCAGTGAGGTTCATGGCTGGGGAGGCACTGACGTCATTAATCAGATTTACAAACATCATATGAGCCTTCCCAAGCAGCGTATTCACACATTTCATTGGCAGCAGTTAACTGCTTGTTTAAAATATCGTATCTGCATTCTTTAAGCATACATGTAACACAGACACACACACACACGCACACACACGCACACACACACACACACACACTCACACACGCACACACACACACACACAAACATTTAATGAAATGGCGTCCGCTTCTTGTATTCAATCTGACAAACCAGAAAATAAAGTGGATGTCTTCAAATGGTGAACTAGCTTTCTTTCTCATCAAAATCATGTAAAAGTTTAACATTGCCTGTACGTTCATATAATAATTCCCATGAAATGCTAGCTTTCGGTTTTCCGTTACCCTCGCATTGTGGATGTTGATGTAAGTCTTTATTGTTTGTACAAAGCCAAATCACACCTTAACATTCAAAAAATAAAGGCAAGAAAAGCAGAACCAGAACCTGTGTACCAGTCCGTGTTAAATGAGCGAGTTTTTTTTTTCCATCTGTGCTCTGAAAGAAGTCTCCTAGTTCCACCTTGGGTATTATTTCCTACTTTGCACGAAATCCTTTACGATTGTATGACAAGGCCGCAAGACAAGAAGAAAAAAAAAAAACGACTAAGCACTTGAAACGCTACCTGTAAATTGCTTATTCCACTGCCAATTCCTGGCATCATTAGTGCACGGAACAGGAGGCCTGAGAAGCAGTTAAAGTGGGCCTCCCTAATGTTACTTTGCCACCAATTGCAATACATGTTGATTGTATGGCAGAATTACAATTTTTGTATGGCACAAGAAACACGTTACAGAAATTGAGTTACATGAGTTATTATATGGATCGGCTAAATTGTGAAAATGTAGTTCATGTAGTAATTGTTTCTAAACATTTAATAACCACATAAGGAGCGTACACAGAAGGCCAGGCAATCTTGTGCGCATAAGACCTCCAGATGTGGGCGATGCAGCGCTGTGCTGCTTTACAGCATGTTGGAGGTGTGTCCTGCCGTGTACGTTGCGTCGTCTCTTGTCCGTATTTTATTATAAAAGTGAACATCGAAATATAATATAAAAAGAGCAATTAAAATATAATACAAAAACGGCAAAGTTAAATTGATAATTAGTTGTGAAAAGTGACAGGAAAGTATCGACCATTTAATTCATTTTTCGATTTGATTGTTTTGGCCTGGCCTCCCCTGCCTCATATAACCGCACATCACTGCCTGCGAATGGCCTGCAACCAGTCCAGAATGTCCACCACCGACTGGGTGAAGACAGCTGGTGCGGTTAGTGAGGATAAGTTGCTGTAGAACATGGATGGATGAAACAAACAAAACTCCTATCATTCCCACGATAAGTAGCGCTCTGATTCAGAGCAGAAATGCTGTCGAGAAGCAGCCACTGCTACAGCAATTCGTTTCAAAAGTTTTGAAGATACATACCTACCTTCCTTTCAGTTTTTTTCAAGGGCTATTTTAAACATCCGACTTGAGTGAGAATGCCTTCACCTATCTGACAACGCGAATAACTTCAAATACCTTTGGCAGTTAATGCAGGCGTGAATAATGTTTTAGTGTGTCAAGGGAGCTGACTGGCAGAGTTGTTGTGAGCTGGGTGAGCTGAGTGATGAGGTTACACCCAAGCATGAATAATGCAGCATACTTTGGGGTGAAGAAGAGAGAGATGTAGCTCGGTAATTGGGTGAAAAGAGAACAGATGGAGGACCAACGCTTAAGGATTTAATGCAATGGCAGTGCTTTCCTCCCTTTATCTTATCGCTCTCACTCGTATCCTCCCGTTTTACCCGTTTTTTTTTTTTACTTTTTCTTTTACTCCTGTCCTGCCATCTTTTCTTTCTGCATCTTCAATCACTGTTTTTTGTTCAGTCACTGTTCTCAAAATTATTATTTACATGTCTTTTTGAAGGCCCACGAAGCCGGCACAGTTCTGTACAGTGTCAGGTTGTCAGTTGGTGGGCTTGACGTCTGATTGGAATAAATTTTGACCTGCTGCTAGCTGTTTAACAACTTTCACACTCTTACAGCCACTCACTGAATGTTTTTGCGTGTCTGTGTAGGAGTACTGGTTACAAAGTTCATCATTTCCCGCTAACCACAAGTCACAGCCAGGCTGTCTATTTCAGAGCTTTGCTGGGTTTAGAATTTAGTGTGGTCATTTAAAAAAACAAAACAAAAAACAAATAAGTATACTTTTTTACTTACATCCCCAAGTGCAAGCAATTCAGACAGTCTAGTAGCAAATATAGCAAGTCGACCATTGTACGGCAGGCGTTCAGGCCCAAAAAGTTAACTGCTGTATTTCTTTAAGTACAAGTCGACCTTGTTTATAGGTCGACATTGGAAGTAACATCGTGTGATCAGCGTTAGTTTCTTTGAGAAAAAGAATAAACTGGTGATGGCGAAGTCCCCTCGCTCGACTACACAAAAACAATATTTATGCGTCCATTCTTTCTTAAACACCTGACACTCACGGTCAACTTTTCTCTGCAGATGTGTTCTGATCTGACCAGTAGAGGAGCGATAATTGAAAATGGCTCATTTGTCTTCTCTCTCGCTGTCGCTCATTCTTCCTCCTGGCTCTGCAAAATCATGTCATTGCGCTTACAGTGACACCTCTGTCTGTCATAAGTAAAAATGAAATGAAACCTCAATTCTGTGCCATCATAGGCAGGCAGGATTAAAAAGACCAACAGGCTAAATCCGACCCGCAGGCCGTAGTTTGCCCATCTTTACTTTAAACCAACTAAGGACAGAATCTGAGTTTACCTCAAGTGGAAGGGAATAATAGATATCGCCGGTAATGTCTGCCAACTGGAAGGTTGTGGGTTCGAAGTGTCACTGAGCAAAACACCAGATCCTAATTTGCTCTCAGTGGACTTGGCTACAGCCTCCGTTGATGTGTGAATTGGTAAATTTGAGCCTTTGTAAAATAATGTGAGCGTCGTTTGGTGTAGAAAGCACTATAGAGGTTCAGAAAACACTATACAAGTGCACTTCATTGACTATTTTACTTCCATGTCCTGTCTGCTCATCACGTGAAATCAACTCTTCTAAGTGGAGCAATGAAGGTTTTTTTTTTTTTTGCCTACATTAGAATATGTTCTGTTAGATAGTTGTTGCTGGTTTTTTTTCTTTTTTTGTTAATGGTGAATGTTTATTTTCTGTTCCAATTATTTATAATGGTTTTAAGTCATGCACTGTTTACTGAAAAGACCAATGTTTCAATGCTATATAATAATACATAAGCAAAATATAAAAAAATAAGTGTGATTTTCAAATTAATGGGGATTTCACACTTTCTTTTATCAAATAATTTAGATCACAAATCATCATGGTCCCCGGAACAGCATTTAGAGGGAGTAGAGGGAAAAATTGCTTGTTCCCATGAGACTACACCGCCCACTAAGAACAGGCAACTTTCAGCCTGTGAACAGTTTTCGGAGTAGAATATATTTTTTGAGCCTGAGTTTGTTTTTTTTTTTTCTTTTTTTTAACAGCCCTTGGGAATGGTGTCAAAAAATGCATAATATGCCTCCCACCATCAATAAATCCTTCAACTCAAAAAATGGTACATTATGGCATGAATTCATCTAAAGTGCGGTGTGCTAAAAAAGAAAAACCACACATCTGCACATTATATCAATAACCTTCAACAGGGACCTGTGATAACTCCACATGATTAGAGAATTGGAATTTGAACTTGGAATCTGCATCGACATTGTGGATTGCTGATTGCAGGGAAAGAACAGTGAGTTTGTCATTGTTTGACAACAATGAAGAGGCTGAAGAAGGCGCTGACAAACCCGATAAACCTCAAGCCAATACTCTCGCTACCAGGAGTGATTTGCTTCCTCGGAGCGAGGCTTTTCAGCCAGCAATGGTTGCTTCGAAATGTTTCAAAAAGGACAGGGCCTCACAAGTGTGCCTCTCTATGATGAGGTTTTCTCTATTGACAATGATGCGGTTCGTTATACGTTCCCTAACTTCATCAGTGAGGGAGGCTACATCCCCCAGCAGGTTTTTATCATGGATGAAATGGGCATCTTTTGGAAGGGTTAGCCTATGTGTACATTCCTCTTCAAGGTCAAATAAGGAGGTCTAGCTTCAGCCTTTCGTGTGACTGTCATCTTTTGTGTAAATGCTCTAGGTTTTGTACTTAAACCATGCCTTGTTAATAAAGCCAAAAATCCAGGGGCATTAAAAACCAAAAATAAGGATCTGCTGCCTTTGGACAGGATGCATAACTCCAAAGCCTGAATACCTAAAGTTCTGACCGCCGAATAGTTCCTCTATTGCTTCATTCCCCGGGTGAAGCTGTATCTGGCTGAAAGAGCCTTCCTTTTAAGGTCCTTCTCCTGTCGGTGCAATTCACCTGCAGTGTGACTGAATGCAGTTTCTGCCCCCCAACACCACATCCATGGATCAAGGTGTCATTCATGCCTTGAAGGCACTCTCACTCGTTCCACGACAGGGGCCCTCATCTCTGCAGTTGACGACGACAATGAAGAATTTCCCTTGAAAGCAAAATACCGTAGTTACGACATTGTCTTATGTTTCCTCTAATATCCGGCAAGCGTTACAGGACGTGAAATTTTGGACCATAAATTCTGGCTGAAAGAAAGTATCGCCAAACGTGATGCATGACCATCCAGGCTTCACTCCTGACAAAGTTCATCACTCAGCGGTGAAGAAGGCGGTAAGGTTGGCTAGCATCATAAGGGATTCATGATTTGTCATCATTGACGGAAGAAGTCTTCAGCTCACTTGTCAATTGCCACTTGGACCCACTGACAGATGAAGACCTCCTTGAGAGGACAATCTGCAAGTGAGGAAGATGAAGACGAAACTGAAGAAAATGGTGTCACCCTTTCCCTGGAGAACCTGCAAAACTTGCATAACATGGCACGCGTGATGCAATGATTTACACAATGACAACAATATGGTCCAAGCTGTCAGCAGATTGTCTGAGTCTACGAGTCAAGTGAGAGCCTTCCCTCCAGCACGAATACAAGCCTCTTTGCCTTTCTCAGAAGGCATTGTTTATAAATGTTAATTACTGAATATAGTTTTATAACTAGAAATTCAAGTAAACAAGTGTACTGTTGTAATCTTTGTCTCAAATATAGCACATTTTGATATGTATGAATATGTTTAATTAGGCATGGGATGGAATCTCACACGACAACATCCTATGAGATTGAAATACCACAAGATTTCTCGTCACCGCACACCAGGCAGTGCTGTTAAGTTTCGACCAGACCTTGTAGTGAAACGCCGGTCGGTTGGTTATGGGGGATTTTACCTTCTTGCCCAAAGTCAATCGAAATAGGCTTCAGCACAACCATGCGTAGGATAAGCAAAAGATTGTGAATAAATAAGATGAGATAAGTGACACATTTGTCATAAGATTTACGTGTCGTCTGTGTACTGAATGTCCGGTTATTTGAAAATTAAAAAATGTCCTCAGTGGAAACTACTATTTATACTGGTATTTTTTTGTATTATAAATGTTGCCAAAATTGATTGTCTAGTTCTTGTATGCTCAATCACCAGACATCTCGTCTCGTGGATTTTTGTTGTCCCATTCCTCACGTGCATTCAATGCAGAAATGAGGCTGCAACTGTGTTTGACTGGTTTGTGACTTCACCAGTTTCTTAAACAATAGGTGCTCCCGCCATGAGGGGCAGATGCACCCAGTCGTATGCTGACCACTTTTACAACAATCCAAAACAGAGAGAATTAAATGCCCCTTTTTCAACAAACCTACTTTTATGAGATAAGATAGACTTTCCGTGACATTAAATTATATTGATTGTTATGGCCAAGAAAAATCACATCAATATGAAGAAATAAGCTTTTTTTTTTTCGACAGCGCTAGAATCCTTTAGGGAGAGCACCTTTAGCAGTCTAGATATGGAATTGTACTGTCTGTTGCTATTTGAAAAGCACAATAAAGAAAGTGCATCAACAGCAGTAAATGAGTGTGCTGCAGTGCTGGAGTGGCAGAGAGTACCACAGTTTCTCTTGAGTTTACTTATCTCTGAACATCTTCTATTCTGATATTAGATAGATAGTCTGAGACAGACAGACAGACAGACAGACAGACAGACAGATAGATAGATAGATAGATAGATAGATAGATAGATAGATAGATAGATAGATAGATAGATAGATAGATAGATAGATAGATAGATAGATAGATAGATAGATAGATAGATAGATAGATAGGCAGGCAGCGGATGGAGAGCACTTCACCGCTGCTACTATGCAGCTAATTCATGCTTAGAGCATGCGCTGAAAGCCAATGCCAGCATAATTAAGTTTTTTTTTTTTTTCGCTCTGAATTGGCGACTCGATGTGATTGCAGAGCAAGGTTGTATTGGTTTTATCGAGTCACTATTCGACTCTCTTGCTGTGACACGTTTTGCGTTACAAATCTAGCCGTTGTCGGGACATACTTTCCAATAACAATTAAGAAAAATACCCTTTGTGCCAAAATGCAAGCATTTTTGTCATGTACATACATTATTATTTGGTATGGTATGGTGATGCTTATTTTTAGGTCTGATCAAATTTGACGCTATTTTCCTGTTAGAGCAGTAAAATGCCATGCATTCTCCTGTGTACCCCATCGCAAAAAATAAATAAATAAATAAATAAAAACGAAAGAAAAGCCAAAAGAAGAAGGCTCTTGTGCTGTGCAGGGAGGATAAATCTTGTAATTAATTAGGAATAATCTCCTAATCGTATGAGATCTCATCCCACGGGTTCTTCTTGCCCCATCGTCCCATTGTTATTGTTGTTATTACAGTTATTACATGTAACAATCGATGCATCAATGGCCTTTTTTCCTGTATGACTTTGATATGTCCGACTGCATGTGAATGCACCATAAGCTTGCCGGACCACAACCAGTGTGCCAAAGAAAAACTTAAAAATAAAAGCCTAACAAGACTATTGAACTGTTCTCCATGTATTATTTTGTGTGTTTATTTTGAAGTTGGCTTAAGTCTTGATAAAATCTTTTGTTGTTGGGAATCCTTGACAAGACTAGCCCTCCAACTATTGGTGCGCCTCTTCCAACAGCGAATGTGCATTGTCAGTTGAACATGCAACCTTCACGGAGAGGTACATATTTTTCTTCCAGAACAATCCATGGATCATATGCGGCCTGAACCATGGTGATTCCGCACAGGTCAGGGATTAAGTTTAACAAAACCTGGCACTCTTGAACACAATGCACAGTTCAAAAACTATTTGGGAGCGTCTGCGGGAGCTTGATTCTCAGCAAATCCATGTGTTTATATGAGGTATAACATCTAAAATTTACGTCACACACAGCATTGCTGATCCGACCATTGTCTTCAAATGAGAATGTATTATGGAAAAAAAATAAACATCTTGTTTTTGAACTTCATGTGTATAGTAAGTATGCTATGCCATTAAGTGTATGTGAACACACACACACACACACAGATATACATATACATATATATATATATATATATATATATATATATATATATATATATATATATATATATATATATATGTATACAGTGATCCCCCCTACTTCACAGTTAATGGGGGCTGTCAACCCCCCGCGAAGTCTGAAACCCGCGAAGTAGGGTATCAGTTCCTAGATTTCTATGTACACCCCAATATAGCTGCAGTAACCATAAACAATCCTTTTTTTTTGTATTTTTTGCCTATTTGATTTCCTTTCTCCTATTATTTAACATTACATTATTCTTATTAACATTATTGTATAGTCATTAAATAACTAATATTACTTAGTTGAGAATTTGTTCTCAGGACCAGTTATCAGCACCAAGACTCCGGTGAAAGAGTACTCAAGTCATCACGTTGAACTTCACATTTAAATGGGCTCATGTATGGTGTATCATGTAGTATCTGTTGAATAATAAATCAACAACAATCTTAAAGTCATTAAACTAACATATAAACACTTAATCTATGAATTTACTGTATTTTTAGCCGACATTAGCGGGTTAGCAACAACTAACAACAACTACTAACTGTAAAGTGCAACCTCTACACAAACAAACACATTAACAGAATAAACACTCATCGCTTACTTAACATAGGCAGTAGCGTGCGTTATCAACATAAATGATAATAAACTATAAATATGAGCTTACTTTGTCATTCACTGTCACCTTAACGAGCTGAATGACGCACAGAGAACATAAAACAGGAAACGGAAATGCAACGCGACCCGACAAATTAAAAGCAGAAATTTCAAAATAAGATAAAAACAGTCACGAACTCTCACGTTTGAAGAATTCTTAACATAGTTATTAACTAATATTACTTCGTTATTTGATTAATACAGTACTGTATAATGTACTTTTTTGCTTTTTTTTCCAATTTTTGTACATTTTGCACATTTTTTAATTATTTTTTTATTTTGAAATATTTTTTATTTTTCCTGCAAAAAAAACGCGAAGTACTGAGACCGCGATATCTGAGACCGCGAAGTAGGAGGGATGACTGTATAAATATAGCGATAAGCAATCACTGTTCTTTCTAACTGTAGATGTTTAATTGATTGATCGATTATTGATTAGGTTCACCTGATGTGGGTGGGATTTCATTTGATTGCTATGGTAACTCACAAAGTTTCCTCTTTCCCCTCACTCACCTTCAGCCTTGATGTGTTATGTGGAAGAGGGATTTGTGAGTCCCAATTTTCCAATGGGCTATTGTATATTCTCTTGCCCTTTATGTACCTGACAAGGTCACTCATGCCAAGCAGGTCCTATGTGAGGGACCGGGGAAAGTATGGCTAAAAGCTTGATTTCCTAGCCCAATGCCAATTTTTCCTGTCAACCCTGAATCTTGGCCTCACCTCTTATTCATTAGTTTTCATTGGTGACACTGAAACAGGCTTAAAAAAAAACTGTAAGACAAAGTACAACAAAAAGAGCCCACAGGGGTGCAAAGGCAAAAGGCACAAAAAAAATGCAAAAAGGCGAAGGACATAGTACAAACCAAAAGCTCGAAGGAAAAAGACTTGGGCCTTGAACGCTGCGACTCACACTGGCTGCACTGAGAGTGGCACATAGAATAACCCTGCGATTGTCCACTTGCCGGTGACCCCGCCCCCTCGTGGCTGCAGGAGAACTCCGCCTTGAACAAACGGCACAATCAGCAGGGATTGTGACAGCATTGTTGTTGCTATTTTTCATCTCTAGTGGCGTGACATGATATAGCAAGTGTTTACCAACATCTAATTGCAGCAAACTCAGGTAGAGTGGATGAAATCTAGTGTCACGACTACAAAATTTTGTCATGATATTCAGAAGCAACAATACTATATTATCTGCCTTATAGCATCGTCCATTTTGATTGCGGGAGGCAACTCTACAGCAAGCTTTTACGAGTGTTTGAACCAAAAATGTATAGAACATCCAATGAAACGTTATGCCTATGAAACTCAAAATGTATTACTTACATTTAGGTGTTTTCCCTTTCCTCTCTTTCACTATTGCCACAACCATTGTGTGTTTCCTTGGGGGCATGTTTAGGATCTATGAAAGTCATCTCTTGGTAATTTCAGGCTATAAACCCCTTGTCTGTGGCCTTACCAGTTACGCTCATGGGAAATTGGAACACACCTTGGTTTTCGTGAATGCACAAATCAAATGTGAAGTGATAATACAAAACATAAGAGGTAGTATTTGGTTTCAGCATCTCCATGACACGCGTTACCCTTTGGAAGCCTTGAGGTGGGGCTTCTTGCCTGGCACTAATTGCCTGCACCCACGGAAACTGCCCAGGTACAGCCCAAAGTGGCAATATGTGTCAGCTCATTGCCAGCAGTTAGTCAGATTTATTTTCTCAGTGAGGTTTGGACTCCCCCAAGGCGCAGCCAAGGCACTGAGTGTGTCAGATTTGATGACGTCAGTATTATGTCTCTGCTTTTGGCATATCATGTATTCTTCTGGTGTGGTGAAAGAGCTGAGCCAAAAGGCAAAGTTTTAAATTTTACCGGTCAATCCCCGGTAAGTTATTCTGGGCACCTCACACTGGGAGCGGGCCCCTGAGTTGACCAAGGACAGACTGGATGGACTATCTCTAGGACAGAAAAGCCTTGAGAAAGAAGTGTCTGATGTCAGCTTCCCTGCTTAAGATGCTGCCCCTAATGCCCAATTTGTGATAGGCAGAAAATGGATGGATGAGACATTTTTGTTACTCGGTTTAGTCTTCTACCAAATTCTGATACAAGTCCTTGGCATCTCTTCGACTGGGGGGACATAATGGGATGGGAAATTCAGAATCCACCTTCAAACTGTGATTATGAATTGTATAAACTGTATGAGAGTGAGTGTGCTTACACTCAGGCAGAGGTGGTGTAGAATAACATTACGTGAGTAAATGTATAGATGGATGATAGTAAGGAAGGAATATGCACACACACAAAAAGATGTTCACACTCCACTTCTGTGCTCTGCTGGCTCACTCATTTCTCCTACCAGATTAAATGTACCCGATCTCATCATGTTTTGTTCATTTTCTAGTAAGCAATGTGAAAGGTTCTGTCAGTGAGGGCCAAATTGAGGCTGGGTGTGCAGGACTTCAAATGAATGTTTTCAATGAAGCTATTGCGCCTCTGAAATCTGATGAGATGTGGAGTGGTCCTTCACCAATCACAACAAATACCTAGATGGAATTTCAGTCTCACCCACTTTGACGGAAATAAAATATGTGTGCAGTAAGACTTACACATATACAGATGTGAAGAATGATATCTATCCATCCACTTTATAGAGACGCTTATCCTTACAAGGATCGCAGGCCTGCTGGTGCCTATCCCAGCTGGATTTGGGCAGTGAGTGGGTACACCCTCAACTGGTTGCCAGCCAGTTGCAAGGCACACAGAGATGAACAAACATTCACGCACCCAATCACACCCAAGGACAAGCTAGTATGTCTAATTCACCTGCCATGAATGTTTTGGGAGTGCTAGAGGAAGCCGAAGTACCCAAAGGGAACCCATGCGGGCTCAGGGAGAACATGCACACTCCACACAGGAAGACCAGCGCCAGCTGGATTTGAACTAGGGTCCCTTTAACTGTAAGGTGGACGTGATATTCACCGCGCATCCGAGCCGCCCCGAAGAATAATATACACTAGCTAATTACAAGGCTAGGTCAAGGGTAGAGTATACATTTGCTTGGGTCAGTGATCTGGGGGAATGTAAAAATCACAGTGTTTGACCTCAGGATTTATAGCGGGGCCCATGGTGCCTACTTGGCCTGTAGGGAGAGTGTGATAGACATGTGCAGAATTGCAATATGGAAAGGAGCCAGTGTCAGACTATAGCATAAGTGTAATTATATACTATAGGTTAAATGGACTGTACTTTGATACTATTTATTTCTTTTTAAAATTAAAGTAGGAGTATAGCACACTGTTTTTGAAGACATTTGAATCTTGGTACAAACACTTGCAGATCCCGGTATTCAGATGAAGACTCCCTTTTAGTTCTTCATTTACGTGTTAGCCGGATGGGTCTCTACCAAATTAGGTGGGCTGGTGGAGCAGAAAGAGGTTCTTGGAGATGCACTTGGTGGACTGACCATTTGGTGACAGAAAGACATTCTTAAATATGTAAGCAGAGGGCTTCTTTTGGATTCCATCCAGACATCCATCCATTTATCCATCTGTCCTTCCATCCATTGTTTCCTTCCATCCATCCATCCATCCATCCATCCATCCATCCATGCAGTCATCCATCCATCCATCCATCATCTAAACTTACCACATGTCGCCGTTTTGGTTCCGATGATTTTAGATTAAAAAGGGAGGAGCGGAGATTTTTCTGTTATATTGAGCGAAACCTTCCTGTCTTTGCGCTATTGCGATCCAGCTTCCAGTTTTCGGATACCGGAACTTCTGTTGCAAGGGATCGATCGTTAATGTAATTGTAGAAAATTTAATGCATACATTTTTTTTTTCGGGTTCAGGAATTTCCATTTGACAGAGGTCTGTAGTTGAGAATACTTACTGTATATACTGTATGTATCTATCACAAAATAATCAATATCCTCATTTATATCAAAGATAATGTCACAGCCTGCCTGTCTAGCCACCTCATTCTTTCTAACAAACCAGTTTAACAACATTCCAATCAATCAGTTTAAATTACTAACAAGCTGCAACCAATTTCCTGGACTGCATAAAACCGTGCCTCTTGCTGCTAGTATTTGCCAGATTGTTGTGTATCTCCATGCCAAGCCTTTCACTAATTATTCTCACCTGCCTGCTCGTGCCTCGACCCTGAATGTCCCTGACCACTCGCCTGCCTGCTGACTATTCTCCCCTGCCTGTGCATCGACCATGCCAGTCCCTGACCACTGAAATGCTGGTCATTAAGAAGACCTGTCTACCCTGCCTGTCACCACTTCGGCTAGTCTTCCCTAACTGACAATCAGCCTCAGCTCAATTATGTCTGCCTCTCTCCTGCCCCTTACGCCCTCAAGTGCAAGCCAGCAGTTAGACGTATACAAATAAAAAGGCAGTTCCAACTCTTAGCTGTTTGTGCATGCTCCTGGGTTTGTTCGTCAACTGTGACAGGTAAAACAGAAGTTGATACGAAGCCCGTTGGTTTCCGTACTACGTCGGAAGCATGCTGTGCGAGCTGTGCCATGACGTCTGAAACGTCAAGCCCGGAAGCACAAAAACAAACAATGGAGGAAATTCAACCACCCTGTCTTCATTGAAAGTAGTCACAATTTGCAAACTTGTGTGGCGCTCGAAAGCCACAAGGCCAATAAAGGTTGAAAAGCTCTAGAGAACTCCTTTGCAGGAAGTAACAGGGCTTTACCATTATGGTATGTTTGCAGGTTTCTATGATTGCATCTTTAATGGTGGGTGGACCTCTATGTGTACCATTTATATGAAAGCCATGAACTGGGATAATAGAAGTCAATGTGGCCTGTGTTGAAAGTGTGTCTCCTGGGAGTGTTTGTCTTTGATTAGAGCGCAGCAGAGAACGGCTGACTACACTGGAACCTTAATTGTCTCTCTGAATCACTGCACTGTGACTTCTGACAGTAAAGCTGACATGACTGGTTGACTCTGCTCTCCGGAGTGCAAATGCAGTCAATTATGACGTTTACATAAGTGGTTCCAACAGGCTTTTGTGAGTGTGAAATGATTTATTTATTTTTTTTAATCCTGTTTGTTTAATGCCTTGACATGTCAAATTAAATAATCCATTTTCATCCACCCATTTTCAGGCCACATCCGAGTTATGGCTGGCCTTGGAGATCTGTGATGAACTGTAAAACTTTTCCCTTTAACATGTTGTTACATTGAATATTTGCCTTTTTATGATTGCAGATTTGCCTCACAAAATCAGTCTACCTTTCAAGGAAGGATTTTTTTAAATCCGATTTATAAAAAGTAATTCTATGTGATTTATTTTAACATGTGTGTTTGCTAAAACAACACTATATCGTTGCATATTCTGTGTTCATCTCAATAGTAATAACCACTTAGTTTGGTTGATTGTCAATGTAAATGTATGGTGGTAGAGCATCAAAGAAACTCACTGTAATGTAACCATGTGGAAACAACAGTAAGGTGGAACTAATTATCACTTGTATCAAAATGTTTCCCTCTGCGCGGGGGTGGCATCCACAATTGGCCGCCACCTTATTCTGCCCCTGGCTAAGACAGTTCTAAAACAACCCCGATAGACCATAAAAGGTATTTGGGAGCACTGCCATTGCCTTGCCAGACATGGAATTGTTTTTATTACAGAGCCCTAAAGATGAAAAGGAACCTATTATTTTTTGTTACAATGATTAAATATTGTGATATGAGACTGCTATTGACTTGAAACCCGTTCAAGGTGTACCTTGCAAACTGGGATATCCTTCCAGGCGCCCACAACCCTTGTGTGGATAACCTGTTAAGATAATTCCGTCCCTCTCAAATGGTGGTGCAGGGCCCCCCTTTTATTTATGGTCTACTCCCCCCTTAACAAAGCCTGGCAATTAGCTACTGTAAATGTGATTTAGAAAAAAAAGAATAAAAAAAAGCACAAAGCAAAAGAGCACAAATCAATACCTCTTTTTGCCGGGTTAAAAGGTGTAAGATATTGGTGTTCCTGTAGTAGTGCTCTAATTTTTTTGTGTTTCAGACTAACCTGTACAAACCCTGTAAAATATAAACATTTGTTGATTCATATTGCTTTTGTTAATGTTAAAAAGGGTACCATTTTAGGGTTATTCATGTAAATATTCTGGATAATGATCTTATTTATGTTACCTTGGCAAAGGATAGGCATGACATGTTTTGTCTTTCCTCAGGGATTTTGCAAAAACCAGTTGAGAGGCACTGATACATTGGATGGATGCCTGACATAAAGACAGTGTTGTTGGAAAGTAACTTTTGAAAACATTGCATTTGTTTTCATGACTGTGAATAACAAAAGCAACAAGTTCATCTACCCCCTAGATCAAATAATAAGATTTGGGCTGTTGCTGTTGCTGTGAGTATTTTGTTTCGATTGGCATAATCTCTGAAGCCCAAAGTGAAGCACTGAATCTGACATGCAGAGCCCACACAGGGTTTGCTCGGTATGTTAGTAGGACTGTTATTTCTCATCTTCTTGCATTCTGCTGACCACTGTGAGATGAAATGACTCCATGAAATGAATGCAAGAGAAGAATTCAGGAAGGTGTGGGCTTCACAGTCTTCTCAAAAGTAGCAATATGAAAGATGATGTCAAAAATAAACAGGATCATTAAAAGCCTCATTTTTAAACAAATAAAATATTATATCTTGTCTTACATCAATGTTCATCTCTGTGCACAGGTTTATGAGAGAGGAACAAATGTGGAGCAGTTTGTGACCCGTTTCCTTCTGAAGGAATCAGCCAATCAGATTCAGTCTCTCCTGAATTCTGTGGAGAGTGCTGTGGACGCCATTGATGAACAACACAGCCAGTCAGGGTGAGCTCGTGGTGCTCTTCGTGTCTTTACAAGTACTGTATATGTGCAGCGTATGTTGTTAAAAGTATGTTTAAAAATAAAAATGATTTGCCAGAAAAGTTTCATGACTAGTCTCACAGAAGATGCATTTCAAATTCAGCCTACAAATTGTTCCTAGCCACTCAACTAACACAGCTACAAAGAGATCCTACTTTGCTCAGTGAACGAGAGGAAGCACGAGTTGTAGCAGAATAACTCCTATCTGCGTCCCCTTGAAAATATGGTATGACCTGAGCATTGGTCCAGTTACATTACATTATTTTTTTTATAAACTTGAGGGGTTTAATCAGAGAACCCATTTGAAAAGTGGACAAAATCAAGGGGGCCGTGATGACAGGACTGTGGAGGGTCCTGGGATAACCCATCCAGGAGTGTTTAAGGGTGTGGTGAAGAATGTTGTGAAAGTCTCTGGAATGATTACCTCAAAGGGGGAGAACTTGTACATTGTAGTGGATTTGAAATGTGACTTGTGACATCACATCTGGAGCTTATCTGCCACATCTCATGCGCAAATAAACTCATATCTTTCTTCAGGCAGAACAGTTCGTTGAGCATTTGGATATTGTGTTTGCCACACACTTGAAAGGTTCTGGGTTTGGATTTTCGGTTTCGGCCTTCCTTGGGGAGTTTATTTGTTCTGTCCTTGTGTGTGTTTTTTTTCTTTAACTTCCTTACACACGCCAAAACATACATGCCAGTTTTTGGCACTCGCCCATAACTGTACTGTAGTATGTATGAGCATTAGCTTCTTGCCCAAAAACACGTGAAAAAGACTTCAGCACAACCACAACTATGCATAAATAGGCTGTAGAACGTGAATGAATAAGATATTTTTTTCTCGTTATCTGTATACTGCATGTTCAGTTTGAAAAATGAACTTATTCTCTGTGGTTTTGGCATCCGTCTAAAAGTTAATGGCGAAGAATACTTTTCAATAATTTATTCCATTCCATTTCAGCCATCTTCCAGCTAAGACGAGTCCCCGAATGTCAGAGAGGCGCCATGACAACGTTGTTCCTGATTATCCTCCTAACAACAGAATCAGTGCAAGGGAGCCTGTCAGGACTATCAACACTGCCTCAGGTGCCACACAAACAGAAAACAAAATATTTCAGTTCCCCTTCATATTTTTTCACTGGAAGCATGTGTTTGTATGATTACCTTCACAACCACAATCATTTGGCGGAGGATGCTCAAAGGACAACCCATTTAAATCAGATTGACACATTATATTGTGTCAAGGGCCATGTCATATGACATTAGGTCATCATTAAGATAAGGATGACCTGTTCTTAGTTGTATCAGTTTATACTGAATAACGATATTGTGTAAACTTGGTGTCTATGACTGCTTTTGCTGTGGACAATATGATGCGCTTGTCCTTTAAGAAAGCCAAGACACACAAGATCATCTGGCCAGGGTGAGCTGCAATAGTCCTCACAGTGGCACCAATCAAACCATGGTGTCTGCATGTCTACTTGAATGATTTATTGTAGCAGAGCCAATCATTTTGGTAAATCCAGTTGGTTAAATTCATTGTATCAATGTTAGAAGTGAATAATGATGTGAGCAGGTTTCAAGAAGCTGTGACAATTATTGACATCAAACCTGAACATGGTTGTGTGATTTGTGTAGAAGTTTTCCAACAGGAAGTTGTGTCATTTAATGTTTGGATAATAAATACAGACTACTGTCACTCTGGCAAGGAAGTTTTTATTGATCACTCACATGATGTTTAGATCTATTTGCCATTAAAAATAAATGACCCAGCCATTGTCCAGGTTTTATTAGACTGCCTTAATGAGATCTGGTTTTGGATGGAAGGAAATGTTCTCTCTTTAAACAAAAGCAAGACTGAGATCATTTTAATTGGCCAACAAAACCTCCTGGATGGCTATGACAGTGCCATTGGGACTCTCACAGTCATTGTTTTGCAAGGAACCTTGGTTTTATTTTTAGACAGTGATTTTGAAATTGACAAACAAACAAATAAGCTCTTGCAGACCCAAACATATTGTGAGGCTCTGCTGGGAACGTCTGGCAGAGCCCTTTGTCAGGGGTTTCAACTCCCGCTTCCAGCAGAAAATCTCCCACGTCCCGAGGAAGGCGGGGGACATTGAGTCACAGTGGACCCTGTTCCATGCCTCCATTGTTGAGGCGGCTGATCAGAGTTGTGGCCGTAAGGGGGTCGGTGCCTGTCGTGGTGGCAAATCCAAAATTCACTGGTGGACACCAGCAGGAAGGGATGCCGTCAAACTGAAGAAGGAGTCCTATCGGCTGTTTTTGGCCTCTGGGACTCCGGAAGCACCTTACAGGTACCGGCTGCCAAGCGGAGCGTGACTTCGGTAGTCACCTAGGTAAAAACTTGGGTGAGGGATGAGTTCGGTGAGGCTGTGGAAAACGACTTCTGGAGGGCTTCGAGGAAATTCTGGTCCACCGTCCAATGTGGGATGGGGAAGCAGTGCACCATGAACACTGTGTACAGTGGAGATAGGGTGCCGCTGACCTGAACTTGGGATGTCATGGGCAGGTGGGCAAAATACTTTGAAGACCTCCTCAATTCTACTGACACTTCTTCCCTTGAGGAAGCAGAGTCTGGAAAATCTGATGTGGGCTCTTTATCTCTGGGACTGAAGTCACCGAGGTGGCCAAAAATTCCTTGGTGGCAAGGTTTGATGGATGAGATCCGCCCAGAGTTCTTTAAGACTCTGGATGTTACCGGGCTGTCCTGGTTAAAACACCTCCACAACATCACATGGACGTTGGGGACAGTGCCTCTGGATTAGCAGTCCAAGGTGGTAGTCCCCCTTATTATGTTCCAACTATAGAGGGATCACACTCCTTAGCCTCGCTGGTCAGGTCTATTTTGGGTTGTTGGAGAAGAGAATTCAACAGGTCAAGTCTAACCTCGGATTCAGGAGGAGCAGTGCCGTTTTGTCCTTCAGTCAAAGTGTTAAGGGGCTCCGGTTTCAGGCTCACAGCATTGGTTCTCTGCTATTTGGAGATGATGTGGTGTTGTTGCCTTCTGCTGGCCGTGACTTTCAACTCTCACTGGAGCGGTTCAGAGCCGAATGTGAAGCGGCTGGGATGACGATCAGCACCTCCAAATCTGAGACAATGGTCCTCAGTTAGAAAAGGGTAGAGCTCTATCTCCGGGTCGGGGATGTGATCCTTCCCCAAGTGGGAAGTTCAAGTATTTAGGAGTGTTGTTCATAAGTGAGCGTCTCCTGTGATGTCTATTTACCAGTGGATCTACTTTCCTGCCCTCACCCAAGGTTACGAGCTGTTGGTCGTGAACGAAGCAACGAGATCTCAAATACAAGTGGCGGAAATGAGTTTCAGCCGCAGGGTGTCCGAGCTCTCCCTTAAAGCTAAGGTGAGAATCTCGGTCATCTGGAAGGGTCAAATTGTCAAGCTGCTGCTCCTCCACATTAAGAGGCTCCAGTTGAGGTGGTTCGGGCATCTGGTTACAACACCTTCCGTACGCCTCCCTGGTGAGGTGTCCTGGGCATGTCCCACTGGGGGAAGCCTCGGGGACAACCCAGGACACGCTGGAGAGACTATGCCTCTTGGCTGTTCTATTAATGCCTGGGGATCATCCTGGAGGAGCTGCATGTGGTGATTGGGGAGAGGAAAGTCTGGGTTTCCCTGCTCAAGATGCTTCTCCCGCTACCCAACCCCGGATCAAGCGGTTGCTAATGGATGGATGGATGGTTGCTTGTTGAGCATGTTTTTCTGGTGCAGTTTTTAATAGATTGCTTTTCTAGTAACTCTCACGGGTTCAATCCCCAAAATAGAGTTTACAGTTCAAAACTCATAATACAATGGGCCCCCGTGTTACGAACTTAATCCGTTCAGTGGCTTTGCTCGTAACTCGAATTGCTCGGATGACGGCCAATCCAAACCTATGTTAATTAGTGAATGCGTGCAACGCGTGCAAAAACCTTAGGTAAGAACATCACGACTTTGTACACATACTAAAAATTAGTAACATAATCTATTGTACAGTTAAATTAAATAACATAAATATGAAGGAAAAATGACATTTACCTTTCGGGCGACGTGACTTGAGCTGGGTGGAGGCGGAGGGGAGCAGAGACCAACCCGCAGAATATATTTATTTATTTTCTTGAACGAGAACATTTCTCAAACGAGAACATAACACTGGTGAGTTCCTTCTCTTTAATCCATAATAGAAGAAGCCTCTCCATTTTGTTGTTGACCGAGGTCCGTCCCATGGCAAGGAAAGTCTTGCCCTTAGAAGATTGCTGAGCGGTTATGGCCATACTCACGAGCAAGGTTAACCTCCTTCGTATTTTTTTATTATCTCCTGCTTGGTTTCTATTGTCATCATCCTCTTACTTCTTCCTTTACCGCCACTTGCAATTTTAGAAGCCATGTCTAACAGATAAAGTTTGCAAAGTCTTCACAACACACCGACCAGCTGTGCCATCAAGCTAGATAAAGACGATAGCCAATAGCATATCGGCATTTCTGTGATAGACGTGACACCGGCCAATAGCATATCCGCATCTCCGTGACTGAGACCGTGACTGTGAACTTAATCGACTTAATTTTTGTTGATGCAGCAACGGGAAAAAAATAGTGCGGACACACTGACCGGCATGTTGGATTGTTCGTAAGACGAAAGGTTTGTGCGTAAGAGGGGGACAAAAAAAACGCGGCGGTTCACGTTCGTAAGATGAAAAATTTGTAAATCAGGGGGTTCGTAAACCGGGGGCCCACTCTACTTTGTATTTATACTCATTGGCCTTAAACTTAAAATTCTTATAGGCCACAATCGCACTGTTCATTTCATTCTGTTTTACACAGATTTACAGATTTAGGTTGTGACATGGTTCATTTGTTAATTTAACTGCAAAGAACATTAGGTTGATTAAATATGGTTCATCACATAAAACGTATCAGGCTTAAAATCACATCCCTTTAATTCATCATTCATTCATGATATAATAGGTCACATATTCCATACATTTGATACTACTGTATATCTACTTTTCTACCACCCTGTATAATATGTCTTGGATTTTTTTTTTTTTTTTTTTACCTTTTAGCTAACCTCTTTCACACCAAATAGTCCAGGAATGTGACTTTTTGTATGTATCTCATTGTGTGCCAAACGGCTGTCAGACAGTCTGTTGGTCCCAACCCTTTTTCCATCAGTTTTCTTTGTCTATTGTGTTTTTTTTTTAGATTTTTGTTTTTCTAGGTAATTTGTCATTTGTCAGCAAAATGGGCATCTGTCGCTGAAAGACCAACAAATAGTCCATCGATCCCAACAGACTACCCACCTTTGCAAATTTTGTTTGACAATTTAAAAGATGTCCTAGGTGTCTAAATAACTCTAAATAAAGTCAAAACACTATCAATTTTAAACCTCGTTTTGTATTTTTGCCCAAGTTTTGTTTTGTCTTTTTTTCCCAGCAATTAACAAATATAAATCATTTCAGAGGTGGGTACAGTTGAGCAGGTGAATGTCAGTCCTCAAGTATGGATTTGTTTCACATCATGACTCGGAGCAGAGATTGGAATGGCTGAACTTTGATGCTAAACGTAAACAAGCAATGGCAAAGCCACAAGACAGCATCGATTTTTTTTTTTTTCCCTTGTGAAGGCAACACCAAAGCTGCTGAATTACACTTTGTCAATTACAGTGTGGATTGCGTATGTGCAGCGGACTTATCACCTGTCACCATGCCCCCCTCTACCAGCACAAACGCATATACACACATATACAAACACGCACATGCACGCGTACACAGATACATTAATCTATAACTCGTCGAAATAAATGAATACAGTAAATGCACATTTACAGATGCTAACGTGTATCGCTATTGCTCATTTATGTGTCAAGTAAAATGCTGCATCTGTGCTTTACTTTTGGTTTTGACATGGTGATTTTTTTAACAATTTTTATAATGTATTTTATCACAAATGAAAGGAAACTTGCCCAAGGCCACAACTGGCAATGGCTATTTTAACCATATACCGCTATAAAGCAAGTGCCCTTAGCTGCAATATTATATGTAGCCTGTAGCCTTCAACAAATCAGTGGCGCGGTGTCCGATTTCCCTGCAAAAAGAAAAACAATACAACCAGCATTTTTTTGTTTTTGTTTTTCAATACAGAGCAAAACAAAACAGCCAAGATTCAAAGAGCCAAACCTCTTGTCTCTGGGCAACCCGCTCTATTAACGGAGCCACAGGAACCCAGCAGGACCATGTAGTTGCTGGGGCCCAGCCAGGAGCTGGTGATAGCTGGTTACCAGCTGGTCTTGTTTGTGTCACCAGCTACCAGAAGGGTAGCAGAAGCCTGCAGAAGATGGTCTTGCTGAGTGGATTTGGCTCAGTTGGTGGAGCGGGTTGCTCAATGGCTAAAGGGTTGGGTGTTTGAATCTGTGAATCTATTTTGTTTTGCTTTTGCTACTGCTGCTGTTTTACTCTTGCTGGTGATACCTGTAAGACCAGCATGAAAACACGTCAAATCCATGCTTGTGTTTGCTCGGTCTTTTGGATGGATGGATGGCTCAACACAAATATAAATCTGCTGCTGACCATTTAGAACAAACACTGCAATATGTGCTCATTATCAAAAGCTAACTAGTATTGTAAGCTAATGTTGTTTTATGCTAACACTGCAGCTCTGCTTACTTTGGCTTTGAGTGGCTTAATGGTGCTTCTGTGAGGTCCGGTGGCTAGACTGTTTACTGTAAGTGGCATTACAATTTTTATCCAGCACTTTGAAAGGCCCAGCTAATTACAAGACAATAAAAAGCAAAGCCCAACCGATTAATCTGCTAAAGATTCAATTAGCCAATTATAGCTTTTCAAATGGCTGATTGGTTTTGCATTTATGAGCAATTACATTTACAATAATGCACATACATAACAAATAACAGACACATTTTATCATGTCACATAATATATCATGACTACAATGGTAACTTGAAACACTGTTTTGTTACTTCAATTCACCTGGAAATGTCATGCAACCACTTGATAGCACTTTTTCGTGCCACTGGATATTTGTATGTAGTTGTATTGTTTTTTTTTAATACTGTTAATTTTATTTTGTGTTTTACACAATACACCTAAGTTATAAGAATTCGACAAAAGATTAAAAATGTCCATATTCAATTTCAAGGAAAAATACCACAGTAGGCAAAAAGAAGCTATTTTATAAAATATAAAATAAGCTTCTTTTTGCTCACTGTAGTATTTTCATATTTCACTAATTGTATTTTTTCATGTCAATATCGGTATCAAATCAGCCTAAAAATTTCCCCCTTAAAATATGTTTTTTAGTGCTTTTAACTTCTTTTTAGCTGCATGCATGAACCCACATGGGATGTAAAAATGGCTATGAATCAAGGGAATAACTACCGTTAAATGGATTTGGACATCAAGCTGACAGAGCTGTTGAATGCACATTACAGAAGCAAAAACAGAAATTTTGGCCAATCAGTTTAAGGACATTCAAGACTCTCTTTACCCACTCTCTTTCTAATTGCTCCTCCTCACAATATTTTATGCATTCAGAAATAGTTTACTTCACTTTGCTTTTTACATATTTTGTTGTTTTATTCTTACAGTATGTACACATTTCTATGCACAACACCAAGCTTTGTCATGAATTGTCTTCTATCTATCTATCTATCTATCTATCTATCTATCTATCTATCTATCTATCTATCTATCTATCTATCTATCTATCTATCTATCTATCTAGCTAGCTAGCTAGCTAGCTAGCTAGCTAGCTAGCTATCGTTACATAGACAGTTGGTTATGCTAATTACTGGTTGTATTATCCAATTGATTGTGCAGAATTTACCCGGTTTCATCAGACGAGCTAATTTTTTCTCTCATGATCTTCAGGCCTTCTGGCCTGAAAGCAGCGGTCCTCAACCACCGGATCAACTGGGCCGCATGGGCTGCACCCGAAATAATGTTTTGGAAATGATTTAGTTTAACAATTCATACGTTTGTGCTTGATCTTTGTTTTTTTTGGCGCCGATTCTGGCCGCTGTTAATATTAGATACAGTACATAGTGAGAAGGATGATGTGGTTTTTAGAGCAGCCAGCCAGAACCCCCCAATATAAATCTAAAGCATGGACCAGTCCGTGATGATAAAAAGGTTGGGGACTGCTGCCTTAAAGTAAGTTGGCCTTGTGCCTTTTTCAACAGAAATAGCTACTATATAATACTGGCTTGATTGGAAGAGCTCTTCATTTGATGGCTGATCGGGTGCGTGAATGGTCGTTCGTCACTCTGTACCTTGTAATTAGCTGAAAATCAGACCAGTCCTCGCCTACTGCCCATAGAAAGCTGGGATAGGATCCAGCAAGCCACCGACTCTAGTGAGAAAAAGCAGTTACAGATGGATGGATGGAAATCACATTGAGACCATCAAAGCAGCAGATATTTTTTCGAGCCTTCCACTCAGCTGTGGGTTGATCCTATTCTGGCTCAGAGATCTACAGACAGTTGATTCGATGCTTAGTTTGTTCCTTAACATGCACTGGCAACAGTGGGATTTTACTGTATATTGACAAGTCAGTACCATCCAAAGCATGCCAAATTATTTTCCCAAAGTTACACTCAAATTTAGCTGTACAAAGAAGTCAGTACACCCATTGGAGAAGCTAACGTCCTAGCTCCTCTTTGTCCAAGACTTTTCCGGTTTTTTACTTGGTTGCAGCAATCTAATGGAAGCTGCCAGTGTCTTTAACCTCTGTGTCAAAGGGCACAAATAATATTGTCCGGTCATTGTAAAATTGGAAAAACTAAGCTTGTATTTGACTGCAGTGTTAAGGTATCTGGATTATATTTTCCATGAACCTTTAGATATTGAAACAAGTACTAGTTCTAGTTGCAGTATGATGAAAACATGAGACACCTGTAAGCAATTTCCATTTGAGAATGAGAAAGTGAATGTAACTGTAAAAGTAAATGAGAAGGATTTTGAAGTAAAAGATGGCCAACCGAAAAGCCATCATCCAGACAAAAAGGACACCTATGGTGCACTGTTATTCTTGAGAAAATTAAAAGATTTTACATGTGCCTTATACTCAGAAAAATACGGACTAATATTTTTGATGTAAGTTAAACAAAATTGTTTTTTTAGTTTCCTGAACTCTTTATACAGTATACACTCATATACAGTATATGGCCCTAATCCGATTTCCATTTCAAAGTGATACATGATTTAGCAGTTTGAGTAAAGAAAATTTTGTCTTTCACAACACTTGTACTTGGTCACAATATATCATTGCTCTTGAGCAGTTATGGAGCACCAAAGTGCCCTTTTATATCACATGAGTCAACACTGAGCTTCAAATGTGGCAATACACTCACTACTGCAAAAATATAAGGCAGTTCTATCTTTGCACCAACTTGAGTATAAAATAATAAGTTTTGTTCATAAATGTTACTTGCTAACCAGTATTGTATGGAGCTGGTGCACAGTAGTGCATACAAATCATGTTTTTATGATTGACTGACTGTACAGTGACGAAGAAGTGATATTGCTCATTCAAACTGCCACGTGGCAGCACTCTACGAAAGAGCAGAACATTTATTTTGAAGACAATTTGTCACATACACTACACATAAATGACAAATGATTTGATACAAAATTGTAATTGTGCTGTCTAGTGTGGATGGTAGGCTTGTAAAATGTGAGGAAGAAATGAGAAAGTATACTGCTACTTAAAATGTCAATAAGGCTGATGCACACATAGAAGTGTGCAGTTCCCACAAAGAAAAATTTCATCAGCAGGAAAGAAAATTGCATATATATATATATATATATATATATATATATATATATATATATATATATATATACACACGCACACACACTAAGTCAAACCAAGTGAAAACTAATCACATTTGTAGGTTTGATAAAAGCGTAAAGAAACGAAAAAGTATTTTTATTTTCGAAAAGTACATACAATGCCCTTTTTTCATATAATGCCCTTTTGTTTTGTTGTTTGTATAGTGCCATTTGTTTTTTTCTTTTTCAGTTGATGCCATGGATTGGACTGGTGAACATTGTGCTTTCATTGTGGTAACATTGATCAGAACAAACGCATTTGGTACGAGATCATGTTGAGTTAGAGATTTGTTTGGTTTGATAAATGTTTCCACAATGACAACATGATGTTCCCCAGTCCAATTCATGGCATCGACTGAAAAAGAAACGAAAAATAATGGCACTATACAAAAAAAACCACAAATGCATTATTAGAAAAAAATATGTATAATATGTGCATTTCAAAGATAAAAACACTATTTTCATCACTGTCTTAGTGTTCTCTACTTGTCTCATACATTTACTAATCGGACAAAGAGAAAGTCCTCAGTTTGTGCTTGTGATATACTGTAGATGCTTCACAGAACGAGGTATGTAACTTGAGGAGCAAAATCAACATGCAAGGCAGTGGAATTGCAGTGGAGTTGGGATGAATTGGCGAAGGATCAAAAGATGAAAACGAAAGTGGGGGGAAAGAGAATCGAAGAGCTAAAAATATCCTGGCCACCTCCGGGTTGAGCAGCCTTTTGCCGTATTGTATTTGTGTGCAATGGCTTACTGCATCTCTCCTCTGTAATTGTTCTGGGTTTTTCCAAGAACAAGGACACATGTCCTGTTAAAACGCGTTAAAACTTATCATACACATTTTTTCTTTGACTTGACTCACACTGTTGATAATAAATAATATTTTACCTGTCTGTTTTTAACGTATGATTATTTTTAACTATGTCCAGCATTTTGTATGCAGAAATAGTTGCTTTTCAAGTGCTCTATGAATAAAGCTGAGGTATGTCAACATGAATAAAGAAGAATGTACTAATCATGACTGAATAAAAGCTGTAAATGAAATGAGATGTATGCTCTTCAGTTTATTTTTATGATGATGTCGTGTGCAGCGCAACATAAAAAATGTAGCCTTAAGAGTTAACTCACAGCGGTCCAAGCATATTAGAGGTTCAGGTGTTATACCACCGGTTCCACAGCTTGAACATACAGTTTGATCACAATTAAAATGCACAGCAAGTTTATTCACGATACTGTTGTCAGCCTTTCCCTTTTAAGGCCAAAATGTTTCCAGATGGATGATGTTGCCCTCTTATTGTGAACAACTTTATCTTAGTCGATGGTTTGGCTACTTAAACGATAGGTGAAACACAGAAGATCTGTGATGTTAATTGCACTGGTTAGGATAAAAACAAAAAACAAAAAAAAACCCAAGAAGAAATGGATAGTTATAAGTGATCGATATTTTGCTCACCCCTATTATTACCCATACGGATATAGTAGTGACTCAGTTGTGGTTTTGTGAGGCGTCAGCTTTTCTTTGTGACAGCCGGCTGAAATGCAAATATTATTTTCTATATGCTCAAGTGTAGATTAGGTTTTTGCCATCAAGCTTGACATCCTCTTCACGTTTGGTATGCACACGTATGCTAAAGTACAGTAAGTAAGCATTCAGTCACAACGCAAATCCCATAAGTGAGTTGCCTTTTGAATTTTAGAAAGTGGTTGCGATGGGAACTAAACAGCAATACTCTGCACAAGTTTAGCAATAACTACACTCTTATTTTTGTTGGCGGAGCAATAATTGTAGCTAGCTAGTTTTAATGTAACACACGATGATATAAAAAAGTCATAGAATACTGTCACACTAAGATTACTTTTTGCCATCAAATTCAACCTAGGTTTCTTTTAGGTTTGAGTTTTACAGATCACAGAGTTGTAATATGCCACTATAACCCAAAAATGTTTTATGAGTGCTAATAAAAGCTGGGCAGCTCAGTGTTGCAGTGGTTAGCACATCCGCCTCACAGTTCAAATACACCTCACCCCGGCTTTCATTTGCATGCCCTCCATGAGCCCGCGTGGATTCTTTTCTGGCACTCCGGCTTCCTCCCACATTCCCAAAACATGCATGGCAGCTGTATTGGACATTCTAAATTGTCCCTAGGAATGATTTGGTCCGTGAATGGCTGTTTGTCTCTGCGTGTTCTGCAATTTGCTGGCAACCAGTTAAGGGTGTCCCCCACCTTTTGCCTGATGTCAGCTGGGATAGGCACCAGCAAGCCTGCGACCCTTGTGAGGGTACGCGGCTCTGGACAATGGATGGCTAAATAATACTGAAGGTCCTTAATGGTGGCCTTTGCAACTTGCCTGGTTTTTGTCTTTTTTTTTTTCAAATAGATGAAAATAAAACAAAAAATAATCAAATCATTGCAATCAAAAACATTCTTGACTCAAGAGCATGCTGCAATGAGATAAAACCAAGTATTAGGTTACCATACTGCCTTAACATTACTTACATCCTGTGTTAGCACCTTGTGGGTCATCACTGACTGCTAAATCTGTGACATTAACTATTCACACACTTCTACATTGTATTGAAACTTCAAGTCGTGTTATTGTTACATTAGTTGCAGGATTTGCATGAACGCCCATGTACATTGCCTCACACTTGTCTGGTTTCTGCCCCTCCCACCCACAACCGCAACAGTAAATTATTTGATTTACGATGAAGAAATGCGTCTAAAAGTACCGTAATTTTGTCATTTTAAAAACACACACCATGCGTTTTAAATGAATAGTCATGATATGTGTAACCACTAAAGGGTAGACATATATTCGCGTTTTTGTAAAATTCACCCAAATTCAAGTAAAAAAAAAAGAAGGGTGGGGTCGATTTATACACGAGGTCGACTTCTACATGGAGAAATATGATATTGCCACACTGCAGTCGGTATAACTTATTTCCTGACCTGCCTTAACGGATAAAATAAGGTGCACAGGTGCACATCCAAGACAGCTCATTTGATGATGACTGCATCTAACTGATGGTTGGCACTCAATAAAATTGTTAAATGGGATTTAATCTGGAATAAGCAAAAGTATGTTTTAATTGAGAAGAAAGTCACCTGCTGGCAGCTTGCTGCTCTCAGCCATCTGCTCATTTTGAAATTTCTAAGTCTTGACTCGCTTTTACAATTGACCGGGGCACTCATTTTCAAAGCCCATCAAATGACCACCGGGCTTTTATGTCCGAGAGCCTCCATGGTTACAGTCTCTAGTTTAATTGATGCGTTTCTATGTGTGTTGCTGTGGAGGAAGGTAGCTGCTAATTGACTGGCTGTTAAAGCTTTTAATGAAGAGTGGGCAGTCAGCTTTCCAATTAGCTGCGGGGAGCCATCAGGGGGAAGAAAGTGGAAGGGTGCTCAGGAGAGAGCGTGGGGTGGGGGTGCGAGCGGATGGTGAGTGCAAAGAAACACAAGCGCACTGCAGTCAGAAGTGGGGGAATTCACTCGAAAGAGGTGCAGTGATTAATGAGGTTTTCTTTATTTATTTGGGTTCCTGCCATTCACGAAAACCGAAAATAACTTGTGTGTTTGGATTGGATTAGATTAAATTTTGTTGCCATGACTATCGTCGCTAGTGCACAATACCCAAATACACATTGCTTTGAGCCAGCGGTGCATAGGCAGCATAAATTGATAGCATGTTCTGTATATACAAAGCATGTAAGGGATGAGATATGAGATATGTACAAGTCATGTAAGAAGTCTTCTACACCAGCGGTTTTCAAATGGTGGTATTGTGTGCCCCTGTGGGTAGGTGAGAGCACACCAGGGGGTATGCAATTGCGCAAATAGATATTAGATTATGTAAATATTTAAGAAAATGAGCTGTAAATTCATAAAAAGCATGTATATTTCAGTTGTTTATTCTATATTATATGTAAAATCCAGCCTACGCATAATAGAATAATTCAATCTAAACTCATTATCGTATTTATAATCACCTGTCAATCATGTGATTTTTTTTTTGTAATTAAGCTTAATGGCTTCTTTTTATGATCCAAACAAAGGATATTTTTTTTTGTACACAAATAAGTTTATTGTATTGATTTTCTTTCTTTTTTAACTCTCAAAAAAGTTTGAGGGACCACAATACAAATTAGTTCTAGAGTCTAATAAATGGAAAAAGAGATGATAGCATTCTGCTGTCCCTCTGCCCCTCCCCCACCCCCACCACCTCCAACCAAAAAAAGCTGTCCGCTGGTTAATTTTTCGTAGGAGTTACATTACTGAAAAAAACGCTTGTGAACCACTGGTCAATACAATTGTGTTCAAATGCCCAGATTTGGAATTTTTAGAGGCTGTAGGATGAGATCATAAAAATGACTGCTGGAAAAAAAGCATTAGTGATCATGATTTTGCTTTTCTTTGTAAGACGTAGTCTTTTTGTATCCTACCTAATCATTCTTAATTCAATATTGCATCCCAGGTGATAGTGTTTGTCTTTCAATATGCACATTACTGAATCTGTTATACATTGTGGCTTAAAACTGCATGCACTATACAAGCAAATGATTTGACCATGTCGCCCCTCTCATTTATTAGCTAAGTGGTCCTTATATGGCCACATACACTAGCAAAACTTGTGAAATGCTGGACATTTTGGGGAAATTTGACGAGAAGAATCTCTTTATTATCTTCATGCGATATTTTTGGTTGATGTACAATTCAACACCAATCAAACATAACGTGTGTTGTTTCTTTGACAGTTACTACTGGCCGAAATTGTTTAAGTAATGCAGACGCAAATGAAACTTCACAAGGACTGCAGTGGTTGTAATCAACTTGTCAGAAATGGATTTGTAGCCATAAATAAATGATTGGTTTCCTTTTCAATAAATTGTAAGCGCAGTAAAATGCAAGACTGCAGTTAATTTCCAAAGCTATTGGCATCATCTATAAATGTTCAAGTATAATTTTTTATATGTGTGTGTGTGTGTGTGTGTTTATGTTTCGCAGGTGCAGTGGAGGTAAGGAAAGAGGGTCTGGAGGCTCAAATCAATCGCCTGTCTGAACTTATCGGACGACTGGAGAATAAAGTAAGAAGCCATTCAAACATTCACAAACAGTACGGTACCTGTCTGTGTGTCCGCCCTCATTCTGTAATTGATACTCCTCATGCTCCTCTGCTTCACTCACTATTAGTGTCCACAGACTCTGACATGCCCTTGCACCAACATGAAATCTGATGTTATCTATTTTTAGCCATTCTTTCATCTTGCTTCCTTTGATTGAAGCTGAATAAGTTCATGTTTATCTATTGGAAGAAAAGTAAAATATGTAAACCATATTTCTTCAAGTACGTCGAGTTTTTTTCCTCGTTTTCAACCCCCATATTAAGGGGTTATCAACGTATAACCACGCAACTCAAAACAGACCATTTTTTTCCACAGTTCTCTGTTTGGGTAACTTTCATTTGAGTGCAAATATCAATATAATGTAAGGAACAAAGCTCAAAATGATTATATATACCTCTAATTCGATATAACATGCTTCCGTTTTAGAGTGTTTGCACAGAACATCGTAAAATGCACTTTCGTCAAGTGCCGCCTAATTGCCTCTTTGTTGCTGACATCGAGCCCCCGTGGCTCATTTTTTTCTGCGGACTTTGACACATTATGAAAAGGAAAATACGGCATGACTCGTCTGTTCAAGACAGCAATGCCAGAGTAGTGGCATGCATGGATCTCAGCAGATGGGGTGAGGAACACTGCGAAGGGAAACCTTCCGTGCTCTGATCTTGCTACACTTGTCACTTGGTAAAAAAAAGGTTCAGAAAGGCATTTCTGGAGATTCAAACAAATTGGGCAGGGGCAGATTCTGACTACCTGTGCAAGAGTAACGAGGATGTTTGAGCAAAATGACGAGAACCAAGAAGAGGATGTCCGGCAGTTATACCCATACATTGAAATGCGAGGAGCTATTTGGCATGTCAAATAGTGATGATTACTTTGACACATTAATCTTCAAATGTGTCAGAAAAATAAAGGTTTGGAACTTCAAATAATTTTATTATTGCACCATCATTTTCAGTATTTGCATCTCCACGCATGCGTAGATGGCCTCACAGTCTTGTCTCGTTTCTGCCCTTCCCACCCATAACCATGTGTTTTCATTTGAAAGCCATGAGCTATGTGACCACTAAAGGCAGGGGTAGACTTAGAATCACGTTTTTGTCAAATTCACCCAAATTGCAGTAAAAAGCAGAGGTCTACTTGTACGCTGAGAGATATGGTAACTGTGAGGACGGTAGAAGTAGGTTTGATCTCTAAAACACGAGGAGGAAGAGGATTGTTTGGTCCAGTAGAAAGCATGTTAAGCCTAATGGATCCCCAGCAGACTCAGCTGTTTCAGAATGAGTGAACCACAAAACCAGAAGGAGCTATGAATAACTAAAGGTCCAGTTCTCGAGGCACTGACAAAAGAGACACATCACTCAAATGAAAGTGCGGTCATGTACAGAGTTTTCCTAACCATGAGTATGTACGCACATTGCAGGAAAAGATAGTATTCTATTCCCAAGATGATGTAGTATGAATTTATTTTCAAAGCAATTCAATTATTGTTTATTTTAATTAAAAAGTAGAAAATCACTGATAATTACATTAGGGAGATGAAATAAAATGTTTTTTTTTTTTTTTTGATAACCAGATGTTTCATGTTTTACTTTTTTTTTAAAAAATCAATGACTTATAAATGAAGGGGTATTCATCATATGAAGAAAAAAGTTAGGGTGCACACAAAAGATATGATTGGGCACCACTGATGTAGCGAAATTGCACTGTCGACAACTCTGGTTGCCCCAAAGCCGTATCCTGCCGGTTGTCACCTCACCTGATTTAAATGATCAGATTGTTCACAAACTTTCACAGAGCCTGCTTGATGAACCGATCTTTTTGAATCCTTTGAATGTTTCCATGAGAGAGACATTGAAAGCAGGAAAGGTATGGTTCAGGGAAATGGACATCTCAATCGCTTCTTTAAGCCTTGACCTCTTAAATGTTTAAATAATAATAAACAACCAAAAGTTGTTGCTCCACAGTTGTTGGAGCACTGTCACGTCTCGGCACGCTGAATGGAGACGTGGAAAAAAGGGGGAACCAAAAATACAGGCACTGAGGCGCAAACAAACGAGGATTGTAACCACAACTGAGGCAGGAAGAGAAGTAACAAAAAATATTACAAAGTACAACAAAAAACACTCGAAACAGAAACAAACTCACTGGAGGACTGAGGCTACTCTGGGAAGATGATGGACTCGGATGGGGAAACGGCATGACAGGACGGAAAAGACAACACCTTACGGCATTGACAAAGGATAACAACCCGACAGCTAGCAAAAGCTAGAACTGGAACTTGAATACACTGACACTAATTAGGGAAACACAAAACAGCTGGACAGTCACGAATGGCACAGGAACTTGATGAGTTGACACTTAGGGGCAGGTAACATCGACAGGTGGGAAAAATCATACCAATGACAAACACATGGGGGGACAACATGAACCTACAACTGAATAAAACTGAAACCGCAAACATAAGCCCACAACAAAACAATACAGAAAGAACGTGACAAACACAGTTGTAATTATGACAGCAACCTACAACTACTTACTGTACTTCTTATTTACTTATCTACCACTATTGCCATTCATAGGAAAATATACATCGTTTGCTTTTTTTCAGTGTTGCTTCATATTTGTGCTCAGTTGAACATGCATGCACGCACGCACACACACATACACATTCTACCTGCTAACCTGAGTACACCCGCCGTAATAAATTATCTATCTATATATGTATGATGGTTCATAATTGTTAAAGAAAGAAATGTATTTACAAGTCAAGATACTCACTTGGAATTTGAGGAGCTAATGCAGATGTAATGACGTATGGAATATTGCAACAACATTGCTGCAGTAGCTAAAAGCAAATGTGAACGGCAGAAATTGGAATGCACTACTTTTTGGTGCACTGATTTTTAACGATTGACTGAAAAGTAAATTTTAACATACGGATGAAAAGTCACCACATTGAATAACCTCAGATATTCATTCAGGTGCATCCGGAATTGGAGAGATGCGCAGGGAAGCAGTTTCAAATTAAATGATAATACCATACATCAATAATACAAGAAGGACACAGTTTTCTCTTTCTTGAATAGATCTCACTTATTCACCATACATTGACACTAACAAGACATTTAACAATTAGTATAGTTATTCTTTGTTTAAATACAGCATTGTCTCAAATGTCAACACATTGCAGTTCAAGACTATTGTATTAAAATATGTGTGGTACAGATTTAGACCAAGATGTCTATGGAAAGAGAATTTAAAAAATAGATGAAAATTTCAGTTGCACTTATCCTAAAGAAAAAATACAAAAAAAATACAAAACAAAACAAATGTGTGTGTCCCATCCTCATCTCACTTGGAAGCCCAAGTGACATTTAATCAGACCCAGAATGGGCAAAATGTTGCACTCCAGACCAGGGCTACATGCAATTTTTAGATTGGCTCCCACATTCAGAGATAACGAAAAACAATTAGAAGATATCCATGTGTTTCAAAAACAGTTTATTCTGTTGTTTAGTTATTTACATTAATTAAAAAGTAAATTGATTGAATAACATGAATTAAACTAAATAAATAAAAAAACGAAAAAGTTTGTATTAAAAAAATAAATAATAAAAGAGGACTGCAGTTTGGGGATTTGCTCAAATACTTGATTGACTTTTCCCTTCACTTCAGGTGTTGGTCTCCGGGTCACAAGGCTAACCCCTAAAAGTTACGACTTGCGGTTCAGTCGACGCTGGCGAATAGTTTCAACTTGCCCTTTCTAAACACTTTCCACAATTCAATTAAGAACAATTCAATCAACTATTTTTACACTCTTCAACTTTACATGTAATAATAGGCCTAACATCTTTGAAACTCTATTCCTTGTGATTAGAAAAACATATACAGTATGTGTTGCAGTTACTGAGTATTTGTTGTAGCTTTGAAATATGACCAACCTTTTAGTAACCAAATGACTACACATGACAGTGTGTGCTACTTGTTTTTATTTTAAGCATTTCAATCAATCAATTTCATCAATTTGATTATTTTTGAGGATCCCTTTTCTCGGGGTGATACATTTTGTTGTTGCAATTTACACTTTTTTAGTTGAAGCCAATTCTGACTGGTATCATAAGCCAGTTTAAGTCATGAAATAACTTAGACCTGCAGTTTGCATACCATTAGGTGTTACATCACCACTCACATGTGCTAACGCCTGTCACTACTTGACAACAACCCGGTATGGGATTTTCGGTCCCTGTGCCACCGATGTCAGAGTTTGGTCAGCATTGCTGGCAGTAAATCAAAGTTGTTTTCCAGTGAGGGTTGGACTGCCCATTGTCACGGATTCTGTTCATTACTTTTATGGACAGAATGTCTAGGCGCAGCTTAAGTGTTGAGAGGGTCCCGTTTGGGACTCAGCATTGCATCGCTGCGATTTGGAATGATGTGGTGCTGTTGGCTTCTTCAGATGGGGAACTCCAACTCTCACTGGAGCAGTCCGCAGTCGTGTGTGAAGCGTTTGGGATGAAGATCAGCACCTCCAAATCTGAGATCATGATCTTTAGTAAGAAATGGGTGGAGGTCCTGACCCAAGTGGAGGAGTAGAGTCTTGTTCACAAGTTAGGGTAGAATGGAATGGAAGATTGACAGCCAGATCAATGCCACGTCTGTTGTGCTGCGAACGCTGTATCAGTCTATTGCGGTGAGGAGAGAGCTGAGTCAAAAGTCAAATTTAACAGTTGCTCTACATTCCTGCTCTCACCTATGGTCACGAATTGTGGATCGTGAACGAAAGAACGAGATCCCGGATACAAGCGGCCATTTCCTCTTTCAAGTTTCCTCCACAGGCTATCTGAGCTCTACCTTAGAGATAGGGTTAGAAGCTCGGTCATCCGGAAGGGGCTCAGTGTTGAATTGCTGCTCCTCCGCGTTGGAGGAGCCAGTTGAGGTGATCGGGCATCCGTCTCACCGGGAGGAGGCGCTGGGGACGACTCAGGATACGCCGGAGAGACTTTGTCTCCTGGCCTGAGAACACCTCGGAATCCTCCTGGAGGAGCTGGATGAAGAGGTCGGGGAGAGAAGTCTGGCCTTCCCCGCTCAAGCTGCTGCCCCCACGACCCCGGAATACTGCGATAGAAAATGGATGGAGGGATGAAGACTGTAACTCTTGAAATGAAAAAATTGTCGCGATTGGGCCTAGTCCCACCCCGTAATGCACCCCATGATGCAGCAATGACATCATAAAAAAATCTACACTCACAAGTTATCAGTAATAAAACAAGCACACTTTGGCAGATCAAAGTGCAGTTACTATGTCACTTTATTAGTATTATATATCAATCAATCAAATCAATCAAATTGTATTTATATAGCCCTAAATCACCAAAGTCTCAAAGGGCTTCACAGATGAAAAGAGGTCATGTGTAGACCTCTATATAAATATATAAATTTAAAAGGAATTAAGTGTAGCATATACAGTATAAGTAACTCAGTTTTCTTTTTTGACACGCTTTGTCAAGTATTCTCCTATAAGGAATCATTTTTGCGTTGTCCAATCTTTTCTTACAAGAGAAATTTCTTATGTTGGTACATGTCCTGTGTGAATATGCAAGTTTGTTAACAAAATACAGTACATGTTTAACAACCCAAGCATAAAAATGCAAAAATATATTATCTAAAAACCGTTTATTAAACAAAAACTGCTGTATTCAAGAACATCATACGGTATATGAACACTATATTGTCCTGGAAAATGCAAAAACAAATTCTGCACAGTTTTTAAAATAACACCAATACAATAAAGTACAGTCTTGTACTGTAATTCATTACGATATTGTATACAGTACTGTATATTTAATGTTGGGTTATGTCCGTCTTGGGGAAAAAAAATGAGTCTACTGTATTTTGAAATGTTGTCTTGCCCTCATTTTTTTGCATACCAAAATGTTTGCCTGCATATCATACAGTTGCGTTGCCAAATAGAAGTAACTGTCCCGTTGATCAGCGCTTATGTCTGGTGATTCTTGTGCATACAAAAAGATTTTTGATGCCATCCCTTCTTTGCTGGCTTTTGATCAGGAGTTGAACTGAGCACATCACTTTCTTCATGCGTTCTTTTTCTGAATGCCATGATCTACAAGACGTTGATTATTAACATGAAAATCTTTGGTAATTACAGCCAAACCCGTCTCCGTAAAGAGTCACTTACCTGTCACCGAATCGCATCCGGGTTCTGGATACCGGAAGTTCCGTTCCAAGGCATCGGTCGTTAAGGTTATATAGTAGTAGTACATTTAATGCATATGTATTTTTTTCCAGGTTCAGGAATTTCCATTTGAGAGAGTCCGTAGGTGGGAACACTTTATGGATTAGATATGCGGCATATATACAGTATGATATGATACTACATATGATATATAATGATTTGTGATATGAATTTAATGGTTCACTTTTTTCCAGTATTTGTAAAGATACACTCCCCACAGAGTCATTATACGTTTATATGGCATAGTACAGTTAAATTCATTATATTATGCATGGTGGTGGATATCTGTTTAATATTTAATGTCCCACTGCACTGGCTTAGAACAGCAGAAAATGGAGGCCTAAGTCAAGCCTATGCATCCCCCTGCAAGACTCTCTCTAATGTCATCCGGCATAGACTTAGCATTTTAGTGTGCAACAACATTTGTACAAGCAGTACACACTACTCTGAATATCAATGTAAGGAAAAACAGTAAGTGCTAACATAGCACGGGAGATTCCCAGGGTGGTTTAATATAGACCACTACAGTATGGGCTTAACCCTTGCTGTATTTTGATCTGTTTTTTATAACATTTTTATTTTTTATAACATTACATTTTTTTATAACATAATTCGCACAGCATTCTAGCCAAGGAATGGCACACTCGTGGTAGTTTAATAACAGTGGTCATGCCATGTTGAACTTTGACATCCTGACTGTCTTATTTCAATGCGAAACACTTTTTAGGTAAAGAGCAAAGAATATGACAAAATACTGCCCAAGGGTTTGGCAGAGATGTTAAACATTTGTTAACACATGTTATTACAAATAAGCGTACAGTTAAAAATAAAGTTTTTTGCATTTTGCGCCAGCTTAACTGGTATATTCTTAAGCTATACAGAGAAAAGATACTGTATAGAAAATGGATAAAATAGCGGGACAACCCTTATTGGCCACTTATTTTTTATCTTTTTCGTTAATTGAAAAAAAAATCTTCAAAGTGCACCTTCTGATAGTTTTTCCACTTCAGAGGTCTTGCAAGGTTGATGGATTCCCTGTAGCATCTCTAACATAAATTTAAGTGCTTCAAAATTGGTCATTCCAGGGACGACAGGAAATTAAAAAAAAAAAAAAGAGTTTTCATTAATATGTGTGCTATTGTAGGAATTTACATTTTGTGTTGGATTACAGTTTTCTGAGGGCCTGACATTATATCTATTATATCATCACTCAAAAATACAGCTTTCCTGTGGTGTTTGAATATGTCTTTATCTCAGCATGGCATGATGGTGCCTGAGACATAACCGTTGTCTTGATTAAACTTAATTTAATATTTTTAGGTCTCAATCTCTTTCTCTTCTGAGCTATTTAAATAAGCTATGCACTGGTTGTATCTAATGAACTCGAATCCAATGCCAGTACATGTATCTATTTCACTTACAGCAATGTTTATGTGACAGTTTAAGTCCTTATATTAGGGAAAATGACGACAAATGTTCATTATGCCCCTTACATTCGTACTACACGTATCATTTCAATAATCTTAACCTCAGGCACATATGCAGCAAAAGTACAGGTAATTAGGCCTCAAGAGCCCCTTTGTTGCCAACAGACATGCAGTGCAGTACATTCCTCCCAATGGGATGAGCATTCTGCGTATGAACAAAAATTACCAGTATTCTTAATTACCACTTCACCTTTGTTGCTTGAGCATCATTGGGGATCATGGAACCGATGTGCTGTTTGTTGTAATATTAGCTCCTGAACGGCAAATGAAAAAGTGGTGCTGCTTTTCTCTTCACAAAGGTGGACGCAGTGCAGTGTCTTATATTTTAGTCTGTGTGTGAAGATCATATTCTTATCATGCAATATCAGAAGCACGTGTGTGTGTATGCGTGTGTGTGTGAGAGAGAGAAAGAGAGAGAGCGAGAGAGTGTGTGTGAAAAAGACTTAGCCACACCTCAGGGGCATCCCCTGCTTAGGTGTGCCGTGCAGCCATAATATATTCACCGGAGGAGTTATCGCGTTTACCAGTCACTTAATTGGAAGGGGCCTTCATTGCTTCTTGTGAGTTAGTGTAGTCATACTAAGTTTATATGACTCCCAAGTTGTCAGAGTGGAGGGTAATCATGGCACTTCAGTTCAGTTGCAGAGCCAAATTAAACTCATGCATGCCGATGTAAAGCTACTGGACACTTCTGCACACCTGCACATACAATTTATGCATAGCCAGGAGATAAACTTTTTTATAATACATTTCACACAGTCAGCTATTAATATTTCTGTATGTTTATTGTTATGGTTTAAGTCTGCATCATATCAAGAGGTCCTTCCACTATGTACTACTGTGTAACAATAATATCAACTGGATAAATAATGAGAGCTCTTATGGTACATTGGAGGATTGCAGGTGTTGGAACTGGAAGAGTATTAGCTCACACATTTCCAGCTGTAACATCCCTTTATTCCACACTCACTCCATTCTCTCTCGTCACCCAAGTACTTTTTAATGCAACCATTCGTGAAGAACTTCAAATTGGTGACGTGGTGTTCGCGAATGAACCCAGGCTTTTAAATGGCTCTGCATTGTGAACGTGTCTTGGTAAAGAGTCTGCGCATGTCAGCTCCTGCTGCGCATGGAGATCAATGTTATCTATTCAGTTGGCATGGGACAAGATACAAATCCCATGAGTCGAGAGATCTCACAAGATTGAGTCCTCGAGAAGATTTTTCAAAGATTTTTAAAATTGAAAAAAAAAAATGATTGCTTGTATAAACGTTTAAATTTCAAAATGATATGCGTATATTTCATTTAGCAGTCTGCAATAAGCTACAGTTTTTCTATATGGCGCTTCAATTAAAAACACATTATTCAGCTGTGATCTCTCAGAATAGTTGACTATGAACAAAATAAAATACAGTACTTCCTTTTCAACCACTCCTTGATGAAAAGTTGCAACTGTACTCTTTCGTAGTTGAACATGAAAAAAAAAATGTTTAAAGTCCCAAACTTTAAACAAAAAAAAATATTGATGCAAATAGTTGACATGATTACTGCCAACTGATGTCACATGAATGGAAAGGTGCACTTTTGAAATTGCGGCAAGTGAAGGAATCAGTCGTGGTATCAAAGTTACTTCATGGCATCAATGACCTCCACTTCGGTTTTCTAGTAAAGTGTTGGAACTACTGTGTAACTAAAGACATGCCGTGAGCGACTCATACCGGAGTCAAGGGTGTCAATTATTCGCTGAAATCTACTGCCTTTCACCGTCAAAAAATGGCTTCATAGCGAGCGCAATGTACTGTGTTGTTTTGGTAGCTCTCGCACTTGATGGGTCCAGTGGCGATGCAAAAGCGTTTTTTACTCTTGCTTGCTTGTTTGAAGGCATTTTTTGAGGAGCTGGCTATCTTAAGGTTTTTGAGGTAAACTGCAAATGCTTTTGCATACAGTTCATGTTAGATGCGATGTATGGCATTTTTCTTTTTTTGCAGATTTTACACACTGTCTTTGTCTCGTCTGTCTATGTGTTACCATCCTTTTCCTCAATTGGAAAACCAAAATGTTGCCACATGTTGCCCCGCGCCATCGTGTATTTCTCCTGTGTACTCCATCGAGCGTCTTCTCCTTTTCAATTAATGACGGATCACAAACAACGGTTAAGTGCATACCGCCACCTACTGTACGATAGTGTAGCATCCAAGCCCATCCATCGGTAGTGTTGCCCTCCATTGCACTTTTGGCTCAATAAGCCGTACCCTCCAAAAAAGTGAAGAGGAAATGAATCTCGTTGCATGCTGAAGCGACAAATCTCATGGCGTTTGATCTCGTGAGATCTTGTCTCATCGACTAGCATTGTAGGGACTTAAGAGTTAGGGTTAGTGACATGCGTATAGACGTATGAGCGCTCATTGACCGCCATGCTGGATGTGTCGCAAGGCGAAAGAAATGGCGTTAAGAGGGGACAAAAAAAAAACGTTGCGGGCCACGTCATAAGGTGAAAAAATCCTAGGCAGGGACATCGTAAACTGGGGGGTCCACGGTATTAGTAATGTGGCATGTCCTGTGTGAGGTGTTCCAAACACTTTTCATTAGACAGGAAGGAAACAGAGAACTTCTTTGCGAGCGAAATTGCCAACACCTGTTTATTCCACACTTAATCCAAACTCTCGTCGCCCCGCTTTCTTGCCACCACCCCGTGACACCTTCCTTCATTGCAACGTTTACAGCAAACTGAGGGGACGGTTTACTAAACTGAAGTTACGGATTACTAAATTGAGGGAACAGATTAGTAAATTGAGGGTTCGGATTAATATATTGAGGGAACAGATTACTAAATTGAGGGAATGGATAAATAAACTGAGGGTACGGAATAGCGCTTTTTTTTTTCATACCTTGGCACCAGAGGGGCTTTGTAAATGTTTGCAAAGTGTTTAGGATGTTTATATTTATTCAGATTCTCAAAAGAATTAGAAGGGTTTTTTTGTTCTGTTTTTTTAGATTTTCCCATGACAAAATGAAGCACTTTGGCACAATTCCAACATGCCTAATATACTTACTTAATACCTATTTTTTTTTAAGGAAAGGCAATATTCCATATAATATCACTTAAACATATGACCCGAATTGTGATGTATCAATCACTATATTATTATTCTCATTATTATTATATTCAATAATGGCACAAAATATAACTGCATGTAAATGAGCTCAGAATGTCGCTCAAGAATACATGGCCAGTGACCCTTAGTACTGTCATGGGTCAATGAGAAAAGTTCCGTTAGTGACTGCAAAAGACCATTTTCCAAATCTCGTCATCTTTCACAGTTTCACTTCCTGGGATGCATCCACATTTTAAGATAAAAAGCAAACACACTTCTACCTCATCTCCTCTGAGTTTACCTTTTGCTACTCTAAGTGGCTTGGCATGTTGGAGGCTGTTTATTAGTCTTGTTGACTGACATGTTGCTGTTGTGCTTCCGCTTACAGACAGTCTGGTTTGATCTGCACCAGAGGCTAACAGACACAGACGGCACCACCAGTGCAGTAAGTCGACACACAACAAATAAGAGTGCTAAACTTAATGCACGGCCTCAGGTGTAGCATCAGTCAGTTGTGCCTTATGGAGGCAATGTCCTCTTTAGTACCTCAGAATCAGTGGCGGGCTTGACTCGGCAATGTAATTAGTGAAGAGGGTGAGGGGTGACAGCACTGTTATATAACCCTCATGGTCTTGTTTTGTGGCTTTTCAATGGAGTTGGTGCAAGGCTGTTGAATGATTTCCCGTGATAAAGCTCTTTTTTTTTTTTTTTTGCTGTCGTCTGCATCTGAATCATTTATTGATGTTGGGTATTCAGGAGAAGGATGAATCAAGTCGCATGCTTCTTTTAATATTGAACACTCTCAGAGGAAATAACAGATATATTTACAGTATTCATTTGAAAAGCCACGGGCAGTGTGTGAGCCTGTTTTTTAATGCAATCATTAATAACAAGGTTTGAACCAACGACTTGACCCTCATTTCAGTCCTTTTCACACCAGCACATTGATATTTTGCCCCTCATGAATTGAGATGAGGCAAGTAAATTCTTCATCTAGTCGCACATATGTGACAAGTTTGATTTTTTTGTTTGATATTTTATACTTTTGTTGCTGTTCAGCTTCTAACTTCAAGGCATTCATCAGTAACATAGTGAAAATGAGTCTAAATGTGAACATTTACTTAACAAGTCAAGATAGTGTGCACACATAAATTTCTACTTTTCAGGTAGTGGCCCACAGTGCTCCAACTTTAAAAAAAAACAGGGTAAACTGGGTAACAGTCCCGGGCTTACGTTTTTTTTTTAATTTTACAAAGTGGAATACTCCGTTTTTTTTCTGTCCCCTCTTTATAACATTTTTCCTTCTTTACGGCATCAGCATTTACAAAATTCAAATTTGGCGGTCAGTGTTCGTGCGTATGACTATTCGAGTCGCACCACGCTCTTATGTCACAACATACAACACTGCATACGTCACTGAAGTTCTAATCAACTATTGGACTGTGTCACTTAGATGCTGGTCTGCTATTGGTCGGTATTACGGTGTCACTAAGATGCTGATATGCTAATGACTTGATCTTCTGTGAGTAATTGCAATATTGTATTTATTGTGCTTTTTAGTGCTTAATTCAAACTTTTGTTTGTTAGCCATGGGTCCCAAGATTGCTAGTGATGTTGAAGGAAGTAAGAACAGGATTAGTATGGAAACGAAGCTGGAGAAAATCAAGAAATACAGTATGAAGAAGGCTAGGCTAGGTTAGGCTAGGCTACCCTTGCTAGGGAAAATAGCTGTAACTAGCTCAAGTCACGTCACTCCAAAGGTAAATGAAATTCCATATTTCCTTTATATATTTTTTTTATTTATGATGTTATTTAATTATAAACATGTATAATATATATATAAGTAACACTTACTACACTATTTAGTTACGAATTTTTAATATGTTTTTAAAATGTTCATGTTATTACCTGGGGTTTTATACACATTAGCTAATTATTATTGGTTTCTATTTCCCGCCATTCGACGATTTCACCTAACGATCCCACCTCGGGAAAGGATTCATTTCATATGGCTGGGGTCAGCTGTACTTGGTATTTATCCAAGAAAACAGATGACATTTTGCTTTTGCTTATGACATTTCAATAATAGTGTTTGTACTTTTTACATGAGACATTAACAGGCTCACTACTTTTGGTTTTAATGCATGACAACAAACTAATACTGTAGATGGGACTTGGCTGACAAAACTGCGCATAGAAGTGCCATATGAAGATGCAACGAGAAAAACATGGAAGCACATCGGGCGACCCGCCAACAGATATTAATGGCATTGTCAAATGTGTGGCTGCTAAATCAAAGGTGTCAGCAGGAGGCTAGAAAATCAAAAGGTTAACGATGCTGCTTCATTGCATTGCATGCGCTTTCATACATAAAGTTCAGACAAAAACTGGGAATAAACTTTCAGTCAAGCAAAAGTTTAAGGCTTTATTTTCAAATGCCATATATTGATAGAACATCAGTCATTATGTCACTTGCTATGTCAAGCCCCTTAAAGGCACACATTCGACACTACGACTTGCCAAATGTACAGTAACATCACTTTATAAATCTTAAAAAGCCAGTTCATTTCATCATATATTCCTTTTTGTACATTTTGTTATGGTTTAACAAACTGCAGTTGTATTCTTCTTCATTGAAGTTATATAACAAATAATCATGTTTTTTTTTTTTTTTTTTTTGGGGGGGGGGGTGCTTGAATGGATTGATGGCATTTTAATGAAGGTATTTTAATGCTGTTCCAGTAAATTAAGTCACAAGCTTAGTCATGAAATGAAATGAAACTCTGTTAAAGCACCACTATAATAGCTTCCATTGGATTGGGAAAAGACATTATGCATTGTTTTTCTCTCTTCAGAAGCCACTGTAATAGTCACCTGTAGCACTTAAGCTTGCAGTCGGGCCACTTATGAAACCCCATCAGCTGCTGCAAACCATGGGAGCACTGAATAAATTGGCTGGTTATTGTGGGCAGTGACACATGGTCACAGTTCAAAAAAGAACACGGGGTTGCTGTAAATGCAAGTCTTGCTTCGCTTTAAAATACCTTCCAAATCTGCACTCTGAACAAGACCATTCTATACAAACAAAGAGAGTTCTCAGGAAGACAGGTAAACTTGTGTGGCAGACCAAGAGATGAGAATGCAGGCCATTTTAAAAGTTCATATTCCTCTCCAAGATAGTTGTACAATGACTTGGCACAACAAAGTTTTAGATTTTGATGAGTGCTAATCCTTTCTGAGCTGTGAGTATAGGACCGGGATGCGGAATCGTTGCATACAAAATAGCTCTCCAAGCTGCTGACATACTGCTGTCCCAGACTTCACAACCACACAAGATATAATGCACCGGTTCTCCCTTTATACGGTTTGGCCTTTACTATAAATTGGATTCTGCCATCTGCAGTCACGAAGTTGCACATAACTTTTCTTTGCATTGCATTGTTTTAGATGTGAGCCAAAACTAATAAAAGAAACGGTAAGTTACATTTATTTGTCACCAAAGAACAGACAAAGATAGTAAAGGTCAATAGAAAATTAAGCATATGACATAGTGCTTCTGGAAAATATTCCCCGAGCAACAACATGTATTCACATGACATGTTCAAGTGCCCTGATCCCACCCCTACTCTAAAATAATGACAATGTAGGGAGAAAAATAGGGAGGGTTTTGGAACAGTATAAGGATCTAAAACTAAGAAATTACATTTACATAAATATTCGCATGCAGTTCTTGCAACTAAAAAACAAATGAGCTCAGGTGCATCCTGTTCCCTCTGATCATCGTTCCAATATTTCAACCACTTAATTGGACATGATTTGAAAAGGCACACACCTGGCTTTGTAAGCTACCACGGTTGACTGTGCATGTTAGAGCAAAAATGCGTGTTTAGGTGTGTTTGTGTACTGTGTGTGTTTTCACAAAACCAGAGATTAGTTTTGAGTTGTTGTCAAAAATACTCATTTTCGACATTGATGTCCATTTTGGGATTTCAACATAAACAACTTTTTTTGAGTCTCAACTTTCATTTTCCAGAGTATATTTTATCTTCATGTGGCCAAATGCATTTAGAATATAATATCCAAGATGAAACTTTCTTGGCACAGCAAGGCCACTGTAATTGACAAACCATTTGACACAAAAATCTTAAATGTCAAATTTCCCGTTGCAATAATTTGACATTAAAAAACACACATCCAAGTGTTCACAGCAAAACAAGCAAACCTTGGTAGAAAATGACCCAGGGAATTAATTGTAAGCATAATGACAAAGTCGTTTTGGTGTTGAAGCCAAAGAACCATTTTTTGCACAATTACATCTGTCTGGATATCAAATTTCTTCAACTGTTATTCAAATATAATTTCCAGTGGTCAGTTAACACTGAAGGTTTCGAGTCATTATTATTTTCCCAAGTTGCGATGGACATTTGAAAGATATATGTAACAAAATTTTAAACATGTTTTTTTTTTTTTTCAAAACTAGGCTTTTCAATTGAGCAACATTCAAACTGCTGTGACTGTTAATTTTGGAGCTACCTCCATTGTATTATATACAATGATCCCTGTTTTTTTGTAGTTTCATGGGACCATGATTCCTGTGTTTTATAAAACCTTGCCTACCTTTCTTTCCCGTCCCCAGTGATCTAACCGTAGTACGGAGGCCGAACAGGCATGTTTCTTTTTTTTGGGCACAAACACAAAACACAATGTACCAGATTGTGGGGGGCTAATTTCCCCATGCTCATTCCCCACAGTGCAAGTTTTCTTAAAGAGCCAGACTCAGCCTGTGTTGGCATTCCCTTATGTTTCAGCTCACACGCCGCAGCCACATTTACATCAGGTTTGTTGTCGGGCTTCCGCTGAGCTTGCTGATGAGCTGATCATTTGAATCAGGTGTAGTAGGAGGCCAGAACCCTCCAAAACATGTCGGATAGGCGGCCCTCGAGGACTGGGTTTGGACATGCCTGATGTAGACTGATGTGCAGTGGTTAATTTTAAACAAAAGTGTTTTAATTTTGCTGAAGACTGAGTATTGACAGGCTGTTAGACTGCTTCAGACTCCACAACAGGACTAAGTGTGGGGGTGTTGATTGCAGTACATTGGGTAGGCATTGCTGTAAAGTGGCAGTCTTCTGAAAAAAAAAAAAAAAAGTGAAGCACTGAATCTGCAAAAAGTGAAGTGCGAAGTGGCGAGGGAACACACAATGTATGAATATTGCAATTTTCATAAGCCTGATTTTATAAAAACATTACACACACACACATATATATATATATATATATATATATATATATATATATATATATATATGTGTGTGTGTGAGTGTGTGTGTGTAATGTTTTTATTTTTTTACACACACACACTCACACATATATATATATATATATATATACATATATATATATATATATATATATATATATATATATATATATATATATATTTATTTTTTTTTTTTTACGGCCTATTAAGCAAAAAAAAAAAAAAACATCTTTTGCCACCGATTGTCACGTCGTGGCATGGCGACATGAGGCAGTGGAGAGAAAGGGACGTAAAAACGCAGGAGGACGGAGAGGGTGTGCTCAAACAAAAATGCTCTTTTAATAATAAAACAAGGCAGAAAAGCAGAAGACAATAACTCGACAAAGTAGCAAAATAAATGAGGAACGGAATATAACTCAAGGGACTTAATGGGACGACGGGGAAGAATGGAGGGCGAGTACACAGGCACAGGGAACACAAGTTGACGAGGTACAATAATTCGACGACTAACATAAAAAAAAGCTGCAACTTAAATACACGAGGCTACTAACAAGACAACGCGAAACAGCTGGGAGAGACAAGAGGCAGGGGAAGCTGATTGGGTGACACGGAAGGGCAGGAACGCACAGGCGACAGGTGGACAAGATAAAACTAATGGACAGAAAGGTGAGGCAGACGCGGCGAAGAAACTATACTAACTAAATGGCTAAAGAAACAATCCAAAATCTCTACAACAAAACCCATAGCAGAACGTAACTCAGGCAGAACGTGACACAGATAAGCTGCACTGGACCATAAGCCGCTGGTATTTGGTGGTCATATGAAACATAAAATTGTCTTTGTACAATATTTTTATTGTCTACCAACTGTAACATCCTCGCTTTAACATACTGAACATGCCTGCATATTTAGTCCTGACAGTATATTTATAGAAAATGGATGGATGGATATTACCAACAGAATACTGCATAGTCAAAAAGGAGTTCAAACTCAAAATCAATACGTCAATAGCATTCTGTCTCCCGTTGTTTGCAAATAAATAATATATACAATCACAAATTTATAAATACAATCATATATACTGTATACCGTATATCAAATTTATACGTCACAAACTTTTATACAAGATCTCATTCAATTTAGATATTAAAATATATATATATATATATATATATATATATTACTTGCAGCCCTAACCCTATCAATGGCGTTTTTCATGTGATGTGTGTGTGTGATATGGGAAGACAAAATGTAATAGATTGAAGAATAAAGGCATCGTGAGAATGTATTTTGGTGATCAACTATAGCTTTCACAAATTGAGCTTCTGAAACAGTACTGAAACATCCTATTAACTGGAGAGACTATGCATGAAGTATTAGCCACAAGACTACACACGTTTGTGCAGCCCTGTGATTGCTGAGTTGAAGTTGCTGAGGCGGCTAGTATCACCCCATGCAGGAGAGGATAATAATATCATAACGTATACAGTATTACTTTCACTTTGAAACCAAAAAGACGGATTACCGTAGATACATTTTGCTTGTCGTGAGCCGTTGTGAGCAATGAACAAGAGACTATTAACGATCCATGTCCTTTGAAGTGCAGTAGACCAAGCCTTTATGCCATATTGGCACAGTCTTTTGATCCTCTGGAGGAATCCAAAGAGAAGAGAAAACGCAAGAAAGAGATAAGCAGGCAGAATATTGTAAATGGTAAAAAAAAATAAAAAATAAAAAAATGGTGATGCGCCCAGTCAAAAGATAGTGGTGTAAGAATATGAGGGTAATAGAAAGGAAAAAATGAGAAAGTGATGGCGTCACAGAGACAGAACTCTTTCTTTAAAAAAATACATGATTTTTCCTTGGGTGTTTTGAACATCATAAACTGTGCACTTTTTTCATCTTTTTTTCCACCCAGCTTATTTTGCAGCCTTATGTTTGTCACAATGAAACACATAATTAACTGCACTCAAGGCTTCTGCGCATAGCGCGCCCACCTACAACACTAATTTTCCATCCTGCAGAAGTGCAGCCTCTAATTGCTCTTTGTTTTGTTTAATCTTTCAAGAAAAAAATAGATGCGGTGACATTCAACTATCGACTTCCTGGTATAGAGGCCTTTATTGCCAGAGCTACCCTGTCATGGAGTCATGTTACATTTAATAGCTGGTTACACTGTCCTTTGTAACAAACACCTCGCCTTTGGTCTAGAAAAATTAATTGTCACTAGCTGTATTTGCCTTTAAACTTTACAGTTTGCACCCATATAAAAAGGATTTAAAAAAATCTACTCTGTGACGTCATGACTCCATGTGACTCGTGCATCTGATTGGCGACTGAGGAACAAGTAATAGTCTGCCTTATTCTTGAATTTATTTTGGATTGGCTTTTGTTTTATGCAGCCATGAACATTATGTGCAGTATAGAAAATAGACGGTTCAATAGATGGTTGAATATTAATAAAATAAGTGCGGGTCACTCACAGAAAGACCTTTCTCAAAAAGTGTTGCTTTTTACATTAATTTACCCTCATCACACCAAGGCTGAATCAGATCAAAATGAGTAAACTCGACTCGGGTACAGCTAATATTTCTCACTTGCACACAGAAGTGTCAACGCACTTATTTTATCTAGCAGAACAGCTGGACATTCATTCTGTTGTGTTAAATGCTATGTTGATCAACCGTGTTTAATGTTGGAAGTTGTTAAATAAAGTTATTTTAAACAAAATAAAGTTATTTAAAACAAAAAAAACACGTGTTGCTCAACCAAGCGAACTGTGCTGATCTGCACTAAAGCCATAGCATACAGCGAAGCCAGGCCTGCAGACATTTAGCAGAAAAATCAAATCTACTCACTTATTTTTTTTAACCCACAATGGCTGAAGAAGAGCAAAATGTAGATTGGACAAACGCAACTTTCAGCATTGGGGTCCATGTCAAAAGAAAAGGATTTTTTTATTGGATATGAAATGCACAGACAACTCTTCAAGCAAGTCATTGAAGTCTTTCTGAGGAAAGACAGAAGAATGGATTTTGTAATGAAATAAATGGGGGACAGCCATTTTGGTGAGCTAAGCATTTGATTTTTTTTTTCATTTTTAATATGTTTTCGTAATTTTAATTCATTCATACTCAATTATTGGTAAATAAATAAAATGTTCTCACATTAAAATGTGATTTGTAAGTTCGCGTACAATCTTGTTAAAGCTTGCCTGCTCTTGGACTTCATAAAACTTTAAATATTTTAAGTTTTGGCAGTATCACGTATAATACATTTTAATTACTGATGCGAGTTCATTGACATTTAAATGCTTAAATCACCTGCGTAAACCAGTAATGCATGTGTGTATTTACGTGGGGTATTTATTCAAGTCAAAACACTGAAGGCCTAAGTGTGAAAAGCATGCACCGCCACTGTATTGATATCCCAAAAACAAGCGATGCAAATATACAAAAATGCACCAACATATATTAAAATGTCCTCTTTTGCAGTGATACCACCAAAAAATGTTCAGTGCTATTACAGTTTACTAAACACCATGAAGGAAAATACACATCTGGACTGTGTTATTCACACGTTCAGATTTGTCCAACTGCAGTGAGAGACGTAGCCTGACTTGCTCGGTGTACTCGCTTCTTCTGTCAGGCAGGGAAAAGTAAAATAAGCCAGGCAAGACGGAGAGATTTATCGGGCATCATTTATGGGATGAGTTCTGTTTTTTGACCCAGACGTGCAATGAGACTTGTAGCGAATGCGCTAATTTTCATCAAACAACCAGACCTTGTGAGAAAGCCAGACAATGCTTCAAAATAAAATGTGTGATAAAGTGGCTCGTGGCGCAGTGGTTAGCATGTCCACCTCACAGTTCAGGGACCTGAGTTCAAATCCATCTCGCTGTTGTATTTTCTTCCCACGTCCGTGTGGGTTGTTCGGGCACTGCGGCTTCCTCCCACATTCCAAAAATTTGCATGGCAAGTGAACTGGACAGTCGAAATGGTCCTTGGGTGTGATTGAGAGGGTTTGAATCTAGAGGCATAGAAATGAATTAAAAATAAATGATTATTCATCCATCTATCTTGTATAACACTTACCCTCACTGGTCATTATGCTGATGTTGGTGCTTTTAACTCCCAGTTAGAGAAGAGAAGATGGAATGCCATATAAAATGTAAATAGAAAAAAAGATTTTCAAATTCTTGTATGTTCAACCAAATTCACTTCAAAGACAGGTTTTTAACATGTTTTATCTAATAAACTATTGTTGGTGGTTTTTCTTTCATTTTGAATTTGATACCAGGACTATGTTTTAAAAAAGTTGGAATAGAGGCCAGTTCACCGCGGTGTTACTAGTAATCAATAAGTATTTGGGATTTCAATCAAATTTTATTTGTGTAGCCCTAAATCACCGAAGTCTCAAAGGGCTTCACAGATGAAAAGAGGTCACCTTCGAAAAAAGAAGTCGTACAGCGACATCCTTTCAGTGTAAGGTACACAACAGCGCAAGCTCGTCCTTTAGTTTGGGGTTTAAGCCCCTTCGAAAAATGCCCCGGAGAGAATGTTCACCAAACCCGCTCTCCGCGGCCAGGATGCGAAACCTCACGGAGTAGTCGGCCACGCTGTGACCGCCCTGCTTGATGTCCAGAAGTTGATTTCCTGCCTCTCGCCCCCGGACCGGGTGGTCAAAAACATTCTTGAATTCCTGTGTAAATTCGGTGAGGGAGTCTCGGAGAGCGGGGTTAGCATTACTAGCCGCCATCGCCCAGGCGGCCGCTTTAATCGGTCAACAGACTCATGATGAATGCTACCCGTGATCGTTCATACCGGTAAGTCAACGGCTGCTGATCGAACACCAGGGAACACCGATGTAGGAATTGACCGCAGGTGCCCTACTCCCCAGCGTAGCGGTAGGGGATGGTGGGCTCCCGGCTCAAGTGCGGAGATCCGCTACTCTGGTCCGAGGAAGCATCTCCCGGACTGGATGAGGGTAGGCGAGACGCCAGGCCCTGCACGTTGGACATCAAGGTGGCCATGGCGTCTTCTTGGAGTTTCTTGGGCACTTGTTGGTGGTGACCGACCAACTGCCCCTGGCTCGCAAGGGCCTTGCGCAACCGCTCGCCGTCGGTGGGGTCCATTGAGTGGCCGGGTTATTCTGTCACGAATAACCCGCGGATCCCAAATGGGAATGGACCCCAACCAGGCACAAGAGGTGATGTTACTGAGTTTATTAACAAAAGGAGCACGCAAGGCGTGAGAAAAAAACAAAAACAGTCCGAAGGCAAAGTAGCAAACCAAAGTCACAAAGTACCAACACAAAGCGAGACGAGAACGTCTGGATCTAAAGTCCACGGGAAAGAAGGGCAGCAAGGAGGGCGTGAGTCCACGGGGGATGGCTGCAAACAAAGTAGCAACAGAAATCGTTCACAAGCCGTAAAACATAACACGCACAAAGTACAAACCAAGATGACTCGAGAAGGTAGGACGTGAGGTCAAGAGCGCTGGGATTCACGGGACGGCAAGCGAGCTTGGCGGAGGAATAACCCGGCAAAGGCTTGTAAGTGCCGGCTAGCTTATAAAGCCCTCTGACGAGATGCGCAACAGGTGTGACTGTCCGATGGCCCCGCCCAATGCGGAGGAAGGAGACAGTCTGCAAACACAAACTAAAAAGGCAAGAAACGTGACAATATCCTTATTTTTTCCACTTTTACAGTCCTTTTTTTTCACCCTTTCTCTTGGGAATATAATGAGGACATCAAAATCAAATGGAAAAAAAATACAAACAATCGTGATTGGCTGACAACCAGTTCAGGGTATCCCCCACTTACTGCTTGTAGACGGCTGGGATACGCACCAGCAAGCCAGCAACCCTAGTGAGGATAAGTGGCTATCAAAAATGGATGTTTGGATGGACAAACAAACCAACAAATACATTCACCCCTTTGGCTATTAAATAGCTTGTCTGTTGTGTATTCTCCTGAATTGGTTGAAAAGCATTTGCCAATCATTTATTCTGTTTTTGTTTACATTGTACATACTTCCATACTTAACCTTCCTCATTGCAATTGGAGTTTGTGTAAGAGACTGATGCCTCAAATGATTTCTCATTACAAAAATTATCAGCAAAGATTTATTGAGGTAGGACATAAAAAAGCATATTAATATACATAATTAGGTAAATAAGTATCAGTTAATGTTTTTTTCAAATATTTTTTTTAAATAATAATTTTCAAATAATGAAAAAACATTCCTTAGAAATCCCATTCCCATCACTGGAGAGCTACTCTATATTTGCTACAGGCCCACGGGCCACTAATGTGGTCCTTGGTGCCTTTGCTTTGTATATCTGTATTTGGCAGTCAACTCCCACATGCAAAGGAAACATAACCCTGTAGGCAATTCTAAGGATGTTCAGTCAACAAATGCAAACAGGACAGTTCATTCCCTGGGAGGAGAATAGAAACACAAAAATGCAAACACACACACGCACACACGTACACCTCTTCCAATTGCCATTAGCTGTCTTTCTGAGTCAGCGCGCATTATTTTACTATGACATTTGCTCAATGAACGTGAATCAGAAAGTCAATATTACTAAGGCACTAAAGACAAAAGCGAGAGAGACAGACAGACAGCAAGTGAAACGGAGAGACAGTCAAAATACACTACATACATTAACTTAGGCAATGAGCAAGCCAAAGTCACAACATGACTGTCTGTTTTTCATTGTAACAATGGAATTGCCATTGCAAGTGCTATACAATTGAAATATAGCTATTACATTATTTACTGGTCCAGAAACCTACAAAGATCTCAAAACTGAAGAAGGGCGTCTCCCGGGGCATTGCTAGGCATTAAGCTCTTCTGGGCGCAGCCCCCTACTAGTGTGTCTTTAAACCGGATTGCTACCGTCCCTCCTCTAATAGGAAAAAGACTTAAAATTAACATTACCATACTGAATATTGTATGGACACAAATGCATGTAATTCGACATGAAGGCTTTTATTTTGAAGTTCTTACCGGAAAGTATGTAACAATGGTTGACGGTCATAAATCGCGACTTCATACAAAAAACACAACCTTATCTCAGGACCGATTCAGTCGGCAATTTAGGGCGCCAAGAAAAATGGGAAAAAAACAAAACAAAAACAACAACCATATTTTTGCAAGTTCAAGTCGAAATTTTGTTTTCCTCATTTTCAACCCCCATATTAGCGGGGTTGACTTATAACCACATAATTCAAAACAGATCATTTTTTTCCACATACCTGTGTTTGAATAAAATTAATTCAAATGTGAAATAAGTAATACCATGTCAATCGCAATCCTTAAAATTATGATTTATTCCTCTGATTCAGTGTAGTATGCATCGGTTTTAGAGAGTTTACACAGAACATCGCAAAAGTGCACTTTTGTCGAGCACCGCCCAATTGCCTCTTTGTTGTCAACAACGTGGCTGCGTGGATATTGTTTTCGGTGGACTTTGACGAATTATGAAAAGGAAAAGATGGCTTCACTTGTCTTCTTTAGCTCTTCGACGTGTGCTTGAACACACAGGCATGGATGTTGGCAGGTGGGGGAGAAACAGTCAAGGGCAACATCTCACAACAGTCATCACTTGTGTAACGAAAGCTTGGGATTTGTATTCCAAGTAAGATGATCAGCAAATCATCTCCAAAGACCTCCGTTTCAAACAAATTGGGACCGAAGATGAGTATACATCGAAGAGTAACAAGGTTGTTTGAACAAATGATGAGAAGGAAGGAAGAAGGAAGAAGACGTTTGGGGGTTAAATGGCAGGAACTATTTGACGTGATTTTTAGGGCTTTTAGACAAATTAATATTCAGTTGTGTCAAAAAATAAAGCATTCAAAGTTCAAATCATTTTATTGTTGCAACTTTAATTTCTGCATTTAAATCTACACGCACGCATACAATGCCTCTCCTTGCAGTCTTATACCCCCAACGAAACTAAAAGACGTGGTTGTGTTGGATTCGGATAAAACTACATTATTGTAGTTGCTACAACATTAGCAAGCTCACAGCTATTTTTCCCGGTGGCCACTTCAGCACTGATTATGAAACTGAGTGAAAGGGGAGTGCATACGCTTTGCAAAAAAAACACTTACCATCACCCTTGCCCGCAATCTCAAGGTTAAGTGTGCAATGCCACAAGCACAAGAGCTCTTTCAGGGTAAGCCAATTAATTACTTGGTCTCTAACGAGCTGTTATGTTTTGGGATGGTCTTTGTGTTTTTTGTTTCTTTCGTGTATTGGGTTTGTGTTTGTGTCCTTAGTTGTTCATATTTCTGGTCCCCTTGCGTCAGTGCCTCGTTCGTGTGATTTTGTCCACCTGTCCTTGTCAGCTTGTCATCTTGCTTTCCTTGTGTCTGCCAATCATCTTGCTGCTCCAAATGTGTCTTGTCCAGATGTTCATTTTTGTTGTTGTGTCCATCAATTTTTAGTGTATTTAGCCTCCGGTTTCAATTTTCGTCGGGTCATTGATGATTTTGATGTTGTTGTTGCAGTTGCTCTCAGTCCATTGTTGTCCTTTTTTCAACCTTGTTATATTATTTTTTTATTTTAAGCACACCCTGCCCGTCTACCTTCCTGCATTTTGGGTTTGCACCCAATCAGGTGTGGGTTGTTGTTTAGAGCAGCTAATCAGGGACTGGGGGAGGATCGGGAGGCGGGACTGCAGTGCATTAAAGTCAGGCCAGTCCTGCAATCATTTGGACCGTAGTCATTGTGCATCATGTGTCAAAAAATTGTTATTCATACTGGTTCTTTTTCTTATGGTGAAAATGTAAAAGCTTTGCATGAGAGCATGACACGAGACAGAAATGTGTGTGTTGACAGCTCTGGTTGCATGTACAGTACATGTCCTTTCAGCTATCCTGCTCGTAGGAGTCTCGCCTATGCCCACTGTCATTGCAATCACTTTGCAAGTCGTGACAGTGATGTAGACCAAAAACCGTCTGTCTGAGTTAGGGGGTCACCTGCCAATGCCGCTTTCCACACAATGAACTGGGATGGGAGGGCAAAGGTAAAGGGAGGCAATGGCAGTGTCCATCGCAAGCAGGTTGTAAAGTGAGAAAAATGTATAGCCAACTTTTTTTTCTTCCCTGTCAACCAATTGATACTGGACATAGAACATTAATACTGGGGCATGTGCCTCTGTAAAAGAGGTCTGGAGTGAGCGCAATGTTGAGGTGAGAGTAGAAAGAATAAAGATCTAACTTACTGCATTATTTTTCCTATGCCATACCCCATGGTACTAAGTTCACACTAAGCACTAGTTCCACTTTGAATAATTTATTCGAGCATCTATACGTTTCTGAATCATAAGTTGCATCTGAACATGTTTCCCAAAAGAGGTAATTTTTCCCAAACCAGTGAGCAAAAACTGCAATTTCTCCCAAAGCCAAAGTGTGTTTTGGAGTAGGCTTGCTGCTCAAACAAGCACATTACGATTTTGGGTACATTTGTTTTTTTACTTGACTCCATATGTGACTGTACCTTCTCTGATATTAATCTGTTCATCAAATTCACACTGTAGGAAATTGTTATTACATTTTGTTTTGAATTTAAACCCTGTCTGATCATATGCTGAAAACTTTGAATAACCTCTGCATATTCTAACTCTTGGGAACCATTCCTGCAAATACAATTTTTCTGTCCAGGCTTACACAATTGTCATATGCCTCTAAAGCAGGAGTTCTTTTTAGAAATCAAATTTTCGAGGTCCCCCCATTGCAAATGTTGGCAGAAAAAAACAACAACAACAACAAAAAAACACTTCAAGCCAAACATAAGTGCCCTTTTTATTCAACTACAGATCCCATTTAACAAGTATACAGTATTTATTACTTTTCACTCATACTGAAGTTTACAAAATAAAACTTGCAAATTTTAAATATACACACACACACACACACACACACACAAACATATATATATATATATATATATATATATATATATATATATATATATATATATATATATATATATATATACATAAACAGTATATATACAGTATATATATACAGTATATATATACAGTATAGTAGATATAAACTGGTTGAATTGATTGCTTCATCAAAGAGTCATGAATACATATATTTAAAATAAAATAAATGAAAGTTAACCAAAATAGCTATTTTTTATTACTAACCCAAATTATTTCATGGACCCCTGCATTCAGGCCATGGACCCCCAGGGGTCGGCGGACCTCACTTTGAGAACCACTGCTCTAAAGTATGCACCTTTCCTTAGCAATGACAAGACACAACTGTACACAGGGCAAAAGAAAATGATTGTATTGCGCTAAGAGGACTGTGACAGAACAATGGCTGTTAAGAGGAGATTTCATACCACTGTTTGAAACTGCATTCTCAGCCTAATTTATTAGTTAGTCCAACACCAATAAATCTAATTAATTTGATTAATTTGTCTTTTTGAAAATCGGATGATTTAAAAATGTGCTAAATTGTAAATTTGAGGGTTTACACATTCATTTATAATAGTTATTTTGTGTGTAATTATGGTATTTGAGCAAGTTATGCAAGAGCTATGAATAGCTTGCATACATAAAAATTTTCCAAACGATTGGCTGTCGTTTTCTGACAGGAATGGTGCATGTTTTTACATGAAGCGTGCCCCGATGCACTCACCCCGCGTAATGTGAGCCCTTCAGCTGACAATCGTTCATTTTCTACCTGCTCTCTATTGGCGTTATTTACGTCACTCAAACTGCGTATGACTATTGAGCGCTGATGGTTTGTGAATTAGATGTTGTTTACAATGCAGGCTCATTGTAGGTGTGCAATTTCTCTAATGGACATTTCTGGGTACCTCATTTAAACACGGGCAGATACTAGCGATGCATTTCCCCATCTGTGCATGCTTTGTGAATAAGACAGTATTTGCTCCATTATTACGAATTAGCGCAATGCCAAGCATGCAATCCTTTATTGAATCCATGTGTTGTAAATTTCAACCTTTGTATAGTTGCCTTGAGCAACTTTTCCTCTGCAATGCTGGTTGTCAATCAAACAGATAGCTATTGCAACCCTTCTGTATGTGAACTGTGGCTTCCCATCGTAACGTTACTTTCTAGTGCAGGAGTCGGCAGGTCAGGATACCATCTTTCATTTTTCCATTTGATACTGCGCTCTACCCGGACGCCTCCCTTGGTAGGTGTTCCTGGCATGTCCCACTGGTAGGAGGCCCCGGGGACGACCCAGGACACGCTGGAGAGACTATGTCTCTCAGCTGGTTTGGGGATCCTCCCAGAAGAGCTGGACAAAGTGGCCAGGGAGAGGGAAGTCCGGGCTTCAAGGTGCTGCCCCGTGACCCGACCCCGGACAAAGCGATAGCTAATGGATGGATAGATGGATACTGAGCTCGAAAGAACAATATTTAAAACCTTCTTGAACCAATAAAGGGCTTTGAGATTATAATTGGAAAAAATGGAGACTAGCTCGAGCCCAAAGCAAGAAGCAAGAACAGGAGAGGCACAGGTTGGAATTGAATGTTAGCAAAAAGAAATGAGAACAATGAATGAAATTCTAAATATTAAGGTATAAGCGAAGACTGAGGTTGATGGTAAGACACAGAGGATATTTTCAGGAAAGAGGGGGAGGCATTTCCAAGAAGAAGAGACATGTTTAAAGAGCATCAAGGTGTTGAGAAGTGGGCCAATGAAGTGACGTAGGGAAAGAAGGCTTGAGGACCCGACCAAATGGGGGAACATGTGGGAGGGGTCGAGAGTAATATGAAATGTGAGATGAAGACCTCTGTGCGAGTATGCCTCAGTTGCCATGGTAACGCTAGACTTACCTCCTCCAACTACACATTCCCATGTAGCACTCTCCCGCCGCTATTCTTTACCATCGCTGCTATCGTACATTAACGTACACACTGAATAATGTGTCAGAGCTTCCATAGATTGCTCACATTCGACTCTTTACTATGTTACATTGATTTTTAGAACAATGAAAATGTAGCTTGTTATGATTAGATGCTGCAAATAAAAAAACAGTAGTAGCAAGGATGCCAAAAAAATCTGTTGAATAGAATAGAATAGAATAGAATAGAATAGAATTGACCCTCATTGGGGTCATGAATAACTGCAGCCTACTATCGAATATATTTAGGGAGAAAGGAAGTGTACAAAAGTGCACACGACTGGTCCCAAGTCATTTTACGTCATTAAAAAAAACATTCATACCTACGAGCATTTGGAGTCCGGCAAAAGCATTTGTAAAATAAAACCGAACCGCTTGACATTAGTTCGATACACTGTAACTGTAGTTGAAAGCGGGACAACATTAGACACTATGCTGGAGTTTATCATCTGACTGGGATCCATGTGAAATGAGTAATCCATGGAGACCACAGCGAGAGATTGATGAGCCAGAAATTAAACAGATGATGTTAGTCCTGGAGTTGATCAATAAAATATGTCTGGATATGCGTACCACTACAAATGTAATTACAACGTTTCATAAATCCCCCTCTGTTTTAAGTCTTTTTTTATTTCTCCAAAAATGCCCTGCACTGGTTAGGGCAGGCTTGTATCCAACCCTTCTTCAACTGGCCTTATTCGTATGATCAGTTAATCAGCAAATGTTGCAGGTCTGATCACAAACCTGATCGTTTGACTCCGGTTTATTGGAGATTAAAAGAGATTTATTGTCACACAGTGAAATACTTATTCTGCTCACTTCCTGAACAGGCTTACGTCGAAAACAGGCTGGGAGGGGCTTTCAAGGATGGGACTTGGGTACTGTTGACATAAGCTGAAAAGTATTTCACAGAGGCTATAACATTGAAAAAAAAAGGTCAAGAACCTCTAAATTAGCAGACCTCTGTACACAGCAGCTAAAGCAGTTTCTTGGCCCAATTTAGGTGAAATGAAGAGGGATGACCATAAATGCACCTCCCGCCAGGGTCTCGTCTTCCAGTCTGCTGGTGTGATACACATAAAGGCAACTTAATGAGTTAAAAGGCAGCTGGTCAAGCCTCTGAGGGTCTTCAGAAACTACTCTAGAGATAAATATTTTACCTTTGTCTGTTACAAAGCAATGTCGCTCTTCTGTCTGAAAACATCTACAAAAGTGCTGCAGTAGTTCGAAATCATGTTTGCAGCCAGAAATTTTTCACAACAAGGGACTTTTCACTATTGCAAATCTCTCTTGTACATGAACATAAAAAAACATTTCCTGTACTCTTTATTTTTATTCCAATAATACATAACTAGGAGCATACATTTGTACAATAATTTATTTCTTTTAAAATTTACTTCTTTGTGTTTCGGTTTAAAAAAGTCATTGATGCTCTTTTTGCTATCTAACACTTAATTGTTTCTTCTTGAATTATGGAATCCCAAACAGGGTTGTTAAAAATCAAGATTTAAAAAGAAAAAAAAAACGTATTGTTTTAAATTCAAATCCATTAATTTAATAAGTGTTCAGCTATGTAAAAAAAAAACATTTAATATACACCTGAAGCATAAGAACCATGAATAATACATCTATAACACCTTATGAATACAGAATTAATCAATTAAAGCTATAAACCTAAGAAAACCACCAAAAAAAAAAAATCTATTAACATTTTTGGTTATGCTCATCTCGTCAGCCTAGAATAAGCAGAAAAAGAAATTGTGCTATCCCCTATGACTGAAGTTGAAAACAAAACCATCCAACCAGCCCACATTGAAAAAAGAAAAAATTAGATTGCAAAATCTACTATCAGCATTGATTTTCATGCTTACATTAATTTCTTGTATTATGTCTTTCACTTTGCTTCCTCCGGCTTTCATCCGTATTACTTTTATGCTGTCTTCAAGTGATAAAGCGTTTCTTTTCTTAACTCCTTGTCAAGACCCTTGGTCTTCAAACATGTTTTATGACCATTTTATACTGAGTGCTGCAGATTATTGTAATTTCCTTATGTGTCGGTGCTGTGTCTGAAATTATGGTACAGTAAACCCACGTGCTCATATTTGCAAATACAAATGTACCGTATTTTCCACACTATAAGGCACTAAAACTTTTTCCAAACACAAGGCGCACGGGATTTTAAGGCGCGCCCACAATTAATGACATATTTTAAAACTTTTTCAATCACAATATAGTAATACTCAAAGTAATAACAATAATAACTCAAATAATCACTCTAAACTCTCAATAACATAATAACTCACCGTCAATATGACTGACCTTGTTCAACTGTAAACACACAAAAGAAACAGATAAAACTTACTTTATCAGTTCATTACCCATCTACAAATTCCAATCTCAATATTGTTCCAAATTATAAGGCGCACCTGATTATAAGGCGCACCATCAGCTTTTTAAAAAAAAATTAAGGCTTATAGGTGCACCTTATGGTGCGGAAAATACGGTACTTCCTGTAGTGCTGCCCATGCGAGTGCTTGAAACTAGTGTGGTAATTGCAATTGAAGTAGCCTGGTTGACCTCTGCCTGACAGAGGCTGACGTTGGAGTTACTTTTGCTTAAGGCCCGTCTTCGCTGTAGGGAATTTCAGTTTAACGCAAATGCAGAAAAAAAAAATGTATTGGGGGATGGTTTCATTGTAACAGTACGCAAGAAAGAGCCGATATAAGTTGCAGTGTAGAGGAGTTTTCCTGTCGTTCCAAAGCCGATTCCCATTGATTCCATCAGGCCTGTGTCACTGACACCATGAACCAGAACCATGAAGAACCTGAAGAAAAGGGTTATTCAACACATCAATGCTCATGAATGAAAGTCATCGCAAAACAACAACAACATAAGGCTCACAGCAAGGACGTTCAGAGGCTTACAGAGTGGTTCACAAAGCAATCTGGCGCTTAACACCCAAATAAACAAAAGTGCTTACAATAAATTTCAGGAGGAAATAGGCTGCACATTCACCACAGCACATCAATGGTGAGGAGATAGCAAAAGTGTCAATCTTCCTAATTCCTGTACACATACATTTCTGGCTGTCAAATGGAATGCAAACAGCTAATCGGAAGATACCAAATGGCTGTACTTCCTGGAAATACTCAAGAAAGTAAACCTGTCGAAGAAACTCTCGTTGTCATTCTAACTGGGCTCCATTAAGTGTCCTCTAACACAGCATCCATGATATGGTAGCAGCTCTACAGCAGGCAAAAACCCCTTGCCGAGGTCACACATAATCAACCAGCAGCTATTGTACCTGCCTTGAACAACATCTACAATACATCTGCTGGCGCCCGCAAAAGACGCGCATTTCAACTGTTGCCCTCTGGAATACGCTACAGGTCCATCAACGCATGCACCACCGGATATATTTAATGGCTTCGATCAAAAGGCCATCTCCATACTGAACTGCGAACTGACATGCGCCAGTGTTAATGTGCAGTAATTGTATTTATATGAGCACTTTATTCCCACCGTGTGACGTACTGTATAGACTGGTACTGTATGTGCAATATGTACAACACAGGCTAAAGTGCTCTATAAATGAGATTTAATTGATTTAGTTTGAGTTATCTTTTATACTTGGGTTGACAACCATTCATGAATAAATAATAAACATCTATATCAAGCATAATATGGTTTACGTATTATACATACAGTAGTATAGAATACAGTATCTTAAATACAATACATAGGAATTTTCACTGACCCCGCCATAGCCAAGTGGTACTGTATGTATTTGTAGCGGTACACCATTTGTGGACGGCAGCACGGTGTGCATTTCCCCTCACAGCAAGAGAAATTCCCATTTGAAAAAGAGTGTGTGTCTTTGTGGAGATTGAATGTTCCCTCTATGAAGACTCTTACCAGGAACACATAAATGAACTGAAAGCTTGTAATGGGAGAACATTACGGATTCTGATCTCACTGTTAAAACCTCTCACTGGGAACATTAACAGTTACCCGGCAACATTTTGGCACAGTCTTATTTTTGCTAATACCATATCATTAATTCAATCACACAAGTTAAGGAATACTTTTGCTTCACATTCCTTGCGGGTCATAGAACATTGTGTGATGTTGTCTTGGGGTTAATGAACGTATTAAAAACCTGGCAGTTGCTCTCCATCTGTCAGTGAGACCAATTTAAATATTCCCATTGCAAACACACCAACATTAAATTTAATGGTGATTTAACATTTGGAAAATAATTTGTGACATATGTACAGTTAAAAGTACAACTTACACTTATGCTTATTTAATGTATTCTGTTTGGAGTGAGGATTGAGGGTGAATATCCATCGACTGGATAGAAGTTCATTACCAAACATGTACCGTATTTTCCGCACTATTAGGCGTACCTAAAAGCGCAGCTATTTTTTATTTTTTTTAAAGCTGATGGTGCGCCTTATAATCAGGTGCGCCTTATGTATGGATTAATATTGGGAGTCGTAGATGGGGAGTGAACTGATAAAGTAAGCTTTACCTGTTTCTTTTGTGTGTTTACAGTTGAACAAGGTTGGTCATATAGACATTGAGTTATGCTATTGAGAGTTTAGAGTTATTATTTGAGTTATTATTGTTATTACTTTGAGTATTACTATATTGTGATTGCACTGGAGGAAAAGTTCCCTGATATAAAGGTTGCACTATATGTTATACCTTACTGTTAAAAGATGAACTGTCACAAAAATACTGATAAAATAAAACAGTTGTTTATTCATTTTGGGAGTGAAGGGAGTTGTCAGAAAGCTGCCTTGTAATCTACTAATAAAAGTTTGACTGCTTCTACTGTTGCGCCTTTTAATGGGGTGCGCCTCATAAATGGAAAATGTTTTAAAATATGTCATTAATTGAGGGTGCGCCTTATAATCCAGTTCGCCTTATAGTGCGAAAAATATGGTATCTTAAATTTTATTCGACTGACTATGACCCACCCAGTATTTACTGGAGATTTACCATGCATTCAAAAACAATTCACATGTGCGATACAGCGCATGTACTGTATGTGTGTCAAAGATGGAGAGACAAATGTTTGCACTGGATATAACAACAAACAGATATATGTTTGTGAATGGAAGAACAGACATTTGTTTTATTTACGTCTGTGAATAGACAGAAGTCTAGTCTGTTTGTGTGAGAATGGACTGAGAAATACTGGCATCACATAGAACTCAGTTACAGAAGTCAGGTGCATTTGTGATTTTTAGCAAAGCAGCCTTATATGGTTCTATACATAAACCAAGGAGGAGTGGATCCTGAGTGGACAGAACATGAAAAGCATGGGAAAGCTTGGCATGAGAGCAAGATGATCTGGCGGGTACTTGTAGTAAGAGACAGGCTTATATGTTGAATAGGAAATTGGTTGCACCTGGTGGTCATTAGTTCGATTTGAATGGAATGTGGTTGGACAGGAGAATAAGATGGCTGATCAGGCCGGCTGTGCCATTTACAACCAAACATATACATTATTATCCAATTTTCGGATGATAAGATGCACCCGATTATAAATCGTAATAACAATAATTTAGCAGGAAATCTAATTTTGTCATGTATACGCCACACGGAACTATGAGATGTAGTTTGTAAAATCAAATGTTTATACAGATAGATGGATCTTGGAAGTTTTTGAAATTTTTGCTTTTATTTAAAACTTGTTTTCCAATCTGCCTGTTTACAGCAACTTCATGCCTTCTGTAAAGAATGAGCATTCCTGCATGTGTAGAAATAATAGCAGCACCAACACTCGGATTGTTCAAATTCTGCATCAACACAACAGTAACGTGTCTGATTGCTTTTCCATGTGCCTCCAGAGTGCTCCCTGGTGTAAAATAGTAGTTTATACTCAAAATCAATACTTCAATACCGTGTTCTTCAGTCTCCCTTTGTTTACTGGAAGATTTTTTGGGAGGGTTGCACTTGCAATAAAGTTGAAGGCAGTTCGTAAACTATGTCTTCATGGAGTAAACAATTTCTAATAATGATTTTCTCTGTGCAGTCCCTATTGCTGATCCGTCAGGAGATGGTGGTTTCCCAGAAGAAACTTGGTGACTATTGTGAGGCTCTGAAACAATACCTGAAGAATGTCTCCACCCAGAGAGACTGTTTTCAGTAAGTCTCCTCAACACTGTCTTGTGCAAAGTGCATACATTCAGTCATACATACTCAAATGCTTTTACTTCCCTACTTTTTAAATTTTAGGGAACTAAGACATCTCCCCCTGCCCCTTCCACCTTTGAAAATTGAATATGATTCAGGAAAAACACTGCTGCTTTGGTTAGGCATGGCTGGCGTTGGCATTATATTTTATGCTCCTTTATACAATGCCTATTTCCTATTTAGCTTTCAACTTTTAAATGCATTAGTTGTGTTAATAAAATCTGACTCATAACATTTAAGGAATTCAGTTTCCTGCATCTAACACTGCACTGTAACTCATCACATGACTGGAAAGTGTTTTCCAACTTAGCAATGATGATCTGCGCCCTAGTCAAATTCATGTCATTCATTAATAAGTCTATGAGTCTTAGTTTTAAACAGAGCATATGTTTTGCACAATTCATGGTGTAACTGTGCACCTGGGCACTCAAGTAGAATTGGGCACAACGGCGCCAAACGTGTCAGCGCGGGAGGAGTTTGTCGCTGCAGAAGTAGAAATCGATTAGCTGGTCCATGCGTGGCACGCATTCATACAGATAAACTGTTGGACCTCCCCTTGCGGTAATATATATATATATATTCTCCTGAACCATGAACCAAGGAACTATAGAGAATGACAGTAGTATTTTGAGAATATACTCCTACAGTACTGAGAATAATGAAAATTGATTGATATGATTGATAAGATTGATATGAAAATATTATAAGACAAAATAAAGCACTAGTGGTCCTCCCCAATACAAAGCCATTCCTGTATTCATTTGTGTTTCTCTTCCAGTGTGACTGCAGTGCGTCTGCCAGATGGTTTATCCTTTGTCATCTATGAGTTCTGGGATGGAGAGGATGAGTGGAAAAGGTACACTTGCAGTTAGAGGAATTTTGTGATTTTCACTCAAATTGAAATAAACCATTTCAGAATAATCTACTGTTTTCATGAGAATGCATCAGAAATTAGATTTAGCTAATATAGAATTAGAAGGACAAACTTGATATTATTTCTTTTTTTTGTATGTTTGACATTTCAAGCGGTGACATAATTGCGTGTTTCAAATGCATTGTTTACATGATTTCTCTGTGTATGTAAAATGTCTTTGCATTCATCAAAAATTTACAATCCTGATTTGATATCAATGGCTACACTTGTGTGCATCAAAACTGCTGAGATTGAAGCTACCCATACTTGAAGTTTCTGCTTTACTGCTCACTTACAGTACCAGATACTCACTGCCATTAATATTTTAAGTCCTACAGGAATTGCTAAGGGCTATATTTTGAAGGACTTTGAATGTGCATGCGTGCGTGTGTGTGTGTGCGTGTGTGTGTGTGAGTCAGTCAGGGTGTATTGTATGTGCAACCTCAGTCTCACCGGCTTGCCACTGTGTTTTTCAGGCACCTTCAGTCAGGCCCCAATAAAGCCTTTCAGCATGTGAAAGTAGACACGCTGTGCCAGCCGGAAGCTATTTCCTCTGTTGCCGTGCCAGGTTAGTCCTTCAAAATGACAAATGAAGGCAATAATTACAGCTTTCTTGTTTTTCAATTTCCAATTCAATTAGGGTTGAACAAAAATTACTCAACATTATCTCGCAAATGGAGAAACGTGCCCCCATTTCTTTAATGATACAAATTATTAAAACTCCAAACATTCCCAAAAGTCAGGACATGAGAGTGTTTTTTTTTTCAAACTATTCCCGTTTTTGTCAGAATTTCACTTCGCACTTACAAACCTTATCTTACAAATGAAACAGTCAATAAAAAGGTCCCCATTTTTCCTATTTTCAAACTCACACTCCTCAACTCATTATTTCTTGTTGGGAACTTTGCAATGACAGTATTTTCCGCACTATAAGGTGGACTGGATTATAAGGCGCACCCTCAATTAATGACATATTTTAAAACTTTTTTCATATATAAGGCGCACCGGATTATAAGGTGCACCCTCAATTAATGACATATTTTAAAACTTTTTCAATCACAATATAGTAATACTCAAATTAATAACAATAATAACTCAAATAATAACTCTAAACTCTCAATAGCATAATAAATCACTGTCAATATGACCAACCTTGTTCAACTGTAAACACACAAAAGAAACAGGTAAAGCTTCTTTTATCAGTTCCTTCCTTATCTACGAATCCCAATCTCAATATTGATCCATATAAAAGGCACACCTGATTATAAGGCGCACCATCAGCTTTAAAAAAAAATAAAATAAAGCTTTTAGGTGCGCCTATAGTGCGGAAAATACGGTATTCCCCACCCTCCATGCCCACATGGTTGCCACCTTTCTTCACACTTGTTACACTTAATAAATTTAACTTTTAAAATGGTCATGAAGAATAAATGCAGATCTGCATTCGGAAAGTAACGGAATGCTGCAAGGATGACAAAGTGTCCGCTTAATAACCAAGCACATTCAACTTGTCCTTTGTATCTTAAAATGGCTTACCTTAACCAGAATTTTGTCACATTGTAGCCAAAGGTAAAATCTGGGTAAGTCCTTGTGGAAACCGACACAAAGTTCCTAAGTAGTCTATAATTTACTTTGCATGTCCACAAGTATTTAATAGAAACCGCTAATGTGAGGCCATTACACATCCCATTTACATCAGTACTCTATTGACTAAGTATCACTATTTCCGAAAATAATGTATTTAGTTCTAACAGTGCCATATGAAGGATGCCAATACACACATTACACACAAAATCGGTTGCTAGTGTAGTGAATGTGCTTGAAGCGGTTGTTTTTCCTTTTGTTGTTGCGCAGCATCCGTGTTTCACCAAGTTTCTGATTTTGTGTGTGTGTGTGTGTGTGTGTGTGTGTGTGTGTATGCCAAAAGTCCGCAATTTATAAACGAGTCAAATGGACTAACTCTCCATGTTCTTAAACCGGTGCACATAGGGTCTATACCTTGCCACTCTTAATTGAATCAGTTGGCGACATCATAAGTTTTACATGATCCTCTCAGTTTTAGTAATATTTTTATGTGTGAACAATAAGAGACTCAGAAAGTGGTTCAGCCTGCTCACTTCTTTTTTTGAAAATAATGCCATGGGTGTCTTATATTTGGGGAATTACAGTAATCACCGTTGTTCACGCTAAGTAGTTTGGGTAAATAGAAAAACATATGTGGAATGATGTTCGTTTTTAGAACACAAGTCAAACAAAAACCTTATTGTTTATCATTTGTCAGTTGGTGTAAATAAAAAAAAGACAAATAAGCACTTAGTGTGTATTGTGTCGAGTGAAATCCTGAAGATTTAATTTTGCAAACTGCATGTGTACTCGAAACCAAGAAAAAGCCACTTTGTTGAAACGGCTTTATCGCCTTAGTGAGGCAATGTTTGAAACAGTTTCTTTTTAATCCATCACAGTCATCCCTGCCCTGTGTGCTTTCTGTATGTCCAACCTCTTCTTCCTGTTTCTGTGCAGCCGCCTGGTGCAGTGTGAACAAGGCCTGAGCATGAACATATCTACTATACCCCGAGCCTCTCGGACACCAACTTCTCAAGCTTTTCCCTGCTGCATTTTTCCCCCGTCTCACTTCCTTCGCTTCCCTCCAAAACTCTTGAAAAAAAAAAAACATGTTTACACACTACTAATGAATGGCGTCAACCGCAGTGACGATTGAACAAAGTGCATTTCCCAAAAGAACATATGGTCAAAACATTGCGGATTACTTCTTAGTCTTTATGAGATGGTCACTTCATGAGTTATGTTCTAGCCAGTTGGAGTTTTCATGTAGCATGGAGATTCGGGTTAAACCTTTCATGTAGCAGGAACCCGAATGACTCTAGAAAGTCCTTTTGGCAATGCATGGCATTTACATGCTCTAAATTTCTCACGCAAAACGTTTCCATGTAGCTGCAAGTTCATATAAGATATCCATTTCACATTTGGTCAAGTAATAGATAGAAACATTCAGGAAATTATGAAAATTCTTCACTTTTTTTGTTTGTAGCTGACCACAAACTTTGACGTAAACCTCAAATCACATTGCATAGCCCAAATATATGTATAGTATAGCTAAGCTAAAAACATCGACTTGATCTTCCTTACATGCTCTTATTCCTGGATTTTTCTATATAAACAACGATTCCAGACTGATTCACTGATTGCTAGCCATGAAACTTTTATTTACATATGTTTTGGAAAAAATGTTCCAATTTGAACTGCAATTTGAGATCACTATATAAGTTTGAAATCAACTTGATTTCAAACTTAGAGATCTCAAATTGCAGTTCAAATGTGCAGCACAGCATGTTCCAAATGAGTAGAGTCAACACTGCTGAACAAGTCCACCAAAAACTCAACATAATTTAATGCTGACAAGGCTGATTGAAAAAAAAATGCCTATTGCATTGATGTTTATTAATGCATTCAATCCAGTTTCACAAAACGTGTTTAATGGAATATGACATGGCAAAGACAAAGTTCATCATGTTTGATGGCCATGGTCATGATCGCCACCTGCAGGACACAGTTCACCAACATGAATTCAGAAAAACATTATCTTTATATTCACAGTATACGACCTTAAGTTTATGATTCAAACTTCAAAATTGCATATTACAAAACTGTGGAATGTTGAAAGATGCTATAAACAATCACTTTTGCTCAACCATGTTCTACTGGAATTTGAGAGACTGATGATATTTTATAAATACGAGGATGAATTCAACTTATCTAACAATGTATATACAGTATGTGTGGCCACTAACACACTACTTAAAGGCTGTCGATTTGCATCCGTCGAACAAGAAGAAAATAATACGTTTATAAATAATATAGGCTATCTAAGGACCGTCTTTGTAATGTCTGCTGTGGAAGATATGAGTGAAATGAAAGACCTCAAGGGTGGCAGGCTTTTTTTTCCGTCCGTGAAGCCTACAATCGCTGTCACAAGAACACAATTTTTCAATGCCTTTTGCAAAGTGGCTATCTAGGACCAGTTCATAAATTTTGGAAATACAGTAAATTGAATTTACAACGCGGTCCAATCTTTCAAGTGGAGCTGTAGCATTGACCCCAAGCAAACAGTATCCTGTGGGTGGTCGGTATTATAACATGGTCTTTTACAGTTTTCTTGGAAGCATCACTTTTTGCTTCATGGGCCTGTTGTTTCACTTTTTGGAGCACTTTGGGACTTAGAGTTGAATCGATTAGCTTCAATATCAGGGTAAAAAAATATATATGATTATAATAATAAACACACAAAAAATATATACGAATAAATAATGTGAGCGCTGTAGTCACTGTTGGATTAGGAGTCTGTTGATACCTACACAGAGGAGACAAGATAGTTTATAAAACCTAGATTGTTTTTGCACTCTTTGTGTCATACTTGGTATACAATACTTGCTGATATTAGCTGTGTAAGTTGGGTAGAGCGTGTATATATGAGTAACGTTCTTCTGATATACTTGTATTATTTCAATATTTTAGTGCTCTGTGCAAGTTTTTCTTCTCAGTGAAACAGACAGCAGCTTTTCACGCACTTGTTTCATACCATCAGAAACTGACTACTTGTATAAAGGCCTTAATGATCACTACATGATATGGAAAGATATGCTATGTTTCAAAATGCTTCAATTTTTTCATTAATTTTATCGCTCAGGAAGCAAAATAAAGTGACATTCATTTCAGACGAAATTTATTAAATCTCCGCACAAAAAAAAAAAATCACTTTAACGATAACATTGAACCTTCAGAGTGCAGACTTGAATAAAGATACGGTCAGTTCACATTTTACTCACTGCTGGGCCGGTAGAATTATCTCACGGTTGCTTACTAAATAGAAACGCTAAAGCTTAACAATCTTGTTCATGTAGGTATGGTTAAATAGAAAAAAACAAGCGAGAGAGACAAGCGGACAATTCCTGTACTACCCTTTTCAATTGCTTGCTTTTTTGAGGAACAAAGAAAAAAGGACATGAGCACACAAACTATAGTTACGCCTTTCATTCCTCTTGTTAAAAAGGAGTTATGAAGACATTAAATGGCTAATACTTAATGCAGTTGCAAACAACTATTCCAATACAGTATGGTTTTTGACGGCTCAGGGTGGAAAACACAAAAAACTCTTTTAGAGGTTGGCTCTCGAATAAACTTTGCTCCGAGGTCAGATGTTGACAAAATAAGAGCCCAGGAGCTCCTAAATCCCTCCTAAAACAATCGCCCAAGGCATTATATTCAATAGTTTGGCAGATTAAAAAAAAATAAAAACAGAGCCAACTAGTGATTATTTTAAGTGTATTGATAATTTCATTTCAGGTGTGGAACTGAATTGTCTGTTTAACAAAGGCGATTTTCTGTTTTAGGCAAAAAATCATTTGCTTCTTTTGTTGTCCAAATATGAATTTATTTTAGACATTTAGTTATTCCGACCGAATATTAAGTTAGCGATAGTGTGCAAATGTTGCCCAGTGACATTTTGCTACCTCGGAGCTTTAAAGACTCTCTCAAAAAGCACAATTGAAAATGAGTTAATATTACGACGTGATAGTTAGTCACTAGTAGATGACTGTTTTGTTTATTACCTGCATTTGTTTTTCCAAAAAAACCACTGTTAAAATTAAATTTGATTTTAATGAGGATAATATCACTATCAAGAACCCCACTCGGACGTTATAGCAGCCTTTCGCCACGTAATGCTATTTAATTCAAACGGATCAAAAATCCTGCCTTACAAAGATCATTTACGCCGTCAGCGAGATATTCATGCAACAGTAATATCAACGCTTCTGTGCCAATGGAATCTGTGTCCGATCGGAGTCCAGCAAGCTTCTCCATTTGGAGACGAGGCCCGTTGGACGCTCAATGTTTACACATCATAAAACGCGACGTACGGAAATGTTCAAGTCAGCGGAGCCCAACGGTGTACAACCTGTACACGCGCCCGCTCCAATGAGCTTGACGGTAAATAAAGAGTCCCCGCTGATACATTCCGGAATGTTGTTCACTGTGCAACCTGTTTGTTTCTCTACTTTCTATATCCTGAGTATGACTTGTGCTTTGTCATGAAACTAAATAGTAATGCCTTTGAAATGGAGTGAAACGGGCCTTGAATGAATGTTTCCTGACTCAAAGGACTGACCGGGACTCGCAGTAAGCGGAGTACGTGGAGACTTGGCCTCCTGCGGGCGACACCACTGGGTTTACCTCAACGAGTCTTAGTACATGATTCCAGGTTCCAAGTCAGGAATTTGCCAAATCTCCCTCTATCAAGGCTACATTTAGTTCCTTCTGTGACTGTGTTCTTTTCTATTCTTCAACTGAGTGCATGTTAACTGAATGTCTAGTAACTTATTTGCCGTAGTAGTAGGCCATGCTAACTCTTTTATGCGTTTGGTGCATTTCTTACCTTCTTTTCCTCCTTTTTCTAGTAGTCCTAATCTATGAAGGAGACAGAGACTAAAATATATTATATACGTATGTATGACTAGAAAAGTGGCATACAAGGATGAATATTCAATTTTATGAGATCGTTTAGCTACTAATTCTTCATGTATGTTTCTGTAAAACAGCTCTAGTAGACATTGAAGGGATGCAAGTATTATATTTGTCAAAGTTCTAGAAAATGTAGAGTGATGCAGATTCAATAAAGCTCAAAAACTGAAAATGCTTTGCTGCCTTGGTATGAAATTTTTGTGTTCTTTCTGATGCCGGTATCACACTGACTTGATATCAAGCACATTACACAGAATCGAAACGGCGACACTCATTGGCATGTCTGTCGGACAGTCAGGAGGTCCTAGATTGTTCATGTTGATGATGTTGCGATGTATTAACAGACATTCCGGTTACACAGTTCTGTAGCTTCATCATACTACATTGAATTACTCATCCCACAAAGCTTATAGCTTTTTTGTCCATTGACACAAATCAAGTCAATACTGGTATCAACTTAAGCATATGTTAGCTTCCAGTTTTGAAAAAAAAAAAAAAAAAAAAGATTTTTGAATGTTTGTCTGTTGTCCAGTCAGGCCATATGAACTTTGCTGAGATAATAGGCTCCAGCTCACCTGCAGCCATCCTATACAAGCAGTAGAAGCATTGAGGAAAATGGAAAAAAATAGATGCATTTACTCTTGATTGGAAAACAGATGATCAGTCTAGTAAAAATTTAAGTCACATTATAAATATTTTAGTTTACTTAAAAAAACAGAAGCATTAAACAATGCAAAATTCTGAAAAGTTTCATGAATAGATGTGCTCAATTTGACGTATTGAAACAGATCTACATAATTTTGTTCAAGCCCTTCGCTCCCATTGGGACAATGCGTCCCACAGCCTTTCACAAAAATGGGTATCGGAATGATAACAATAACATGAAATGGCATCCCAGCAGTTCAGGACATACCTACAGTATCTACACATTCTAGTGGCTTCTTTTCCATACACAATATAATAGTGCTGGCCCACTGTCAACAAGGTAACATGCATTGTGCAATTTCTTGTGAATTAACCATGTAGTACTGTGGAAAGACATCGATAATATGTGCTATATATATATATATATATATATATATATATATATAGGCTATATGTGTGTGTGTGTGTGTGTGTTACTATAGATTACACTGATTGCTATGTATTACAGGCGTGATGGTGATAATTTCCACTTCTCTGGTACATTTATAATATTATTATTGGTGTCGTTGTTGTTATAAAATATAGATGGGACAAAAAAAAATCCCAGGGTCTGTAGCCTTATCCATGGAAGTTTTTTCATGAATTTCCCAAGTATCCTTGACTCATAAACAATACATTTGCCATACATTTTTCTTCAAGAAAAAAAAGGAATCAGTAGCGAAAGGGTTAATATTCGATCATTTAGTCACCAATTTCAATGCAGTTTTTCTTAACACACCCTAAAATAAAAAAAATAAAAGAAAAAAAGAAACTACTATGACAGTAGTTATACACTAGAACATATTTTTTTTTTCTACAGAAAGGAAAATTCTTAGGCTACCATCATGATCAACTATTAGATGTCTTTACATTGTAGTAGCATGCAGACTCCAAATTCCAACCCCCAAACATACCATATTGACAACATTAAGCACCCTAGTTTTTGGAATAAAGTATTAAATATATTTCAAATCAATGACCAACCTACATTACAATTACTTTTGCAGAAGCTGACTTTGGAAAGGTGGGCATATTCATATCATGGTGCATTTCATGATCATGAATATTTTACCCAACTCAAAGCAGCAATAGAGGACACCAAGAAAGACTTCAGAACTTTACAGCATAGTTTGTTTTTCATCAAGGCTTTCAAGGACACATTTAAATCCAAATGTGAAGAACCTATATGTTGAGGGACGCCAAGAAAAAAATCTAGTCCTGAGTGTCAGATCTTTCCAAGGAGCTGCATGACAGCAATAGTGGTACTCTGGCCAAAAATGAATGCACCACAAAGCAGTGTGACCACCCCCCAAAGTGTGAAGACAATTCTGAAAAAGAGAAGGTCACAGATAAGATAGCGATGGATGTAAAAATGTGATGCTTTTTTCCTTGCATGGTAAATAACTAAAACCTAAACCTAGTTTAAAGACAAAAATATGCACACACAAAGGATGGTAGTGTAATATGAGGAGCAGAATTTGCACCTAGAAGCAAACAAGATACAGAAAAGGAGCGGTAGAAAGACAGCTTGAGAGCTTCACGTTCTTACACTGTGAATTGACCTTAAATATTGTAACAAATATTGAATAAACCAGTTACAAGACCCTTTGTAACTAAGGTGCATGAAAATCCATAAAACATGTGAAAAAACAGTAATAGTTTTTAGTTAATGGGGACCAACCCCCCCGCGAACAATGAAGAACCCCTGCGGACAATTGCCATGTATAAATAAAGTGTGTGAAATACGTCTAATAAAATAATCCGCACCTTTTTTCCCATACCCGGTGATCTTCTAACTTTAGTATGGTGGTATAACAGTGTCTTTTTGGGACACAAACTTTATTTTTCTTATTGAACACTTAGCTGAGTGCTTTCAATGAGGCCCAACCTCTCGACTGCAGTACTGAGCATACCAACCCCACCCCCCACCCATTTCTGCATGACAGGTCACTGCCATTCTGTCACCACCCCTGCCCCTCGCCCATTTTGCATGAAAGGCCATCTTTGTTGTATCTGCCCACGCCCCCACATGTAAAATTACATGTACATGTACATGTGCAATTTCCGCACATTTGACAGATATCAGCCACAGGTAACAGTCCTTTGGAAAAAAAAATATCTGCGATGCACTGAGGTCACGATAGGAGAAGCCCGACGTTGCGAGAGATCACTGTACATGACCAATGCGGAGTTTTGACTGTTGGTGACTGATTGGAGTTATGATGTTGTCTGTGTTCCTTATTTTACCACATAGGGTTAGGTGTAGAACGTTGTTTTCTGAGTGTTTAAGTTTGAGTTGTTCAATAACAAATTGTCAGAACGTCAAGCTCTCAAGCTGTCGCTGTAGTTACATTGAGTTTTTGTGGATAAAGACTTTTTACTTTTCAACATCTGTGTCCAGGCTGCTTCTGGATCCTAATTTTGCTCACATTTCAAGCACCACATTCACAGTTTGGCAGGTCTGATATACAGTGTTCCCTTGCTTTTTTTTGTGTGTGTTAGTGGTGACATGAAAACCCTTGCAATAAAAGAATTTCATGAAATAGAATTTGCCCCCGATGGACATTGTACATACATAAGTAAAGTATGAAATGTCCTACCTTTCTTCACCATGCACATCTCCTAATATTAGTGCAGAGGCTGAACAGGCATGTGTCTCTTTTAGGGCACAAGCTTTACTTTCTTTAACTACACACAACATAACAGTGCGCCAGATTGTAGCTAGCGGCCGCTAACTCTCTCCAAGTTTCCACAGCGCCGAGCCCCACCCCCCTGTCACCATACTGAACTACTTGTCCATGTCCAATGCATGTTTTTGGAGTGTGGGAGGAAGCCGGACTGCCTGGAGAGAACCCACATGCACTCGCATGCACACTCCACACAGGAAGGCCGAAGCGAGCTGGATTTGAACTCGTGTCCCTTCAACTGTGGTTACGGACGTGTTATTCACTACGCTACCAAGCCGCTCCTATTATTTCAATTCATTTTATTTTATTTTACACATCGCTTCACCACATGCCTCATACATGTCCACGCGCACTCCCCCCTCCACACCTTCCCACAGGTATGTCTCGGCACAGCTTTCTCTCACTCACTAACCCTATGACTCCATTGATGTAGAATGACAAATAGTTTTCATCAGAAGTGGTCTTACTTTCGTCTGAACAAGACTTGCAACTATTTACACGCTGTTAGATTATTTGGGACTCCACGTTAGACTGAGCGTGGGAGTGTTATTGCAGTACATTGGGTAGGCACTGCCTGCCGTAAAGCAGTGACGTAAACACTGCATCTACGGTTTTAATAATCCGTGTCAGTCAACATACATACATACATACATACATACATACATTATATATATATATATATATATATATATATATATATATATTTTTTTTTTTTTACGAAAAATACGCAAAGCACCGAAGCCACAGAAAGGGAAGCACAAAGCGACAAGGGAACACTGTATTGTGTGCATTAAATCTTATTCCTGTTGAAGCCCCTTTGTATATAATTGAAGTTGACTGTGACGACTTCTACGGCGGAGAAGTCCTCCCTCTTGTGATTACGAACATTGAGTATTCCCCACCTCTGCGCAGAACCCCGAGAAGTGGATGTTGGATCAAAGGTATAAAATGATACACAAGGCTAACTAACAAATTATTTCCTCACCTCGTTTTACGAGACACTGGTTCGGACTGCATGGCAAATACCAAACAAAGTCCTAGTCAAACACACAAAAGATTTAGGCGGGTACGTTTGACCCTCCAAAAAAAAGTGGACACAAAACAAGCCATTACCTGGGAAGATAAAGATGAAAAAGGCACTGATCCCACCAATGACACTGATGACTTTACTAATGTCTGGTACAAACACAGCGATGATAAGTGTTGCAGTTATCCACAAAAACGTCAGTATGTACCGACTGCGGCTTTCGAACTTGACCGTCAGCACCTTCCCGCGCCTCCGCCACCAACTCATCAGAGGGTCTTGGATCACTGATCTTACAGTATGTGCAAAAATAGAAAAAACATAAATGGATTTTAGATGATTTAATTGGCAATGAAAAGATATGACACTCCATATTTTTAGATTTTTGAATTGAGATAAAACCCCTACAAATAACAGTCAATGAGAAATGCCCCTAACCTGCCAAGCAGCAGACTGATGGGGTAGATGGTGATAATAGAGACTCCAAAAAGGAGCCTGGCGATGACCATCAGAATGTCATTGCCCATGTATGACATCAAAATGTCGGCCTTCACATCCTTCCCAAATGTCAGGTACCCATAAACCCCTGCAAAAGATAAAGAGGGTATTTTTACTCCCCATGCTAACAAACACACATACTGTACCTGTTGTGAAAGAGCACTCTGGGTTATGGTTGTGTATGGCTGTTGGTCAAGATATACTGACTGGCTATATTTGGGTATTATGTGTTTTGCAGGCTATTTTTGTTGATTATTTTTATTTCATTTATTTATCGTAGGTCTATCATAACCCTGTGCATCTGTCATAGATATCCTGTAAACTGGCAGAAAATGCATTACCGTCCTCAAAATTAATGTAACGATTCACCACAGATTTCAGTTGGCCAATTCTTTTGTGAAAAAAAGTGTCTGAGAAGATTGCACTTTGACATTCTGAACTTCTCAGAAACGTGTTCCTTCTTCACCATGATGTAACCCAGGAGGGAATGTGATGTTATACGGGGTATTCCAAAATGGCTGACCTCATTCTAAATGGGGTCCCATATCTCGGAAACTACTTGATGGATCTTAATGAAACTAAATGCACTCTATGTTGAAGGTCATACGTTTCATTGGTTAAATTTACAAAGAAAATTACAAATATTTGTTGGTTCTATGACAGATTTTCATAAATGTTTAATATGAGTGCCGCCTGTGACTGTGCACACGTTGATGGCTGTACGCAGAAGCAGCCCTTTTCTGGAAATTTATGGTCCTAATTTGTTTTGTAGTCGGTGCCCTCTTTGCAAAATCTGTGAAGAAGACACGCTGCACTGTCTTCGGTGACTGAGTCAGAGCATACTCTAACATGCAAAATGCCTTTTCTTTTGAAGTGAACGGCATTTCTTAACCTGAAACGGTAGAACTGCCAAACGTTACACACAAAAACATGAAACGTTTCTACACAAGCTGTGTGTGCTTTGAGGTCATTCCAATGAAAATTGTCAAAATATTGGCCTTTGAAATGGGGTCAAACAATTTGGAACACCCTGTACTTTAGCAATATACCATTTCTTCATATAATAGTTGCAATAGAACGCCTGGTTTTTAGTCATGTCCAATACAGATGAAGTTCCAAGTGAGGTCATGTGAAGAAATAGAGCTATACTGTGAATGAAATACTTACCAATTACTCTTAGCAATATCTCGTTTTTTAACGCTGTGAACCACTGATATCCCATCTCCTTATTTATCTGAACACTGTCTATTGAGACGAGTGGAAAGTGGAACATTTGTTGTGTGTGTGTGTGTGTGTGGTGTGTGTAGGTGTGTGTGTGTGTGTTTTTTTTTTATCTCTTAATGTCTTTCAGTTTTCAGGCAAGCCTGGAAAAGTCTTTTTCTTGTAGAAGAGCGAATGAGTGTCATTCAAATATTACATTATGAACAGCCAGGGAGTACAACAAACATACTGAAGCATTCACTGGGACCAAGTACATGAATCATTCAGAGACCACGTCTTTGTTCAACTTCCTAAATAGTTTATTGCTAATTATGACATGAAAGCTGAATACGGCTGTAGCATTACAATAATAATTGCAAATGGTTTGTTTTGGCAGTTATCTGAATGGGCCTTGAAATGATCAATATTTCAAATATCCAGAATTGAATTATGGAAATTATTGCCATCATCCCCAAATGGATTTATGTTTTTGTGGGTGTTGTTTTGTTTTACTGTTTGTAAGTTGTATTGTAAGAAGTAAATGCATTTTGGAAAGCACATATACATGTGTTGCCCCAATCAGGGCGAATTTGTCTGACTTTGAGTAAATTGTTGGATTTCTACTTTGTATTTGTGGATTCTCCATCCAGACATCAGAATAACGTATGTAAGCCATGAAAGAGTGTGCCCACACCAAAGAAGTGTCATTCATTGACAATTTATATTAGCTGTGTGTCATGGAACATGATTTCTAAAAAACTAGCGGGCAGGGGCATCACTAAGCTTTATGGACAGGTAGCTAAGGTAGAGGTTGTGTATTGGCACATTTTACAAGCAACTCTCAAAGAATGATCATACTGTGAAAAAGTTTACATTTTAGTGTTTAGATTTGTAATAGAACTGCAGTCTGTTTTTAATATATTTCACAAACACAGAAAAATGCATTTGTAGCATTAATGACCAAAAATATGTACGCAGTGTATGTAAAACTGTTAGCAAAATGTGTCGCAAATTAAAGCAAGCCCACCATTTTTAAGCAACAAAAACAATTAGTGAAAAAAATTACCTTCTCGGACTAAATGGAATTAAAATCAAATTAAACAGTAAAAATTGCCACATGCTTTTAATAGTGGCAACTTGGATGATTAAGATGTAGTAACTCTGTGCGTAGTCTACAGACATTTAATGACATTTTGGCTCATAGCTCAATAAAAGTTTGCTCCAAAATACTTGTGATGCTGCATGATTAGATTTTGTTGCACATGTGCCCATATGACTGAAGCAAAATATTCCTTAATGATGTTTTAAATCAATAACAAATGGTTGTCCTGACAGGCTAATTTGGTTTTATCTCTTTGATTGCTCCAATTTTCTGAGTAATTACTTTCCTAAATAAACTTTCAAGTAATTCAATTCTTACATGAATGATGCAGCTTGCCTGAAATGTTTCATATTCATACCCATAATGAGTTGCATCTGACTCCTAGACGGTCTGCAAATGACTTGATTCTGTGAAATCCTTTTGACCAGTGGTGTCCGCGGGCTGTATGTTTGACACCGCTGCTTTAGACTTTACAAACTCTTACTACAGATTGCAGCAGTAATGAAGACTTACTTTGTTGAAAAATTGTCTATTCGTGAATTTTTTTTCTCATTTCCTGCATTTAATCGCCCTGTTTGTTAACAAGGCAAGCAATAGTCTTATAATTAACAAGGTCGTTTAGCGCTTACACGCCTCAGTGAAAGTGAAGCTAAAATAGGCCGAACAGCACCACTGCTTGTGAATAGCATTGCTTCTAAAGTGCACATACCTGGGGCAGATTGGATATGGTGAAAATGAGTGGGGGCAAACCTTGTTTGTTTTTTTTTTTTTTATTTTGTTTTTTTTTGTTCTTTTTCAATTGCAAAAGGTATACATTTGGCACATTTTCATTTTCAAGTTATGCCCAAAATCATATTTGAAGACCACAACAAATGGGATGGTAAGACAAATATGAGACGATGCCCGTCAAGCCACGGTATTGTAGTCAAAGCTAAACTTTGTGAGGAAGCCGGCCAACCCTTCAAAAACAAAACTACTTATGATACTATTAACATATGACACGAGCAGAATTGCAAGGTTTTATTTTGAAGTTCTTTTCTGGATGCTTAGTCACAACAACATTCAACAACTTGATAATTGTTGGTTCCCAGAGTGAGCATCCATCGTAAGCAACATGGGCTTGTACTGAAATTGTATGTTGTTGTTAACAAGCAGCAATTACTGACTTTCTTTCTTCTTTTAAAATGACACTATTTTTTTTCTTCCTTGAATGTTTCTTTTTGGGTTTTTTTTCCCTCCTGTTTCATGCCCACCCATCCTCCTTAATGTCCGAATCCTCTCCTCTATCACATTCTCCTTTTTGATATAAGCGGCATGTGGGAATGAATACGTTTCTAAAAATTAAGCAGAGCGCTCATTGATGTCACTAAGCAACATTTACAGATTTTGGATCTCACTGCACACATACGACAGCACATCATAAGACGCCTCTTCAAGTTTTGCAATAAATTAAGATTTTTAAATGGCCGTAAAAATACAGTAGCTTTTTTGTACACATGTATTTTATACTGTAGTCAACAGTGCTGGCCGACCATATACTATTGATTTGATAACAGAAGCTTCAGGCTGTTGAAAATTTGCACACGAACCACAGTTGGCCCCGAGGCCAGACTTTGGACCTGCCTGGTATATATGAACGAGAATAGTGAGTATCTAATTACAGAGGGAGGCACTTCGTCAGCACTGACGGGAAAAAGTACTTCTCCTATAAGAAGCAACAAATGAAAGCACTAAAATTTAAATGATCCTATTTGGTGCTTATGGAGAAAACGCCTGTACCAATAGATAATCATGAAAAAAAAAATGCAATGTTGTGGGAGAAAAAATATCCCAACAAATTTTTTCTAACGTAACCACAGCCATACTTGGCATATGGCGGCTGTAGTTACTGGACAGAGCAGTTCTTAGTACAATCCCCTGATGCATGGTGTTGGTTTATGTCTTGGAATGTGTGTTGTGAGTTCGGTAGCATTCTGGGCAAGCAAACAGTTACCTGACCTGTGAGAGAATAAATGATGAGGCAGATAATCATAGTAACCACAGAGATGAAGGCCCAGTGAGAGAGGCGCTGGTTCTCCATGCTGCTGTAAATTGCAATGGATGCTTCGTGACACTGTAATGCAAAAAAATATGGACAGTATATTATTCATTCCACTTTTTTACCATTCAAATTCATGCCAGTGTTGCAAATTTAGCAACTTTTCCGACCAGTGACGAATCCTACTAACTCAGTATTTGACTTTTTGATGAAACACACCGCCTCATTCTCATGTGAGTCAAGTATCCATGCTGAATTGAAATTGTACCGTATTGCGAATTTGTCATCATTCAACATCAGAGGCAGAGCTGACGTGGATGCCACATGTGCCGAGAGCGGGACCAGAGTTTGCATCCGTAGCAGTCCCAAGGCACTGACATTACCATATACCAATTATTTGAAAGCATACTGGTGCAACAGCCATGTGAGAATGGACACAGCACTGTTTCACTAGGGCAGTGCTTCTCAATTATATTTTGCAAAGCCCCCCCCCACCCCAAGAAAAAGAAAATGTTTTACCACACTGACTATGAATAAGATTACCTAAAACAGTATCGTTTTTAACATTAACAAAAGAAAAAATAAATATAAATCAACTTTCAACAACTGTGTCAGAGAAATCTCTAAAAGAAGACTAGGACAAGCCTAGCTGCTAAGCAGCAAAAAGAGTAACTCAGACCAGTCAAGATTGACTTTTCTATACCATGGATAGGGAAAAAGCTTGGACAAATGAACTTGTGCGTTCTCCAACGCTAATTCAATTCGCCCAGCCGCCCCTCCTGGCTTTTTGATCAGCAAAGCATTGCACATTACAAGACATAACAAAAAGAGCCAGTCGGGCGCCACCAACAGCTGGGCCAAGGTCCCGGCTCACACTTTCCTGCGTCAACAGCTTTATCTAAGGACTGGGGCCAGATGAACTAGGACTGCACACATGGATGTGTCCCCCTGGCATCGCCTTGCCCCCCCCCCCACGTGCCCGCCCCATTATTTGAGAAGGACTGCACTAGGGCAAGTTGCCTGAAAGAGTCATGCAAATAAATGCTTCAATAACTCGCTGAGAAGGCAGAGTGAAAGTGGCTGTGGACTTGCTGATGTGGTCTAGAACGAAGAGGTGCAATAACTCACCGGTTGAGCTATTAGGTAATGAATATTATGGGGAAGGTTTTTCGACGCAAAAGCTCAGGTGTGCAGTATCAGTCAAAACTTTCATTTTCAATGCTTCATTATTTCAAATGTTGCTGAATTCTATGTAAAAATCTAACTCCTTAACAATATGAATAAATATTGATGGAATTATTTGCTCAACAAAAATTGTAATTAAAACAAAATGTGTCACTTAAATTTTTCAATGTGCACTATTTTATGATGGCCCTGAAGTGCAAATTACAAAAACAAAAGAACTAAGCAAACAAAAAAGGTCATTGCAAACAAGAAAGGAAAAACTCAAATGCAAATGCAAGTTAAAATGCAAACAGCAAAAACAAAAACACATTACAAGAGAAGCAGTCAAGAAGAAAGAGCATCCAAAAAAAAACACGTAAGAAAAAAAGACCACGCTAGGAAAAATTGCACAAACGAAAAAGCACACAAGAGAAAAAGCATCAAAAAAGGTGCAACAAGAGAAAAAAGGAGCATATGGAAAAAACGAGCACTCAAGAAAAATGGAGCGCAAAAGAAAAAAGCATGCAAAAAAATGCTTTTTTCTTGCACACTTTTTCCTATCGGAAGTGCTTGGTGTGTGTGGGGGAGAAGGGTGTGGACTCCTTGTTGATTGGATGACAGGAGGCAATCTGATTGGACGTCCACAATGTCTATCTTTGAGCAAGACCTTAATCCTGCGACAAGTTTTTTTCTCTTTTAAAAATGAGAACTACCAGTGATTCAAACGGCGTTGCTGTGTTTCATCTTCGGTATTGTGTTGTTGTTTGGTATTGTGTTCTTTTTTACTTGTTTGCGATTGTCTTTGTTTGTTGACTTAGATTTTTGTTTTTGTGATTTGCACTCCAAGGCCACCATACCATTTAGCCCAGATAACAGCTTTGCATATCAGGATATTTTTTTTCAGCTTTCTTATTATGTTATGACTTAGCATGACTTTCACTTCTTAGTGTTTTATTTTTAATAGTCATATTGTATTTTTTGTAATCTTAATATGTCTGAGACCATTTGAAGTTGGTACCGTTTATCATACAGAGTGAACATAATCCTCAAGTTTGGAATTTACTTACTCCTGGAAATTTTGACTTTTTTAGATAATGTACTGTCTATGGTCTTTCAAGGAGTGTTAAAATTGTTTCGATGAATGAAAATGATAGTTAAATCTTTGGTATTTTTTCGGGTGATTTGCTTTAAGCAACTTAAAAGTTTAAAGTGATTATAGAGATGATTAACTTAGCTAAAAATATGTAGTTAATCCTTAACAAATTAAAAATAAAAACTGTTCACATTTTGTACCTCAATCAGTGCCAAGTCTCAACAAATTAAAATCCTCTCAAATACAATGGAAAGTCAAGGATTTCAAGCCATTAACTCCTGAAAACACACAGCTGTAAACTAAAAGTCATTACTGGTCATCGTTCACGATATAAAGCTGCATTATTTGAAAACTCTACACTATAAAACACATTCTGTTTCAGTTTACATTTTGTCATGTCTCCGCCTCACTATCTGTGTTTTGTCTCTAGAGGTGGGGAAATTACTTGATAAGAGAATACTTTTTTGTTGTTCTCCTGTTGGCTCCATTCTCCTTCACTATGTGTTTATGCATGAACTTACTTTTTCCTTTATGTCTCATCTTGTTGCAATATTATTCATTTAAAAGGTTTAGGAGCATTTTAGGGGGGCTTTGAATGGATTAGGCTATTTACATGTAAAAAGCGGCTGTACTCATGAAAGATTCACATTGCGAAATTACTTCCGGAACGAATTAATTTCGTAACTAGAGATACCACTGTATATACACTTTTGACTGATACTGCACATGAGTACTGGGAAAACATGCAGTGGCTTCTGGTAAATCTAATAACAGCGCTTGTAATTCAATTTTTATAAAATCATTTTTTGATGTACTTATTGTCATTTAATTTTGTTTATCCCCAAAACCCTCCACATATCATCGTGATACTTCTAACCATAACTGTTTCTGAGCCCCGATCTGTGGGGCGATATTTTATAGTAACATGAGATAGATAGGTCTGAGCCCCAACATGACATTTCTTGTTTCTCAGGTGTTCTCAGAGAAAAGTCCGGGTTATTATTTTTATCTCCTTCCTGGTCACTGTTGCGAGCTGCACTTTAATAGGATATGAAATAAAAGATTTGGGCCACAACCAGTAAACCTGTTAAACCATCAAACAGGCCAAGATACGGACTCTTGTCCCCACTTGATCCCAGGTGCCATCTACCTGGTTTAAATCTCATTCCCCATTTCCTGCCGCAGCCAGCACCACTTGCCAGGATGTCATCAGCTCTCTATTTAGACCTTTGCACAGCAATCACTCACCCTGAGGGGGTAAAAATCTCTGTGTGCATTTGTGTGAGAGGATACGCATTAATCCTTTTGCACGCTCCCTTCGTGTTGGGAGATCCTGCCTTCATCGGTCAGGGGTTACCATGGCAACCTAGGAAGTTGCACACAAGTCTGCACTGCAATTCAATTGACAGGATGATCTTTTTCCGCAACTTGACCGGCGTAATAAATACGAAAAACTCATTCTGATGTGATTAGGTGCTGCTGACTGAGTCAGCAAGGTGCCCTTTACACACTGGCCACACTTACGGCAAGTTTCAGGGACTGAGTTTGCAGACATTCATTCCCTTCATCAACCTTCTCGTGCTTAACCACTCACTCACATATCAATTGCATGACGTCATTTACCCATTTTGTTTCCCATTGACCTTTTTCAACAAGTGCTGATGTGTTTATTTTTTCAGAATTGTGTCAAAATACATTCAGTGCAAGGCACAAATTTAAAGTATTCAAAAGCAGGCACATGGAAACATGTACACATGTATATAGACAAAGGGCGCCTATATCCGGCCCTCAGGGGCGCTATTCTGCATTTTTTTTATATTTTCGTCTTCCCAACACAACAGATTCAAATGATCAGGGTTGTTTTCAGGCTCGTGTCAAAGGATTGGCTGTCTCTGTGTGCCCTGCGATTAGCTGGCAACCAGTCCAGGGAATCCCCTTCCTACAGCCCGATGTTTGCTGGGATAGGCGTCTAGTGACCCTAGTGAGGATCAGGGGCTGTAGGAAATGGATGGATGGAGGATCAGACTTCCACTGATATTGCTGATGAGCTGATCATTTCAATCAGGTGTCTTGGGAGGACAGAAACACCAAAAACATGCAGGGTAGTGGCCCTCGAGGACGGGGTTTGGGCAGCCCTAGTATAAACATACAGTAAACAAATTCTGGCAGAATTGCAATTTTGAAAAAGTGCAACCTATTTTGTGAACTACTTAGATTTAGGTCTCATTAAATCATCCACTGGCGGAAAAACAGGAAACCAAACAACGCTACGATTTCTTTAAATGATTTGTTTATTAATTAATTTAACTGGGGCACAAGCAGCCCTGACACTGAGGACCCAGACTCGGGTTATTTCTAAGTCCCGCTATTGCTAAAAACCAATGTCCGAAATGTTTTGAAGAGATGCTCATCTGTTTTTGGACTAGTGCCGAGGTGCTCAAGAGCAAGGCAATGAACACCCACCAGACTCAGCTCAGATCTACAGTAGCATGTCTGCCTAATTACTTTAAAATCCCTCCATCCATTCATTTCCTATAGCCGCTTATCCTCACTAGGGTCACCTGTGTCGTGCAATTCAAAGAAATATAAACATGAAGAAATATTTCATGTAACATCTGTGCACGCCAGCCATAAGAGAGCACATTTCTCTGTCCTGATTGAAAGCCACAATTAAGTGCTATGCAACTGAACACTTTGTGACCAGCTGGTCACAACATTATGCTGCAAACACTTCGCCAGCAAATACATTTCTGTACAGACATACTTACTTGAAAACCAAAACAGATGGTTGGGATGACGCTGAACGTGGATGCCCAGGAGCTGATTCTACACAAAAGGACTGGTTAGAATGTTTTGGCACCAGCACACACCATTGAGTGCATTTTTCAAGTGCAGCTCAGTAAAAACTTCAGAGGCAAGACAGAGAAAGCGCTTTTATCAGGGACAGCAGAATGGTGATTTATTTTATCCATGCTAGTAGTCTCAATTCAAATCAGATTTTATAGATCAGACTCATGGCAGACATATTGCCTACAAGCAACTTAATAGCATTACTGTGACAATAAAGTCGAATTATGGCCCAGAAGCTCCAAGACTCAAATTTGCTTTTAAAGGAGATGGTAATACATACAAATATGTTGAGACGAAAGAAACCCTTGTAAGCATTAAGAGCACGGGAAACACATCTTAAAACCTAATGTGGCATTAAAATTCAATAGATAATTTCAAGTACATGCTCATTTGTTATGTGGTCATAATTCACTAGAATGGGATGTGGTTATTTACCTTGACGTCATGTTAAGCTGATGTCAAAACCTGTCAAGCTCTAAAAGCTATTTTGTAATAAATTTATTGTAAATTTAACACATGCTGTATCCGGATATTCAAGGCAGTAACTGCAAAAAAAGCAAAATGCTCTTGCATTTTTTTCTGTTTGTACAATCCCTAATTCCAGCAAGTAAAAACAGAACTTTTTTGTGTCAATCCTATTCAACCAACGCAACAAAGATATTTAATCTTCAAACTAATTAAGATATTTTTCTTACTGTTCTTGTCATTGCAATTATTCTCTCATTTTGAAGATGAAAAATGAAAAAAAAAAAGATTTAGGAACGTGCATCATTCACAATCAAACAGCCAACTGCTTAGCTCAATGTGGCCCACATGAATCGCACACACACAAAAAAAACCTGAAAGATCAATCAAGAAAAAAAAAGTCCCTTAAAAGGAGGGTGGGTTGAAAAAGCAGAGCCGAAATCTGCAACTTTGATGAAAAAAAAATGCATACAGACAAGTCTAGTCTCATGCTATGTTTTTTTTGTTTTTTTTTGCGGACTGGTAGTCACATAAATGTATTATTTGTATTATTGTTACAGTGTGGGTGTGAGAAATTGTTTTCGGTTGTTTCCCAGTATTAGGACCTAATCTTTTTATGTGGAACCCCCTTGTACAGTCAGTAAAATTGTAACAGATAGACTGGTTGTCACGGGAATGGGAAATGCCGTTGCGCTTGTAAACAGAGCGGAAAAGGTCAAATCCTTCAAAAGAAAATAAACAAGATGGGGAAATGAGCAAAGTATACAGCTATGAGATAGCTTTCTTTTTAAAGAACAAGCTCTATCTACAGTATAACATGTTTTTTTTTCATGGTGAGAAAAGGGTGCCTACTGGAAATCTATCGGCTCATGTAAAGACTGAGAAGATGCTCACAATAATGATTGCATGTTTAGGTGCTTTACGTTTAGTTCAAATGAACTAACGTCATACCAATGTAATAAATGCGCCAGGGAGGGCTAAAGTGGGGCCTCACACAGGGTGCCATTCACACTCGGACCAGTACAGCACACACACTTACACTCACAGGCAGACACACAAAGGCACACAAAGCCAGACTGTACATACCCGCTGCTGTAGAGTGGAATTATGTGAACCTGAACAGAATGCATCATGTGGTACTTAATGATGATGGCTATTGTCAGGTAGGTCGCAGCCAGAGTTCCCAGTACACTATGAGTGGACAGAGAGGAGACCTCATTTCAAACATCACTCCAAAAAATGAGATCTGTGGATTATTACGACGTGAAAACAGGGGTCACTGCATTTAATTGGGTTATGTCAACATGTCACTCATTTTACCCATGCATGGTACAGTAGCTCTTTATATAGTATACTACCTTGGTATGTACAAGTATAGCACCGAAAGCTATGACAAAGTCAAATACAGCAAACGTATACAAATCATTTCAAAGTACAGTGTCATCCAGTCATTTTCAAGTGAAATACTGTATCCCCAAATGTGCTGTCTATAGATCACTGCATGTTGGTCTTTGGGTGGACATATGGGCTCAAACACAATAATACTAAGGCAGTGGTTCTCGAATGGGGGTACGGGTACGTAAAGGAACTCCAGGGGATACTCGAGATTTGAAATGAAACAAACATGCCAAAAATGACTTAAAATTGATTAACTGTTTCAGAAAAATATAAGTTCATAAAGCAAAGTTTATGTTCAGCAGGTTATTCACTGTCATTAAAAGTAAAAATTCAGATTCTCTCTAATACAATAATGGTTCTACCCAACTTGTCACATACCACCCCTCATTACCTGTAAAGTTAATCTCTACTATGATTCCAAAAGAGGACTCATTAATTAAAGATTTTTCTGTGGACCAATATTTATCATTTCTAATTATTTCTTTTTGAAAACAGGTCTGACACTTTATGTTGATGATTTAATTTATTAATAATTAGGTTAAGTATTTATTTTTGTGACGAGATCTGTCCTGTAATTCCAAAACAGGACGCTTTATGTTCAACATTTCTCTGTGAACAAATATTTATTCATAATTATTTCTTTTTTTAGGACAGGTGTGACACTTTTTTGATTTTTTTGGGGGGGGGAAAAGTGTTTCAATAATGTATATATGTATATACCAGTGCAAATATATATATATATATATATATATATATATATATATATATATATATACATATATATATATATATATATATATATATATATATATATATATATATATATATATATATATATATATATATATTTGCACTGGTTAAGGGATACTTAGCTGAAAAATATATTTCACAGGGGTCACTTAAAAAAGGTTGAGAACCATTATTTTAAGGTGTTGGATATACTTTGCACTCAATTTTTTTTCGCCAGGAAGTTGCACACAACAATGTCAACTAGATCCCTATATATTTTTAAGTAGCTGTTTGTTCTACTTTTATAAATTTATTTACACCTGAGTAAATTCAATGCAATACGTTTAGGTGACTCTGTAATAGAAAGTGCAACAGTGTACCCTAGAGGAATATAGTTTCTTTACATCCCTAAAATAAATCATACAGCGGGGCCTACAATGTTAAAAAAAATAAATAAAAATTCGGTGAATTATTTGTTGACGATTTAGGGAGCAATGTAAAGAAAAACAGAGCCTAGTTTATAAGTACAACGATACCTCGCCAAATAGGCACGCACACACACACACAACTGCAATCCATAAAATAGATTATATTATGACTTTACTTGTCCAGCCCGATTGACATAAACCCGTCAAACTCCAGTCCTCGAGGGCCTGTGTACTTAATGTTTTTCAAGTCTTTCTATCTAATACCCCTGGTTCAAATGATCAGGATCATTATGAAGGTCCTGCAGAGCTTGCTGATGAGCAAATCAGTTGAATCAAGTGTTTTGGAAAAAGAAACTTGGAAAACATGCAGGAAATCCAGGCCCTCTTGGGCTGGAGCTTGACACTTTCTGGCCTTAAAAGTTACTTCTCTGTGTACAAGTCAACCTCGTGTAAAAGTCAAATCCACGATTTTATTTTATTTTTTTAAATTTAATTTGAGTGAATATAAATCCATCCCTGACTGGTGGTTCCACATATCATGGCTGTCTGATTAAAACACTTGGTGTGTGTTTTTAAAATGACAAAATGATATAACTTTATTATATATTGAGAAACATTCTGTTGCAATTATGGAGGAGGGGGGCACATAGACGCAAAAGCTGGAACTAATTTTGCAACAGTAAAACAATTTTAAGTTTCAATGCTTTTTTTTTTTTTTTTTTTGACGTGACTGTATATGAGCTTGACGATTAAGCCCCAAAAGCGTGATCTGAAGCAAATAGCTCCTCCCATTTAAATCCTGGACGTCCTCTCCTTCCTTCTCGTCATTTGCGCAAATATCCTCGTCACTCTTCCATGGTCATCTTCAGACTCATCTAATTTGTTTGAAATGGAGTTCTCTAGAAATTATGCCTTACCCAAGTGACGACTGTAGAGATCAGAGTGTGGATCAATTGCTCTTTGCTGTGTTTCTCCCGCCACCTACTGACATCCATGCATGTCATGCCACTGCTCTCACATTTTTTTATTGAACAGACAAGTCAAGCCATCTTTTCCTTTTCATAATGGGTCAACTTTGGAAAAATTATCCATGCAGCCTCATTGTTGACAAAGAGGCAAAAAAAAGTGACGCTTGACTAAAGTGTATTTGAAAGTGCACACACGCTAAAACGGATGCATACTATATCGAATTAGAGGTGCATATAATTGTTTTAAGCCTTGTAAATGACATGATATTACGTATTTCGCATTGAAATTCATGTTATTCGAACACAGATATGTGTGAAAAGTTGGTCTGGTTCGGAGTTATGCGGGTATAAGGCCAACTCGCCCCCCGATATGGGTGGTGAAAATGAGGGAAAAAATCTTGACGTACACAGAGAAATATGCTCATTAAATTGGTCTAGGGGTATCCAAAGCCAGTCCTCAAGAGCCTTCTAACGTGATTCAAATGACCAGCTTTTTGGCAAGTTCAGCAGAAGCCTGATAACGTTTCTGATCATTTGAATCAGGTGTGTTTGAGAAAGAAATCTGGAAAACATGTAGGATACCGGCCCTGGAGGAACAAGTTTGGACATCACTGAATTAGGCCATACGTGTCTTTTGAGAGTCAGGGTGTCAAACTCACTGAAACCCTGCTCAACTGTTGTTGAAGTGTCAATACATATGTAGTATCAAATCATCTTAGATTTTATAATGTGTAGTGTGAGTGTTGAAATGCAGACCTGATGTATTTTTGAATGCTGATCTCTTTGGGGGTAGAAATAGGTAGAATGAGGAAGGCACACAGAAGCCCCAGGGCAAAGCGTTGGTCCGTGTAGAAGTGATGGGGCATCTCTGAGTCTGGCAAACCAGTGATGAGCTCATACAGAGAGCCACACACTAACAGACACAATAAGCAAACAAGAAGACCATTTCACCACCATCTGAAAGATGGACTGAGAATGTTAGACAAATAAGGCAGAGTGACATTCTATTAAAATAACATTAAAGTAAATTCACATGCTCAAAATTATCCCAAAATAAATATTATCGCTCCATTGAACTTGTAAATCATGCCTAGATAGATGAAAATGTAAACTAAAAACATGCAAATAAAACGACCTAAACAAAGCGCTCTGCATACTGACAATACACCAGCACCATCTCAAGGCAAGCAAATGAATTACATTCACGTCATCAACTGTTTCAACTAAAGTTATAAATTTAAAGGGTTTAAGGAGAATTTATATATATTATATATTATTAGGGCTATATATATTCTAATGCATTATAAAGCGCGTTACTGTCATTTGTACTGAGTTAACTATTACTCGATGTTTGTGTGTAATGGCTTACACTAGCGCGTTACAGCAAAAAGTAATGCATTACAGTAATTACATTACTTTTGTAATGCATCACTTCCAAATCTTCTGTTTAATTTTAAACAATTGAGCTGAGTGATTTTAAACAAATTTGAGTATCATTGAGCAAATAACAATCGAGGGCGCAAGGAGCATTTTCAACTTTTTTAGAGAGCTTACTTCAATACCTGTATGTGCCTAACGCACCCACATACATAGATGATGTATTGCACTGGTCCCAGCCATGTGATAGTGGACCATTCAAAAATTTCAGCAGTTATTCATAGTTATTTTGACAACAACATTTGATAATAATTTTCAGTATGTTAGTATTGGTAGTTGAATCCTAAAAACAGTATGCTATTATGAGCTACTCCAATGAGACAAAGTGGAATTCTTTTTAAGATTACATTTTTATCACACAAATGTTGCACCGCACCCCTTTACTTGGATACGCGCCCCAGTATGAATGCCCTTTGCCCCAGTTTCAGACGCGACTGGTCAGTACAGCTGTGAGTGTGGAAATAAAAAAAAAAAGCTGAATATTGCCACCAGCTGTTCGCTACATTCGTTGATTTGCAACATTCACAACTGACACTCCAGTCTTCAGCTCCCCTATCTCATAATCGTTTTTACTCAAATTTGACAATTACACCAGCTGCCACGAGTCTGCAATGGATTGGAAAATGATTCATCAATCTATTTTTTCGGGCACACAAAGACAAACAAGCATTCATACTCACAAACACACCTAAGGGCAATTTAGAGTGTCCAATACGCTTTCCGTGCATGTTTTTGGAACGGAAGCCGGACTGACGGTGGGAAACCCACGTGGGCATGGAAACGCCACACTGTGAAGAAGATATGCTAAACACTTTGTCCCCGTGCCACCCCATTAGAAAATGTATTTTTCAAAAATATGTTGGCCTACCAATAATTTACCACTGAGAAATTATATCAATTTTATGCAGAGTACCTGCATTTTGCTCAGAATTTATTGACAAATTGACATTAAGTAAGATGATACGTAGCTAGATGTGGAGATGTTAACTAAGGGTTTGCACGTTTAAGCCCCTGAAATTGTGTGTCCTAGTAATTTGCATTGTACGATGATGCACTACAACTACAAAGTAAATGTAATGCGGTCATAACATATGCATGCTGCCGATTTCAAGTTTATCAAATTGAAATATAGAGCCAAATTTGCCACTCACATTTTTCCAGCTGGTCATCCACAATGACGAGAAAGGCCACAGAGATCATAAATAGGTTAAAAACGAAGCAGATTTCACACAGCTGACCAATGGCTTGGCCGCACATCTCCTTCACCACCGCCTGGTAGGTGCATTGGCCACTGATAGACGAAGAGTAGCCCAGGATGATCAAACCACTGACCAAGAACACCAGAGAGCCCTAATAATAATAAAAAAAAAAAACATTAAACTAATACCTTCATAATATCATACTGGGTTTTGGAAAAACCACAGAAGCAAAACAAAAAAATGCCAGCAGTTTTTGATTGCCTCATTTGCAAGCACACCAATGGTGAGAGTAACTAAGAGATAAATTCAATTCCTGGCAAGCAAGGTTTTTATAAGATCCGCTTTAATTTAGCATGTGAAAAGCATTATGTTCAGTTCAGGGAAAGACCGGATATGTTTACCTAGTTACACAATGCTTGGACAGTGTATTACTGAGGACAGAACACCTAAGTAATTTAACAACCCATTTCAAAAAAGAAAAAAAACCTACTACTACTACTACTACTACTACAAAAAAAGACACATTTGAACAAAAATGTAAAAAAATAAGGAAATGGATGAATGTATATAAGCTTCTAAAAACACACCACTCGTGTGGGTTAAAATAAATGATGTGCACGTGTTATGAAATTAAGAAAGAAATGCGAACGACACCCACCAGCTCCACGGCGATTGCGCTGCGGACGCCCCCGGCTCTCTCAAAGGCCCACGGGAAGTTGAGCAGCCCCGCACCCAGGGCGGACTTGAGCATGATGAAGATGGCCCCCAAGGAGCCCAGCCGGGGCCCGGCAAGGTCGACCCGGGGTTTGGCCGACGCTGAAGCCAGCAGGCTGATGCTCTCTCTGGCCAGCTCCTCCATATTCATCCACCTGGAAACTCTCAGTGGGACGGACAAAGGCTACATGCGTTTAAGCCACATGCACTAGGGGCACGACCCTTATCATTGAGAGGAGCGCGTGAGCCCTGAAGCTGAGGAAAGCGCGCCAAGTGCTAAAGTGAGCTGACGACCATGTATGAAAGGCCGGAAGGGTGGACCCCCATTGGAAAAGTGATGATGCCTTCAGGTGCTCCTCTGAGATTTCAAATAATCTGTTATTCCATTGCATACTTATACAGCATTTCATATACAGCATTTCATATACAGCATTTCATATACAGTATATATATATATATATATATATATATATATATATATATATATATATATATATATATATATATATATATATATATATATACACACACACACACACACACACCATGTGTAAATCAGCATTATACATTTTTGTAATACAAAATCTGTCTGCTTAAAGGGACACAATGTGTACGATTTAGATGATTATAAATTCTTGCAAATATATGTGTTCTTAAATACCAACAGTATGTTTTAAATAGAATCGTAGGTCTGGATATCATGAAATGATATTACAAGGGGGGTAGCACTCCTCCTGAGGCTGTCATGTCGATTATAGCTACGGACAATAGTAAACGCAGCACCTCCTGCTGTCCGTAATGAAAAACGGTCTAAATCTTACACATTGTCCCTTTAAGGCCAAAGAACCATTTTGCCCAATTTCATCTGTGATGTTAAACTTCCTCAGATTTTAAACTACTTAAATCTCAGATGATGTCCTTACCTGCTATTCCAAATTACTTTCCAGTTTTCGTTTAACACTTCCTGAAAGTTTCAGGTCAATATTATTTCATAAGGACATTTTAAAACTGAATGTGTCAAAACGTCAAATGTGTTTTTCTCCAAACTTGGGATTTGAACTAGGGAATGTACAGATTGATGTAACTTCATCCATTTTTGAGTTTCCGCAATGTGTTATAAACCATTTAAAAGGTATTATTTGTAGATTCAGAATCACTCTGTCTTTCAGTTTCACCAACATAAGCCTCATATGTGTACGTTTGTGTGTGTGTGCAAAGAAGCCTCATAAACGGTACAGCACATCATAGGAGGGTGTTTCGATGAGCCGCTTAGCCTCACTTAGGGTCGCCGGCATGCTGCTGCCTATCCCAAGCATGTTGGTTGGAGCCGGAGCTAGCAGCCAATTAAAAGCCAACCATTCACACTTACAAGCACTTCTATGGAAGTGTTCAAAATGGTCAGAAAAGTTGCCTAACATACCGCCAGCAGTTAGTATTATCATTTGTAATAGTAGTAGTAGTAGTGGTTATTTTGTTCTATTACCCACAAATGGCGCTAACATTAAAACAGGTGACAAAGCTACTGCATGTATTTGCTAACACTGGGGAATGTTTTACAGAGTTAAAGAATAGTCATGCACCCTGTAACATAAATGCATGGCTACAATTGCATGAAAATCCTACAATATGGTACTGTATATAGGACACTCAATTGCTACTTTCCCTTTTTTTTCGATTTTTTTGGTTATGTTTGGAACCTCTTTTGCCTCGTTAAGGCTGGGTTTAATTCCATTAGACTGCTAGATGATCATTTGTTTGCCAAGGTCTAAATTTGAAAGAGGAATGAAAACGAGGACTTCAACTCATTTTCAGTTTTTCAAATTCTTTTCTATCTTGCTTTTTATGCCCACAGAAAGTAGGTGTTTTTATTTTATGATGTCCATCTTTGGGCATGATTATTGAAGTAAATTGTGAGATGATAAATTATGTCTGTTTGTGAAAAAGCTGATTTGTTTAACACAAACACATTAATACACAAATTGGTACACTGTTATACAGGCTATGCTATTGCTTTCCTTTGCTCTCAATACATGGGTGTGAATGTGTTTGCATTATTTTAAAAGATGTTTAAGGACCTTAAAATGTTAAGTGTCAAAAATGCTATAAATTATCCCTCATATTTATGAGACACAGGCTTCACTCGTCGCGAGCTTGGTAAGGAATATGAATGTATAGGTACACAATATATACATTAAACAAAACACAACAATTTACACACAGAAAAAAAAATCTAACAAACAATCAAGACCTCTCACCTCAAAAGTGTGAGCTATAGGTGTTCTTTCTGTTTGTCCGCCGTACCTTTCGGGGAAATAGGTCGAGACACAAGTTTTACAGCAGGAATGCACAGCATAAAATAGTACATACTGGACGTCATTGTATTAGCCACCAATTTAGCCAATTCCACAGCAAATTAGTCTAAACAGTATGACAATATTACACATTAGAAAGTGGTACCGTGTCTAAGATGAGCCTAGCAGCACAAGATAAACCTGTAAAAGCATTAACAGGCAAAGTCAGGCGTGCATACAAAAAAAACCTACACTAATTAAGGATTATGATAAAAAAAAAAAGCTCATTAAATACAGCAGATCATTGATAACTTTGGTTTATCGTCATCACGTGTTTTGTTGTATTAGGACAATCGTCATCGAACAACAGTACTGAACAATTCCAGAGCCAAGAAAAATGGCTAAAATTCTGCAATTGTAATCTTATGGTTTGGACAGGATGTCTCTAAATGGCTTAAGTGGTCACGGGTCGCAGGTATTAAAGTCAAGATCTAAGTAAGGTCACTATTTAAATATCTTTACTTGAGCACATGACACTTTTTTTTTTTTAAATCTTCCATTGGGGAGCTCGGGTTTGGATGTGTGGTCAGCCCTCATGCGGACATCGAATAGTGTGAGCAGTTAATGCTGCTGAAACATAACGGGAGGAGCACAAGAAAAGGGGCTGGTAGGGAGAAAAGTTCAACATGTCGCCGTGGTGTCTCTTTCAACTGCCTTGCTCAGTATGAGAGCGATTGACCTGATTGGCCAGACAGGAAAATGCTGGCATCTGGGAACCTCGGAGCGAAAAGGGCATGTGACCTCCACTCACCAGCAGCTTTCCCAAATCTTGTTAGAACAGCTTGCTGGTCTCAGAGTCACTTCCCACTTTCCCAAGGTTCCTAGGGAGATTAGTTCTTCAGCGTGGATGGGTGACAACTTCACAGGCTGACCTGGCCTATTAGGCTTCCAAAGGCAGTCAAGGCTCAGATCTGTTGCACATCACCTCCCATGAATTCATCCAGCATCAGTGATTTGTGCTAATATCCAATACTAAATCCCAGTGACTAATGACGTTAATCAATCCAGACTCTGAGCAGCCAGTGACAAGAAAGGCTAATATTGAAACTTGCCGATTGACAGCACAAAAAGTTGCTGCATTTGTTGCTTACACACAGTGTGTGTAAAAAACCTTTAACTCGCCTGTTGCTTACACAGTGTGTGTAAAAAACCTTTAACTTGCCTGTTGCTTACACAGTGTGTGTAAAAAACCTTTAACTTGCCTAGGAGTAAAGCACTGAGTAGTTTTCATAATGCTTTTTTTTTATTATCATTCCTTGATGAAGTATATTTGACAAGAAATTTATTGTTGCTTTTAAAGAGACTGATGGAATATACCAAAACAGAGATCATTTTATAATGTTAAAGAACAGAAAAAAAGAGGTAAAGAAGCAGCTGTATAGCATGGTTGTCAAATGGTTCTGATATGGTAATTATGATGTATGTGCGAGTTTTATGTATACATACATTTTTTGGTACAGTCCGTATCCGTGTGTGTGCGTTGAGGATAAACAAATGTAATAAATATAAAAAGTCAAAAAGCGTTTGGTTTTGGTCAAATCATCTTGAGCAGAGAGGCAAAGGTTAAAACGGTGTCCAGAGGAAAACCCATGTGTGTGTGTTGCATCTTGCAAGCTAAAGTAGTTCATGGCGCCACAAAACACACACAGACAGCTTGAAGGGACAATTGGCACAAAAACGGTTTGTCACATTCAAGACACCGGTTATATACAAATGATAACAGAGCCTCCAATAGCCAAACATGCCTTCCTTAAGACATACATTGACTTCCGTTGTGCTTGACACATTCAAGGTTATTGTTCCTTCAGGAATGAACACATCACGGAGGTCCCGCCAGGTCTTCAACAACAACTCCCATTTGGTCAAACTGCGGGGTTTTTCCCACTTGTTGTCTGCTGCAGGTATGTGGGTCGTTTGATGCGGGGTTTCCTGCGCTTGGGTTTGCTCTTGGCCTTTGTGAGCTGGACCACAAAAAAGGACAGGACCACCATCGCCCCCAAGAAGGCAAAGACTGGAATAGTCTGGCCCACTTCTTGGTTGTAACGACCAGGCATTATTCCTGTTGACATGGAAGCTCAAATGTCACATATACCGCAACTAGAACATTCACAAGTATATCTTGTATTTGTTTTTCTACTTTTTTTGCCACCAGTGGGTAAGGCCATGTCAATTTGTTTGAATAGGAAGGATGCTATGAGATACGAGTGTTTTCAATCAACATGATGATCACTAAATAATTTTACCTCATTAAGTCAAGACATCAGTGCATATTTTTACAACGACATCGTTTGTAAAATCCTTTAATAATTTCCGGAGTCTCTTTTGAAAGAATTTTCTGTGGCCTGCCATCTAAAATCAGAGCTAAAAAGCCCCAATTTTGCCTATTTCTCTCCAATTAATTTTGTAATTAGTTCATTTTACTCTCAGATGTACACAAAGGCTTTCCAAGAGTGCTTTTAACGCCAAGATCACATCATTTCAAAGACCCAAATATTTTCCATTCGCAACGGACGTACACATATCTCATCTTATACAACAGTTCATTCGGACAGGAAAAACTGAGTTTTAAACACAAGCAGAAATGTAGCTCACCTCCAGGGATGTCCCAGGCCCCACTCTCCCCAGGAGAAAGTGGTCGGACCTGGGGACGATAAGGCCTCACGTTTGGCAGTGCGACCTTGTCCAGATCTACAGAGAGAAGCTTCTGGTGCTTCCATAGGTTACTGAAAGCAAAAAGAAAAAGGATAAAACGACACGTTCTACCTTATAAACCCAAGAAATAGCAGTGAGCAGAGATATCAGGCCATCAATCAATTCTTTACATTTGCTGAACTGTAAGGGAAAGGAATGTATGTAGTAACATGGACTATTTCTTCCATATGTTCCTGCTGTGATACTGATCATGACTAAGCTTTGTGGTTCGCTACCTTCTCGAACGTGACTGTGCAGAAGAACGTCAGTTCAGGCAAGCCTACCTGGGCGCTGTCTCATTGAGGGGTTGCGGCTTGGCCCAAGAGAGGTGTGGACAGGCTGGTAGGGGGCGGGGCTTTGGATCTCCAAGATGAGCCTCCAGGACTTTTGAATAGCGATAAAGATGATTACCTGTCAAAACAAAAGAAGGAGCAACTTTATAATGATTGTATCAAGAGTGTATCTTGCGTCTTCAGAGAGATGACAAAAACAGACAAAATATTTCTCCTGCTTACCCTCTAATCTCTGTGGCATCGGGCGCTCAGTCCCTTTGGGAGGTGCCACCCTACTGTGGGAGTGGCTTAGGCTGGGAGGCGTCATACTATAGGATGTGTATTGAAGTAACGCATCGAGTAGCCAGAAACAGTCTGGGAGAACGAAAGGCAAAAATAGATGCACGAAAAGAGTTGACTGTGGGTTGTTGTTAAAAATACAGTGCTGTGAAAAAAATGCCTCCATCTGATTTTGGTTTTTTGGCATTACACCTGCTGTACAAGGCAACAAAATTTGCCTTAACAAGCTCGAACCGTCCAAGAAACATACAATACAATTGACTGACATGGGAGACAGATGGTAAGCCCCATCGGGATGCGCTACGCTGAGCGTGCCTAAATCTTAGCATAAATAAAGTTAAACGAGGGGGTGCTGGAAGAGAGAGAGAAAAAAAAAAAAACAAGTCTTCAACCATGCCCCAAACAGAAGGTGTGGCTCAAGTCTAGGGAAAAAAAAATCCCCACACATGCACCAACAAAAAGACACTGCAACATCTTAATGAGTGGGGTAGAGGCGGTGGGGCAAGGAGGGGTCATGACGTGGGTCACGCGTGTGAATTCAGCAATGACAGTGGTGTTGAGTTGTGACGGTTGATGTGATGTACTGTGTTGAAGGTGCAGTCTGTTTATCAGTCTGGGGGCACTTGGCAGGAGGGGGGCACATAACCTTGTAGTGCCTGGATTCTAGCCAGGAGAAAGAGTACAGATTACAGTTGTTTTGGGAGCAGACCGACAAACAACGTGGTCCACCTTGAGTCCATCGCGTGCAGCTCTGAAAGGGGCTTCAATTAGCCGAATCAGCAATTACTTACTTTGAGACAAAATGCCAACTTCTCCATGATGACAGCTTTACCACACGAGGATTTCACAAACGCATCCAAGTTTCGGTTAAATCCACTAAACACAAGTCTTATACGCTCGACCAAAGGTCTCCAAAGAAGACCGGTGGCAATAATAGATTCAGGGGGCAATGTACTTTCAGGTTGTCTAGTGTGATATTAGTATTGGTTCGATTAAATGAAACTCTCGCAAGTGATAAATACGAAAAAAAGACAAATCAGGAAGGAGGCAAATACTTTCACAGCACTGGACATGCAAATAAAAGTGTGATGTAGAATAGGAAAAAAAAAAACGTTACCTTTTTGTCTGTGGCTGTCATCTATGCAGTTTGAGTCACCATATAAAGCAATACGGCCCCCCCCATCAGATGGTGTTTGGTACAGTCCGAGGATGGGAACCCTTTCCACCACTGCCGTCTCCTGCTTTAACACCTCTAGACCTGTAAACCAAACACACATACACAATGGATCTTCACTGATTGGCAGCGTGATTAAAATGTGAATGCTGCATAAAAAAATGACCTTGGTCCTTCAGGGTCTTGGAAATTACAATTCCATCTTCTGGGAAGCGAGCTATGCTGCAGCCTGAGGCATAATACACTAGCAAAGGAAAGACAAGATTCTTTTTAAATCCCAATAAACATTACACGTGGACTGTCTAGACAGGTGTGTGTTTATTACTGTCATGATCTGCCAGAGTGAAGTCGCCCTCGTACAGCCCGTCACTGAAAGCCATTCCCCACACTGAGATCAGGTCATTCAGTGCGGGGACATTAGCACCCCCTGTATCTGGCATCCACCATTGCCTGCAAGTAAAGAGAGGGGCAGGGACAAAAAGAAAAAGACAAATTACTGCAAGGTTCGCCAACTTGGGCACCTAGAAGTCCTTAGAGAAAGGCTACTTAATTTATATAGCACATTTCATATACTGCTTTGCACAATTAAAAATTAGCTTTAAAAACTTCATAAATCAAAACAAAATAAATACATTTAAAAGCAAAGTAAGCAAATCAAAAATACTAACTAAAATTATCAAGAGAACATACATATAGTGAACAAGAATTGGGGAAAAAAAAGTATGTGTATAGTGTTAACATGCTTTACATGCTAATGACCAATTAAGAAAGAATTGTTTTGTAGTGAAGGATGGTGTGGTGTGAGTTGAGACCAGTCACTGTCGGTGACACACACGTTGTTCTGTTTCTCTGTGAAATCTGACCCACGGGTGTTTGTAAGTTGTACTTTCTTTGTAATACTGTTGCCATTTGTGATAATATGCCAGAAATTATTTTGTTTGTTGAGCCAACAAATTCTTATCTTTAGCATGTTAAAAATGCTATCTTGTATGAGTTTAGTTCTTAAGCATATTTGTTTGTGCCAGGTACAGTCGACCCCCAGTTTACGACATCTCTACCTTATGTTTTCTTTACCTTACGACGTGAAACGCGACATTTTTTTGTCCCCTTTTAATGCCAATTTTTTTTTTTTTTTTTTTTTTTAAAAACAACTTCTCTTCTCAAACATGGCAATCAGTGCTGCCAGGCGCATGCCAGGCATATGCCACTACACGCGTTTTTAATATGTACTGTATACACAATTTTGATGTTTTTACCTGGGGTAAACGCATTGGCTAATTAATTACCTTAGGTTTCTACTGCCCGCCGTACGCCTCACGATCCCAACCCCGGAATGGATCAATTTCGTATGGCGGGGGTCCACTGTGTTTCCATTATATATGTTAGCATATGGAAAGGTTTAGCAGTACTCATTTGCATCTAATTGGTGTTTTGGATTGAAATGAATTGCATTTGCAATTCAGTTATGATTGATTTAAACAATGTAATTTGTGTACATTTTTTTAAAAAATATACAGTATATTTCTTGCATATAGGACATACCCGAGTAACAGTTTAAGCAATGTTTAAAGAGTGTCACTGACAGCCTTTGTTTGGTGTATGATTAATGGTGAGCTCATATTTTATGTGCACTTTATAAAACAAAAATAGAAACGTCAAGCGTTGACTGGTCCACGGTGATAAAAAGGTTGGAGACCCATGCCTTATGCCACCAAAGGCATGTGAGTATACATGAATAATAATTAAATCCAATTAACCCTAGCAACTGTTAGAAATCCATTTGTAAATGAACAGCCCTTGAATGAGTCAATGCAATACAAATAAAACTGGCTCCTCAGCATATCCCTTTCTAAACCGTGGTCTGTTTTTGAATGCTTAATCCCTTTAATGCGAGAAAGGCTTGGGTGCTATATGAATGGTGCAACGAGGAGACGTAAGCAAGTCTTGGAATCTAACAATGTGGTACATTTTACATCGATTGAAAAGTTTACTAAGCACAACTAATCTTGCTGTTGGGTGAATGCAGTTTATTCTGTATTATAAACTGTCACAATACAGTATTGAAAGGAACCATTTACTTATATACGCATTTACATGTATTCATCCATGTTGTAGTTAAGGAGTAAGTAGTGGTACCTGGTGTTTTCGTCATAGAATTTGACCTTCCTCATGACAGAAGTGTTATACCAGTCGCTGAAAATGATGAGTGAAAGCCCATTGTCGATGTCCCTCCTCAGCTTGGTGATCTCTTCAGGGAAATACTCCTCTTCGCTGTCCACCATCAGCAATGTGCCTGGTCAAAAAGTCAAAAAAAGGATTGTTTGTCTCCCCTAATTGTTTGAAACTTTTTCACATATTTTAATCAACGTGCTTTTGAGATGATTAAAAATCCTTAGAGCTGTGTGGCCAACACCAAGACTGGTTTGATGGACAAGGCTTGAAAATGTCAATGAAGCCTATGTCGGTTAGTCATTTCTCGTGAACCACACACTGAGAGTACTGATTATGCGGTGTTTTTTACAGGTGAATTCTCTCACATTTTAAATGTCAGTTTATGTGTACGTTGCTTTAGTCATTTTTGCTTCATCTTGGTAGTCTATCATCCAGTAATATTTTGTCTAGTAATACTTTTCTTATTTTTAATGACTGTATTTACCAAAGTACCAAACATCACCCAGAATGAGATAAATTTGAGTGCTGATCTAAGATCTCAATTTGACGGCAGCAAACTACAGGATAGCACACAATCCCGCGCTAAGGCTGATTTAGGATGTCCAATATAACTGCCATGCATGTTTTTGGAGTGTGGGAGCAAGCCGGAATGCTCGGAGAGAACCCCTGCAGGCTCGGGGGGAACATGCAAACGCCACACAGGAAGGCTCGAGCAAGGTGTTTGAAATCAGGTCTCCGAACTGTGAGACAGTGTTTACCACTGCACCACATCTATCCAACCATCTATCAATATATCTAAAAAGTTGAGACGTTGGCCCTTTTTTTTTTATTTTTTATTTTTTTTTTAAATCATCATCATGTGTGCCTTTTATATAGCCACTTCTTACCATATTGGCTGGCATCAAAGCAGGTGATTGGAGCTCCCAACACTTCAACAAAATATCCCATGCTTCTCAAGTGCTGGTACATGTCACGAAAGTTAGTGTGAATGTGGTCACCATTCCTAGGCACATGATTGGTGGCAAACAAAAAGTATTTCACTGAGAATCAATCTGATAAACTAAAACTAAAATTGTTGGCATGAGAGAGAATTAGCAGGCTTTTAGTCAAGTAACAAATACATACCAGTCAAGTGGGTCATTTTTCATGCGAAGGTTATCACGTGGGAAGTAGCCAGGTGGGTAACGCAGGTTATGGTACTGGTCCCACAACACCCTTTTACTGCGTGGAGGAGTTGGGACGATCTTCACTTTAATAGGCAGTTTCACTGTTGAGGTCATCTCCCCTTCCACCTCCGACTGACAAGTGATGAATACATATTAGTGAAACTGTTCTACGCCATAAGCAAAGTTCTACCATGGTTAGAAATGACCACAATGAGAAAAAGTGTCAAGCTAATGATGGAAACAACAAGTGTAGCTTTATTGACCCACGTCATTTTCTGCAGGTGATGCTACTGTCACCATTACATGGCCTTGGGCAATCCCTTCCCAGGATGCAGCTTTCTTGGCAACAGATATGGAAAGAGCCAGGTATCCAGCCCATGGCCACAACACCGGCGAGTATGAGACGGCCACGTCGATATGATCCCCATTCTGAGGGAGGTAGGGCTGCCAAATAGGCTGAAAGAGATGGAGTCGTTTAGAGGCAACGTCATGAAGCAAAACAAGGGTAGGTACTATAAATTTGTTGTACTTTGGAGTATTTTGATATCAGATAAAATGAACAAAACAGATGAAGTCAAAGTGTGATGCATTCACCTTGTCCAGAATCCTGCCAGTGACCCCCATGCCATTAAGAATTGTGACATTAACAATGGTGGGCATGCCTCCATAGTAGATGGGCTGAGAGCAGTAAGGCCACATGTATGGACACTCAGTCAGGTCAATGTAGCTGGGAGAGAGACTGCCAGTAGAAAGGACACATTATTTTTGATGTGCTGACTTTGAATGTCATTTTTTTTAGAAAACAAATCAATTCCTATAATAGCAAAGATCTCCGTTGCATTTGAATTGTATCATTCAGAATGTTTGAGGCCTTTCCGTTGGTGACTGGTGAGTGGTGAGTGGCGTTACCTGGCTTGAGGTCTGTAGCTGTTGAGAATCTGGTAAGCTCGGATCAGGTCGAGTTTTCCGTGGCCTTGCTCAAACATGTTGACTCCCGGCAGCCTGCGGGCTGAGGCAATCAGGGCCTGTTTCATGGAGGCTGGGTTCACCAGCTCGCGATTCAGAACAGTGCTGGAGAAAAGGGACACGTAAAGAATTACAGTGAACCCTCGTTTTCCACGGTTAATGAGGACCAAAACCCCCCCGCAAAAAGTGAAAACCGCAAGGTAGCGTCTCCCCCCTCCCCCTAAGGACAAAGGCCGTGCATAAAGTCATTAAAGTCGATGAAATATTTTTAGGAAAACCCTCAATACCTTTCTTTCCCATTCCCAAGTTGGGGCCACAAACTTTCATTTTCTTTTTCAACACAGCAGTGTGCTTTCAGTGAGGCTCCAAACGCCCAAGCGCTCTCTAAGCGCGCTACCAAGCTACATCTGAACATGCTACCCCTCCTATGCCCCCACCCATTCTACATGTAAGGTCTACAAGAAAAATTCTACAAAGAAAATTCTACAAAAATTCTACAAGAAAAATCTTTTAACACTGTATAGTGGGTGATATATACCTATTAACATATACTGTACTAGTATGTAATGTACTGGGGATTCCATTTTCCCCACCATTTTCACCTTTCAAGAGGACTACTGCTATTTTTGTGTTTCTTGCAAACACTAAGAATGCACATTCAATAATTATATTTAATTTGAACTTTACCTGTAAATAAAGCAATACGTTTTAAACATAAGATTCGCAAAAAAGGGCGAGACTTGAACGACGGAGGTTGGTTTGTGATCTTTACCTCGCCAGAAGTGTAACAGCTCCAGCCACTACAGGAGAGGCAACACTGGTACCAGATAGAGATCGGCATCCTTCCTTCATACCCGACCCACGAACACCAGAACCATAGGTGACAATATCAGGCTTCACCCTGCCATAGCCCCCAGGAAGCTCCTGCACAGAGACGTGAGTCAGATTGAAGACACCATACTGTGATACTCATTGCACTGAAATAAAATGTTTTTTTTTTTTGTTTTTTTTTTTCACTGAATAAATTTACTGCCTGTGATTCCAACACAAAGTCTGGGAGTGGATCTGCTCTCCCTTTATAAACAAAAATTGTAAAAATGCGATAACAGCAAAAGGAACTGGGTTGTTGTGTTACATATTTATGAAATTGAAAAAGGAATATTTATTATGTCGTAACTAGATTACAGTGGCGTCCCTGGCTTACGTTTTTTTCATGTTACACAGTGGAATCCTGCGTTTTTTCGTTCCCTCTCCACAACATTTTTCCCGCACATCAGCAACGGTTTAAAAAATTTAAACTTGGCGGTCAGTCTTCGTGTATATGACACTGCGAGTCGCACCGCGCTCATATGTCACTACATATGTCACTAAAATGCTGGTCTGCTATTGGCCGATGTCACTGAGATGCCGGTCTGTTATTGGACGGCGTCACGGTGTCACTAGACCAAATAGACTAGACTTGATCTTGTGTGAGTGCTTACAATATCGTATTAATTGGCTATGCTAGGCCAGGCTACCCTCGCTAGGGATTATGGACGTAAGTAGCTCAAGTCAACGTCACGCCAAGATGAATAAAATTTCATTTTTCCTTTATATATTTTTTATTTAAGATGTGATTTAATTGTATACATGTATATTATATATAAGTAGCACTTACTATACTATTTTGTTACGAATTTCTAATATGTATATGCAATTTTGATGTTTTTACCTGGGGTTGTATACGCATTAGCTTATTACCATAGGTTCCTATTGCCCGCCGTACGACGATTTCGCCTTATGATTTCACCCCAACTCCAGAACGGATTAATTTCTTAAAGGGGGGGTCCACTATATTATGACTTTAGAAGATGTCTGCATTGTGGGAGTCCAGGCTATAAAAAAAATCATCAAAGTCATTGAAAGGCTTGGAAACGTCATAAGTTGGCCGCTAGCGTCACCCGGTGGTTTTGGGGTGTCAACACAAAAATTGTATTGCGCCCCGTTGGTGAGTTGCCGTTGAAATGATTAATGCAAAAATCAGCGGAAATGCAGGTAAAACATCAGGTTTTCAAGAAGTCCAAAATTGACAAGAGTGTACTTCCAAAAATTGATATCGCACATGAGAAACATCAAAAAGCCAGAGTTGTGTCAAAATTTAACCCAGGGCTTAATCAAACATCAGCTACAGAGCGAGAACACTCTGGAGTCTTAATCATATCAAATTGAAAAATCTTTTTACCTTTAATTGATAAATTTGTTACACTGTATATGGAAGTAAATGTTATTGCGGAGACTCACCCAGGTAGTCATGCCTCTGGACGAAAACCTTGCAATGTTGTCTTCAAAGTCTATCCCGCCAACTCCAATTACATCCATCTGGTCCGCTGGGTTGTTGAGGGTTCTAATGAGAAAATGCCCATGTCATTTGCATGTCATGTGCTGGTACTGGCCCGCAAAGACTCCTAATTAGGGCAGCAAAATTCTCTTCAGTCACGTCTGTTGTTTTTATATATTTTGGATTTTCTCTAAAGTGACAAATTCCATTAAGTGCTTAAATTAGACTCAATGTGTCACTAATTACAAAAGAACAATGTTGTTGTTTTTCCCCACAGTTAGAATAAATTATGTGCTGAAGCATGATTTTTGTAATCCAGTGATTATCCTACCCATACAGAGGTCCATCGTTGCCAATTGCAGAGACCATGATCACTCTATTGGCAGTAAGCTCCCATACCTGTGCAACAAAAGTCAAGAAAAACTGAAGTTACAGACACATCATTATACAGTCATTTTTAGTGCTCCAATTTGAATGAGAAAATGAAGAGTGGTTCCATCAAATTGCAAACCCTGATAAAATACTTAGTTCACTCATTCAAATTTAACTAAGACGTGCAGTAGTTAAATGTATTTTACCACCCCACCACACCCAAGTTATGCAGTAGTTAAGAAATGTATTTTACCATCACACTCAAATTAGTTCCACAGCTGCCCTAAATATTTGCACGCATAGACCCCTAGTGGTCTTCAAGCGCATAAACTTTTTCGCTGGATGTGAAAGGATCTGTCTGCAGGAGCCCGTTTCTTCATTCATCAATAAGAATTCATTAAAAGACCTTCCTAAATTGGTTTCATACATACCATGACAGGCATTTATTTGAGTTCAAGTTTTATCTTTCCAGCAAGTATTTATAGACAAATAAAAAGCGTATTTTCAATTTTTCACTGGTGTATTTTCATCCGTAAAGGGAGACTAATGAAGAAACAAAAGAAAATTGAACAAAACATAAAAATAAACTGTAACCACCTTACGTTGGATGATTATCTGCTTTTGGCAACCAAAACCTCCTAGAAAGGAGTGTTCAAGGGCATACAGTTTTTCATTATACTAAATACAGTACCTTGTGTAAAGGGCACACAAGTTATCAATATGGTTTAAATGGGGTCAATTTCTATTTTCTGACCATATTTGTGTACAGTGATACATGTGGAGTATTGTCCTACATAAAATTAATTTTAAAAAAGGTTGTAGGTTGTTTTTTTTCCCTGCACCACAACTTGTTGTAACTGTCCTGTAAAAAAATCGTCAGCATCTTAGAATTGGAATAGTTCAACCTTAGGTGAAAAGGTCCAACAAGCTCATCTCCAATGTTGCCCTCCCCATACCACGCAAAACCCCACCTCCGGCTTGCTGGCATCTGAATCAAAGAAGAGTTTTGTTGCCATGAACCAGCTCATCCAGCTGATCCGTCAAGAGTAACTCTCATTTCATCAAGCAATAAAATCCAGAAGAAATAGGCCATCAGGTATTTATTCTCCCAGTATTGTTTTTCACTGGTAGTCAGATTTCCGCCTTCCCTACTTTGGTCATGTCTCTGAACACTGAACATCTTTGTACTTCTGGACACTCCGGGTAGGTTATACTTGTAAGGCAATGTGCATTTTTTTCAACAAGTTTCTTTCAACCCTGATGAGCCTTTGCATTAAAATTGTTGATAGCTATACTATTAACTGAATGATTTGGGGCAAGAGCAAACTTGATCATTGCAATTTTTTTCATCCTCTTAAAATTGATTGCAATTTAATGTGATTATTTTTCTGTTTTTAACGTATGAAAAGAGAACATTGCTAACCTCCCGATGTATCTGTACTATGTGCTTGCCCAAACAGCACTATAACTTACAGACATCTCCACTATTGGCAGGACAAGGACTGGGATGAAAAAAACAAAATAAAAAAAATTACTTCCAAAATATGTTTTCCATGAAAAAAGGCTAATTAGGATTCTGAAATACATTTACATCCTGTCAGTGATAAATAAAGGTAAACGCAGAAACCAAACATGAGAAATTCTGACCTTGTCAACAAAAGGGTGATCCATGAAATCGGGACCACCAATACTGAGGTTGAGAACATCAATCTTTTTTAAGATGGCATAGTTGAAGGCATCCAGGAACCATGATGTATATGACACCTAAAACAAACAAACAAACAAAATGAGAGAAAAAAATATATATATATATCAATCAATATCAATATATCAATATATCAATATCAATATATCAATCAATATATATATATATATATTTTTTTTTTTCCGGACTATAAGCTGCAAATTTTTCCTCATGATTTGAGCCCTGCGGCTTATAGTCCTGTGCGGTTTATCTGTTGTTTTTCTTTTTTTTTTTGTGCCAGCCACCAGCAAGCAAAAGTGTGTATCTGTTCAAGGTTTCAATTTATGGAACAACTATGAAATAGAACTGAAAAGATGTGAATCAATTGCTGTGCTCAAAAAGAGTTTTAAAAATATATTATTAAAAAAATGTGTCTAAATTAAATGAGAGAATGTATAAAATTTGGGGTAAATTTGTGACATGTAAATTTTATATACAGTACACAGTATATATTTTATTTATGATCTTTTATATGAATTATGTGCAATGTGTTTTTATGTTCATTCATCAAACAAAGGGAGATAAAAAGAAAGATGCTATTGAAGTATTGATTTTGATTTTGAACTGCTATTTAACTAACAGTATTCTGTTAGTGTTGAAAAAAACCATTTTCGATAAATATGTTGGGACTACACATGCTGGCATGTTCAGTTTGGTAAAAAGAGGATGTTGCTGTTGGCAGACAATTCCACAAAAATTAAATAACAAAAACAAAATAAAATAAAATAACTTCCATGTACCACGTTTTTGCAGAAACACCTCATTTTATTACCTGGGGCTTATAGTCCAGCGCGGCTGTATAATTTTTATAATATAATATATATATATATATATATATATATATAATATAATATTTTTATAATGTATAATATAATTTTTTGCTCATATTTTGAAACTGCAGCTTATAGTCCGGAAAATACGGTATATACAGTGATCCCTTGTTTTTGTGGTTAATGGGGACCGAAATTCCCTGTGAAAAGTAAAACATCTGTGCCCCTTAGTTTTCCTCTGCCGACAATGTGTGTGCGTGTGCCTACTGCCTCGACAATGTGTGTGCCTTTGCTCTGGGTGCGTTCGATGACTGGCACGGCACGTCCCTGTGGGTGTAAAATCAGGAGTTGGGGCAGAAATAGATTACAACTCCACAGGAACCTGCTGTGAAACTCTCCAGTGTTATCATGTTTGATCATGTAAATGGTAATGGTAAATGGACTTTCACTTATATAGCGCTTTTCTACCTTGAGTAATCAAAGCCCTTTACACTAACTAGTCATTTACCTACTGATGACGCAGCATCAGGAGCAACTGTGAGTTCAGTGTCTTGCTCAAGGACACTTCCACATGGTCTTGATGGTCGGGGGATTGAACCCACTGTCTCTCAGCTGGGAGACGACCACTCTACCACCGAGCCATGCCGCCCCGCGTGTACAGATTTGACTTTAATTCAACGTCCGGGTCGCTGCTAATATGACTGCAGCTGCGCGAGACTTCAAAGGGAGGGGGGAATTGGTCACTTACTGGACAGTGTATAAGGTTTAATCATTTAAGATTTAAGTAAATGTGTACTGCAGTAGTTCCGTGTCAGAGGAGGGTCCGTGGCAAGTGCATTTATAGTTACCTCGTCTGTCTGGCATGCAAGAAACCGTCACAGCTGTCTCTCTGCACTACAGTAGAGCTCTTTCCCCCTAAAAACCTCAGCAAAAGACCGAGGGCGCGAAAATCAAAGCGCGGCGTAGCAAGGGATCACTGTATAGGCTTCTCAAAGTCATTTATGCCAATGTGCTACCCAATTAATGACAATGCCACGCAGTATCATTGCACAATATAATACAGTAGCTTAAGGTCTATACCTGGTTGTTTGTGAACACTCTGAAGATGTGCAGCTCTGAGTCAGGAGCAAAGCCCTGACACTCTCTCATACTTGCTATTACTCCAGCTACAAATGTGCCATGACCCAAGCCTGAAGAGTGAAAACAAACGGAAAAAAACAAAACAAAAAAGATCCAACCAAGTCATTAAAAAATACTCCTGAGCACATTAGCATTATATTTTGCACAGCTTACCATCATCCAGTGTCTTCTCATTGGTCCAGTTGGTCCTTTCCTTCACATTCTTAAAATGTGGGTGTTTCTCACTCAGACCAGTATCAAACACTGCCACCTTCACACCAGAACCTGCACGTCCACACACAGACAAAGATCATTTCAGCATTTCCAATTTGGATGCTTCACATGTTTAAGTCATCCTTCTAATTCAACACTGGTCAGGCTTACCAGTGTGTCCCATCTGCCAGAGTACATCTGCCTGCAAGATCTGGGCGACATGGCGGGGGATGGCTCGTAGAAGGCGTCGACTGGAGTGGCGCCCGGTTGAATGCCAAAAACCTGAAGCTAGCGACAGACTAGTCCTTCGAAAAGGCCGGGACGATTGCCATGACTGCCATTTTTGCGTCCTGTGGGTGGTATTGCAGGGTGCAGCTGTTTCTGGTGCTGGGAAACACAATGCTACATTAAATTTTATCCGCAGGTTAACATTGTTTTAATTCTATGGGGCTACAATATTATCTTTCACCACATGTTCAGATTGATCATTGTGCATTCATGCACTTCATTTTGTTTCGTCCATCTCACTGTGGTGCAAAGCTGAACACGCCAGCAATGTTTATGCCAATATCTTCATAATCAGAATGTAATCTCACAGCTCAGGGTATTTAGAAAACAGCAGTTAGGTTACACAAAGACATTTATGCCTGGGCAGGTCGCTTTAATCATATGTCATAATTGAGGGCTCATCTATAGTAATTTTGTGTCTTTGGATGTAATCCATGGTTCAATTAAAAACAAAACAAACTCATAACATTTAGCAAAGCAAACAGATCAATTATTCCACTTTTTTCAAGTATTGCTTTTGGATTTGATTGTATATGTTTTGTTTTTACATTATATGACAAACATTAAGTCCTTAGTCTCTAGAACAATCACTTATTTTATCAAAGTATTATCAATTGAAGAGTACTGTACTTTTGATTTTCAAATGTCAAAATTTACTTCAATTTACTTTAAAGTAAGATAAATACATACAACTGAACAAATAAAAATCCTCATCTTATGTAAATGGTGGGGTGCCTCACACACTGATGTTTTTAGCATAGGGAGTACCCTGCTCTTCAGGCAAGCACCACCACTATCTCGCCTTCTCCCTCTATGGGTGAGCAAACAGACGTTCTGTGCCCCTTTTCCCCCCATCTCCCAGTACCCAGTACGTTCAGACTTGGCGTCTGTTTGGTCCTTTTTTAACACTTAATGGAAAAATACATGGCTAACTTTAATAAACATGGAATGTATACTGTAGTCGGAAAATAGCTCATGGCATGTTTTCAGGAAATACACTTCATATTGCTTTTATGAAATCATTTTTCATTAGCAGAAGATATTTTCCTAGACACTAGCACAGTATAATAAGACTTACAAGGAATATATTTGAGTGAACGGAACACTTTGCGTTGTGGAGTGACCCTCTTGATGTAAGGGTGGGCTTCTAAGGTCAGCAGACTGCTGGGTGAAGCTTGTCGGATGTGGACCAGATCAAAGTCACTGGGGAAATCAGAGGCTGGGTTCTCCCTAGGAACAATGTGCCACTCCAACGTGCCATCCTTTGTGTTCCGTAGGGCGCTGCTAATATACAGGCTGCGTGCTTTAGCTGAGAAATACCCAGTGAATGCCACAATGTACTCTGGATAAAAAGAGGGGAGACACAATTTTAAGACAGACTTGAAAATATTTACTGTGGTGGTTGTCATGCAAAATTCCCATTTCAAAGAAGTATATTAAAGGGCCTGTATCAAGCAACAATCAACGTTTTTTTTTAACTTCTAGCTATGTTAAAAGTCTCTGTCCTCCCCAAAAACAACCTAAAAGTGTTTTGTGTGTGTGTGTGTTGTATTTTTTTTCAGTGTTGTATTCCCTGCCACGGTAGCACACACTGGAGTGAGGGAGACACACAATTTTCACTCCCGACTCATCCCGCTCATACTAAAAATTATAATAAAATAGTCATAAATAATTATAATAATAAAAAATGATGCCCCAGCTCACCCCATTGAAAATTAGTTAGGTTTAAAATAAGAAAAAACAACTACAATTGTTGTTTTTTCTTTTTCTTCTGAGCTGATAATTGCATAATCCCGTGCCAGTCTACTCCCAGCAATTTGATACTTTTTCCTCTGTACCATACCAATCCTTTGACCCTGTGACAAACGGCATTAACCAATTGAGTTGAAGTGTTGCAAGGTTACTTGCTTGTTTTCATTTAAAGACATGAAGAACATAGACTAATGTTTTTATGATTCTCTGTTTTATAAATAAAGTCTAGAAAAAAAAATTGCTCACAGTCAATGATCGATAACTGTGTGGATAGGCAAAAGAAAGCAAATACTGTATTGTACTACTCACGTTCAACGAGACCTACTGGAGCTCTGCGGAATGCTCAACAAGCTTATCTGGGAAAAATACGCTTTGGGCGACCACCCAAGTGAATTCATTAATATTTAGTGTTTGGTGGACGGACCATTCAGAAGCGGAGGACAGTGTCATGAAAGATGTCTAAAGGCGAGGTTTTGGCGACTTCTAGGATATTTAAAAAAAAAAAAAAAAAAAAAAACCAGCTCAAATACCTCAAACTTCATTGAAAAAAAATCTGATTGACATTGTGCTGCCATTGTGGCAAAGTTAACAAAATAATCATATGATGCCGAGGGTTGCCGTAACTGTGGAAAGCATAAAACAAAATGATACAGACCCTTTAAGCAAAACTGCTTCAAAACACAGTGATCTGCCATATTACCACCAAAGGCAAATCAACACAATTTTATCTGTGTTAACCTTTCCTTAGACAGTACAGTATATACTAAAAACACACAATCATGGATATATAGAAAATGACAGAACATCCCAGCCTTGAGAATGACAATTGATTCTTACCATCTTCTACCACGTTGGAGGAGAACTCCAGCTTGAGAGTGAGATGTGAGTAATTATTAGGAGAACCCAAGTTAGGGCTTTGACCAGGGTCAAATTTTCCCTCTGGTGACGACGGCTCCGTCCCTACCACAGGTAGAGAGCTTGAAAGCAGTCCGATGACTATGGAGATCCACATCGGAAGGAGCATTTTGAGTTGAGAATCCATAAATATCATATTGTTTTTTTGTCCATATAAAACTCTGATGCAGTTTTCAGTTTTGAACAGCTAAAATCTGTATCAGAGTCAGGGAAATTAAACAGCATATCAAGTCCACAGCTCCAAAAGTGAGTTCATGATGAAAACGTTCCAAGCAGCTAGAATAATTTCTTTCTGCGTTTTCTCTCCATGGTGGTAGGCAAAGGTGGAGTTCAGTGACACCGCCAGAGTAGGAACACAGCTGCCATGCTGACAAAAGAGGAGATAATCTATCCAGAAATGTGGAATAAGAGAAAGGTGAGAGAAGTGATGAAGGGAGAGTTGGCATCAAGAAATGCTGTCCTTCTCTTTATTTTAAACCTGGAAAGAAATGAATAAACAATAGTCAGGCTGCAGTGAAGTAAGGCCAAAATAAAAATACATTACATTATAAAAAAAAAAAAATGCTGTTAACATTAGGCCAGCAAAAACAGATGGTGAATCACTAAATCAGTTGTTCCTTGGTGATGTTCCAACTCAATCGAGTCCTAAAGTTCTTATTTATCTATTTATTTATTTTTTGCTTTGCTGGGGTTAAAAACAGTGTTTACATTCATTAGAAGATAAAGTGCATGTTTTTCCTGACGGAGAGAAGAAATTGGAAGACTCAGTCCTTCCCTACATATGGTATTCTCAAATTGATGGAGAGTGTTATTTAGTAAGCAATCTTTTCTCATTTACTCTCTCATTTTCTCTAATATGAGTTTCTCAAACAAAAACACCTTGTTTTTATCCTCCCTGAAGCATGTACACTACAAGTACAGCATGAATTTACCTGTGACAGTCCCTGAAATATGCAAGCAACATTAAAATAGTCAGGCAATGAAGCTTGCACTTTTGCTGAAAAAAACAAAACAAAATATCAACAACTAAATAATACTAATACCATGCAGTCTTGTCTTTGAAATCAAAATATCAAACTTTCATAGTATTGAGCACAAGGATGCTTTTTTCCCATTTAAAGCTTGTGTAACAGTTTTTTTTTTTTTCCCCCCACAATGAACTTGATTGAAATTCTGAACAACATGCATGTTAAATTGCTAAACATGGAGCGTGTACAAAATTAAATTACAATATATTTAGTCTGAATAATAAACCTATAGTACAACATCCATCAGTCTAATATCTATACAAGTTATCCTCACTAAGGTGGGTGTGCTGGAGCCTATGTCTTCTGTCTTTGAATGAGAGGTGGGATTCACCCTGAACTGGTCACCAGCCAATTAAGGGGCACATGTAGACAAATAACCATTATTGTTTTCAGAGAAGCTGAAAGATGCATTTGAAATGATATCAAATTGTCTCAAAAACATAGTTTGTGGTAATTAAAAATTTTGAGTGTACGTCAGTTGTCTGCGTTTTTTCGCTTGGTTTCTGTATGCTGGAATGGCAGCAAGTTTACAGTAATACAAGCAACGACAACAAACAAAAACATAATACCCGAGGAGCAAGAAAAGCAACATTCTGAGACACAACCAGATCATTTCCCTCTGGGCAGCGGCAGAGAAAATCCTGTCATAAAATACACATCAAGGATTCACAAGTACAGACCGCAGAAGACAACGTACACACCCACTTAGACACAAATCCCTCATACAAACTTGTATACCGACCGGCCTAAGCCACTAAGCTCAACACTAACTGTGGGTCCAGCCCATGTTATGAAAGACAACATCCCTTGCAATTTCCCGTCACATTGTATTGCTCCACAAATACACTCTTTTTTTTTTTTTTAACATTTTGATAAGGAGTGTTTTATTGTGAATATGTTTCAGAATGTGGGTGACACAGTGGAAGAACGATTAGCATATCCACCTCACAGTTCAGAGGACCCGGGTTCGAGTCTGGCTTCAGTCTTACTGTGTTTTCCCTGTGTTTTTCCTGGGCCCGTGTGGGTTTTCTCTGGGCACACCGGTTTCCTCCCATGATCCCAAAAATATGCATGGAAGCTATACTGGATGATTGTTTCTGTGTGCCCTGTGCTTTGTTATGGGTTAGCGTTAGGATTTTCTGTCCTTTTCTGAGTTTTTGGGTTTTTTTATTCATGTGTTTTAGGTCACGTTTTGTTCCCCTCGTGTCTGTCCTCGTCAGTGTGACTGTGTCCACCTGTCTGCATTTTACTGGTTTTCTTGTGTTGGCCAATCCGGTGCCTCTTCCAATGGTTTCTTGTCCAGGTGTTCTGTTTTGTCTTGTTAGATGTGAGTGTATTTAGTTTTCCGTTTCCTTTCAGTTCTTGTTGGGTTACTTACTGTCTATGTGTCTTATTGTCAAACTGTCACCATCAAAGTATTGTTGGTTCCCCACGAATTTTATTTTACTTTTTTACCCTGGAATCTGTAAAACAGCCCGTTGACAGCTGGAGTTGCCACCAGCACGCTAGCGACCCTAGTGAGGATAAGCGGCTACAGAAAATAGATGGATGGATGGATGGATATTTCAAAGTAAAGGAGCAAACACTCTTTGTTGACTGTCAGATGAGAAACATATTACAAGCATGCACAGCAGTGTAACAAGATGTGTGTAGATTTATTAAGTATTAAAAGTATTCTAACATCAGAAATTACATTTAAACTGTGTTTTTTTTTTAAATCCGTTGAAAAAATGTCACTAATAGTCATTTGTGTTGGCATGCCAACAAACTAAGCCTGAGTTGATTTTGTTCTGTGGCCATACTCGTCACATAAAACTCTCGTCATAAATCATCTCTCCATCTTGAAATCACTAGAAATGCCATCAATGTGTTTTAGCCCCACAGCTTGTTTTACAAGATGTGAGTTCAATAAATCAAACCAAATCTTAAGAAATGAGTCTGACGCCATTTAATAACGTTGGACTTGAAAAAATCTTGTCCGCCGCCATGATCCATTCCACAATTCAGAAGGCACCAAACGGATAAAGAATGTGATCTACATCCAGATTTACGAAGAAAAAGCACTCCACATGGACAGTAAAGTATGGCCTTCTCCTTTGCTGATTGGATGAACACAAAAACGACTTGTTCTCCTTCTCTATGCCATTGTCAGAGACAAATAGAGCATGTGCTTTCCTCCTGTTATTAGCACTGTAACGTGTGTACAAATACACTATACTGTTTGAGTCACAATTCTATCAAGTCATGTAAAATTTAAAACGAATACTGTATGTACTCACACATTGTAAATGAAGCATGCAATGTTGTGTTATCCACACAAACTTTGTACATATGGAGTGTGGTTTGTTTCCGGAAGTTTAGTTAACTTTTTTTTTTTTTTTTTTTTTAATAAATCGCATGAGATGGTAGTCCCACTGCTCCGCTGCATAGCCCCGCCGTGATGATGGCACTAATATTGCTAATATTGTCCACAAAGGGGTTACCCTTTTTTTTTTTTTAAAACTAAAAATGTATGGATAGGTCTGATGCCGTTGAACGTTTTGTTATGACCTCAATAGAAGTGACACATTTCTAAAAAAAAAAAAAAAAGTATAACATGTTTTTCACAACCCCACAAGGGTTAAATATACAATGGTAAAAACCTCTTTGGTTAATGCTTAGTTTGACAATAAGTGTTAACTGTTCATGCCAATAGTCTTTTTTTTTTAATAGTTGTTTACTTTCTGACAAACTGCTGTTTGACAAAAGTCTTTTTTTTTGCTTCCTCATCAGTCCTATTTCAAATTTTCAAAGCAGTAGTTAGTAGTAGTAATAGTAGGAGTAGTAGTAGTAGTAGTGGTAGTAGTCGTAGTCAAACAGCCCTACGAACCCTGTGGTACATAAGATTTTTTTTTTTCATTAAAATGTTTTCTTATCTGTTAAGAGACAACACACCAAACCAGACAAATAAAGATTATTTCATCGTTAACCCCAAAACTAGTCTTTCCAGACTGAAATCTTGCATGACAAAAAATTAACTAATAAAAACAAAAAAGAAAAATGGCAATGATCGGGAAACGCAAGACAACATAGAAGACAACACACAAATAGAGGGACTGCAGATAGTTGTTTGGGCTTTTTTCATGAAAAAAAAAAAAAAAACAAATCCCCAAACTAAATAAAGCCCTGTAGGAAAATGTTGTAGACAGCATGAAAGTGAACTTAATAGTCAACTGAGTGAGCTAGAGGTGTGGTCTCAAAACAGGATAATAGACTGGGGTTATTATCCTCGTAACACAGGTAGGACATGTTTCTTTTTATGTACGCCTTCTTCCTTGTTCCTCAATAACTCGTTTCCTAAGTGGCTATATTCCATCTCAACATATATCATGACTTTTTGGCTTTCCGAATCTCTACATACATGAAAACTTCACTTGCAAAGATGCCACCAGGACAAATTCATTTTTAATGTCTGTTGCCCTTAGTCAGGAAGGGGCTAAACATAAGACAAAACAAAAGAACAATTAGCTCTGTGTGTACCAGGCCCAAGTCAAAGAAACGCTGAATTGATCAAATTCATCCAATGCACATACCAAAACATGTGACAGTCACAAATTTATATTTATATATTTATAAACACATTTCAGAAATTAAAAAATTATGTTATAATGGAAACTTCAACACCACATCACTACATAAAATAATTTAATGCAGACAACAATCTTGAAGTACCAAAAACAAATGTATGCATGTTTTCATATACTTAAGACCAAACACTGAATTGTGAAGATGGGTTCCCTGTATTTTGAGTTTTGATTTTTTTTTAATATTGCTGATCTTTAAGTGATTTTACCTTTTTTTTCCACTAAAACCACAGAAAGGAATACATTTGTAGATTGCACCTTAATTCGTTTTAATAAATTTGTTTCAAGGGAAAATTACTTACAAATTAGTTGTAATCATGTAGGAATTTGATTCCCACTTCAAAATCTGTGCCAGGTAAGGTCATTTTAAAAACTGGATCGCTCAATTACTAGTTCCTGCATGGGGGAGTACAGAGCCTACACAACATCAGTGCATGATTGTTAAAATAGCCCAGCGGTTTAGTAGCAAAAAGAGCCACTTGTCTCAAAAGCCTAGTCACAAAAATGTCATTAAAACTAAACTCAACGATTAACTAGTATTAAAAGTGTTCCCGCCTTCCTGATACAACTATAATACAAGCATAATAAAGAGACTTATTGGCAGAGGACTTAAAAAAAAGTGTACGGCATACATTAAAACAAAACTGAACATTAGTGTTTGGATGTGCAGGAGCATTAGAATGACCTAGTGTTATAAAGTCCGTTTCCCTCTGAGCACTTAAAACACCCACACAGTATATGATAAGAAAAGTTACTGATTTCTAGTACTCCTGAAAATTACTTACAGCTTTGTTTTGTTAGTGTCCCTATTATTTGCTAGGGGGAAAAAAACTAACAAACAAATCTCGACCAGTTTCATCGGCGTAAACGTTGCAACCATCTCCAAATATTCCGCAGGATTAAAATTAAATATCTTGTAGTATACAAAACCTCAAAACATCATTCTAAATGTATAAATTAGTGCAAATGTGCTACATCGCTATGGTACTGTATATCACATGTACAGCATATGCTACTCACTAGCCTAGTAGTGTTTTCCGGATAGCCTTGTTTTTCATGAGATGATTACGATGTTACTCACCAACATTAAGAGGTATCGTTGCGGCCTGTATGTTTTTGAAGGTTATGATTTTCCTTCCTTGGAGTGACGCACAGTTACCGAGTCGATTCTGTTTAGCTTTCCATGGACAAAAGCTAGCAGCAATTTATTACGCACAGCAGCAGATCACTGACGTCGCATCATGTTTGGATGCCAGATCCTCATTTTATGCTTAAAACTTGGTTCGGTCCTCTGTTTAATACTACGTTCTCGTGAAAAGCTGTGGACAATAGATTGTTCAACCGTGTAAGCAACACAAATAAGCCTTTCTGTGTTGTATTCTAACCGGTGGTATTCCAACCAAAGGGACGCATGACTTGCGAAGTGTGTTGATAACAGGACTGTGTCGGTCGGATCTGGCAACCTAAGCACCTCCAGTGAAGCCCATTAGCATGTTGTCCGTTAGGGGTCGTTGTCTTGCAGTTTAAAAATTGAAAAGGATGCTGCAGGACAGTTCGTCAAACCATAATCAGCCATAGAAAATAGATGGGTGGTTGCTTATTTACTTTGCCGGTCACCAGGAATTAAGAATAAATGCTTCATTCATTGATTTATCATAGCACGTGCTTGTCCGCCAGCGGCATTGTAGCAGTACTGTTGACCTCCGCATACTTGCGATTCAGCACCTACATACAGATTAAAATTTCCCTCTGCCTCTTTTCGACGTTGAGCACCTGTTTCTCCAACGGTCTATCCACATCCTTGTTTTATAGCAGCCAGTTACAATCAAAAATTGTACAGCTCAAAGGATAGTGAAAATAGTTCTAATAGTAAAGACAAGTAGAATGAATAAATAATAGAAAAGTAGAATAAATAAATAAATAAAGCATGAAGCTGCAAGTCAGGTTCAAGTTGTTTTTTAATGGACTCATATGACTCATTGAGACAAGAAAAAAGAAATTGGTAGAAGAATCAAATGTTTATCATGTATTATACAAAGTATCAACAATGAATGCGTTTGGAAACTGCTGTGAACTTCATTTCGCGCATTGTCATTTAACTTGACGTATCAAATCAGGACAAGCTGTGCATGTTTATGGAAAAACGTGAAAGAAAGCACTGTTGTATCGACATTTCACAAAATGAAGAAATTTATTGTTATTCATTAAACCTGCACAAATTTTCAGGTACTCAATGCAGAAAGCTTACCATAGCACTTTAAATAGTTTATGGTTGTAAATTGCTATTGCAGAGAAATCAATCTTGTAAAACTTGAAAACAACATTTTGCAATGGGGGTTTCTCCATGATGAGGTGCAGTGACCGCTAATAAAAGAGGCACTAAACAGCTGCCTATGAGTCGACCAAGTGTATTGATGTATCAGTACCAACGAGAGCCTCAATTAACTGTAATGTAGAAAAAGAAAAGAAAAAAAAGACTCAAAACACATTTCACAGGATAGCACAACTTAGTGTGTATAAGGAAAATGCAATAACAGCAAGAGAATGAGAATGCTAGGAAATCCAAAGAACCAAAGATTTACAGAAACACTGAGGTCAGCTAAAATGGCTCAGCTACGTTCCAGTATTTTTTTTTTTTTTTTAAAGTTCACAACAGCTGTTCTAATTCTTGGTACATCACAGCAACATTGTAATTGATATTATTGAAAGTTATTAAAAAAAAAAAAACACCAATGAATAATACTGTGCTTGTAGAACAAAATCTGATAACTTTCTCGAGGAAGTGCTTTGAGAAATTAAATAGAACAACATAAAACGTATTTTGGGAAACATGTTGGACGACAGTTGAACAGGAAGAAATGACATTTCAAAAATTTGCGTCAAATCAAAATGGTTTTGTAGGTATAATATTCATTTAACATACAAGGACCCTTCAACTAATAACAAACTAATTACAGAATGTTCATTTGTATTTTCTTTCCATTCAGCACAAAATTGGTTGTAACAATACTTTTCTTGAACAAAGGGAAGTTGACTTGTGAGGATGAGCAATCTAGATAATAGATGGATGGAGTTGAAGTACTGTTAAAAGTGTTACACGTGCATTAGGGGGCATTTTTGAATAAAATGTTATTCTGGATTTTTGGAAAATATTGCTAAACATATGAGTTTTCTATTTTTAAGTGCAAATAAAAGGAATTATTATTCCCATTTTCAATAAACCTTACAAACAATCTTGCATAGTTGCTTGTGCTAGCATTGTAATTTAAAATCGGAGTAGCATTCAGTCCCTTATGTTGCTATTTTTCAGTGGCAAATACCTCCTGGATTTTTTTGCACTTGCTGCCAGTCAAAAGTGTATTAATGCGCCCTAGATGTAAAACTAAGAGACAGGCTGTAACACTGAACATTATAAACGAGCAGCTCTAACAATATTTGACAAGACTTTAAAAACACAAGAAAAGATTGTGGAATGACACATAAAATGAAGAACCACATTTTTACAGTGAGCAAATTAGGTTTCAGTCCAACCCAATGCAGTCTTTTAGTTTAACAAAAATATGATGTGACCTTGGGTTTGAAACATCAATCTAAATTTATAATCCAAGGTACAACTTGCTTGTTTTGTCTCATCAATCCCTGTACTAATAAAAGAACAAAACAAGTTCAATAGTCGTATTGAATAGAAAGCGATTGCAACAGGAAAGAGCACAAATTTCAAAATCAATCTACTCTTCTATTTAAGGCACTTTGGGCAAGGCTGTGTGTATTTTTGCATATTGTAAAAGTCACAAATTCACAATCTTTTGACGAGATCAAGTGTACATTGCGGTGCTCAGAAGGAAAAATAGATGTCATTTATCACTGCACAAAAACGTGTTTTTGGTTTCACTGGTCGTATTAAAGAAAGCTTTTACAGAAATAGCTTGAGGAAGCTATCGATCAAGATGGCAAATTCAAATTCTGAATCCAAGTCAGTCTCACAATCTTGCAGTCAATATTGATGAGGGCTCCTCCGATGCATCAGTGCAGCCTCATGCTGGCAAACATGGCTGTGTGCATGTTGTCTCAACAAATTATTATAAGACTGTTTTAAAATGACCAGCAAAACCATATATATATATATATATATATATATATATATATATATATATATATATATATATATGTGTGTGTGTGTGTGTGTGTGTGTGTGTGTGTGTGTGTGTGTGTGTGTGTGCTCTTCCTTCTGGGTATCACAGGTACATAAAAATACTAGCACTAAGAGAAATTATGGCAAGATACACATATATTAGAAAAAACATCTTCAATTTGGCCTTCTGGTGTGGTATTGATGTTTCCGCAGTCTCTTGTGACCACTCTCCATAACAAAGAGTACATAAATTCACAGCAATTATCATCAATCAAGAGGGTGCGAAGGAATGATTCCCCTCCTTTTAAGTAACTTCATTACCCAGACCTCTGTTCAACAGATCTTTGTGGATGGTCATTGTTCCAGTGACCAACTGAATGAAGACTGTCCACATTAATAAATAAATATGTCAGACACACACCAAATGACGGAACAAAAGGAGTGTTCCATCCTGTTCAAGATAAAGATTGACAGATGGACTGAGAAATGACAAAGATGTGGTAAAACATCATAGAACAAAATGCTATGCAAAGATTATCTTTCCAGGTTCAGGGATGATCATTTCGATTTATTCGACAGTCTTGCTGGCAGCAGGTACTTTCACAAAGTTTACTAGTTGACAAGGGTTCTGACCCAGCAGGTTTTCTGAATTTCTTTCTGGGGGCAGAAATATCTATAGTATTTGGCGTTATCAGTCTCCCCAATAAGTTCGACTACATCAGCCATTGTACTGTTGCTGATAGCGTCTGTTCAACTCACGCAGCTCCTTTTCTCGAACACGGCGAGCTTTGTTGGATTTGGTCGAGCGACTGGATCGTGTGGACTGGGCCGACTTGGTGCTGTGGCAGCGAGATGACGCCCGCTTCAGCAGGTTCTGGGATATACAGCGTTGTAGGTTCTTCATGGAGGAGGCAGCAGCCATGCTGACAATCCAGGGGTGCTTGAGAGCCTGGCCGGCTGTCAGCCGTGCACCAGGATCCACTGTTAGGATCCGTTCCACAAAGTCTTTGGCAAGGTTGGACACACTGGGCCACGGCTTGGGAAAGAAGGCAAGAAGACAAGCTTGAACTGAAACTGAACTAAACATCAGCTAAGTGGAAATGAATATACGCTGAAGACAAATGTGTATGACGTTAAATAAAAGTGGTAGCAAGGTGTATCCAATGTTTATTTACTATGGAGAAGGCAAAACGAAGCCTCTGTTCTGAGCTCATATTCAAAGTAGGATCATATCTAACAGTTTTAAGATAAAAATTGTCAGTTAATAGGACTTTTTGGGTGTTTACTTGTAGTTTTGCTTTTCATCACTTTATTCCAAAAGTTGAGCAGTTAAATACGATTGTACAAATGTCTGTGCCTATTCCTCAGAAACAAATGGCGTGAGGATTTTTATTTTTTTTTTTAATATCTTAATTGTGTATAGTTTGGCAATTCCTCACCTCTCCTGAGAAGCTGTACTTGCCCTTGAGGATCTGCCGGTATAGCCTCATACGGTTGTCATCTTCAAAGGGCATGGTTCCACTCAGCAGGATGTATGAGATCACCCCCAATGCCCACATGTCAACGGCATTGGTGTAGGGTTTCCTCACCAGGATCTCGGGAGCAATGTACTCAGGTGTGCCACAGGTGGTCTTCATCAGACATTCATCTCCCTTCTTCCTGCTGTTGGCCAAACCAAAGTCAGTGATGATGATCTTCGAGTCGGCGCCGGGGTGGTAGTACAGTAGGTTTTCCGGTTTCAGGTCTCGGTGCGTGATCCCCAAAGTGTGAAGGTACTTGACGCCGTCCAACACCATCTGCAACACCCGGGTGGCGTCTCGTTCAGTAAAGGAGCCGCGAGCGATGATGCGGTCAAAAAGCTCTCCTCCGGTGGCCAGCTCCATCACCATGTAAACGCGCTCAGCCGTCTCAAAAACCTCCATTAGTTGAATTATGTTGGTGTGCCGGACCCGTCGCAGAACACACAGCTCGGACTCGCAAACCTCTCTTCCCTCCCTGTACCGGGTCTCGATCATCTTTATGGCGTACGGCTGCCGTGTGCTCTTGTGCTCTACACGAACGACCCGGCTAAAGCTCCCTCGGCCTATCAAAGCTTTGATGTCGTACTTGGCTGTCACTCGCGGTTCAAACTTGGCTCGATATTTGGCCGCCTTTTTTCGTTGAGGATCTGACACTTCAGATGAGTTTTTAGGGTTTTGGGTCGAAACGACAGGAGTGGACGCTTGTGCCTGAGGGACAGATGGGGAGGTGGAGCCTGCCTTGTCATCTCCCTCTCCACCGGCCTCGCCACTTTTGCTAGCCGTACCATCTCCTCGAATGAAGTGCTTATAGATGTCCGTTTGACAGGGTGGGTCCACCTGGAAGAAAATAAAAGAGGCAGCCCTATGTTAAACATACACAACAGTACAGTAAGACTGAATTGATTAAAAAAAAAAAGATTGATCATCAACTTTAACATATTTCTACGGTGCAGTGGATACGATCAATTTAATTTAAGCACACAAGTTGTTGACTACTCAGAAATCTGTTACCCTGCTACAATGAACCCTAAAATACTCGCTAATTCAGATTTGGGGGGGGAAACGTCTTCTGTGACTGCCTGAAACACTCAGCTGCTCACAATTTGCCAACATGCCAAAAACATATCATGTAGCTATTATTTTGGAGCATTCTTGGAGCCAAACAACAATGTTAACGTGTGTTGAGGTACTTTATTGCTTTGACAAAGTAACTAGACACCCTCGCGAAATCCGATTTTTGGGGAGAACTTGTCTTCTGTTACATTTCTTGCTAATTCCACTTCGAACAAACATGTTTGTATACATGTCTGATCTAAAACACTTATTTAAAAAGAGTCAATAATGACAGACGGATTGGTTTACTCAAGTATATTTAGATTAATAGGTGTTCCAGGTAAAAAAGAATGCCAGGCTAAAACTTATTAGCAGCTAAATAGTGTCGGCCCCCACATGTTCATTTTTGGTGTTTTAAGTTCAGTTTTTTTGTTTGTTGTTTTTTAAGGTACTGTGAATTAATTATTTTGTCTGGTGACCTGAGTATCCCAAAAGGCTCTCATAAATAAATTGAAATGAATTATTGTCTCTGATAAAATGAATAGGTCAAGTAAAGAATAGAATCTATAACAATTTACTAAAATTAATAATTTACAAAAAATCTTTTTTTTTTAATTTTATTGTAACATTATCTGATAGCAATTGTAGTTTGCCTTTTAAACTTGGCAAACCAATCATTCTGGTTATAAAGACGTCCTTGGCGAACCCCTCCACACAGCATTATTCAAGCTACTGGTATGGAAACAGAAGTTTAGAATATTCAGGTGCAAATGATCTCACTATTTAAAATCAAAACAAACAACTTTAAACATTGTTAATCAAGAAAACCTGGATAAAAGGTCAAGTTAATTTTGAGGCTAGCTTGTGTTTTTCTGTGTTAATTAACAGTATTTATCATGGTCATCTTTAATCATGTCATCAATACAGTAAAAGCATCATCTTAGAAATACAGGTCTACACAATTGCAGTATAAAACTAATGTGTTACTGTTTTATACAGGTATCTCCCTGACAGTATTTAGGAAAAACTGCATCTAGGTGTTAGTTGTGCAGCTGTACCTATTCAAGTATCTAGTGAGGACAAAAACAATGTCTGTTACTGACCTTTTTGACCAGGTCCAATTGAACATCCCCTGGCGGCTCAGGGAGGACCTTACTGTTCCTGCACCCCATCACATAACTCGGGGACTCAGCCCAGTCAGGCACGCAGGCCACCAGGAGCCTTGCTTCATCACAGCATCAGCCGACTGAACATCGTCCAAGCTGCGCCCCGACTCAGACAGAGGGCTCATGAATTGAGCTGGAGTACCAATCAGCTGGCATCAGCAATCATGGATCCAGAATGCATCACATCCATCCACTAATGCAAACTAGCCAAGAGCTCATTACCGCAATATCACAAACATGTTGGGTGTCCCCACTCTCCAGCAAATATGTTATTACTCCATGTCACAATCTCGTGCTTTTGTTGAAATATCTGCACCCATCATTGCGCATGATGATTAGATTTGACATCCATGTCATAATAGTTTCAGCGTTACGGATCTAATTGCATGGGTTGGCCGTGAGGTACAAAATCCACTGAGAATGAGAGAGAGCAATCCCCTGCAACATCCAATATCAAACTTGACCTGGGTTGCCTTTAAGATAAGTTGTAGATTCAATAAGAGTTTCCACTGCATGCATGCACTACTTTACTCCATTGGAAGAGGCCACCGACAACATCAGTATCTTCAGATGAGGTGAAACAGTGGAGATGGTCAGTCTGTAACGTAGAACATAATATTTAACAGCACTGCACATGACAATTTCACATTTATCAACAAACTGTGTACGTACCACTAAAACTTGTTTTTTTCTGCTACTAAGTCACGAATGGATATATTTTTAATCATTTAAAATCATAGAGCAGAGCGTATTTGTAGAATAATTGGCTTTGAATTTACTTGAAAAAACAGTCCAAAAGTTTCTTTCAAGTGGGCAGGCGGGCCCTTTTGATGCTCAACTCGCCGCAACTAAAAGCGAAAACACAATATTTTGGTGGATTCGGTCCGTTTAGCCTATCCCGTTCAGACGTCCACATACAACGTTTACGTCATAAGACAGAAAAAAGTTCAATTCTCACCTTGTCCCTACTGAAAAGCGATGGAGAAACTGTGCATGCTAACTAGCATGCTAACAGAAGGGCAGGACTCACAAAATTTGCCAAATCCAGCCTCCTCACCCCACTATCAGTCAGCTGGCCTCTCCATTTTCAACTCCCTAACTTTTTCAATTCTATCTTCAAGATAAACGCGTCAACACTTTTTTTTTTAACCGAATGAGAACGACAGTCTGAATCAAATTCGCTTTTGCCTTTGTGTACGTTGTCAAGATAAAATTATCAATTGCAAACATTCCTCCTCGTCGGATGTTTTTCTGGTCGGTGTTTGTCGAGTAGGACCACCTTCCCTTGTCCAGGACGCAAACAGTACGTACTACGCCATTATCCGGTTCATATTTCAAAATAAAACATTTTGGGGCAATGTGTGCGTTGATGTAGCTCAGGCAGAAGTGGCTTACTCGAAGTACAGACAGGCACGCGATTACGTGCTTTGAAGAACGCATTGACTCAAAATGCTAGCTTAATAATATATAAACAAATAAATAAAAACAAAAACACAGACATTTAAATCCTCTATTCTCAAACATTAAACTAAAAAAACTATATATATATATATATATATATATATATATATATATATATATATATATATATATATATATATATATATATATATATATATATATATATAGTAAGGATTAGAATATGTCAGGAATAAAACTAAAATAACTGCTAAAATAGTAACAAGGTACTCGTAGTAACAAGGTACTAGTATTAATATACAATCACAAATAATAATCTTTGTATAGTACTGTTTCATTTCTTTGTGTCCTCTCATACACTTGTAAATCTAAACTTGTATTCTCATATACTTCAGACTGTCCAGGTGACCATCACCTTGTCCTGATGCCAGTGTGCTGTAAAGCTATAAATCCCTCATGTATAAAAAGTGACTGTCCAATAGCATTGCCTCTCTTGTCCTTGGATGTGTCATGCCAGCTTTTTCGCTTTGCTATCTTTATGTCAAAATGTGAACAGAAAGAGTTGATATTATTAAATGCAAATACAATACTTACAGGATGGGGCTTGTAATGACAATTATAAATCTTCAATTCAGCTCCAACTCAACTGTAAACAGGATAAGCACTGTAGAAAATGGACCGATGAGAGATTTTTATAAAGGGATACAAATCCTTGGAGGTGCCCCACACCAACATAGGCCTATATGTTTAATCGACATACAAAGGACTTTTAAGACCAATTTGTTCTGAATGGTAATAAGTCAGGAGAAGGCGATTTATAAACATATAAAAAACACAATTCAACTCTTCATTCTATAAACATCAACTTCTTTCATGAAGCAACCTTGGTAAGTGCTGGGGGTACGGCTAACCAGCGGTTATCTTTTATTTTGAAGATTATCCACTCAATTTCCGTGCTGAGTTTATATGTTTTGATAGGGCTCCGCTTCCTCCTAACTTCTTTTGTAGGGAGTTGAGACGTGACGACCTCCCTCAAGTTGTCTCGACCCGCAAAGTTATCTCCGTCACTTCCTGGATACAAGAAAAAGTCTGCAAAAAGTGCTGACTTCTCTCTTGGAAAAGTACTAGAAATCCGTCAGACAAGTCAAACCCCTCACGCCAAGGTTCAAGTTGGTGCAGGATGACTTTCATCTGACCCCTGTTCGATAAGCTCCAGCCTCAATTAACACCATCTGACAGAATGGATTGGAGATGTTATAGTTCTGTCCCAGAGCTATCCGGTGAGCATCTGAGTCAAATCTAAACGAAATGGAACTATTAACAACAACAACAAAAACGAGTTTTATTAATCCGTCATGCGGGTCCCGTGTGGGGTCCTAGTGGAACTGCATCCATTCATCCTCTGTTGGTCCTTTTTTTTCTGGGCTCAACTGATCCAGTGCACACGGCATTTCTATTTCCTGGTCGTCACGTTTCATATTTTAAGTAGGCATACCTAAGCACAACCTAACTGTGCGATCTTCATCAAAATAAAGTTAGTTGGCAATTCACACCCTCTCCCTTTTTTTTTCTTTTTTTTTTTTTTTTGTTGCTAAAACAGTAATTTACGTTAAAAACAACTTTAAAATACACAGTAAATTAGTGACATGGCAACAACACGAGTTAGCTTAACAAACAAGCGGGATGTTTATTCCCAAACTATTATCTGAGATGTTCTTAGTTATATCTTTAAGGTACAATATAGGGGACATTGTTTGATTTAAAAAAAAAAAAAAATCCAACTTTCGTTGTTTACGCCAAACATTTTTGTCGATCTGTTTGGCCATAGTCCCACTTTTCCCCACGGTATGTGAACTGAAAATATGTAAAGACAAAATACATATGGTGTCCACACTACATATGTATTTTGATTCTCACTTAAATAAAACAAAAAAAAAGTTACAACTACGAACAGTATGCACAAAGTATTGATTGGCTGTTACTTTATGGCGTTATATTTGTGCCACAATTCTGAGCGCGCCAAAAAAAAAATTGAGCGGAGAAAATCAAACTGAGCGAGCGAAAACAGATTTTGAGAGCAAGAAAAAAACTATTGAGCACGTAATGATAAGAGTTTGAGCGCGCGCCGATGGAGTTGGAGTCTAGCGTACAAGCAATCTCATTGGATACCAATCTGTCAATCAATGTGCTTTTACAAGCTCCGATTGGCTGGTTTTGTGGCACAAACGTAACGCGTGAGCAGAACTGAGCGAGCGCAGAGGACAACTCGAGCGAGTGAGAGCTCGATGTTGAGCAAACGCGATGTTGAGCGAGGGAGGGAGGAGTATCGTGAACGAGAGCGAGATGTTGAGCGGGAGAATGCTATTGCGAGCGAGCAAAAAGAAATTTTGAGCGAGAAACTTCTTTTCAATAACTTTTTTTCTGCGCTCAAAATCTGTTTTCGCTCGCTCAGTTTTATTTTCAACGCTCAAATTTTTTTTCCGCGCGTGCGTAATGGTGGCACAAATATAACGCCATATTACTGCTGATGAGGTCAACCATGTTGCTTCGCATCTTTTTAAAACATTTTTTTAATCATAAGTCTTCCTTCTCAATGTTGATTCCATCCTATTCTATTCCATTCTATTATTTTAGTCAGAAGCTGATTAGAATTATGTGCCAGCCAATTGCAGGGGATATCGAGACAAACAAGCATTCACGCTTCCTTTTGTGCTATAAAATGTGTGTGTTTGGGGGAGCGATTTGTGTTAGTCATGAGTCAGTTCCATCTTTTGTCCACTAGATCCCACTGTACAGTTAAAAGTCGTTTCCAAGGTTGCCCTCATCCTGCTGCAGCACTTTTTCTTCAGTTTTATCTATCAGACTAGTCCTTCACGTTGCACTATGATCGTAAGAACCTGCTATCACTTAGCGTTCAGCTCACCCTGCTTATTGGTGAACATGGACAAGGTACTAAAGAATACATGGCCATGAATTGAATATTTATGTGAGAGAGTGCACTGGCCTCACTTAAGTCTGACCGTGGCTTCCTCATACTTGTGCAGCCCCCTTACATACAGTAGGACACTGCAGACTTCCATGGTGAAGCACTGATGGCAGAGAATTATAACAGGACACATTTTCCAGGAGGAGAGCCACAGAGAGGGTAAAATCACATTTTAATGCCAATAAACCTCGTTGAATTGGATTGAGGCAGTGAAAATGTGGGATGGGGATGGAATGGTGGGGAGGGGGTGATGATGACAGATGGTGAGCATCAGACGGAGATATAGTAAAAAAAAAAAAGGGGGGGGCAGGGGTGGGCTGGAAAAACATTCTTTTATTGCAACCTTTTAAATTATAATATTGTTATATCTTGTTATAAAATTCAAATCCCCATGGACACTTTAGTCTTTTAAAGTGTTATCACATAACTCTAGCAGCCGTGGGAACAAAGGTCTCTCTCTTTCTCTTTGCTGTGCTCTCTCTTTCACTTGCCCCCTCTCCCTCCCCCCACACGCCAAAAATATAAAAATAATACACAACAGTCTCCTTGAAGAGCGTCATAAAGCCACTCTTCTACTTCTCAGTGTCTTTACAAACAGAAACAGTAGACACACAATTGATTACTACAGGCGCGTCTTTCCTTAGGGGAATATTGTGTGACTACTACTCAGACACCACAGAAGATAAAAATATCATAAAATACAGTATGCTGATGTTAACAACAGACAAGCTCAAGGCAGCTATTCATATACTATACATTGGAGTATTATGCTCATTAGAGAGCTTTTTATATTTATGTCAGCAGGTGCAGTATCTCCCTATCCTATATGTTAAAATTGGTCTGGGACTCTCGCTGTCTGACTTTCAATTGACCTCAACACAGCAATGGCTCACATTCCACATTGGGCTGCATTAAAAGGGTAAAATGATATAGTTTAAATACTTTTTGTACAGCGCTGTCCACAAAGCAGGCTTGCACTAGTTTGGACAAACCTTTCATAGTCTTAATGCCTTTTATCCATGCCACTTTGACATAGATTAGACATAAGTGACTTCCAAAAAATAAATATTTTAGAGACACAGAAGAAGGCGTGAAGCCCCCCAGAATCATAATGGCACACCAACTCATGCACTAAGAAGTTGTCTGACAAGTAACAAATGGATGGACAAGCAAACATAGAACCTCTTTGATATTTATTTTGTCATCAGTTTGTTATTGGCCGAGAGCTGAGCTCTGCTGAGGGACATTCTACTATGACATTTCCAGAAGCTCATAGAGGACGAGGGTTGTGAAACTCCCAACCTGGACTCTTCTACTTGTTTATGGATTTTGGAAGCAGAAAAAATAATCAATGAAGGTAACAAGCTGTAAAAGAGATCCATGAGAGTGATTTTCATGTCTGCAAAGAATGAAATGCAAAGAATAATTAAATGTTAAGACTGCATCATTCTATTGCGGCTTAAGTTTTTTTTTTTTAACCCAGAGTTATATAATAATAATAATAATAATAATAATAATAATAATAATAATAATAATAATTCAACTTTTAAATGAATTACATTCCAACCATTCTGTAGATGCTTATCCTCACAAGGGTTGCAGGCTTGCTGGTGCCTATCGAAGGCAGGGGACACCCTGAACTGGTTGCCAGCCAATTGCAGGGCACACAGAGACAAACAACCATTCACGCATCCAATCACAGAATGTGATGATAATCCTTCCTGTGTGGAGTTTGCATATTCTCCGCGAGTCGGCGTGGGTTCTCTCCAGGCACTCCACTTTGCTCCCAAACTCCAAAAACAAGCATGGCAGGTGTATAGTACAAAGTAAATTGTCTTTAGGTGTGATTGGGTGCATGAATGGTTAGTGATCTCTGTGTGCCCTGCGATTGGCTGGCAACAAGTTCAGGGTGTCCCCCGCCGACTGCCCGAAGCCAGACGGGATAGGCACCAGCAAGCCTGTGACCCTTGTGAGGAAAAGCGGCTAGAGAAAATGAATGGATGAAGATGAATCAACATACTTATGTCATTAAAAAAACACAACAGCCTTCAGAAGTCTGGTGACCGGGCCTTCAGAAGTCTAGTGACCGGCCACTATCACTATGGCCTAATATTTGTGCTATGACAGTTATTACTTTTCAGGTATAAGCAAGTAAGTGGTATTTTATTTATTTATTGGTCAATCACTTCTTAAACGTGCAAAGCACTACATAGACCTATAAACAGGCACGATTAAAACAAATGTAAGAGCAGGAAAAAGATTAAGGAAGAAAGTGAAATCTAATACAGATTAGTGAGCCTTAGACTGGTTGGAGGAGAAGGGAAAGCGTTTTGCAAGTGAACACAAAAACAGACAAATGAGATTAAAACAAATCTAAGACAAAACTGAACTACAGTGTGACATTAAAAGAAGTTTAAAGAGTCAGACAGTGTTGAAGAGAATTCAACACAGCTTGTGTTGTCATCTGTTTTTATCAGTGGCGGTCTGTGTGTTTTACACTTAGGCCTTCGGTGATTTGACCCCTCAGAAGCAGACGTATGCATTATTGGGCTACACAGGCTATTTTCCGGAGCACTTAAAAATCAATCAACCCCCATCAGCAATTAAAACTTATCATTGTACGTGCCAAAACTTAAAATAAGTAATAATAATTTAAAATTATTTGCCCACAAAGTTTTATGAAGTCCACCAAGAGCAGGCAAGCTTTAATAAGATTGTACGCCAAATTACAAAGTGCAGTTTAATATCACAGCATCATTTTATTTCTTTACCACTAATGGAATATGAACCAAATTCAATTACAAAAACATATTAACAATGAAAAAATAAATATATCAAATGCTTGACTCACCAAAACGACTGTCCCCTACTCATTTCAAGACAGAACCCATTCTTCTCTCTTTCCTCAGAAAGACTTCATTGGCTCTCTTGACTTTGTCTGTATGTTTCATTTCCAATAATAAATTCTTTTCTGTTGACGTGGATGTCAAATGCTGAAAGTCGCATCTGTCCAATTTCTGTTTTGCTCTTCTTCAGCCATTGTGGGTTAGAAAAATGCGAGTGGATTTGATTTTTCTGTTAAATGTCTTCAGGTCGCTGTATGCTACGCCTTTAATGCAGATCAGCTAATCAACATGGTTAGCTTGGTTGAGCAACATATTTTTTTGTTTTTGTTTTAAATAACTTTGTTTAAAATAAATAACTTTATTTCGTATTAAGTAACTTTATTTCACAACTTCCAACGTTAAACACAGTTGATAAACTGCACCAACTCCCTGCAGTGAGGATCCAATCATGTGACGTTCAACGTGAGGCTTCTAGATGGCCACCTTAAGTCTCAATTGGCTATTGTAACTGTCTATTAACTATAGGCTTGTTCAGAAATGTCTTTGTGCACTGCACATATGTCTTTGCACACTGCACAGAAGCCCGCAACAGTGGATTGTGAATGCCCTCAAATGGGTCTGATTGCAGGCAGATTTTATACAGCCTGGCGACACAAGTTAGCTGAATTCTAATTGGCTAAAAACTCTAACCTAAAACTGCAACACCGGAAGGAGTGTGACCAAATGGATATATGACATGAAAAGAACAGAATATGGCGAATAATTTTATTTATAAAATATATATACATGTTTTGTAAAAATAAATTGAAAATGAAATGGATTTTTATTACTATTAGGCGCAAAAATCTTTAAGGCATCATTTCAAATGGCAATCATAACGTACAGATGATTACTTTAAATGATTAAATGCCGCAAGTTTATAAAGGTGTCATCTGGTAATGTGATTTGATATCTTGGAAAAAAAAAAACCTCACAGAAATGCCACAAAGGATGCGTGTACAGTTAGACGAGAGTAAAAAAAATAGTGTGAGTGATGGCGGTGTAGTTTTGGAGATGTGTGTATCGAGAGACAACAAAGGAAAGGAAGCTCCAGGAGCACAATATTGTACGTATAATACATATATCTTGAATCTCTGAGAATGAAATTACCTTGGTGCTTGTGGGTTGTCTAATGTATGCAGCACTGCAGATAGTGTACCTTTGAATAATCACCTCAAAAGCAACAGTTGCATTTCAGTACTGTAGTGACAAAAGTTCCTGGTACATATATATATATATATATATATATATATATATATATATATATATATATATATATATATGATTTTTTTTTTCTATAGCTGCCCGTCCTCACTATGCTGGCTTTGGGCAGTAGCCAGTAATACAAAACAAAAAACAAAACAAACAACTTCTTTTATTAAAAAGTTAGCAGGTGTTCTTGTTTTTGTTCTACCAAAAGTTCTTTTTCTATGAATTATGGGAAATATAGTCCTACTGGCCTGATGCTGAGTTGGATAATGGTGAGCGAGCATTGCAAAGAATCTAGTGAGTCTATCATCTTGTTTACAGCTGTTTAAGTGTCAACCAGACCAAACCAAATTAAAAACATATCCACTGCTAATCAGATTGACAAGTAATGCTCAAACTTTTTATTTTTCAATGTACAGTGGACTATTGCGCGACAGGCGCGGCGCGTAATTAAGCGTGACGCGAGAAGTTAAAAAATTTAACTTTTGTCACGTGTCGCGTCACGTCATCCAGTCAGCTTCGGTAACATTCAACGGCTCACACAGGGGGCAGGAATGAATCATGGCGGCTTTGCGGTCACCAGAGCTTCCCAACACCACCAGCTGAGCTTTAAATACAAAAATGAAGCCAAGCAAGAGCACTCACCTGGCTTGTAGAATGGCGGAAGGGAGAACTTGGGACAACTAGTATGTGCAGCGTTTGCTTACTTTTTTAACTGCTGTTGAACTTAGTTATTGTGCTGAGCTAATGATAGTGCAGCACCGACAGCACAGTATTTAGCACGATATCGGCCACTTGATTGCGACATTGAAACTTTTATTTTTTTTGTCAGATGAGTATTGCCGTCAAGCGAGAGACACGCAGTATAAAAAAGAAGAATAAAGGTGCTATCGGAGAAAATATTGGCTCTGCCACATCCCGTAAAAGTGAGAGTTCTCAGCAATGCACTCCTTTCTGGATACACTGTAAAGTGCGCAGCAAGCTCACTCCCCTCCCCTCACGTGACACTGTTGTGTGAAAAGGTAATTTCATTTTGAGCTTAAACGCCTCGCGTAGAGCATAAACCACACGCTACATCTGAACGTGGCATTACTGCTTCCAGGCAACGCGGGACTACAACGCTGGTCTGCTATTGGTTGGCGTCTGCTCACGGAGATGGTGGTCTGCTATTGGTAGGCCTCACTTGTTTCAAAATGGTGGAACGGTAAAGTTTAGTTCGATTGTGAGTGGTTACAAAACCGTATATATAGTGCATTTTAGTGCAAAGGGTTAGCCACGGGTCGCAAGATTGCTAGTGATGTTAAAGAGAGAAGTAAGAAGATGATTTATATGGAAAACGATGCTGGAGACAACCCTTATTAGGGAATATGGGCATAAACAGGCGGTACTCAAAGGTAAATAAATCCTTTCTATATTTTTAATTTATGATGTTTTCTGATTGTATACCTGTATATTATATATACTGTACGTAGCACTTACTATTCTATTTTGGTCTTAATTTTTAATATGTATGTACAATTTTGATGTTTTTACCTGGGGTTCTAAACACATTAGCATTTAACATAGGTTTGGATTGCCCGTCATACGACAAATTTGCTTTACGACCCCAGCCGCGGAACGGATTAATGTCGTAACACGGGGGCACATTTTCACGTGTAGGGCATAGTTTTTCAATAAGAAAATTTAAACATAATACACGTGTCCGTCTTTTTCTACACAACACACACACACACAAACGCACACACAATGCAAATGTCAGTGCTGAAGGGAGTGCTTACAGGGGTCTGCTCCTCAGGGACTTCATAGCTGACTGCAGCCTACTGCACGCACAAAAGTCAAGTCGCCATATTTTTGCTCCAAAGCCACATTGCACTACACATGCCATCATCTGGATGAAATGATCTGGAGTGTCCTCGACAAAGATGTCGCTTTTTCATTGCAAAGTCAACATGTTTACATAACCATATACTGTATGTTACGTACCCTTTAACCAGTGCAAAGCACTTTTGGGTTTAAAAAAAAAAAAAAAAAGGACCCTTCAAACTTTATGTGTCAGACCTGTTCTCAAAAAGAAATAATTATGAATAAATATGTGTCTTCAGAAAAATATTCAATTTAATGGGGCCTCTTTTGAGGTCATAGTAGAAATCTGTTCACAAAAATAAATCATCAACTTAACAGGTAACGAGAGGTGGCACTTGACAAGTTGGGTTGAACCATTCTAGTATGCGAAAGAATCTGGGTTCTAAAAATACGGAAATTAAATAACCTACTGAACATCGAATTTTTTTCATGAGCTTATATCTTAAATATTTAATCAACTCAATAATTATTCTTAAAGGATTTTTGCATGTTTGTTTTATGTAAAATCTCAAATACCCCCTGGAGTTCCGTCAAGTACCCCCAGGAATACCCGTACCCCCTGGAGTTGCTTCAAGTACCCTCTGGGGTTCCCGCACCCCCATTTGAGAACCACTCTGCTAGATCATCCGACTGCTGCTGCTTTACTTTTATTATTTACTGTAAAATCACAGACGGTAAAGTGCTTCAAACGTCTGACTTCTGTGTAGCCAGAAAATGTTCAACTTCCACTCAGGGATGGTATAAATCTCAGTGTAAAAGGTCGTGTTTCAACAGGGTAGTCTCCAGTAACTATAAAATGGATTAACAGTAAGAAAATGACTGAAATGATGGACTGTTATTTACTTGAGCTACTCTTATGCAGCTGTAATTGTATTTGATGGAGAAAATAGTTTGTGTGAGCCGAACAGTCCATCGGAAATAAAACTTCAAGCAGACTTTGTGGGCAATGATTTCAACAACAAAAACAATAAAAGTAGTAGCTTCAAGTGTCCTGGATTTCTGGAAAAACTATGTAGGTCAGTGTATTACCAACAGAGAAATCAAACCCAATTCACCATTTGAACTGGAATCCATGTGCAATTCTCAAAGGACTGTTTACATGGTATGGTTCATCATGGCTAGAGGAGACATACGTGGCATGAATGCTTATACTGAGCTCGCTTGCAGCTGAGACTGAGAAGAAGGGTAGAAAACGCAGATAAATCCAATTTGGATGATATTGCCTCAGGACAATATTCCCATTGACATTACCTAGGGAGTGTAGGATTTGTGGTCAAGTATATGACAGCCGTGAAGGCATCCTCTGAAGCACATACTGTCCAAACTAAGTAGGCATCGGGTGTAGTCTTGCGCAGAAGAAAGAGGCCTCGATATGAACCACGGATATTTCTAAGTATATTCCCAGACTTTCAATCTAATTTTAATCATCTCAGTGCCCTGTTTTCTTTGCTTTACATTTTTAAATTCATTCAATTAGATTTTTTGAGTGCAATCCTGCCTCACCTCCCTGTTTCCCTGCACTTGGTTCCATAACACTGTAATACTTATTCCTAACGTGAGCCCCACTTCTGCAAGCATACTTCCTTTCGCAATTTCTCAAATTGGAGTTTGCATGTTATCCCATTGCCCGCGTGAGTTTTTTCCGGCCACTCCGGCTTCCTCCCACACTCCAAAAACATGCATGGCAGGTGAATTGGACATACTAAATTGTCCTTAGGTGTGATTGGGAGCGTAATTGGTTGTTCATCTCTGTGTGCCCTGCGATAGGCTGGCAACCTGTTAATGGTGTCCCCTGCCTACTGCCCGAAGCCAGCTGAGGTAGGCGCCAGCGAGCTTGTGCTCCCTGTGGGGATAAGTGCCATAAAAAATGGATGGATAAATGGAATTTCTCAAATTATATGACAGTATACAGTATATTCTGTCACAGTCTTTCTGTCCAGCCAACTCATTACCCCTTACCTACCTTTCAAGCCACGTTCCATTCAGTCAGTTTAATCACCACCAGGCGCAACCAATTACCTGCCCATTATATAAACCCGCATCTTCCTATCAGTCGCCACCACATCATCTTGCTCCCCATGCCAAGCCTTCCCGCATTCACTACAGTTCTGCCTGTCCAGAGCTCGAGCATGCCTGCAATTGACTACCCAAACGCCTGCTGTCCCCATCTTTCTACCTGGATACTGACCTTGTCCGTCCCCGACTACTCTAAACCCTGCTGCTTTTGTAAGAAGTGCCCTGCCTGCCTGACTATGACTCTGCCCTCCCCTGATCAGACTCTCTGTGTTGGCTGATCTTATTCTGCCTCCCTCCATGTCCAAGCCAGCCACTACCTCCCATCTGCCTCATTTTCCAAGCACTGAATAAACCTGTTGTTCAGAACTCTTCCCTGTCTCTGTGTGCACTTGGGTCTACATCCTCAATTGTGCTAATATTCATTCATTGTCATTCATTCATTCAAATCTGGCCTAAGGAGAATTTTATATATTTTGAGATGTAAAACATTTATGTCACCTATTCCTAATATTATAAGGTTGCTATTCAATAAAATACAGTATATATGTTATGCATAAAGTAAAACATACTTGAAGTGAAGGCTGTTCGTTTGGTGGGTTTAAATTGAGAAGCATTTATGTAATGATGCCATTAAACAGTCATTAAGATAGCTTCAATGAACGGAGGCAAAACAAATCACGGACCGGCAGTGTATCGACTCAAAATTACTGCAGTTATGTGTTTCCTGTATGTTGTGTTCTGTTTTATGGGTACCTCTGACCTTGACATCTTGAGCGCTACATTAATACTTTATATTACATCATTACTAATGTCATTGGCATAACTTGTTTACCCATTATATCTTCCGGCTGCATTATTCATACTGCTCCTACAGAAGGTCTTCAATCACCAGAGGATATAGACATTAGAATTAGTTGTCCAATATTTGGAACATGAGATAATTACATGTAATAGACCGATAACTTTGTTTAATTATCCAAAATTGGGTTTAGACTTTTTGAACTACAGCACACAGAACACAAGCTTATTCTATTATCTTGGAATTTGAGAAATGTGATGAGGCAAGTTTACTCACTTTTGTTTAAAACCTGAGACAAAGTAAACTATGATACTTGACTCACCAGGACAAAGCAGACTATAAACCAAAGCAATGATCTAACAAAGAGTGAAAGGAGGCAGTGAAGTTAAAACAAATATATAAACTGTTTATAAAAGCAGAAGTGGGCAGTGTACAATTTTTTGCTGCTCTGACATTCGTCAATGGCCAACCACCCTTCCGTCATATTCAATCCACCATTTTTTTCACGCTAAATCTTGTATCAGACAACCGCCGGTCCGGCGCTCTTTTCCGTCATCAAGATTACTTTAGGGATGTACAATAATCCTGCTAAGCAAGAATGTGTACAGTTAGCCTTTTGGTTAATGAGCCCATGACTCAGAAAGGCAGCACAAACAATGACATCCCCAGTAATGCTGGCTGTGTTGACATAGTAACAAGTAGTGAATTGAACTAAGGCTGTTCATTCAGTTAATTAGTCATACTTCTTCACATTTTGGTGATGAAGTAAAGCCATTATGGTCTCATTGGCTACAAAGCAATTTCAGAATATAGTAAATGGAAACAAGCAACATGTCAGAAATACAGGCCAAAGAGTTGACTATCCCGACGATTTCAACCTATGTTTCCATCATTTGTCTGTCCTTCAGCAAAACGAGCATATATGGGCGCCGGACTGCCCACCTCTGAATAAAAGTAAAACAAAGCAAACAAATTAAAAAAAAACAACAACAAAGACAAAGAGTGACACCAGAGAAGGGCATAAGTGACTGTGAACGCTGCTTGGAAGACATCAGCAACAAGAACATTAGGGTAGATGAGCATAAGTGAAAAAAAAAAAAAGATCTAACATACAGGACAAGGCATGAACCACAAGAAAACAAAATAAAGTGAAAATGAAAATCATTACATTAATTTGATACAGAATTAGTGAGGCATTCTGCTGTTTGTGGTGTAGTTTATATACATGATTGTCATGGAGCTGTTATAAAATAGGTTCCCACTCAATAACCCATTAACAATCCCACTGTAATTGACTGATGACCAATCAAGGCCAGATCAATCTACTTCTGATGAGTGGCTCCAGGTTCCATATAATCTTAAAATGGATGGAAATTACAATAATTAGGGGTGGAAACAAAACCATATGTAAAGACAGCTGATAAAGAAGATGTGGATGCTGTGCATACAGTCTATGCCATAGACTGTATGGCATAGACTATAGACTCTATAGTCATGGTAACAGATGAATATTAAGGCAAATGTCTTGTGAGAGTGCTTATCAGTTTTTCATTGAAACCAGGTGCTTGTTGCATTTGGAAATATAGTTGATGAGAGCCCTGAGAGTAAGCTAAAGTTAATTTGCTGGCTGTAAAAGTGAAAAGAAAATGTGCTGAGAGCTGCCGAAAGACACCAAAGGCCTGGGGGTGAGCTTTAGCTTTGAGTGATTATTACATACAGGGTCCATCACTGGGACTGTCCCTTTCACTTTGCATGCTGTTCTGTCAGCATTTGTTCAGTCAACGCAGTGCTTCCATTGAAGAATGTGAAGAAGATCCCTTTTCAGTTGCACCATGAGGATTGAAGTGCTTGGTGTAGGAGAACCTGAGAGCCATGGCCTCAAGTTCATGAAACACCTTTGTCATAACCTTTGACATAGCAGCGTGACAAGATAAAAAAAAAAAAAATCTATCAAAATGCAAAGTCTGCTTGGAAAGGACATTTCAATGTGAGTAGAAAGAATTCAGAGAAAATTTGGAAAATTCGGTGAAGAGAAATTAATCCTTTGGCATTTTTAAGGAACTTTTTTTTATTATATACCTTATTTAAAAATACCTTCAAACTAGAGTAAACTGGTATAACGATTATTTTTTCTCCTCACTTCTTCCATTCTGTCTTCTTAGGGAACCTGTTTCTCCAATTGGCTGACACGTGTTGGTTAAAAACATCCTCCAATATTTTGGGGAATCAAAATCGCAAGACATCGTGTCATGTTTTTAACGCTGACACTTGCCATAAAAACTGAACCTAACTCGTGCAGACGAAAGATTATTGGTGAGAAAAGCAGTTATGAACAGAATAGCGCATATACAAAAGCAATCCAGTGTTTTATTTTGTGAATTTAATTTTTGCGGCATATTATAAAATCATGTGAACTAAATGATAAGGCTGTTGGCATCATGGGACTGAACCTTTACAGGTTCGAATCAGTGAGTAAGACAAGCAGCTTTTTCTCCATTATTTTTTTTTATGTATTTACTTTCTCTGATAATTTCACCCTATCGAGCACCCTCATGCTACTTTAACATTCCTCCCTTTCTTTAAATTCCACTTTTTTTTTTAACAACCTCCTGTCTATCGCCTTCTGCCATTCCATGCCTCACGATCTTCTCACACCCTCCCCCCTCTCGATCTCTAGCTATAGATAATTCATCAGTGTTTCTCATAGCTGCTGCCTTCCTGCCTACTGTGATTTCCACGGGGACTCTTTCAGGGACTATTCCCACCCAACCGGGAATTAGAGCCATGGCTACAGAGGGAAAATTAATCACAGTCACCTTATCGTAACCCATAAAAGCACACACACATGCATACAGTATGGACTGCAGTGACCATATCATGAATGGATATCATTTTTAGTTTGAATAAGCATTGAGTGGTTCAACTTGTTTTTTTTTTTTTTCCCTGCGCATTCAGATGGGCAAAACACATACAGCACATAACATTGAGTATGAAAACAAGGAAGACAAGAGCGAGTTCAAACAGGAAAAGATGATGAGAGCGGGATGCTTTCGCAATTCACCGGGCTATGGCTAAGAGGTACACTTTGTACAGTGTACAACTGTACATGTTTGTGTGTGTGGAGAGAGGAAGACTATTGAACAGCGCAGCAATCGAGTGCTTCCCTGAGTGAACCAGATGAAAGCTAGGACGCACACTGAATGTCACCGCCCTCACTTTCTGTACATACTCATGTTGAGTGTAAACCGCATGCGCATGTGAGTGAGTGTGCATCACAGTCGCAGTGGGAATATTTTTCAACCCTTGTTTCATGGCTCAGTCAGACCAGCTCAGTTATTCACAACATTTTAGTAATTTTACACTTCCTTGTATGGCAATCAAAAATAGTTTACCTTCCTCTACAATGATATTTACATTCTTGTTATGTTCTGCGATGGTATCTGTTGTTTTGGGTTTGTATCGGGGTTTTCTTTTATGTTCTGGGCTTTTGTGGGTTTTTTATTTGTCTTTTTATGCTCTGGGTTTGGTGATTGCGCTTTTGTTCATTTTTTTAAGTTCATGGTTCCGCTTGTGTCAGTCCCCAATTTAGCTCGATTGTTCCCACCTGTCCTTGTTAACCTGTGTCCGTTGTGTGTGCCAATCAGCTCCCTGCACCTATTGTGTCATGCCCAGATGTTTCTTGTTGTCTTACCAGTTTTGAGTGTGTTTAGTTTCCTGTTACTTGTCAGATCATTTTCGATGCAATGTTGTTTCTGTTAAGCATTCGTTCTGAGCCAAATTAAATGTTATTTTATACCTTCACCTTTTATACCTTCAAAATAATAATTTTAAAATTATTATTTTTGAGCACACCCTGCCTCCCTCCATTCTGGGTCCGCACCTTCTCCCACCATGTTCAACCATGACAATTGTGTTGTATTGTATTTGATGAAAAATGAAAAATTCATCTGTGCATACAGGTTCACAAGCAGTGTTTATTTGAACACATGCTCAAATAATAACACAAATATATAATAAAGCAATAATAAGAGCACAAATCAACCACTGTAATGTCAGAAATCTCTGATGTGTGCCGTTCATTCCCTATACAACCAGTGTCAGAGTTTGGACCGTATTGCAGGCGATAAGTAAGATTTGTTTCCAGTGAGGGTTGAACCTTTGGTCACCAATTTTGTTCATAACCTTTGTAATCACAATTTCTTGGTTTGGTGGACTCATTAGTACATCTCAGCTTTTTGCAGGCAAAGAGGTACTACTGGCTTCTTCAATCCCTGTCAACTGTCACTGGAGCGGTTCTCAGCCAAGTGGGAAGCGGTTGGGATGAAATCAGCACCTACAAATCTGAGACCATGTTACTCAATCGGAAAAGCGTGGAGATCCATATTCAGGTCCAGGATGAGATTCCTACCCAAGGGGAAGAGTTCTAGCACCTTTGGGTCTTGTTCACAAGCAAAGAAAGAATAGAGCGAGTGCAGCATCTGCAGTGATGCAGACTGTATCCGTCTATTATGGTGAAGAGGGAGCTGAGTAGAAAGGCAAAGTGCTCGATTTGCCAATTGATACATTCCTGACCTCACCTATCATCAAGATCTCTGGACTCTCCCTTTGGAAATAAGGTGAGAAGCTCAGTCATCCCAGAGGGACTCAGAGCAGAGCTGCTGCTCATCCCCATTGAGAGGATTGTGATGAGGCGGCTCAGTCATCTGATTAGGACGCCTCCTGGACACCTCCGCAACATGAGACATGCTGAAGAGAATGTGTCTCCTGATGGCCTGGGGAGCTTGGAGTTCTCTAGAAGAGCTGGACGGAGGCTGGGGATAATTGGGGAGAAGATACTCTGTCCTTCCCTGCTATAAAATTGCAGCAGATTAAATAACTTTTACATTTGTATGTACTGTAAACAAAAGAAGTATGGTGTTATTCTTGAAGCTTTTATCCCACTGATGAATGTTTGGAGGCGTTGGCAAAGGTATCAACTGTAACATTCTTCAACAGTTTTATTTATGTATTTATTGTTATTATTATTTTTTTAATCTAAGGTCAGGTTGCAGGGGCAGCAACAAAAACAATAAAGGTGAACGTTTGGGGCCTTGAAAATCCTTGACAGGAAATCAGCAGCCTTCGCTAGTAAATGTTTGCTCCTCAGTGGGATAAGGGCTTACAGCAACACTTAGGAACGTTCCATTTCTATTATTTTTGGTGGCGCCAAATGAACAGAAAGTGGTAGTATTTTCCCGTTTCCTGTGAGGGCCATCACATATCTTGATATGGTCGCCTGCAGTTGGACTGACTTTCATATCGTTTCCAGTGTCTGTTTGAAAGCTTAATAACAATAAATCTAATTGTGTCCAAACAATATCATACTTTTGAGTTTGTTACATGGCTGGCCATGTGTGTGCTACTGGAAACTAAAATGCTGATGGCTACTTCTTGCTGCATTATTCAATACAATCATTCGCATTATTGTATTGATTTGAGCGTCAAGTTCATATCGGTTGAAAATTTCTCCTCTTCTTTGAACTCACGTCAGCAAGTGAGAGTGCTAGTTAAAGTGATACAGTTAGTTACAAGTCAATTAGTTAGGTCAAGGTTTCATCAGAATTAGTAAACTATTTTACTATGGGTGAAAAGTTCCTTAGCGGTGCTAAAGATTAAAGTTGAACATCATGGAACAACATCACGCAAAACAGTGCATTTGAAGATTGGAACTTTAACGAGACTACAAGAGAACTGCCTGATTACATTGTTCTCTTCAACAACAATGCAGTAAAGTACCGGTAATACAGTGTTACTTTGTCCCTACATATTAAGGCCATGAAAAGCAGTGTTGAAACACACACATTTGATTGGTATTCCAAACAAGTGTACAAATGCGCCTTGGAGACAATTTTCTACAGTTAAAATCATCTCCTAGATCATCTTTGCTCAAAGTGTGTCTGCAACGGCATGGCACTACATTGCTCAAGGTCTAACGCACACATGCGCAAAGACTTTCTCCTGTTTTCTTTCCCCATGTTCTCCCTGTCTAACCGCTCATTAGTATAACCTTCATTCTCTTTCTGTTCTTTCCCCCGTGTTCATTCCTCCTTTGCATACTGTATCTTCATAATCTGTCCTTCAAGTTTTCATTTCCCTTCAGATTTTTCTTTCCGTGCTGTTTTATTTTTTTTGTCCCCTCCTGTGCTGCATTATGTCCATTCATTCATTTTTCTCTTACAACCTTTACTTTGCAGAGAAGAAATCCTTTAAAAGAAGAGAGGTAAGTGGTATGAGAACCCTATTTCTAATCACATCTATATTTTAATATTCTTTCAGAACATACAGTGCCTAACAAAAGTATTGTCCCCCAAATAACTTTTTGACATTTTACTACATTTCCAGCCTCAAATATAAATATAAAAAGCTGGAAATATCAGTGAGGGATCGCCATCATGTGGGACACAATTATGAAGTGGCATGAAATTCAAACAACAGTTTATATTTTGACAATTAAAAACCTGAAAAGCAGGGTATGCAAAAATATTTGTCCCCTTTGAGTTAATATATTGTAGCACCTCGAATCACTGCAATTACAGCTGTATTTTTCTATGTTTCCTTACTTTTGCATAGCTTGAGACAATATTTACCCATTCCTCCTTTCAAAACAGCTCATCTTCCATAAGGTTTGATGGAGAGCATTTATGCACAGCAATATTCAGATACGTACTTCCACAGATTCTCTATCAGATTGAGTTCTGGACTTTGCTTGACCTTTCTAACACCGCTTTTATGGTTTGTTTTACACCATTGCATTGTAGATTTGGAGTATGTTTAGGATTTTTGTCCTATTGCAGTGCTTTTCAATTAGATTTTGCCAACCCCCCCAACAAAGAGAAAACTTTTTAACCCCCCCCCCCCCCACACACACACACACACACACACACACTTGACGTGCTGACTATAAATAAGATCATTACCCATAAAAATTGTATGACCATACCTAAATCTGTATCCTTTTTTTTTAACATTAACAAAAGGAAAAAGTAATATGAATCAATTTTCAACAACTGTTATTTTTTTTTAACAATATGGGTTATAGTCTAGTACTGTACATGATGAAAAGAGCAGCCTATGCCGAAATGACGCTATCGACCCCACGGGCTAAAAAGAAGTCCGCGGGATCGAAAGCATTTTCCTTTCGCGCGCCAATACTATGGAATGCCCTACCTATGGAAGTTCGCACAGCCACCTCAGTAGAAATCTTTAAATCCCGACTAAAAACACATTTATACACAAAAGCATTTAGTTAATGGGCCTGTCTGCAGCTTTCTTCTTTTTTTTCCTGCCTCCTTCTCCAGGCTCAGAGAGGGGGCTAGCTAGATGGTGAATGTTGACTTGACCGCCCCCATTTGGCCCTGCGCTGATCGACCATCGCGGGTTCGGAGATCGGCCATCAGCGGTCCATTTGGTTGGACTGTGGGAAGGTTCCTGCCCAATGGCTTTGCCTGCTGTCAAGTCTTCATTGCACTGTATACCACAATATGTTTTCTGTAATCTATATTGTTTACCTGTATTTGTCTGTAATGTGTATTTATTTGTATGTTTTTGGTACATGCAGCATCCAATTCAACCTGTGGGCCTGGAAGGGGGCTCCTCCCACTTGCGGTCCCTTCTGAAGGTTTCTGATTTTCCCCAAATTTGGGTTTTTGAATTTTACCTTCCCCCTCTGGGAGCTTTGACAGGGGATGCTGTTGTGTACCTTACACCGAAAAGATGTCTCTGTATGACTTCTTTTTTCAGAAGAAGTCTCCACATGACCTCTTTTCATCTGTAAAGCCCTTTGAGACTTCGGTGATTTACAAAAAAAAATTGATTGATTGATGAAGCTGCCACCACCATGTTGGACAATGTTGAAGGTGCACAAAGGGTGATTTGCAGTGTTACTTTTACACTAATCATAATGTTTCACAATCCAGTCCAAAAGTTTCGATTTTGGTCTCATCTGACCAGAGCATCTCATTCCACATGGCTTCTGTGTCACCCATGTGGCTTCTGGCAAAGGTATAGGGGGGTCAATATATTCCCTAAAGCACTGCATTTCCATGATAACATTCAAAGTTTGTACCAGTTGTCAGAGTTGGGAGATCCTTTGCCAAATAGACCGGTCGCTGACAAAATGCCTATCTTTGGCGAGCGCTTCCGCATTTTTGGCATGTGCCTTACACAAAGCCTTGTAGAAAAAAAAAAAACTACAAAGATGAAAGCAGGTTCATAGCCATTGATCGGGTCAGTTCAGTCGGTCCTTCCCAGTCTATGTATTTTTACAAGGCTTTGCATCATAAAGCACTTGTCAAAAATGGGGAAGTAACTGTTGATTTGTTGACAGATTGCATCATGATTTGGTTTGTCAATCCAAAGTGCTGAAATGTATCATGTTTGCAGATGACACTACCTAATGTTATTTTAGGAAAGCTATAACAAAGGTGCTGAATGTAGTTGAACAAGAATTTAAGAAAATTAAAACATTGTTTGACTATTAAAAAAAAATCATCTAAATACTAAAAACCAAACGCATTTAATTTAGATGTCATTGATTGATGCTTGGTCAAAATTTGAGTCGGAAATTGCATATAATGGATACAAAGGCAAAAAAATATCCAAAACACTTGCCAAGTAGAACAAAGTAAAGGATTCATTTGATCATAAATTTGATCAATAAATATGTAATCTACTGCATTGACACATGGGGGAATGCTTGCAAAACATATATTCAGTAAATGTCCATTTTGCAAAAAAGAATAATTTGTCGAAAATCATACATATTAACCAATTTGTTGATTCTCTGTATGAAAACAAATGGACAACAACAACAACAAAAAATTCAAACAGTTAAGACTTGAAATTTCATGATTGGGTAGGTTATAGTATTTTGCTCATTATATTGGAAGCTCTCGAAAAAGTACCCTGCCAATTAACATTCAGAAAAGATTTGTAAAACGAGAAAGCAAATATACTATGTTAAAAGGAACAGACATTAAAAAAAAATACTGGTGAAAACTACTGTAAATAACTCTAAAATCATTCCAAATCTGTTCTTGAATTATTTTGGGGCATGGCATTTTTCCTCCAGCTTTTAGAGAACATTTGGCTGACTTCATTTTGTCAGACAGACATTTCTTGATTGAATAGTTTTGTAATCAATCATGCATTCATGCTTGGGTGTGGTTAGTGAAAATGAAGTGAACAATTTGATTTGCCACAGTAAATTCATAATTTAACACAAAAAAAAGTACTTGTCTCACTTCTGTGACTAACCCTCGTGAATCAAATTACCATTTAAAACTGCATTATATCTTTATTGACCAAGACCAGTATAAAATACATCAGCAGTGATTGCACAGTCTTTGGTGCATATGAGCAATAACAAAAAAAATATATACAAATGAAATGTAGTTTATATATGTAATATCTGGATATCATGTTCTGCAAAAACGTGGCTGTAATTCCTACTTGGTAAATGCCATATTAAACCCACAAACCACTTAAATTGCAGTGTTGACACTTAAATCCCACGTGAATTCTTTTCAAATCTATTGTGGTGAAGGTATGAAAATCCTAAAAATTTCCCTACTGGGAACTGTATGTCTTTCAATAAAAAAGAAGTATGTAGTCTACAAATCTCTCTCATGTGCACGTCTATAGACCTTTATATTGACATAGTGAAGTCACAATATATTTTTTACACCCCCCCCCCACCCACCCACACACACACACACACACACACACACACACACACCCATATATTTATATAAATATATAAATATATATATATATATATATATATATATATATATATATATATATATATATATATATATATATATATATATATATATATATAAGTACCTAACGAAAAGATGAGCAGGTTATTTTTACCATCCTCTAAAAAGCTTGTAAGAGTGGCTCAAGAGAGAAATGAATCAGAGGTGCTTTTAAATGTTTCTCTTAAAGGGACAAACCTGAAGAACATCACATAACCTTGCAGCTCTCAATTTCTGCGAACTTTAATAGTTCATTCACTCTCTAAAGAAACACACACTCACCGATGGGTGTGTGTGTGCGTGTGTATATACAGTACTTTGTAATCCTTTGTCAGTCTTTAAATCTACAAGTACAGAAGAAGGTGCTCAGTTGACAATGATCTTCAGCGAGGGCCGCCATCCTGCATGTTTGAGATGTTTCCTTCCTTTGAAATACCTAATTCAAATAATCAGGACCATTATCATGTCTGCAGAAGAGCTTGCTTATGAGCTGAATATTTGAATCAGGTGTGTCGCAGTACGGAAACATCTAAAACAAGCAGGATTGCTGCCCTCAAGGACCGGAGTTGCCCACCCCTGACCTGCGACGTGTTGTGGTTACAAATGGCTCACAATTGACTTTTCTTGTGCCCCCTCTGGTGTGTGTGCCAACTACAGTGAGAAAGGTAAGGAAGGTAGAGGAAATAACAGCACTTTTACCTGTCAGGTTTTTCCGCAGTGAGTCACTAGTATGATTTGTATGGTACAGTTTTTTTTACATTGGATGCCCTTCCAATCCACCCAATTTTAAGAGTGATGGGGAATTGGTTCAGTTGTCCTTTCATTTAAAAAAAAAAAATCACCCAGAAGTGCTTTTGGGACAATTTCTGTCATTATGAGACACTTAGTGTCAGTTTTTTAAAGCCTGCATGTGTTCCTACTTGTCTACTGTACAAAATCAGGTTATGTCTGATTATGACGGCTGGAATGTTCAGCTTTGCCTGAGTTCTTTCGACAATTTTCAAATAACAAGGCGAATTTAGACCACTGGTGAAGTGGAGAATAAGTTCAAGTCAATTAAAACAATATTCACCAATCAATTTCCTATAAACTGTACTGCTTTCCCTCATTGCCTCCCTATCCAGGGCTAAAACAAAAATACAACTGTTCACACTCACATTCATACCTATGCACCGATAAAAAATTTTTGTTAACCTACCAAGCATGTTTTTGGAATATGGAAAAGAAAACTGGAGTACTTGGAGAAAGCCTATGCATCTATGAGGAGAACAGGCGAAAAACAAAGAGAAACACTGGAGCCCAGATTTGATATCATGACCTCTGAACATTGCACTTAAGCAGTCATCCGTTCTGCTGCCCAAATCATATGACGCCATCTTAATTTGATTCAAGATTCAAGAGTTTTATTGTCAGATGCATAGTAATACCACACAAAGAAATTCTTATTCTGTTCATTTACCGAGCAGACTACATTCCATAATCGAGCAAATAATAAGGTAGGCAAGTAGAGCTGTAATAATTAACCACTATTTAATGAATAGACTTACATCCTGAGCATATTACGAAGTAGACTGAATGAAAATATTGTATACATATGAGGAACAAGTGCAAAATATGTCTTCAACAGCTTCTAACATTTATTTAGGTAAGCAATATAACACACCAAATGGCGTTTGTACGTGTTTCCATTCCTCATTTAAGAAAAAAAAAAATAGTTACCGCAAGTATAAATCCGTGCAGAACATTTATCCCTTAATTGCTTGCCTTGTACCCCTGAGCTAACAGCAATAACTAGATATTTCCCCCCAAAAAAGTGTGTTTCATTTTCATTCTTAATGTTGTAATAAACCGCCAATTCAAGATTTATTGCGGACTTTAATTTTGATGAGACACATGAGCTGATTTGCAGCACAATTTACGCAGGTTCACACATAAATAAACGTTTGAGGATGCATTAATGTTTATCACAAGAACTGTCAATGATCTTTATGCACCCAGAGCGCCACAACTCACATTTTATAGACGAAAAAAAATCCTGTCTTTCTGACTGTAAATTGAAAAGAGTTGTATTTTTTCATACACACACACACACACACACACACACACACTGACAGACCTTAAACCATTGAGAAAAGTATTTGGGGCTATAATTCCATATGTCATATGCCCTAATTGGCTTTTATGTGATTTAAATGCTCTCATTTGACCAAAAAAACTACAACGGAGGTCCACCAGTGTGGGTCTTGGGTTGCCCCAGCCTTCTTATGTGGAGTTTGTTTGCTGTCATTTTGTTCTTTTATTTCCCTTTTTTGATTTATTCTGTTCTGACAAATCTGCATTGTTTGCTAATCATGTACCTGTAGTTAGTGTCTTTATGATTTACAGTACTGTAAATGTGTCTGTCAATGAAGAAAAAAACAGATATATCATCAGAACTTGTTTTAAAATCAAATGTTATTAACCTCTAAATTTCAAAATCAAACTCAAAACTCCACACATGGTAGCATCCTTCTAACTAATGAGTGACTTCAAGTTTTCAATCTGTTTGCTGTTTACAATAGATCCCAAAACAGACATGGTGCTTTCATAAGCACTTTTAGATACAGCAGTGGTTCTCTAAAGTATGGTCCGCGGGCCCCTGCGGTTTCGTGACCTGACTGCAGGGGGTCAATAAATTAATTTGTGGTACTAACAAAAAATATATATTTTTGTGTTAAATTCATTTGATGATAATAAAAGCATCCAATTCAACCATTTTAATACATTTTTAAAAATGTAATACATTTGAAATTTGTCATAGACTCACGTAATTCATGTCATCATCAAAGAGCTTGATTATTTAGTCACTAAATATTTGACAGTAACCTGTTTGGAAGAAATTGACCCACTTTGTCATGAGAAAGCGTACAATCGGCAATATTTATTTTGTCAACTTAAATATGACGGAAAAGTAACACATATACTTGTTGTCAAATTGAATATGTTGGTGAGTAGCAAGTGCACTCATGTTTGGCTTAAATCATTTTGTTTGTTTTGTATCCACAGACATTTGTAATGGGGGTCCTTGGATAATTTGCTTTCCAAAAAGGGGTCCCTGACTCCAAAATGTTTGAGAACAACTAAGATACAGGACATTAAAGTCAAGCTTCAACTAAAAATGTGAATAAAAAAGGAGCATGTACTCTATGATACGTATGTATACAAAATAAGGACAAAACAAACAGTAGGTGGCTAGAAGTCATAAAACATGATTTCAGAGTTAGAATAGCTGCCTTCGCCTATGCCATTCAAATGTGTGATTACATATGCTTACGCACTTACTGTGTAAGCTCAAAGAGGTCTGGGAATTATTCTTCACATCATCAACTGTTGCTGCTGTTTGTTTACTGAGGCATCCGGCTCTGATGAAATATTCATCGGCCAAACCATCCAAATCTTAACTCCAAGTAACTCCCCATACATGGCTTTCACCTCGCACAACTTAAAGTCTTTACAGTACACACACGCACACACACACACCTACACTAACACACAAGATAGCCTTTTAAAGTTGCACTATGTGTTGTGGATGACGATTAGCTTCAGGGCATTCTTGTTAACCAAAGAATACGCCATAATACCCTTTCACGCTGCAGGAACTTTATCAGGAACCATCCACTGTTCACACCAAAAAAGGATCCAGGTCTAGAAGGTTCCCCCAAGTGTCCACCAGGAACTATCTAAGCACCTAGTAACAACTAGGGTCTTTGGCTAACTACCCGGGTAGCTCGAGGGGGGCATGGTATGCTAACTACCGCTGATTGGTTGGTTGAATTTTGGAGTGTGTTGTTTCAGTATCAGCAGTCGCCATTATACGTAACTAACAGTTGTTTTCACTGTGGTCAGTTTAATATTTTTGAAATAATGGAATGAGAGAAAGTTGATTGGTGAATGGGTGCTCTGGAACAGTCTGTACTGCGTGTTTACGCCGTAAATTGTCCTTTGCTTCAACTATATATATATCTTGGCCGAATGCTTTTGTGGCATGAAGCTTTAAAAAATATCTAAATAATACACGGACCGAAATCCGACTGAACCAGATTTAAGTTCCAGCGATCTGGATTGGAAACCCGCTACAGTTGATGCTCAATCCATGTGTTCTAATTGTAGCTTTTTGTCGTAAACAACATGCAGACTGAAAAAACGTCAGTCTGCAACTTCGCCCTCTGTCTTCTTCTCGTTGTTGAAGCAAACTGCCGTTGAATGTCCTGGTAACCCCCAAATACTCACAAATGCAGACACAGAGCGGAATCACAGATGCAAGTGCTCACAACGCCCGCCTTCGACAACGCTTTGGTGGATCCCATCACTCCCTCCACGAACACACGGATCAAGCGCCAAATGCAACGGGCCCATGTCTGACTGAAGCAGATTTATGTCCCGTTGGTCCGAAACCAGTCACATCTGGCGCCCAGTCCATGATGTGCACTCCTGTAAAAGCTAGGTGAAAGCAAACTTGGCAACCACGGACCTGGAACTCCCGTGACCAGGAACTCAGAGATCCTGGACTTTTTGGTGTGAAAGGAGTACTTTTAAAACAAATAGACTACTTGATTTACTCATTTATAAAAAATATATTTAAAAAAAAAATAATGTATAAAAATACATGACCTCAGCTAAGTATAATGAGATGCATGGTGCATTTGCTGAGTTGATTCTTGTATTTTTAGCCTTTGATTTTAGTATAGTAAAAATTGTATAGCTTCAATTGTCTTGAGTTTCATTTATAGTCCCTGTGAAGTGTTGCAACTTTGATGGATGGATTTTTCTTTGTAATTCGAACTGACCATCATTTTCCACTTTCTTTGCAGGCCATAACATTTCTAAATTGTGCTTGTCACGTTTCTGCACTGCTGTTGTCCTGCTCAGTTTTGTTTGCTGTTTACAGGCTACTAGAGTACTGTGTGAGAGTTGGTGGGTGAGGTCTCATGTAGTTTTGCTTTGTTCCCCCCCACTTTAAACTTGTTGCTCAGAAAAAATAAATTGTGTTTAGACTACTTTAAAGTACTTCCCTTCTTTCTGTGTTCTAAATTAAGGGGGTGGTTAATTGTGTACAGCTGGCAAGGCAAGGTTGAAAGACTTCATTTTCTATACCGCTTGTCCACATTAGAGTCACAGATGGCTTCGAGCAAAGGGTGGAGTACATTTTGGAGTGGCACCAGCCAATCACAAAGCCCAGGTTTAAGGACTGGATGAAAATTTGTTTTAATAACCGAAAAGCTCTTGTCTGACTTGGTTTTTCAAAAACATGGCCTGAGATGCACACATATGAGAAGAAATTTTATTGTTTAGTCAGAACCTCTTTAATTATTTTCTATAAAGGTAGCAAAACATAATATGTATGGCGGATATTTGTAGCACGGTCAAGGAGAGAAGACAAGCACTAACGGGACAGTAAAACACAAGCAGGTTTGTTTTCTTTACAATCACACGTTTGCTTTTGAGAGCACAAAGATCTTTTAGCCGTACAGTATGTCCAAGTGTTTTGTGAATTGCAGAGCTCTCTGCTCTGTCCAGATGGATTTCACGTTTACATGTAAAATCATCTATGCACATGCATCACAGTTGTTGGGCAGCTTCTTACACATCCCAAGAAAGTCCCATTTTTCTAAACAGATGATATCACATTTGAACGTCTGTTATTTTAGGAACAGCACCACTGCTGGCCCAAGGCAGTCGGATGAGATGCATGTCTCTTGGCTTGCTGTTGATATGAGAACTTACCTCAAACTAACAATGCAATACTAACAGGTTTATGAAGCATTGCATTGCATGCTTGTCTCCACAGGTTGAATATCTGAGCAGAGCAATAGAATCAAATATAAATACATATACTGTATAACAAGCTTTATGCTGATTTACTCAACTAGACATTTTCTACCAGAGTGACATATTTGTACAATAATTTGTTCTCAAACACAAATAGACTTTCAACTACTGTACAAATTCACAATATTGTGAGAAATTAAATGAGTTATGTGATTGATTCTTTGACATATCTTCCTCGAGTCTTATCATGGTAATCATCCTGATGCTTTCCTGTTGGACTATGTTTGCACAGTACTCTACATACTGATATTGTCTGCAGTCACAACTACGATAAAAAGTTTTAAACATGGCGCTTAAAGAGCAAATAGAATATCGTTTGTGCAAGATTTTCAATTCACAGTATTTTAAATGCACGACAGATGTCTAAATTTGCGTTACAACATTTTAGACATATCGGGCATACATTGATTTTTGTGTCAATGTTCTATTAGGGACTCATTTCCTGCTGGCTGAAAGTGGCGTCTGCCAATACTTTCCTGAGGGAATGGTACTTATGTTAAAAACTCAAAAATGCTTCTGAACGAAAACATTTTTCTCCTAACAAATGAGATTGTGTGCGCACAAAGTTTTAAAAGGAACCAATTCAGACCCACATGAGTGATCGTGTAATATTTTCTCAATTAAATTTTCACATCATAGATTACACAAAAAAAATTGTTAGATGTTTTTTAGGAAAGATCAATGCAAATATTTGATTAGTAGCTGTGATATTTTGTGACAATATTATTTATGGGAGTTTGGAGTATCGAGAAACTTGCTAATGCAAGTGAATGAGTTGCGCCATCAGAACCTCTCCACTAATAAATTTGGTGCTTAGAATTCTGACTTTTATTGATATTCTCTTTGAACACTAAAAAAGACTTTCTTATCTCCAAAAGTAAAACTGTGTATCAAAAATCTATATGTAATTATGTCCTCAGTCACAGGTGGCCTGACATATGAACAAATTGTTACTCTTTCAAATTCAAGACAGAACAAAAGCGCAGCACCGTGGAAGAGTGGTTAGCACATTCACCTCATAGTTCAGGACCAAGTTCAATTCCAGCTCACTCTGGCCTTCCTGTGTGGGGTTTACATGTTATCCCCATGCCCACGTGGATTCTCGCTTGTCCTTAGGTGTGATTGCTTGTTTGTCTATGTATGAATGGGAATAAGCGGCTGTAGAAAATGGATGGATGGATGCCTGGCATAATTCCTGTACAGGTCAATGTGCTGAAAAATAAGTATTTATTTATCCATCTATGCATTCTTTTCACTGCTTATCCTCACAAGGTTTGCGGGTGTGCTGAAGGCTTTTCTAGCTGTCTTCGAGCATGAGATGGGATACACCCTTAGCTGGTTGCCAGCCAATTGCAGTGCTCACAAAGCTGAAAAAGCGCATTCGACTCTCCAATACACCGGCGGGCAATTAGCACCCCAAAGGATCTTATTTTTTATGTTCTGGGGTGGTATCCATGTTTTTGTTCCTTTCTTTTTGTGGGTTTGTTTTGTCCTTTCATGCTCTGGGTCTGTGATTTCTTCATAGTTGTTCATGTTTTCAGGTCCCTGTGTGTTAGTCTTGTTAGTTTGATTTTGTCCACCTGTGTTTGTCGGCCTCTTTTCCTGTGATACCCAATCAGCTGCCTCCACCTCGTGCCTCTTGTCCAGATCATCCTTGTTGTCTAATCAGAGTGTCTTGTATCTAGTTGGCTGCAAGCCTCTCAGTTGTTTCAGGGTCTTTGTGACCCCTTCGTAATAGCCTTGCATTACATTCCTGATGTTCTTGAGTCCCATATGCATGTTTTCGGTATTAGGTTTATTTCTTGGTTTTGTATGTTACTTTGTATTCTGTTTTGGAAATTGCTTTCCATTTTCTCCTAATTAAATTATTATTTTGAGTGCATCAGCTTCCCTGATTCCCTGCGTTTAGGTTTACTTCCCTTATGTCCTCTCCACCCTCGATGGAACCTAACAATACCTACCTACCATGCAACTTTTTGGAATGTTATTTATTGATTAATACGCCAGTTACATTAATAGCTACTGGGTTTTGCACGATTAGGAATACAAAAACAAAAAAGGTTAACTTAAGTTACCAAAGAAAAAAAACCTGCAATCCTGGTGTCATTGTTAAAATGAACCATATTGTTTTCTCCCCCTTATATGTTAATATTCTTTAGTTTAATTTTATAACCCCAAAGTGTCATGTTTCTGACCTGTGTAAATTATATCTCAGTAAGAAAGAGGTATATAATCACCCGGGAGCATATAATATTATTATTTCATATCCAGCTCTTTATCATTCACATAGATGTATACTCCTAGGGTGACAACATATCTGCATATAAATTGTTTTCAAATTGCTTCAACTTAGTGATTAAGGCCTCTAAGTACTAATTCTGACTGTTTAATCAAAGATCACAACTAGTGTACCTTCTTAAAGGCACTCTAGCATATCTCTGGGTAAAGTCCCATGTGTAAAAAGAGGCTGATTGGATAGCTGATTTTGATAGCTCAATCTATATATCTATATATATATATATATATATATATATATATATATATATGATTATTATTACTATATTAACCATGGCTCTGCTCATTAACATACAGTGTGATCCTAAAGTCTCAGCAATGCAAAGAAAGGGTTTTATAGACTTGTACTTCAAAACTCTTATTTTTGATATTATCATCCAAAATTACTTTCAACACCATGTCATCCACACAACATTTGTAAAGTGCTTCAATTGATTTTCTCTTCCTTTTGGTACATTTTACAAACTGGTCTCTAGCAAAATAGATCATCAGGTTCAATGCATGATGAAGTCCAAATTTCTTTCTTCAGATGTTCTGTGTCACAGGAATTTACTAACTGTTCACCTTTAGGAAAGTGCTTACATTCTTGCCTCAGGGGTTTCATTTTGTGCTTTGACCATTCTCCACACTGTTTTAAAATAAGTGCTATGATTTATTTTCGGTAATTTTTGAAAAGGAACTCAGTGCTTGACAAGTAGATTTGGTTTAGTGCATCTGAACCGAGAACAAAAGCGTTTGTTTTATAAGTGGGCTTCTCCCCTATCTGACTGTAATGTGACAATATTTCTGATCCTCGGCCAGTCAGAAGCAACTGTTCTCGGCAGCCATTTAGAATAACAAACCTTTCAGCAGGCCAGAAGGCTCAAACTAAATTTCCCGGAGCATGAAATACACTTGGCTTATGATTGGGCTACAGTGCTGTCAGAAGCACATATTGGTTCTATAATGTAAGGCTACTGTGCAAGATGCCAAGGAAGATCCCTGGAGTGTTCCAGACCTGGGCAAGAACCAATTAAAAAAAAAAAAGCTCAAGCACACTCAGCTCACGGTGACTTGAGCTCTAAATGTTGGAGTATGTTGTAATTGTTGTACTGGAAACTGCTGTTTCATCACAGAAAATAATCAATACCTCCTCACCTAATATGTCTTGTTGCATATTTAAACGAAGTGTGTGTTAATGTTCTCGGAAAACTAGTTCAAGGAAGTCTAAATTTTTCATTTCTGCACTGCACTTGACTGCATTTTTTATGGCAAGTAAAGAAATTGCTTCAGTATCATATAGGCAAGAAAAATTAAAAACAAAAGTCCTGACACGATGATAACATGGGATTGATTTTCAATTGCAGCGTGACCTGCACTGTGACTTAGTGGTTTGCACTTCTGCCTGGCAGTTCAGAGGTTCAGGGCTCAAATCTCAGCTGTGTTCTCAAGTACTCTGGCTTCCTACTAGAGCTCCCAAAGCCCACCTGTTTGGCCAATAAAGACATAACCCTTGTGCATGAGTGTCCATTTTTCGGACAAGTCCTTCCACATTCCACTCTCCGTATTTTAACCAAGGGTTGGCACTTTCCTGGAGTGTGATAGCTAACTTTGTCCATTTCAAAGTTTGATATGATGCCACCATCTGGGTGAAATTTCTGGTGTTTTCTTTCAATGGTTTCCCTTTGAGGCAAAATGCCTTTGATGTAAAGATCAAATGATTGACCCAAATACTGCAAAAGAGTCAAATGGTATGAATGGTTGCTTATCTATATGTGATCTGAGATTGACTAGTGCAATGTACACCACCGGTCGACACAAATTAGCAGATATAGGCTCCAGGCAGTTAGTTGCAGGGCAAGTATAGCGACTAACAACATTTCACAATCACACTACTATTGCGTGGGAAGTGAGCCCACCCTGCCTGGAACAATCAGCCCAATGTGTCACTATACGTCCTATGAACTTCATGGAAAAGAAAAAAGTTTAAAGAGAATTTATTTTTGGAGGAGAGTAAAAGATACATCAATAACAAATCATCTAGTTCTAAATGAACACTTTTAGTCACAACAAATTGATGACGCATCATTACATCCATGGACTGCATGTATTTTTCAGTGAGATTAAATGTGTGCGACCGCTTTGAATTCCGGAGGGATCCGATGCGATCAATCCAGTACTTTTATGCGATGGATCATAAATTGGTCTGACTTATCAAGCATGGAGTCTCTGGAGAACACTGACAATTTGTGGCTGCAGAGGAACACCCATCCCCACCTCATCTGGATTAGACTACCATGAAGGAAAAGAACCTTGCATTTAATGAAGGTAGATCATGCTTTTTGTACTTGATGTTGAAACATGCACCTTAGAGTTAAGATAAGCTGTACACTCTTTCACGTTGTGAAAATCTTCGAAAAATGTCTTGAAAAATGTTCATGTAAAAGCTCGTAACATAAAGGCAAGCGCCTTGTTGTGGGCTCTTTTGGATGGATTGATGTCAGGGCTCATTTTCAGCCGATTTTACGAAACAAAACTATAGACAGGTGATAAATGGCTGCTTTTTTCATGTACATGTTTGCAGCTCACGTCGTTATCAATTTCAATCTGTAAGAAATTGGGTTGATACATTTCAGGAAGAAAGCATGCATTCCTCTCTTTTTGGTGTTTAGGAAAAGGCGGACGGTGAGAAAAGTTGGAGGCGAAAATGCTCAGAGTTCATACTGTATTAACATAAGTCCCATCGTGGTGAGAGAGTTCTGTTCAAAACAGCAAGAGCAGAGAAGACAGAAGCATGATAAGGTAGTATGAGGCTGCCAAATGACTGACTCGCCCTTTTAGAGACTCCTGGTTGAGCTCTCCTTGGATGTGGGAGCCATGCGGGGACTCCGTGGATAATGCGTGACTGTCGCGGTTGGAGCACATGTCATAGAGGTTTCCCGAGAATTGCATCTTCTTTGATTCTTGCCGGAGAGACTCCCAGACGGTCGCTGCTTCCTCTGGACAACCGGCCATCGCCACGTTGGCGCAGGCGTGAAACTCATCCCATGACCTGAGGAGGAAAAGAAAACCGGGAAGAAGTTTGAAACAATTGCCACCATGTGTCTCGTGGGGCTGTTGTCGACTTTTGCATTTTTATGTTAGATATAGTTTTGACCGTTTTTCAAATGACACAAAAAAAAAAAAAATTAGGTGCAACAAAACCTCCTTGACTTCTAAAGTGATGATAACACTACATCTAAAAATAATAAAATGTCTACTTAAGTAATCCTATTATTCATAAAATTAAACTATACCCCTGCAAGCATCCAAAAATACTAAGCAAAAGCAACATCTGTTTTGTCATCATTGCATGTGTATCATGCAATCAGCCTGAATACGCTAATTTCAAAATTGTTTTACAAAGTAAAATACATATTAACAAAATAACAGCCAACCATCAACCTAATTATATAAATATCTACAATACCAATCATAAGTTGAGTAACACCTTCAGATTTAGAAGGGATCTAAATTATTAACTCAAAATTCAAAGTTTGACCTGAAAGTCATTTCAGTCATAAAGTGGCATCCTTCTCTTCCAACTTTTTGAAAACGTTTTGTTTTATTTATTTATTTATTTTTTGGGGGCATAAATCGCACTCCATATGGGTCTTGTATTTCAAGCACCAAGATCCCCAAAAAACTGTGACAGTGTTGTCTTGAATGTAAAGCAAGCCATAAACTCCCTAACATGGTTAAGGATTTGGTCCAAAATCCCAGAAAGGTTGTCATTATTCCAATGTGGTGTAAGAGTGTATCATGCTTACTTGTTTTACGAGTATGCTGCATGTAACTTTTTGCATTTCCAAAAAAATATGAGACCTGCATTAAAAAGTAATCTGTGTAGGTCACAACAGCGAGTTGCCACACAAATCCCCATCGAATCATGCTTTTATTCGGCGTCTGTAAAGTTAAGACTTGAATATCATCTTTTTCTTTTATGGTGATTTATTTTCACATTAGATCTGTTGAACACAAAACCTCAGCAGAAAGACCAACAAATCCACTCAATGAAAAAGGGGGGGAAAACAGGTGGATGAATAAGAGTCCACTCATTAAAAACGGCATCTTTATACAGGCGCAATGCAGTGTTAGAGCTGAAGTTCATGTCCTGCATAATACACACAAATGCCACAGTCGATGTACAGAATTTCAAAAATATCAAGGCACCGTTCCTTTAAATGTTCTCTGGTTTGTTGGGATAACACACAGAAATTACACTTAACAACAATATAAAGTATCCAGTGGTCAGCTTGTATACCAGAGTAAATGATCAGTGCCCACAAAATAACACACAGCCATTAACGTCTAGACTAGAGAGTTGGCAACAAATGAGTACACCCTTAAGGTAAAATGAGGCACCATAGTGAACTTTCAGTCACCAAGATGAAAGATTGTGAGAGCGATAACATCATATTTAACACGCCCCATACGGTGTAATACTAATAAGTCACATGACACTTGGGGAGGAAAATGTCAAGCTGGGCCTCAACTGGGCTGCTTTTTGCACATGGCTTATAGTTCTACCATTTTCAACATCACTTATCCTGACCAGGGTCATGGGGTACAAACTGCCATTTCTTTTCTGCCGCCCCATGAATAAACATAACAAAATATTTACAAAAATGTGGGAGGTGTACTCACTTTTGTGAAATAATGTAGCAGGAACTAAAATACAGTAAAGCTTTTTTAAAGCAAAATCTTCCAAATGCACTTCCACCTAATCACTTTCATGTGTAAGTACTTTAATTATCCTTATCCCCCAGTGCAAAAAATATGCAAACAAATGATAATGAAAGCAAAATTGAGAGGAAGTATAGGTTGTTAATCTCAGTAATATGAAATGAAGGCAGAAATACACATCACTGCACCAGTTTGTCGGCAGTGGGTGATGAACAAACAGATATTTGGTTGTCTATGGTGGCATAGAGTGAGCTCACACCTTAACTATTCTCAAGTGAGTGATCCGACAAACAGTAACCAGATTAGCATGAAAACATACGATGAGAATAGGTCCAGAAGAGTTCCGACCGACACGGAAACGCCGATATGCTATTGGTCTTATACGGTCACAGTCACGGTCTCAGTCACGGAGATGCCGATATGCTATTGGTCGATTAAAGTTACAGTCACGGACTCAGTCACGGAGATGCCGATATGCTATTGGTCGATTAAGGTCAAAGTCCCGGTCTCAGTCACGGAGATGCCGATATGCTATTGGCCGGCGTCACGTCAATCACAGAAATGCCGATATGCTATTGGCCGAACGCCTTCATCTAGCTTGATGGCACAGCTGGTCGGTGTGTTGTGAAGACTTTGCAAACTATATCTGTTAGACATGGCTTCTAAAATTGCTAGTGGCTGTAAAGGAAGAAGTAATAGGATGATGACAATAGAAACCGAGCAGGAGATAATAAAAAAATACAAAGGAGGCGCACGCATAGTTAATCTTGCTCGTGAGTATGGCCGTAACCGCTCGGCAATCTTCTTAGGGCAAGACTTATCTTGCCAGGGGACGGTCCTTGGTCAACAATAAAATGGAGAGGCTTCTTCTATTATGGATTAAAGAGAAGGAAATCGCCGGTGATATGTTCTCGTTTGAGAAAAGTTCTACTTTAAGAAAATAAATCAATAAATTCTGCGGGTTGGTCTCTGCTCCCCTCCGCCTCCACCCAGCTCAAGTCACGTTGCCCCAAAGGTAAATGTCATTTTTCCTTTGTGTATTTATGTTATTTAATTTAACTGTACAGTAAATTATGTTACAAATTTTTAATATGTGTATAAAGTCGTGATGTTTTTACCTAAGGTTTTTGCACGCGTTGCACGCATTCACGAATTAACATAGGTTTGGATTGCCCGTCATACGAGCAATTCGAGTTACGAGCATAGCCGCTGAACGGCTTAAGTTCGTAACACGGGGGCCCATCACTGATGTTCTTCTTTCACAATACCGGTAGTTTGGTTCAAAAACTAAGCAGCCATTGTTGTTTAACAAAACTATTTACATATGATCGCATCCGTGCAGCCCATGCCAAACACAGGTTTGCATGGTCAACATGTAATTTATTCACAAATTAAGTACCTCAACTTGTTAGTCTCTTTAACATCATATGCAAATGTGTATACTATGCTACTTTTCTTAGTAGGTCCATCTATTTGGCGTATGTGGCATATATATACTGTATATCATAATAGTTTTCCTCAATACTCCTGGTGCTATGATAGGAGCTTGTCTGAAGTCTTTTGATCCTACATTTGGCAAATTTGTCAAAGAGATAATTATTCATAGCGCTATTCATAAAACTAATCAAAGCTTGTCTGCACTGGCAAACAAACTGCTGAACTTATTGATTTGACATCACAGAGATAGTTAATATCTATTCATTCTCTTTGCCAGATGAAGAGGAATTGTGCAATAAATTCTCATCAGGAACTGTAAAGAATTTTGATGTGTCTGGTAACAGGTGATTGTGTAATGACTTTAGCTAGTGCTAAATTTTACTTTGGAGGTGATTCTAAAGCACAAAGTCAATACAGTCACTATTATCCAACCTTTTTGCTGCATCCTGGTGTTGTCCAAGTACAGTAAAATGTGTATCCCTTGTTCTGCAACTTGAGTTGACATGCAGCTGTTCTGATTCTTAATAAATAAATTGATAAAAGTGTTTCCACGCAGTTCCTGCATTGTGCTCTTGGACTAGTCATTGCTGGTTGGTGCGATGAATGTCCTACTCTTTGGTCTTTGAACATGCCTCTGGTCAGCTGCAGCGTACAGTATTCACTTCCATTTGCTTTTCACACAGCTGTCGATCATTTTTTGAGACCCACATTGGAATTGCATGGCCAGAATCGCAGAGCTTCCTACGGTCTGACATATCCAATGATTCTTCTTATGACACTACGAGAAACAGGAATTACCGTATTTCTATAAGTACAAGTCAACTTCACTTAAAAGTAGACCCCCCCCCCCCCCCCCCCCCTTCCCCCCTTCCTTTAAAATTCCAATCTGGATGACTTTTACATAATCACGAGTATAAGTCTGGCCTTGACTTTAGTAGTTACCTAGACCATGGCTGTCCAATTAAAACACTTGTGTATTATTAAAATGATGACATTTAGTTATTTTTAGGGACATTTCTACATGGGGAAACATATTGTTGCGGTTATGGGAGGAGGGGGCGGGATGGAAACAAGACAAGTCCAATTTGTTCAAAAAGAGCTCTTCGAAAATGATTTGCTGGTCATCTTTCTTGGGATATTATCCCACACTTTCTTTATCTAAGTGACGATTGTTGCGAGATCAGAGCTTGGAACGTTGCCCTTCGCTGTTTCTCCCCCCACGTGCCGACATCCTTGCTGGCTTAATCAAACAGTCAAGGGCTGAAGGAAACAAGTCAAGCCGTCTTTTTTTTTTTCATAATGCATCAAAGACTGCCAAAAAGCCTCATTGTTGACAAAAAAGAGGCAATGAGGCGGCGCTTGACGAAAGTGTATGTCAAATTGCGCTAAAATTGATGCATACTATATTAATTTAGAGGTATGTATAATCATCTAACCCTTGTAAATGACATATTACTTATTTTGCATTTAAATTAATGTTATTCAAACACAGACGTAGAAAAAAAATAGTCTGTTTTGAGTGATGCGGTTATAAGATAACCCCCTTAAAATGGAGGTTGAAAAACTCGACTTTTACCCCGAGAAGTTCGATAGTTCTAATTCCGATATGCCACGAATATGAAAAAAGTAAACAGCTAACTCTCCTAAACCAATATATAAATTGATATGACAACTGTGTGACTGAAAACTGTTCATTTGTGTAAGAAACTGGCTTGCTGGGTGGACTAAAATGACAAGACTTCGGGACAAAACAATGGGGCTAGCAAAATTTTAGACTCAGGACACAATTCTAAGACTAGGACTGTTTTGGTTAAACGTGACCATCTGGTCACCCTAATTGTGTGAGCCAAATACAGGAGACAGGGAGCACAACAGGCATCCGGAATCGATTGCGTGGAAGATAATTTGCCGTCTTTTGATGTCATTAACGTCATCTCAGTGAGATGTTGTTGGTAAGATGTAACATTTGTCAAAGTTGAAAGTATAATAAAAGTATACCTACCCGCTATATGGATGGATCTAAATTTGCGAAAACGAGGCCAAATAAAACATTTATCCTGCATCCATGCTCGGAGTACTCTAGAAGGTTATTGACAAATTCATCACAGAATGTTTGTCTCTCATGAGGAGTCAGTGACAGTTCGCACAAGTTACCAGACTGAAAGGCCATACTTCACATACGCTGCATGGTGTTGAAATAGGACCATGTTAAAACCATTTGTGTGGTAGTACTCAGTTTTTGTGTAGAAAAAAAAAAAAAAGCTGGGCTTGACTGACACGGGCAAAATGATTAAAGGATTTAATTTGGCTGTTGCGCTTCTTCGAAATCAACACACTCACTGCAGCATGCGATTTACAGCAACTCAGGTCCCAGAGAGTACAATAACACGGAAAACAACATTTTGGATGTGTATGGCAATATTTTAAAAAGAGATGAAGAGCAGAGTGGAACGCCATCAAACTGATCTATTGACAGCCGACTTCAGTAGTGCTAGTTTTTTATTTAAACACAGTAACCTTCAAGCTGTATCTTGTGAGCTCAGCCTGTCTGCCTACAAATGGCTGTTAATGCATCCTAACACAATGTTGGCTATCCTCTCCCAGAGGAAAAATGGCAGAGTGATGATGAGAGAAAGTGAGGGCCAGAGAGAAGGGAGGATTTAGTCAGGAAAACTGAAGCAGATGGTTCTGATAGAAAAAAAATAAAGAATGACACAAAACACTCAAAACCTAAGGCATTTAAACACCTTCCGTGGAGATTAGCGCCAATGAAAATCACATTTTAAGATCATTAACGTGACAGAGTGATATTTGTTCACTTGTTACAACACAAATAAGCAACAAATTAAGCAGTCAACAGCATAATTAGGCATTTATAATTATAATTAGGCATCTACTGTACCTGGTGGTTTGGTTTCAAACAACTTCTCTGAAGTGGAGATGATGGTGTGTGTTAAATGGAAGCAAGATGCATAAAACATTTTTTTTTATCTTTTGCACGCTGAGTCACAAGTGATAAGAAAAGAAGTTTTGCAGCTGTTCCACTTAAAGTTAATGAGAGCCTTTTAATTCAGACTCCAAACTACATTGGCTTGCAAAAGAATGCATTCTTTTTCATACTCATTCAGCTTTTATCATCGCATCCACAGATGTGCACAAACAGTATTTTATCTTTATTTAATGCCATCAACCAATACAGTGATGCATAACTGCAAAGTGAAAAAGATGTCATGTCTGTTTTTTTATGTCATACAATGGTAAAAAAATAGTGTGCCAAACTATTCACCCCCTTAACTTTTATAGTCTCTAATAAAATTGACAGCAAACAATTCTCTTCAAGTCACATTATAAAAATGCTTGTAGTTAGAAGAGTTCATGGAGAATTTGAAGATTTCTTCCTCCCCAAAAACTTACTAAAATATATACTATATACTATAGTGCTCTCTTGCACATAATAAACATTATTTACATGTAATTTGCATATACATCATGTTGTTTTTGTTTCCTATGAACTAACCTTCAGTATGGCTCCCAAAAAACTGAACATTGCAAGTGACCGTGTTGTTAAAGGTAATTATGTACTGTATGTCAAATACATAACAAGAGGATTTGATTGGACAGAATTTGTCGAAACTACTGCCACCTAGCAGCTTGGCATGCTTGTGAATGAATAAAACTGCATTATGCGGACTCGTGTAACAGCAATTGTTTGTTAATAAAGCTGTGCGGATGCAATTTTTTACACATGGAGATGGGAGAATTATCTGGGTTTAAATCGCTCTGGTTACATGTAGACAAGGCCCAAGTTATACTGTATACCATAATTTTGACAGCCCGGCCCACTTCAGAATAGAGTTCTCCTTTGCTAAATAGTTTGACACTCCTGCTCTAAATCGCTGTAGAAATGCATTAATTGAATGCATCAATATGATTATTATCATCTTTGATTGTATTTTTTTTTAAATCACCCCGCTGGCCACAGAACTGTTATTGAGTGGAGGAGAGCACACACTGATATGAACGATCAGACTGCTCTCCAATTAGCCCACTTCACAGATTTGTGATCTCCCCAGCCAATTTTAAATCATCCACCAGCGGAGGTCTCCGGGCAGTTACTTATAAACGTACTTTGCGCACTTCGATCTCCTTCATGGTCTCCAATAAATGCCATGTCAAAGACTGGGATCTCGCACACGGATTTAAAAGGAATGAAAAGAACTCCTCACATTGGCTGAAAAACGAACCCACTGTGTTCACGTCATTACAACTATATACCTGTTTTTAACGGTTCATGTATGCAGAAATACCAAAACCAACACAATGCACCAGGTTAGACCATGCTACCTCAGACATAATATAGAGCCCATAGTAAATGTGGTAAGTTACTGCAAAACGGGAATGCATTATTTATTACTTATTATTTTTACTTATTAATACCATTTCATAGTAATTAGTTACATTACAATATTAGTGTATTTGAAATGTAACACATTACACTACTATTGCATTACTTTTATATTACCGTAATTTCCGCACTATAAGGCGCACCGGATTATAAGGCGCACCCTCAATTAATGACATATTTTAAAATGTTTTCCATATATGAGGCGCAGCGGAATATAAGGCGCACCCTCAATTAATGACATATTTTAAAACTTTTTCAATCACAATATAGTAATACTCAAAGTAATAACAATAATAACTCAAATAATAACTCTAAACTCTCAATAGCATTATAACTCAATGTCAAAATGACCAAACAGGTAATAAGGTAAACAGGTAAAGCTTACTTTATCAGTTCATTCCCCATCTACGGATCCCAATCTCAATATCGATCCATATATAAGGCGCACCTGATTATAAGGCGCACCATCAGCTTTTAAAAACAAAATCAAGGCTTTTAGGTGCGCCTTATAGTGCGGAAAATACGGTACTCTCACCACCATACCTGGAAATATGGATTTGCCTTTCTAAATTGCCATTCAAAAGCATCTTTACGTGGCAATGACTGAAAATCATTTATTCTTGTCTTGAATCTCATTTGGAATGTGCAGGTCCACCAAGGGTAGTGTACATAAAAATAAGAAGTGATGTTTGGAAAGGTTTCTCTTTTCAGATGTCATTAGGGGGACTCGCTTCTTGTCACATACACACATCAACATGCACCTGTACACAGAGTATGTGTGACTTCAAACTAAGAGTCACGCATGCAAACACGCACACACATTTGGAATAGGTCCAGGTCTTAAAGATTCCAGCAGTCTGCCACTGTTTCAGGGAGGACGGTTGCCTCCTTGTTATGGGAGGAGCAGCAGATGGAAGTGTTGAGTGTAAAGGTGTTGATTTTTACATCGGCCCTGCCTGCCTGTTTTCTCATTCAAGTGTGTGTGCTTCTGTGTGTGTATGTTGGATTGAAGTCACAGGTGGTGCACAAACAGCAGAATCACTGCGAGGACACTTAACAGACAAGCATCTGCTTCCAACAAGACTAAAACCTCAAGAGAGTTCTGCTCTACTGCTGCTAACATCCTACTCCTGTCATTGGAAAACTTCTAAACCCCTGTTCTGAGCTTTCTTGTTGCACTTACTTTCCTCAATTGTGGAACTGTCACCAGAAAGGTGCAAAAGGGATATCAGTAAATGTGAGGAGTAGTTTATTTAATATTGTATTGTGCTTCAGAACTATTTAAACCTTTCATTTGAATGGTAGTCATAGATTGTGTCTTCATTTTAGTGGTAGTCTCTGATTGCGTGATCACTTGCCTGACTTTTGCATTGACCACATGGGTACAAGTCACACTTGGGAACAGTGCAAATGTGAATGTGAAAGGTTGTCTGTTGCTACATGTGTCCTAAAATTGAGTGGTGACCATTGTCCAGGTGGTCGTCCGCCATTTGCCCAACATCAATTGGAAAAAGCTCAAAAGCGACTGCGGCCCTGAACAGTTTAAGCGTTATAGAAAATAGATGGATTTCAATATTTAATCTAGTTTGCCTCAGGAAACATACAAACTACTAAATTTTTATTGCTCGGGTGCCAGATTCTGCTTCAAAGAGGAGTAGTCTAATTGGCCATTGTGTAAAAACATTTGCTGTTTGTTTCTGAATTCATGGTTTGAGCATGGTTTTTGAATGATTAAGTTAATAACTCATTTCAAGTACCTTTTCATGATAAAATCATACGTATTAAAACAATAAAAAACCTGAAATATTTTAGTTGGTGTGCAAAGAATTTAAAATATATGAAAGTTGAATTTTTATCATCACATTATGGAAAACAATGAACTTTATATCGCAATATGCAAAATATTTAGTAGGACTGTGTGTGTGCGTGTATGCGCGTGTGTGGGTGTGTGCGTGTGTGTGTAAATGATGTCATCAGAATACGCTCAGCGATAATGTCATAATTGTATCCATATGCAAAGTTTTTTCCATCAAACTGTTTCGGTCAGCACAGCTTAAAGAGAATGTGAATACACATTAAGAAGTAATTGTTCAATGGTTCGCAATACAATTCTGAATTTTATTATGTTTTACAATTGCCATTCCAGTTAGAGAGTAACCTTTAAGCTATATAACTGTGTCTTGTTGCAACATAAAAACTATTTTTCATCAGTACCTCTCCCGTTCTTTCTTAAGCACAGCAAAAGGTCACTGTTTAATTCCATTGTGCATCCTTAGCCCCTTATATTTCCTTTTTACCTCTCCTGATACACAGCCACCAAGAAAGATTATAACTGCACAATACCTATTGTGAAGATGAGGAATAAAAGCAAAGCTGCACTCCTGGGATGCCTCTGACAATGCTGCAGCCTTGGCCTAGATGCAGAATGCACTTTCTTAGTGAGTGTACACTTACAGTGGCTCAACATGTGTGTGTTCATTACATCTGTCTCTGAAAGAAACATGGAACACTTCAGAAGGAAGGATGCAAATGTGTAAAATAGATGCAATAGGAAACAAGGACAAATAAGTACAAGAGAACGAATATTCTGAGCGAGAAAGACATTTTATGGTAGGAACATTAGGAGAACAGCTTGGGGGAAAACATGAATGTGGACAAGTGGGTTGTGTGAGTGCTTTAACACCTCTGTCATTACATTAGGCCCACTCCGGCTAAGGTGGCTGAGTTTCAGGATAAGTGCTTTAATTGGTACCTCAAGGAATAGAACCAACTGAACAATAGTGAAGGGGTGCGATACGGGTGGGCTGCAGGGTCACGGTAACTCACGACTACTTTCTAAAATCAGCTTTTTGAAGATATTTTTGCTCGTAAGGAAGCAGTGTGAACCATTCCATTAACCACTCTTTCCACCACACAATTCACAACATTGATCCCCGGGTTTGTTTGATGGATGATAAGTAATCCGTACATTAATCACAGGATATCTTTGGTCAACTGACAGCAATTTAGGTTCATCATTATTTTAATCACGGGTCAAATGGCCCTTAAATGTCATACAGTTAAGATGTATACCAAAATCCATCCATTCATTTTTTTTCTCGCTTATCCCGGTACAGGTTGCATGGACAGCAAGCCAAGCAGACAAATGCAGACTTCCTTCACCCCACTTCATCTGGCTCTTCTGAGGGATTTCGAGACCTTCTCTGGCCAGCCTCAGGAACAGTTTCACCAACATGTTTTGAGGACCGTGTTTCTCGGGGTGTCTTCCCTGTGGTACATGTCCAGAACACCTCGCCAGGGAGGCATCATGATGCTTGAGCAACCTCGGCTGTTTCCTTTTCATGTGGCATGACAATGGCTCGATTTTAAAGCTTTGTTTATGCTTGACACATGAGAGTTCAGAATCTCTCCGGCACAATTTGTGCAGCATTTTACACTCTGTGCGGCTCACCCCGTAGTTAGCCGATATTCTCCCAAACTATAGGGGGATTTGAAAGCATCTACGGCATATGAAAAACACAACACTATACCAGAAGTAGAGAATCCCAATTTTTACACCAAGATCATGCTGACACTGGCTTGCCCACACCAAGTGGAAGAACGCTTGTTGTCAACTACTGCCAAATAGGAAACCTATATAAAAAGTTAAATATGAATATTAATGAATGAATTACATTAAACAGGAATTTACTACACTAAGTGAAATATAATATGCTGACCAAAGTGTGAGACCAATGCAAGGACGAGCAATCCTAATCAGTTGTTGACAACATTTTGGTCACAGTGGTCTTTATCTGCCAAATTATATCGGCAAACCCCCGCCAGCAGTAGTTTGTCGACTATGTTTTACGTATGGGAGTTTCAGCGCGGTTAAGAACCTACCGGTGTTACACTTCCAGGTGACTGAGATTTTCACTTGATGTATCTCTATGGGAGAGCCAGAAAATCGGTGTCTTAGTTCTAGAGATTGGTCTTGGTCTCAACACCAACTTTTAAAGGCCCCAGTGTCATCTTGTAATGAAGGCATTTTTACTCTACCTTGTCTCTGTCTCGGACTACTCAGATAACTACAATACTTCTACTATTACAGTGTTCCCTCATTTTTCATAGTAAATTTGGACTGGAAACCCCCTGCAATAAGTGAAATCGCAAAGTCAGATTGGCTGCATGCCAGAAATTGTACATAGATACATAAAGTGTTTAATAAAACCTTACCTATCGTTCTTCTCCATGACCAGTGATCTCCTAACTGTAGAATGGAGTTTGAACAGGCATGTGTTTCTTTTCAGGCAAAAACGTAATCTTCTTTTACAACATACAGCCCACCAGAGCTTTGTAAGCGACTGCTATCTCTCCCTGAGTTTCCGCAGCCCCGAGCCCCACTGGACCACCATTCCAAACTTCTTAAAGGGCCAGGCTTAGGATGAATTCATTCCTGTTGCCATAATCGGGAGACACAGGGGATTCTCTCTCCAGAGCTGAAATTGCCCTCAGGGGTTGCAGCCATCGCATGTTGACTAAACTGGAGCGCGTACCAACAAAAGACAACGGGGAGTTCTCAATGCAGCAGTTATAAAGCCCCCACATGCATGTCCACACACACACACACACACACACACACACACACACACACACACACACACACACACGCACACACACACACACACACGCACACACACACAGCTCACCTGTAACAATTATGAAGAGGTTCAAGTTGTTGCCAAGTCGTCACTGTTAATTATTTTGGGTCAAATCTGTAAAATGGTGATTAGTTGAGTTTTAAGTGCATTAAGTGCCTATTTTGTGACAGAACATGTGCAAATATTAACAGGCTATTGTGCTATGTTGAAATCACCTGCAAAAAATTATATTGCCATGCTCATTCATGAGGGTTTTTGTCACTGGGTGTTTATGCTGGCATTTCACTTATTCACTTGATTTACACAAGGCAAGGAGCTTCGCTAGTGCTATATTAAGACCGATTGTGAACATTTGATCCGCCACAATCTAGGCTTGTCGTTGCTGGATGTTAATGCCAGCATTTAGCCTGTTCCCTTAATACACACAAGGATGGGAGCTTTGCTTAGTTGTGCAATTTACAGTGGCTCGGGAAAAGAGAGCACTGGTGAGAATTTTCACTTCTTTTTTGTAACACTGGTGGCGCTTGCTTGACAGAAAAAAAAAGGTTCCAATGTCGCAATGAAGTGGCTGATATTGTGCTAAATATTTTGGTTATTATTGCAATATCACTATCAAGCTGTTTAAAAAAAAAAGGGAAGTAATTAATGTACATGCCAGGTATCCCAAGTTCCTCCTCCACCATTCTACAAGCCAGGTGAGTGTGCTTATGTGGCCAGTGGTGAGGCCGTCAGGGCCAGCAAGGCCTTTTCGGCGAGCCTAAAATAACCTGATATTATCATAACTATAATAAACTATAATCATTGTAATAACTATAAAGCCAATTTCATTTTACATTTATTTTTATTTTGTTCATATATATATATATATATATATATATATATATATATATATATATATATATATATATATTCTGTTCTTTTCGTGTCATTTTATAGCCAGTTACCCTCCTTGCAATGCTGTAGTTTTACCGTATTTTTCAGACTATAAATTGTAACATTTTCCTCATGTTTTAAGCCCTGCAGATTATAGTCCAGTGCGCCTTATCTGTGTTTTTTTTTTTGTTTGTTTGTTTGTTTTGTTTTTTTATTTTTTTGGGCTAGCCACCAGCAAGCAAATGTGTGTACCTGTTCAAGGTGTCAATTTATGGAACAACTATCAAATAGAACTAAAAAGATGTGATTCAATGACTGTGTTCAAAAAGAGTTAAAACAATATATTTTGAAAAAAATATATGTCTAAATTAATCAGAGAATGTATAAAATTTTGGGTAAATTCGTGATGTGTAAATTTTATGTACAGTACACAGTATATGTGATTTTATTTATGTATTTATGTTAGTATATGAATTATGTAGAATGTGTCATTATGTTCACTAAAATAAACTATCAAACAAAGGGAGGTAAAAAAAGATGCTATTGAAGTATTGATTTTGATTTTGAACTTCTATTTAACTAACAGATCCATCCATCCATTTTCTATAAATATGTTGTGACTAAACATGCAGGCATGTTCAGTCTGTAAAAGAGAGGATATTGTTCTTGGCAGAAAATTACAAAAAAAAAAAAAAAAACTACAAAAAAATCATAAAACTTCATATACCATCTTATTGCATAAAGATCTGATGTTATTACTTACTTGTTGGCTTATAGTCCAGTGCGGCTTATCCGGGACAAAAATCTTTTTTTTTTGCTCATATTTTGCTCCTGCGGCTTATATACCAGTGCGCCTTATAGACCGGAAAATACTGTATGTTATAGTTTTTAGCCAATTGGAATTCAGCTAACTTGTGTCGCTATGCTGTGTGAAATCTGCTTTCGTCATAGGCTAGGGCATAAGCTTCAACAGGGTGCGGGCATCTGCGCAAGCGCATCTAGATATGTTAGTGGCCCTAATGCTTAAATAGACAGCTGCAATAGTCAATCGAACCATAAGTTCGCCATCTAGAGGCCTCAAGTTGAACATGATGTGACAGGATGCTCACTGCACAAAGGCGGTTTGATATTGATCCACCATGTTTGATGTTGGAAGTAATTAAATAAGTTATTTACAAAAAAGAAAAAAACGTGTTGCTCAACCATAACCTAAAGGCAACCATGAGGCATAGTGTACATCGAAGCCAGATCGGCGGACATTTAGCAGGAAATTCAAATCTACTCCCCTTTTTTTTTTTTTTTTAACCCACAATGGCTTAAGAAGAACAAAATAGAAATTGCACCGACATGACTTTCACCAGTGGCGTCCATGTCAATACAAAAGGATTTATTATTAAAAATTTTGTATTTTGTATTTTGTATTAAAAGAAGTGGGATACACGTGTTCTTGTGAATCAAGATTTGATGTATTTTTTTTCACCTTTAATATGTTTTCGTAATTTTAGTGTGTTCACATTCATCCATCCATTTTCTATAGCCGCTTATACCCACAGAGGTCGCAGGCTTGCTGGCGCCTCTCTCAGCTGGCTTCAGGCAGTAGGCGGGGGAAACCCTGAACCGGTTGCCAGCCAATCGCAGGGCACACAGAGACAAACGACCAATCACGTGCCCAATCACACCTAAGGACAATTTCGTATGTCCAATTCACCTGCCATGCATGTTTTTGGTTAGTGGGAGGAAGCCAGAGTGCCCGGAGAGAACCCACGCGGGCTCTGGGAGAACATGCAAACTCCACACAGGAAGGCCGGAGCCAGGTGGATTTGAACCGGGACCTTTGAACTTTGAGGCGGACGTGCTATTCACTGCGCCATCGAGCCGCCCTGTTCACATTCAATTAGTAGTAAAAAAAATAACAATAAAATGCTGTTCTTATATTAAAGTGTGATTTGTAATTTAGCGTACAGTCTTGTTAAAGATTGCCTGCTTTTGGTGACAAGTTCTGTCTGGGTTTTTCCTGTAGTGGCTTTATTTCGTGGAGTTTGACTTACTACTGTATTTTGCTTTTGAGTTCATGTTGTTTTTCCCTGGCGTCTGTCATTAGTGTATTTTGTGTCACCTGTCATGAGCGTGTTCAAGCTCTCGTGTAGCTTTAGTGTTTCATGTTTCGCCCAGCTTCTGCGAGTAATGAATCGTTTCATTGAGCTCATCTCATCCTGCCTCCTTGCATTTTGGACCCACCCTTCCACATCCGTTGCCAACATGCCGCACTGACATCACACTTTGGTGGACTTCATAAAACTTTGTGGACAAATAACTTCAAATTATTATTAATTATTTTAAGTTCTGGCAGTATCAACTATAATGATACTGGCAGCTGTATCTTTATATTGATACAGCTTAATTGATAAGTTTCAATTGCTGATGCGGGTTTATTGACGTTTACATGCCCCCGTGTAGCCCAGTATTGCGTACGTTGCCTTCTGAGGGTGTAAAACGCACAGTCCGCCATGTATGTGGCTCTGTTTTCGTTTTGGGAGCTCAGCTGGGTTTGTTGTACAGCTCTTGGGACCCGTAAATCGACCGTCTTGATTAATACCTGCTCCTGCGTGTGTGACGTTGAATGTTCCCAAAGCTGATTGGCTGTCGTGATGCAAAGGCCGACAAAAGTTATATTTATTTAACTTCGGTGAACAGTCAGGCAAAGTTTTGCGTCACTTTCTGAGTGGCGTTGCTCCATACGCGTCCTTCGCCTCATCCAACACACTTTCGCGTCATGTTGCATGAGCTACATTGACTCCAGTTCAAATGTGTTGCTTCCTTTGCCATCTACGCAGTCGGTCTTAACGCAGCATAGTGTTCTCCACTAGACTAAGCATGGGCATGTTATTGGAGTACTACGGGTAGGCACTGGATTAAAGCAGTGATGTAAAGTGTCGTAAACACTGAATCCATGGTATTATACAGTAAATATATCATGGTTCACATGTATTTTGGGGGAAAGAAAAAAAACGCAAGCCATGGAAGCCAAACAAAATTGAAACACGAAGTGGCAAGGGAACAACAAAAACAAAACCATCCAACATTGAAAAAAGAAAAAATAATTTGTCAAGTCTACAATATGCATTCATTTTCATACTTACATCAATTTCTTGCATAATGTCTTTCACTTTTCTTCATTCATATTTCATCTTTATTACTTTATCCTGTCTTCAAGTGTTAAGATTGATTTAAGATTGACATGCGTCAAATGACATTACTTCAGCAACCACACCCCTCCGCGCGAGTCCACTCAGAACAGAATTTCCGCAACACGTATCTTCCGGAATTTCTTTACGAGTGGACAGCAATCTATTGTTTATGGAGGTTCACCCGTACAAACATATTTATGATTCGTCTGATAAAGAATACCATGATCTAAATACCGTAAACAACTCCTGGCGAGCACCACGTTGAGGAGAGTTGAGGATTCTGTTATAGAGTAATGTTGTTTGTATGCTGTAGAGTCCACTTCCTGCCACCTAGAGTATGGGAGAACATCGTCTGACTGCGGGGAAAAGTATAAAGTGCTGCAAAAGCCGTGCCGGCGCGTCATGTATAAACAAACAAGATTTTTCCTGCGGGCTTATTTTCGCTTATTTTCGCCGTAGTGACTTTCAGTGCAACACAAATGCAGAAAAAAAACGTATGTTATGCAACGTATGTTTGTTGTGTGAGGTTGTAAGTAAGAAAGGCTTCAATGCATGGATTTTTTTTCCACATTGTTTTTTTTTTATTTTGGCACATGCATGTTTCGTTGTAGAGGAGTTTTACTGTAATATGAAAATAATTGAGATTTGTTTCATTGCACTATTTAAAAAACAGCGTAGTAGAATTAGTTTCAAATGAAAAAAAAATACACGTATGACGAGTTACCTTGAGAAAATGAATGCCTTTCCTGCCAGATTAAGTGTGCTTGGGTGTAAACCCCTCCTACATTATGTATTGCGCAAGGAGTGCTTCTCCTAGTCCCTTCTGTTAAACAGTCAGCTTTACACTACAGACAGTTTAACTGTGTACAGTGCCATCCACTGAGTTTATTCCATTTGCTGCTTTTAGCTTTTGTACCGTACAATTTCATTTGACAGTAACACTGCACTTAAATCAGTGATCTTTTTTCAAGACATCCTGAAGATCTTTACCTTAGTCTATGGCTTGTGTTCACGAGAAAATAATAGAGATGGAAAAGATGGATAAAAGAGGTATGTATAAATAGAACAGTGAATAGAGATGACAGAGTGAGTGCGAGGGATGACGAATAGGTACAGGATATGGAGGACTGCAGCGGTAACTGAAAGGAGACACAACAGGGATGAGAGAGGTTCATCTTAAAACAGTGCAAACAAAAAGAGGTTAAAAGGGGCAATAGAAGTGGGACTATGCTGCTAAAAGAAATAACTGTTAGCCATGAAAGATGGTCTTTCGATTTCTGTTTTTCAAGGTGTATACTTTATAGAACTGCATAATAAAGTAAAAAGAAAAACGGCACTTACACTTCCTTAGCCGGCTCACATGCACCAATTTGTGAGATGCCCAATTACTTCTCTGTGGTTTAATGGCCTTTCGCTTGATTCTGAATTTTGTATTGTGAAATAAGAAAGACACAGTACATGAGAACAAAGTAATTTAGCGACAAAAACTCTCTTGCTTTGCTGTTAACAGATCACATTGTTCGAATGTTTTTCCAATTACGATAACGACGTAGAAGCATCCATACATTTGCTTTATTTACAAAGTGAACAGACATTTAGATAATTAGATGTAGTTAACCAAATGTACACTTTCATTCGGATGATACTCCTACTGTGTGGACTTATGGGTCTAAATTTCTTAATTGCTTGTTTTCATTGGCTGGCAGCCACAGATGGTGAAGTGATGGTAAAGTGGCACACTGGCCTGACTTCCATGCAGGCAGCTTGGGTTAATTTCTCCCTCGGTGACAGTGTAAATGCTTGTCTCTCTCTATTCTGTGCCCATTGACCACTCATAGATGTAGTCTGCCTTTCACACAAACTTAACTGGTATAGGGTCCAGCTTCTTGTGATCCTGAAATGGATGGATGTTGGCTGCCACTAATCGTGCCCTCTTGTGAGCCAACCCATATCTCAATGGTTGCTGGTTAAAAGTAATATCCACAGCAGATTTGGTTTGCTCAACAACTCTGCATGTGGGTGTTTCAACAGGATCATTACGTCACTTGTGTACTGACTGTTATTGATACCCTAGGGAACGAGACAATATTAACAACTTGCAAGCAAGCAGAAGATACCTGCTTGGATTGCAACTATGCATTCTTGTTATTAACATTATTTTGGGATATTTTAGGATGACCAGCTGTCAACCGGGACGGTCCCAGTTTTTGTAATCCGTATGGATTTTGCCAGCCCCCCTCTTTTGTTCCTAAATTGTGTTAGCTATTCAACTGATGAGCCAATTCAAATGAGTTTTTTCCTTTTTATTTTCACAATCTTTTTTGCAGCATACTATTACCAGAACCACTGCCTGCTCCTGTGTCAAAGAGTGATGGCAATTGTAGACTAAATATGAGCTGAGTGGTTCTGGCAATGCATTTACTACTGTATGTGAGTTCACAAGTTATATTTTGCCAGTTAGTTTTATATTTTCTGAAAAATGTTTTGCAAGTGCTTGCATTCAATGATCGATACATGCACAGATAAACAAAAGGAAGTAAGTGATATACAGTGAACCCCCGGGTTACAGCGTCCATGGCTTACGTTTTTTTCATGTTGCGATGTGGAATACTAAGTTTTTTCGTCCCCTCTTTACGGTATTTTCCCCCCACTTTGCGACAAAAACAACTGTCTGGACTCCAAACTGCATTCCTCATCATTGTAAACCAATTGTTTACATTGATGCCAAATGTTTTCCTCAATCCTTAAGAGTAGCAATGACTTTTGTACCTACGGTGCGGAGAGGATGTTTCAGATCACAGTGGAATTGTATTTAGCAGGCCTTCTTTGTTCTCCTCATGCATGAGAAAGAAAAAAAATGCCTTTTCTCCTTTGTTTATTGTGTCTCACAGATGTCAAAAAGGTGAACCTGACACACATCTGCCTCAGACTCACCAGTTCTGCTTTTCTTCTGTCTGGCATTTGCATGTCCTGTGTGTGTGTGTGTGTGTGTGTGTGTGTGTTTTTCCCTGATGGCTTCCTCCCCATACATGAAAACTTCCATGAAAAAAATGCCTTAGTGCAGCATCATTTCATGTCTGTTGACAGTAAAACTGAATCATATCTTTTGTGTTGCGTGCTCGTCAAATACACATCACAATATAAAGTCTTAAAGGTGAAGGCAAAGTATTCTCCAGGAGCACAGCACCTTTTTCCATGGAGTTATAGTGGTAGGCTGTAACAAGTACCATTGCGTACTGAAGCACAATAGCTGAACTATAAACCCTAACTAGGAACAAAAAAACACATTCAGGTAGCCACCATGCAAAATATCCAGTTTAGTGTTATGAGAGTTTGCTGTTGAAGCCCATAACAAAATATTAACAGCTCAATAAGAGCAACATTTACGGCATTGATTGCAAATAAAAAAGATACACTGGCAAAGACATTTTTATGGCCGCACAAGTCAAAATTAGCCGAATGAATTAAAAGACTATAATTAAATGAAAAGTCCCTATGTGGTGACCATCGAAGGGGATTAACTTGCTGATGGAATATCTTATTCAAAGTACTACAGCTGTGGTCGACAAATAACGTTGTAATAAAAATAATTGATAATTGGCAGAAGGTGGTGGCATATGTGGCTAGCACATATGCTGCACAATCAAAAGCAGAGGCGTAAATATCGAGATTGCAGCAGGGCCAAGATTGCATCTCGGTATATTAATTTAACGTTATTATGTAGATTGGGTCAGGTTAGTCAAGGTGTGGTTGGTCTGACAGGGGGAAATGATAATGTAGTGTATTTTTCATTGTAAAGTGCTCCAGAGCCACCGCCATGCAAGGCAGATAGGTGATGGAAACGAAGATTTCCTTGGCTAAGCCATGTTGATTGACAAATTATTTTATTATTGCATGATACAGCTGATGTCGGACGAATCTTTTCCCTGCAAAAAAATCCTACTCATGGAAGTCACTTGTTGCGGGGCTTTTCCTGTCTTCATTAAATGTGAAAAAAGAGGGATGCCTTTTATGTTCAAATAAGTTGGTGAGACCTCTTGGCACCACGGTCTGACAGATATCTGTTCCCAAGGGCGAGAAGGAGACAGGGGGTCAATAAGACTACTGTCTTAAGCTTGTCCTACCTAATGTGATTTTTTTGAAATGCTGTGGGACGCATTGTCTCAACGAGAGTGAAAGGATTAACCGTGAGGCGGACATGCTAACCACTCAACGTTGAGCCACGCACATAATTACAGTCAAATATTATTACGAAATAAAGTTAAATATTCTATAATAAATTGTACAAAATGTGTACAATTTACTTCAGTCACAATGGCCCTCTGACAGAGTCTACGATAAAAATGATTTTGACACCTGTGCTCTAAGCCAGTGGTTCTTAAATGGGGGTACGGGTACCCTTGGGGGTACTTGAAGGAACTCCGGGGGCATACTCTTTTTATTTTATATAAAACAAACATACAAAAATCCCATAAAAATAAATATTTCATTCAATGTTTGAGTAAAATTGAGTAAAGTTCATAAAACAAATTGTATTTTAAGTAGGTTATTCAATTTCATTATTTCAACAGACCAGATTCTCCCCATACTAGAATGGTTCGACCGCACAAAACGTGCCAGCTCTCGTTACCTGTCATGTTAATAATTTATTTTTGTGAACACATCTCTACTATGATCCCAAAAGAGGACACTTTAAGTTGAACAGTTTTATGTGGACCAATATTTATGATTTATAATTATTTCTTTTTAAGAACAGGTCTGACATTTTATGTTGATTATTTTTGTGGACAAATATTTATTTATAATTATGTTATTTATTTTTGGTAACAAATTCTTGTATGATCCAAAAGATGACACCTTATTTTGATTATTTTTTATGGACCAATACAAATTAATTTTGAGAGGATCTAAAATGTAATGAATCAACCACTGAAGACATGTTTTAAGCCGCACCAACTATAAAGTGGCAGAAAAAAACATTTCAGATTATGCAACAGGGGTAATTTCATGGGATGGGGAAGGAAGAAAGACGGAAAGGCTGCAATGTATGGAATTTTCTCACTCTGAGGGGTATTTTGGGACATGCAGGTTTAATTGTAGAGGGGTTTTACTGTATATTTAAGTTACCCAGCACTTTTAAAATGACATTGACTTTTATTATAATTATGATAATCACGTCAGGTTACGTCAGGACAGCAGAGAAGCCCTTGCTGGCCCTGACGGTGATCTATACCACTGACTTATAGATCAGACATGTGTAGCACATCACTATGTTGGAAGTCTTTTTTTTTAATTAAAAAAAAATGCTTCATGATGATTAAATGATACTCACATTAAAAAAAAAAAACATATGGTACGTTATTCAAAAAGGTTGAAAATCACGGCAATTAGTGATCATGTGCTAAAAAGAGAAATGGTATTCTGTCAATCTGCCACTTCTTTCTCTCACAAAGTCTGATACACATCCTCCATTTGAGGCAGACCTTGGCCTAATACAGAATATGCAACCCACCATTTTCTGACGATCAAAGTGCGATGTTGTGATTGTGGCAGTGTGTTATTCTGATAGAAAACCACAACAGGACTTCACAACATTCGAAGTGGAATATGTTCTCCTTGTGTACACAGCACATGTGGACCAGTTGGACAAACGACGATGCACCTGATGATAGAATAGCAAATTCGTTCCTTTTACAGTTTCCTCTCAAGGTCTCTGAAATAGATGGCTGAGGATTGTGAAGCGCCTCCAGTCATCCTTCTTAAATGGGAGACCGCCCACGTGCTTTGCCAACTTTGAGGTAGTTAAAGTGAATCTAGCCCACCCTTGGGCCCCTAACACCGAGGCTTTTTTTGATTACTTCAGCAACCTCAGACTCAGTGAAGGACACGTCTCCTTCCTCTATGAATGGTGTGGCATTGAATTTAAGGATCTTGGATTTGTCGTCCTGCAGCACAAATAAATTTAAACTGTAATCAGTGAATAAACAATCGATTGAGATGACCACAAGTCATGTTATTCGTTGACATAGCAGCATCTATGTGCACACCTGAACATCTTGCGACCTATCACATCTGATCTTGTACAAGTGGGTTTTTTTCCCTTTTAACAGGTTTGCAGTGGAGTCAAAGTGAGTGTTTTTACCTCATATGTTTTTAAGGAAAGGATTTTTTCAAAGGTTTCGTGTTGGGTAGCAATACATTTGTTCTCTCGCTTGCCAGTGACAGTGCGACCCTAAGTGAATAAACTTACCTGCAGATTGAGTGTATCTCATGTGTGTCTTCATCCTTGTGTGATGTGTCCGTCAGACTGTCACCAAGAGCCATGAGACACCGGGCAAAGCCCTTGTATATGGAGTGACACCTTCTTGTTGAAAAAGCGGCAACAGAGCAGGGGCTCAGCACTGGAAATACATGTCATACAAATACACAAGTCATTATAACCACGATATTTACAAATGAAGTACATAGCAACATTATAGTACAACAATGAGTTCATTTTTGTTGCATGTTTTTGTAATGGTCCTTATCATACATATTGAAGTAAAGTTGTAATTGTATTTTTGTTGCTGTCGTGAGCTTTCGGATTTCTGTTTTGTAGGATTTCTGTTTCCTTCTGTTTGGGTTCATGTTCTGTTTTCCTTGGGTTGGTCTATTTAGTAGGATTACTTCCACCTGTTGTCCACCTGTCCCCGCCCCTTTGTTTCATCCAATCGGTTTACCCTGCCTCTTGTTCCCATTCAGCCGTGGCGTGTTTCCCTAATTTGTGCGCTTCTATTTAAGCCCCAGTTTTGTTCCAGTTGTTTGTCAGCTCATTTACGTATTCACCTCACTGTCTACCTCGTTGTTGCAATTTTACTGCATTTTTTTGAACTCAGTTCCTCTCAGTTTGCTACATTTTTGGGTCCCCCTCCTCCCACACATCCACTCTCCATGCCTAGACGTGACATGAACATGTTTAACAGCTTGATTTATTTGGATTGATTTACTCTACCCAGAAACCCATTGAACTGTTTAAACGTTAATGCATTTGCTTAATTATTTACAGTAGTTCTGTAATTGGTGAATTTTGTTGCTTATCATTTGACACACAATCTCCCACTTAAAAATGAAGCATAAAAATCGAAAAAGTGCATTGCCGAATGTATGTGCAGCATATCATCAGTACATAACTTTACTTATCTCTCACAATGTACGTCATTCTAAACTCTTTGATCCTTTTATGTTAATGAAGTTGACGATCCAGTCATATGTTCATTTTATTCTCTACTACTTTTTTCTTTTTATTTACCAAAACTACTGAAATCTACTGTATGCGCAGTTTGAAACGGAAACAATTAAAACAATTTATACTTGCTGATATCTATTTTCTCCTGGGTGTGAGGATCCCCGCTAGACAAGTTACTGCTCAAATAAGCTTTGTTTCTGAAATAGCTCCCTGCTGATGCTGACATAATGCAACTTAACATTAAAAGGACAGGACAAAGATGTTGTCATCTGACCAGCTGTTAATTTGCGTGTGGCTTGTAGTCTTGTAAATCTCGCTGTACAAACTTCGTGAAGTAGCCGTACCAATCTTCGTGTTGTTATCCGTCAGTGTGAATTGTCACAGTGGCCGGTGACTGTGGCAACTGTCAGCTTTAAAAGCCTCTCTCTGAAACGGCTTTAAAGTGCACGCACTGCTTTCACACGAATACCCAGTCCAAACCAAGGAGTCTCGCAACTATTTTGGGGTAGCTGGAATGCCTTGATGCAAACTCCAAACCGGAATGCTGGAATCAAGAGTCCGGCCCCCAACTTGAGTACTATGAGGTGGACGTGCAAACCACTCGCTGTTTTCAGACCCGTGCAATTAATTTGTGTGTCCCATTGGCACAGCTGAATAGGATTTCATGCAGAGGGTCAACTCTCTTCTGGGACAAAAAGATTCTTTGATTAAGATTTTTTGGCTTTTGAGTGTTGGCCTGCATGGTCTCTGAAGAATTGTGATAAATTGAGTCTAAGGTAACAAAAAAGATCAATTCACATTATTTTGTCTTCCTTTCATTAAAATCATAAAAGCCCTTCAGGTAACAAACGCACGTCGCCAAGTACTTGTCATATATGCAAAACAAATGAGAAGTGCTCAAGTCAAGTGCAAGCTCTGACAGAAAGAAAGAATGTTGATGTATTAAACAAACACTTCTTTATTCACAGCGGTGAAATAAAACTATCAAAGAATATACTCAAACATTCAATTAAATGTGACAATTATATCAACCTTGTGCCATCACCTCATGTGTAAGGCTGCTGAAGAGGTACTGAGAACATGTTTATTCATGTCACAATTCATCTTGTAACTCCTTCATCTGGAAGCTCATGTCTTCTGACAGGCCACACACACCAATGACTAGCAGCCTGTTGATTTAAAAAATCTGAAATGTGCCCACAGAAAGCCGAGGTAAAAGAATGTAGAGGGATATCAATTAAAAACTCCGTCTGATGGATATCACGCAGCCTAATATCTACATAAAAGTCGTTCAACTGGTATGAGCTCATGAGACACAATCGCATCGTAATGGAGCTGATGCGCAAAAACTTTTGGCCTAGTTGTTAACTGTGCCGTTTTCGACAGCAGGTTCCCAGATTCAGTTGTACCAAAGAGCATGGGAAACGGAAGGAGGTAGGAGAGTTTTGAGCAGCAGGGCCCAAATACCACTCACCACATCCCCACAATGTCCCTGAATAAGGTGCCCTCAACCAAGGGACCTAATGTCTCCAAACCAGACAAAGTGGCCCTTTACATCCATGTTGAAGATAGTCTGTGGAAATGTCAAAAATGCAAGGTTATATCACGTCGTTTTTATTAAGCGTTTCCATCACTCATCATTAGTCGACAAAACCGTTGGTGCTGACAATCTGCCCATCTCTTAATTAGAGTATTCAATATACCTCGCCTGCATGTTTCCGGAAGTGTGGAAGGAAACCCGAGTACCTGGAGAAGACCCACACATGTACGGCGAGAACATGAAAACTTCACACAGGAAGGCTGGAACCAGAATCAAATCCATAGTCTCGTCACTGTAATAATAATAATAATAATAATAATAATAATAATAATAATAATAATTCCTTTTTTTATAAATGTACAGAAATTGTCGTAATTTGTCTTTTTGTTGATTTGATTTTGATTAGATTTAGTTTTGTCATTTATATTCCATTTCTCTTTTCTTACAGTCTCATTAGGTTTATCTGTCCACCTGTTCGGGTCAGCTCGGTCGTTTGTTTCTACCAGTCGGTTACCTAAGTGCCGTTAGTTTGTCTCTATTTAGTTCTTTAGAGGTTAAAAGTTGTTTTTATGATATTTTTTCTAGCTTTTGTAGATTGCGTCATGACTGGTTTCCAGAACAACAAGAATGCCACTCCTGGTGTGTGTGACTAGTCCAAAACAGTCTTATCATGACAAGTAGGCTACACGTATGTCAGTATTTGCACAGTTTGATGCAGGCAGGTGAACAGGAGATGCTAATTGGGTCATCCGCTGCATCAACAGAACAGAGAGACACTAATTAATATTTAATTAACCAGTTCCTTCCGCCATTTACTTCAGTTTTTAAACCCTCTGGAAACTATTGATTATAAGCAGTGTTGCTCAGTTCCTGAAAAGATTATTAGCGTCACTGATCTGATCCCTTCAGTTTTTCAAAGGGACAATGTGTAAGATTTAGAATGTTTTTCATTAAAAAGGAATACATAAAATGATTATACATTTCAAAAAGTTGCAAACAAATGTGTTCTTAACGACCAACATTGTGTTTTAAATATAATTGTAGGTCTAGTTATCATTAAATGATATTACATGGGGGTGGCACTCCTACGGCGGTCACCATGTCTGGTATAGCTAGGGACAAAGGTAAATGCAACACCTTCTACTGTCCGTAATGAAATACAGTCTAAATCTTATACATTGTCCCTTAAAGGCCTTAATACAAAAGGAAAACTGTTTTTACAAATTTACAAAACAAAAGCTTTTACAAATGTTATCATCTCAATTTTGAGAGTGATGCTGTAAGATTTTTAATAATTTCTTTCAATTGTGTTTGACATTTGCATAAGACTACACCACTATGTCATCTTGACAGTTTCTGTTTCTCCGTTTTGGTTTTTATTATGGCACGGAACACATTTACAGGTTTAGTTTGTAAACAAACCACTGCTACATATCTGAAAGATTTACTAGTAACTGTGTTGATTGTGTACTGCAGCGAGTGACGCTGCAGCGAGTGATGCTAAAAATCAACCAATAGTAAAGTCAGGCCGTAGACTTCACTATTAATACTGAAGTCTGTGGTCGAACAGAATTCGTCACCTCTTTCAACCATTGGATTGAAATTTCCAGGCTAGTTCAGAGCTTTTAAATTCATCACGTAAGGAGCAGAACACTTTGAACAGAACAAAGCCAGAACGATCAGGTATTGAGGGGAAAATTGTTCCTTCAAATTCAAATCACTTTTTTTTTTTCTGTCCGGAGCCAAGCTGTTGATTGTCTGCCATGATAGGTGGGATGATGCGATATGCATTATACTCAGAGCTATATCAATCAATAGTTGACTCCCGTGATGGCCTCATTTCCATTACTCCCTCCTTCTTCCCTTTGCCATTGAGTTTCACCACCCACATTCAACATGATTCAACTGTGTCTGAGAGCGCACTTTGCAAAACAAAAGTAAGAACTAAACGCCGTCTTCACTCACTAATTACTTACCTGCACTAATAAGGTCAGAATCCTTCAATTAAAATTCAATTCAAAACTTACTTGAGAGCATAAGTTTGAATTGGATTTTGGTTGTAGTTAGAACAAGGGTTACGGTTGGGCAATCTTTTGTGATGGTTAAGGTTAGGGGCTCGGAAATATTGTTTTTATGCAAATGTAATGTTCATTTACAATAGCCTGTAAACTGGAATACAGATTTTTCCTAAAACAGATGAATAAAGAGAAACTTAAACCTTAATCTACAAGACAATACGAAACTCATTCTGGCCTTTGCCATCAGCACTCTCAAAGCACATCATGCATCTGTAGTCATCTTTTTTAGAATGAAAATGCTTCTTTCTGTCCAACCTCCACTACTTTTTCCCATTGCTACATTGTGTTACATTGCTACATGATTCAATACATTCCTTTGTAGTTTCCTGTTCTGCGCCGTTTTGTTCTTTTTTTTTTTGTGATTGGTCATTGGGCATTTCCAAGCTGAGTGGTCTGGTCTGAAATTATTGAAACTTTTACTGACAATTTCAGTGTTGCGCCAGTGCTACACATAACGGCCTGGCATAAACAGTACAATTTGAAAATGTAGTTATAATGAGAAGATGATAAAACACCTGGCTCTAACTGGAAGGTACTTTATTGGCTGATTTTTTAGCAAACCCACATGCTGGATTAAAGCCAGAAACAATACATTGGGAATTCATCCCCGCTGATTACACTATACAGTCAGTAGTCCATATGTATCAATATTTGGAAATGAACATGATGCTGTGAGCTAATTTATTAGCTTTTGTTTCCCTTGAACGAGGCATTCAACGCTACAACTAAGAACTACTGAAAGTCAAGTTGCCACTTTCTCTGTTTTTCCAAGTAGTTTATAATATTATCGATATTATTGTAAATACATTGAGATCTGAGTTGCTTTGTTTTTATTCATTTCAAATCCAGAGAAATATATCTAAATAGATCTGCAAGCTAAAATGGAAGAAATGTCCATCTCTAGGTGAAGAGATGGATATTAACAAATACCAACAAATGTAGCAAAACATTGGCGGCAAAGTAAGCATGTAAGCAGAGCAATTACATGACTGCTGATCAAATTTAGCTTGTTTTCTTCTGTTAATATTTGATATCGTAACTAAGACCAGGTAGTAGGAAAGCTAGAAGAATCATATGGCTTGATTGTTTTCACCAAGAGAGCATTATGGGATTTAAGATAAAGGTGAAGTTGTATTGGAAATTTTCTCTGAGACAGATGAGCTGTGTGGTAAATTACTTTTCTACTCAATTGCTTTGTGTATTGTAAGAGTGTAATGGCGTCAGCAAACATTGATCTCGCTGCAGAATTCGGTGTGCTATAATATCAGGAATCGGAAAGACAAATGTTAGATGGGAAAAATAAATCTATTTTCTTAATCCAAGAAAATGTCATATTGCAGTTTGAATCCTGAAAATGCCCCCCCACACACACATACACACGCACACACAAAGCAGCTGTGATCGATTGTATTAATGTGATAGAACAAAGAATTTTGGGATGAAAAAAACCCATACTTAAAACAGAGTTATGTCCCCTCCTCTAAATTATCAAACCTTGGAACAACATTTGTAGTGGTATCCCTACGTGTATTTTATTCAGGAACTCCAGTCGTTGATCTTGTAAAATCTGCAGGGTTTTTTTCTGGCTCATTTTAGTTCTGACATTTCACATTCGTATAAATCTTCCCAAAATGAAGGCACTGTATATGTTTTGTCAGAGAGTCACAATAACACAATTAAGCAAATCTTCTAATTAGTTCGCTCTTTTTTTTTTTAATGTACTTTTCTGTCAGGGCCATAAAACAGCAATTGGATTCAAGTATGTTTACTCGTACCTGCAGAAAATCTCATATTCCCTGATATGACTTCACATACCCCTCAGCCCCAGTTAAAAACCCCATGATAGAAAAAGCCCTTCGTCCATCCAACTCGATGTGCATGGTGGCCTGAACCATAACGCATAATGAAAAATTGTGTGCTTATCTGTGAAATTAAGGCACTCAAAGTAAATAGTCAAAACTATTTTAGCAGCATTTATAAACATATGTGACAATGGATTCCAATAAAAGCTGATCCAACCAAAAATGTAGAAACTAACATTTTAACATAAATGTCTTTGCTGGTGGTGAATGTGACCCTGCAGTAGCAATATTATTGCTTTATTTTTTTTTTTATTCAATATTTATGCTTTTATTTGTAGTCTGAACGTTTTTATTTTTATTCAGCGAGGCATAATATAGGTGCCAACATAAAGGAAAGGCGAGTTTATTTTTGTAAGCCTTTTTTTGTAAACCTAGTCTAGATCAGTGGTTCTCAAATGGGGGCACTTGATGGAACTCCAAGGGGCAGTCAAGATTATAAATAAAACTAACAAACATGAAGACAATCCTTTAAATAATAATGATTGAATTCATTAAATCTTTCAGGAATATATACGTTCATATAGCATTTTTAAAATTTTCATTAGGTTATCCGATTTCATGATAATAATAATCCAAATTCTCCCCGTACTAGAATGGTTTAACCCAACTTGTCTCATGTCACCTCACATTACCTAGCAAGTTTTTTTTTAAATTTATTTTTATTTTTTTGTGAACATATCTCTAATAGTATCCCAAAAGAGGACACTAAGTTGAGTATTTTTCTGTGGATATATATACAGTGGACCCCCGGGTTACAGCGTCCCTGTCTTACGTTTTTTTTTCATGTTGCAATGTGGAATACTTTTTTCGTCCCGTCTTTATGATATCTTCCCCGCTTTGTGACAAAAACCACTGTCATGACCCTAGGGACTTGGCTGTATTTGTGTTGTTTTGTCTCCATCTGCAGGCGTTTTTAGGTAATTGAACTTATTTTCTGTTCTGTTGCCTAACTGCCTCCATGCAACGTGTCACTACAATGCTGATCTAATACTGGTCTGCTATTGATCGGCCTCACTTGTTTCAAAATGGCGGAACGGTAAAGCTTTGTTCGATTGCGAGTGGCTACAAAACCGTATTTATAGTGCATTTTACTGCTTAATTCAAAGTTGAAAGGGCTAGCCATGGGTCCCAAGATTGCTAGTGATGTTAAAGAGAGAAGTAAGAAGATGATTTATATGGAAACAATGCCGGAGATACAGCTTTTGAGGGAATATGGGCATAACAAGGCCACTCAAAGGTAAATAAATCATTTCTATGTTTTTTATTTATGATGCTTTCTGATACATGTATCATATATACATGTGTGTTATATATTCGTAACACTTACTATACTATTTTGGTACCAATTTTCAATATGTATGTACAATTTTGATGTTCTTACCTGGGGTTTTAAATGCATTAGCTATTTAACATAGGTTTGGATTGCCCGTCATAATGCAAATATATATATATATGGCTTATTTGTTCTTTTGGAAGCAAGCAAATGTGTATATCTGTTTGAGGTTTCAATATATGGAACAACCACCAAAAAAAACTTAAACAATGTGAATAATTTGCTGTGCTCAAAAAGAGTTTTAAAAATACATTATGAAAAATGTATAAAATTTTGATTAAATTTATATATATATATATATATATATATATATATATTTTTTTTTTTTTTAATGTACTTATGATTGTATATATGAATTATGTGCAATGCGTTTGTGCAAAGTTTAATAAATCGGACACTGATGACATGTTTTATGGCTTTTTTTTCCCCCTTTACCAAAGATGCTTTGCACTGGTCAAGGGGTCCTTGGTTGAAAACAGGGGGATACTTAAGTATAGAAGCACTGGTCTAGATTACCGACTGTGATCATGTTTAAAAGCTCTTTTAAAATTTTTATGAACAAAATCTTCAAAGTGACTCAAACAAAACAATTCTTTCTACCTGCGGACTGAAGAACTTTCCACTCAAGCCACAGCGAATCTGGGTGTTCTTGGTTTTATTGTGATTGACTGGAGACCAATCCAGGGTGCAGGATGCCTTTTGCCTGATGTCCACTTGGGTAGACTGCTCAAGTCTTTTTCTAGGATACTGACGTAATTCTGACGTTGTTCTCTTCATATAACATACAAAGTGAAGTTTGATCTACAGCCAGGTTAAATATATTCTAGTTTAGTCAAATTGCAATACTTTTTTTTCTGGATTACATTATAGTACATTTCGTCTTGGTTCAGGGTTTTACTTTTATCTACTTTGTGGTTTTGCAAAATGTTCAATGTTTAATCAGTTTGATTTTCAGTGCTGTAGTCTGAGTGCCTGACTTTAGAATGACTGTTAAACAGGTGTTGTTTTTGTCAAGGTTATGAACATAATTTGGCTGGAGAGTGACTGGAGTTGTTTGGTCGGAGATTTACATGTCCCAGACAACTGTTCCCAACACTCACCTAGCAGTAGATATCTTTGAGCATATAATAATGGGCTGTTTTGTTTAGACTCATTCTCATTCGCGAGTTGAGGAAAGAAGCCCAGATCAGATCTGAATTGGATTGTATCTGACTTCAGAGATAAACTCGGATGAAAATTGACCTCTACAGTGAGTGTTTTTCGTGACTCATTGTTGTATTATTGTTTTATTAATTACCCTTTAACGGAATGAACACGCAAATAATAAAGTGTAGTAACAGGGGAGTAGAATCCACCTCTGCCATAAATCCAACACAAGACATTTAGATTTCTCTTGATTGATGCACTTCATAACACAGAGACATAGCCACACCTGGAGGGGTAGAACAATTTATCTCTCACTTGAGTTTATTGTGTGAAATAAGGCTCGAATTGTGCAGTGTGGAGAGATGCACCAACCCTAATGGGGTAAATAGCTTAAGTTTGTATCAGTTTCTAAACCTCAAAATTGACAAGGCAAGACCCGGAGGCACACTGCATAACAGTGCTGAATGGTGCATGTTGATCCTTTTATGAAGCTATGCAGCAAGGTCAGTATTTAAAGAGAAGCACTGCGGTGGAGAAACATGCTCCCAGCGCTGGTCTGCTACTAAATGTTCAATTTAACCTCAACAAAATGCCACACTGTTTGTCTCTGAAACCCTTCCAAAAAGTTCGGACTCATTTGAAACTGCACTGTGACAGGATTTATGTTGTAACATGTTATATGCAACTAGGCAAATTGAAGTATAGGTGTCACAGAACATAATAGAATAGAATAGAATGGTTCTTAACGTGCTTGTGTTTATGACTATTTTAGGACAACTAGGATATTTTAATCAATATCTTTTACATGCATTCATTTCAGTATTGCTGTACATTCTATCGATACAGAAAAAAAGATTTGTTTTTTTGAGAGGTGCGGCTTACTATGGAATACCTTGTGATTTTTTGTTTTATCTTGCAATCAAATACACTATATAGTAATTTCATTTTTAATTACACTGAACTTTGGAAGAACGCTGGAAAAACTGCAGAAAACCAGTCAAAAATCACTTCAATGATAGCTATGATTGTAATTCTTAATATGAACTCTTTTAGCACTTATGTTACAGTGAATGCACGGTTAATTTCATACTTGCTAGTTGAAGTAGAATTGCCTTTACAATTCGCAAATGTTACATAAATGGTGCCAAGTTCTTTCCTTTACTTTAGAAAAATTAGGGAGACATAGTGTGTAGTGAAATAGTTTTTACCCCCCTCCTGAGTTCTGAATTTTTTGCAGAGGTGGGCTGCTTACGTAGTTTTGTTGGTCCGACATTCGTCAGAACCCCATCTCCTTTCCATGATTCCAAGTCCATCATTTTTTCAAGCCAGACGAAAAAGTAGTCGTCGGTTTGTTAGTCCATCGGGTGTATATTGCCCAACCTTCCACCACCACTTGATGACAACATTTTCCTTTTTTTTTCTTCACTCAACTGAACATATTTCTCCACTGTTTAGTGGTGCAGTAAAAATATTATTCTCAGATTGACTGCTGGTTGACTGCAGATTGATCTATACAGATGCAGAAATATGGGAGAAAACATATAAGTCAATTTAGTTATATTTCAGTAAACAAAAAGGAGTGTGGCAGGCTAAGGAAAATATGTAGATGTAGTGTTTTTTTGTCGAGTTATTTTGTGCATATTCATCACTCAGACAACCACAGTTTATGTAAAATGAGCAACTTTTGATGAACAATGATTTAAAGTGGTGAGAAGTTGCAAACTACGAGTATAGAGTGTAAAGGAAAAAAAATGAGCACCCATTCAAACACAATACAGTGATCCCCCTACTTCGCGGTTAATGGGGGGTGTCAACCCCCCGCGAAGTCTGAAACCCACGAAGTAGGGTATCAGTTTCTAGATTTCTATGTACGCCCCATTACAGCCGCAGTAACCATAATCAATACTTTTTTTTTTGTATTTTTTGCGTATTTTATTTCCTTTCTCCTATTATTTAACATTACATTATTATTAACATTATTGTATATTCATTAAATAACTAATATTACTTAGTTTGTTGAGAATTTGTTCTCAGGACTGGTTATCTGCACCAAGACTCCGGTGAAAGAGTATGCAAGTCATCACGTTGAACTTCACATTTATTTTGGCTCATGTATGGTGTATCATGTAGTATCTGATATCTAATGAATCAACAACAATGTTAAAGTCAGTCAACTAACATCTAAACACTTGCCGAACTTTAATAAATGAATTTACTGTATTTTTAGCCGACATTAGCTGGTTAGCAACAACTAATAACTATCAAGTGCAACCTCTACACAAACGAACACATAAACAGAATAAACACTCATCGATTACGTCACAAACTCTAACGCTTGAAGAATTCTTAACATAGTTATTAACTAATATTACTTAGTTATTTGATGAATACAGTACTGTATAATGTACTGTTTTGCTTTTTTCATTTTTTTTCAATGTTTGCGCATTTTTTTAAATTATTTTTTATTTTGAAATATTTTTATTTTTTCCTGGAAAAAGCCGCAAAGTGGTGAGACCGCGAAGTAGGAGGGGTCACTGTATACGTATTCCTTTTCAATAGTGCAGGCAGCACTTCATCCCAAAGCCACCAGATTTCATTTGTGTTCAGAATATGTTAGCCTGAGTTAGCAAATCTCAATTTGATCTTCATTTTTGGAAACCTCTACTTGGACATCAGCTACAGTCTCATTTACGCTACTTGTAGTTGCACTTTAAAATGTGTAAAAGTGTCGCTAACACCACAGCTGTTATTTTCGCTTTTTGGCGCAAAGAATACAGATGGCATCTTGGAAACATGCTCGTACACAAACACCCACAGTACTGATCTATTCATGAGTTTGCTTGCGCAGAGGCTGGCAAGATCACTGCTGACTAGACTGAAATGCTGCTGATGCCTGCTGCTCTCCTCACCTGACGAGCACATATACACACATACACACAGAGCCGATTCAAATTGATTAGACCTGCAGCTATTTTTCTTGGCCTGTCAATCCATCCCTAAATGATACACATCGCTCCCTGTTGTCACCAGAGCTCCAATCTCCCGCGCCCACGTTCAAAAAATACATGCTGTGTGCTGTGTGAAACTATGACAACTTTTGTTATGGAGACCTTAGTGTATGACGTAGCTCCTCGTGAAAACATATTTAGAAGTTAATGATGGTTCTCAGGGTGGTGGAACTCATTGCGTGAGGAACAGCGTACCTCTGAGAATACACACTGTTTACACGGATGCACCAGTGTGCCCACGTGTGAGTGAGTGTGCGTGTAAGTGCGTGTGTGTTGCCCCGGCAGCCTGTGCATTTGTGGGATCAAAAGCGAACAACATCATTAGCTAAGCCCAGGTCAAGTGGTGACTTAGAAAGCCACCATCCACATCCTTATTCTATTAACACCTGTGTAAGTCTTAGCCTTTTTACACTGTCTTTTATGCCAGACTGAAATAAATTATGAAAACAGAGTGTGTCCAATCAGCAGGTGCTTCACAGTTTTCAGCGTCTCTGTGGGCTCGTTCAATATGTGTTTGGACTTCTCCAAGTCATGTGAAGTCGCATCCGGAAAAGAAGTTCCTCCCACGCAGGACTACTTTCATCTCCCTTGGATGACAAGTCTTTAAATTGCTGCTCATGTTTTATCTACACGGGACCATTTCACAGTCATGGTTAAAGTGTAATTCATTTAATTTTTATGAGGTATGCTGATGCCAGGCGACCAGGATGAAACAGTCTGCAGAGGAGATGTATAAATTGGGAACTTTTAGGGACTTCACTTGTTAAGCAAGGCGTGTTGGTGTACATTTGACAAGGACTTGGAAGTAACCAAGGGGAAAGAAGAAAAGATTTAGTGTTTTGATATTTGCCTTAGGTCTACTCATTTTTTTGCATTTTACTTGCTCTTGTTGCCCCATTAAATATTTATACATTCTCGCATGTATTGAGTGGTGAGTGTCCGAAAATTGCAAATGTCAAAATCCAGCCCCGCATTAGGAACAATTACACTGCGATGCGTTTGGTTACGTCTAAAATTCACAGCATATCTGACGCTAACCAAATAAGCACGTTGAGCTCCAACACAAACAGGTCTGTCTATTCTATTAAATGAGAGTCATTAAAAGACACAACTGATGAGCAGCAAGCAGGTATTTGAAGTTGCATCTCTTTAGTCCCCGAAACAGCTAAAACACTCCGAACCCATTCCACAAGGAGAAATTTAATACAGTGGAGAAACAAAATATGGTTTGCATAAGTCTGTTTGTAACCTAAAATGTTAATAAATTGAAGTAATGGTTCACCTTGAAATGAATAGAACTCAATGAATCCATTCAGAACCCAAACCAACTGATAGGTATGCTGAGATTCTTTAACCATTGTGTGATTAAAAATAAGTACAGTGCAAGAAGGAGAAAAGTTTGATCACACTTTATGCTGGCAGAACTTCTAACTCACACTGACTGCTCGTCATCTTGAAAAGATGCTTTAATTCATTTTAAAAAGAAAAAATACGTACATAGTACTTTTCCACAAAAATACACTTTTTTTTATGTATGTTTTTTTTTTAAATACTGTAATGTCAATCATTTGTGGTTGCATAATTGAGGAGGCGGAACTTGCTGTTTCCTGTATTATGCTGTGGAAGTATATTTCTTGTTTTCAGTTTACTATAATCGGTTATCCATGTTGGAAATGCCCATTTTTTTTGAGCGTGAAAAGATGCACAAGAAAGATTTTGCTCGTCCTTGTCAACACCATTCATTCAAAGTAAGTAAATAAAGATCATTTTTCTTTGAAAGGTTTGCGCGTAAACACAATTATTTGTAAATAAGTAACTTGAAGTTCCATTGCAGTCTAATTCAGTGAGATTTTACCAGGGTTTCTGCAGGTATTAGCAAATCTGCCATAAATAGACATGTTTCTTTTCAAGTTCAGAGCGAAGTAATTGGAACAGGAGCATCACATTTATAAATTGTGTTTAAATTGCGACTTCTTTATAAGACATGTGAAGCTTTTATTTTAACTTACAAAGAAATGTATCTTGTCATTAGTGACCTAATTTCCCAGCAGATGAGCCAGAAATGAAACAGATGATGTTGCATGATCTATCATCTGGGATTGCTGAATAAAAACCTAGACCTAGAGAAAACACTGGAAATGTAGTTCTCAAGTTTAGAAATTAGACATGGATGGCACAGCACTGTGTTTCAAGTCATTCTAATGTAATCCAAAATTGTTTCACCCTTGGCTGAAAAAACAAAAATCACACCAGAAATGATTGAGAACCACTCCTCTAATTCTTTGCTAAATGTTTTGCTACATTTCATAGTCTGGTCAGGTTGAGTTGTGGACAGTTAACCTTTATGTGAAGATTTGAAAACTGGTGATTCAATAGCTATTTCCTCCTGCAGTCTAGAAACTGTCTACACAACCATGTCTTCTACAGTAAAGTTGTCTTCATGCAAGACAACACACTAATTCACGCTGCAAATTAAGACATTTTCAGCATTACCTCAAATGGCATAATGGGACATTTTTTATATATATATATATATATATATATATATATATATATATATATATATATATATATATATATATATATATATATATATATATATATGACCCAACCCAATCTGGAGCCACTGGAAAATCATTAAAGAACAGCGACAGAAGACAGTATGCCTCCAAACATCAATATTGAGTAGTTTTTTTTAAAGAGGCTTGTTTTACTTGAAGAATCATTGTAATGAAAGTCACAAGTTGTCACAAGTTGATAGTTGCCGATCCATCAGGAGCACTTGTATATAACAGTTCACAATCAACATTTAAACAAAGCAAGATATAGTATGAAGTCGCTTATATGGCATTCAGGTACCACGAACGCTCATAATGACGTATTGATATTCCTGAGTCTTGTATTTATGGCCATATTCGTAAGCAAAACTCAGTAGAAGTTCCGGAACTCACTCAGAGAATCAGCTTGGGACCTACAGTAATATTAGTGGTGCATTAAATTGTTGTCAGGAGAGAGAACTTCAATAGCAGCGCACCAAAGCACAGATGAAATACATCTCAGAGTTTACGCAGGGCTTTTTAGTCCAAGCCTTGAGACGGCTGATTAAATTGGTTTTAATAGCAGGGATGCTTCAGCGTGCGTTTTTGTGCCTCTTTTAAATTCTGGTATGATGCGAATTGCTCAAATTGGAGCAATGTATTTCGAGTCCTTCAATGCATTGCAGGGCATAAAACAAGGAGGGGGAAAAAAGGATGAAAAAGGCAGATATGTAATGTAAGTAATGGAAACAATTGGGCCCCTGCTGATTGGAGTGTCTTACAATGGATGAGCGTGAATATTCATCAGCGCATCCCGCATGAGGTCACAGCTGGAGATTATCCGAGAACACCCAGGCTACATTCGCCCTGCGGTGAAATATGGCCGTGTCTGCTCATCTTCCTCGTGGGACACCTAAATCCTTAGCACATGTTAATGAGCACAGAAACAATCTATTCTATCATCAGAAGTGCTGATTCCAGACATTTCTGCAGAGTGTATGAGGCTCAGACTCTACATCGTACAGTACCCGAGTCACTCATGCAGTATGTCAAACAGTAAGTCAAAGAATCACCAACTTGTCAAAGCAATAATTTGCTGTCTTTGGACTATATATATATAGGGGGAATTCAATTGAAGGAACAATGTCAGCAGAACATGCTCTTATACTTTGTATTCTGTTGCCGTACCTTCATGCTCCATACAAACAGTCTTCCAGAAAATCAATTTTACTCTGTACAGGTCGTCAGTATTTCGCTTTAACCGCCTTGTTAAAATCATACCTAGTGTACAAACACTCCCCGGTATTGAAAACCCTGCTAATGTGTATTTTTCACAACTTTGCTCAAAGACGCATCCTCCCATGAGATCGGGGTAGCATTCAACTATCAAGAGGAGCGACTGACAAGCCACGATATTTTGCATCCCATCACATTATGCAGTGACACAATGCTCGTTTGTTGCCGTCTACTCCCCTGAGCAAATGAGGGCAGCTTAGCGTTTTTCTTTACTTTGAATCTTTGTTCAATTTGACAGGCCTCATTCATATGACTGACATGGCAAATGTCAAGCAATACCTTATTAAACACATGGATTTTTGTGGTCCTGGTCGATAAGGAGTAGAGCTATTTTATAACAGGAGCAATATACCACAATTTATGTGCAGTTTTCTTCGGTTATTTCATTAAAAGACAGGGGTCACCAAACTTTTTGAAACTGAGAGCTACTTCTTTGGTACTGAGTAAAACAAAGGGCTACCAGTTTATGTGAAGACACCGATTGTCTTAATGATGTTTCAAAATAATTAAGGAACAGCTGTAGTAAATATGAAAATCAAGTAATATTGTCATATGCATAGTAATACCACACAATGTAATTCTTATTCTGTTCGCTTCCCCGAGCAGACTACATTTCTTAATCGAGCAAATAATAAAGTAGGCAACAAAACCAAAAAAATCGAGCAATAAGGGCAGTAATGATGAACAAACAGCAAATGAATAGACTCACATTCTGAGCATATTATGGAGTAGTTTGATTGGAAGAAACTGTATACATATGAGGAAGATCAGGTAGTGCAAATATTATGTGTAATATGTCTTGTAGAATCACAGTTGTGCGATTTAGTTTAAATACCCCAAGATTATTTTCGCTTTTGAAGGGAGTGCGGCAGCCACACGGTGAAAGGCGCAGTTTCAGTGAATGAGATGTTTCACTTCCTGGCTAGAAATGTAGAAACAAAAAACAAACAAACAAACAAACAAACAAAACAAACAAACAAACCAAAAAAAACCTCATATTTCATAAATCGACTAGGCGATAAAGGTAAGATTTCATCCTTTCATGAATATATTCAACTGTGAAAAGTTTAAAATCGTTGATATGGGGCCTTTAAATACTCGTAATCCTTTCGTAAGAATGATACTTTTAATAAGTGTAGTATATTCGCCGATATAAAATTCCCAAGCCAGTGAATATTGGCTTAGGAGGGAAACGGCACAGTGTTTAACAAGGAAGTAGCCAGCCAAAGCTTATTGCTAAATTAGCTGCTGCCAAAGAACCAGCTTGCAGGGGATGTTAGCAGCCCAACGAAGCCTCATGGGATTCAGCTTTTTCCAAATTAGGTGCTGCTTTTTTTTCCTTCTTTCCCATCCATCATTTTTTAAACCACAAGACGTAATGATTCCACCAGCATAAGTTATTTTTCTGACTCTTGCTTGTCATGTAGATAAAATGAGTGAGTCCAACATAATACTTTTAGGATCCTAATCATGCATATGTATGGAAATCTTTGTTTAAGAGCGCAAATGGCAATTGACGATAGGAAAGAAATGGCAAAATAAACATTTTTCTGTCGTCATGGCGATATATTTAGTCATAATGCCCAGCACGAGGATATTGTCATAATTATCATTGTTATTATTAACAGAGGTGGGCAGCACTGACTGACCCGGGGGCACCCGTTTCGCCGACCAACGAATGACGGGAAAGCTTAAAGAAAACGATGAAATAAGAATGTCTGAAAGTGTTTTTTTTTGTCCAGTGGTGTAATCGTCGGCATAGACATTCCATCAGATGTCCGTCAGCCCGAGGCTCCCCTTTTGCCGACGGAAATACAAACGGACTGTTTTGCCTGTTTGTTTACTGCATTGCTTGCTTCCTTCGACTATAATATGGAATCACTTTGCGCTGCCTGAAAAAGTGTGTGAACTGATTTGTGTCAGTTGACTACTTTCAACTTTTCAAGTAACAAGCCCGCATGTCTCCAATGGCGGGAACACCACCGAATGCGTCCCTCTCTTGTTGCCCATAGTACAAATCAAATCATACGCATGTATCAGTAAATTGAAATGTTTGATATTTGAATTATCCCAAGCGTTTTGCAAATGCAAATCAGCTTTCCAGCCTGAAAATTCCCAAAATGTAAAAAGCATTAATTAAGTTCAATTACATCGACAAATATCCAGCAAAAGTATTCCAATATAATAGTTAGTCCTTATTAAGCCTTACATCCATAAAGCCATTTTATTTGCTGCTGAAAACTTTGTAAAAATTCCATCCACACATTTTTGATTGTAGCTCGCTAGCTTGCAAGCATAAGCCATTTAAGGACGCAGAAAAAGAACAAGAAAAAAAAAAGTACACATTTTCGATTTCATCTTGTCATGATGCAAGCATAAACTGGTTAAGGATTCGGAAGAACAACAAAAAGAAAATGAAGAAGACCAAAAAATGTTTCTTCACACATTTTTGTGTTCTAGCTCATTAGCATGCAAGCATTAGCCAATTTGTATAATCCGTGACCGCAATCATTCCAAAGGATTCTGAAAGCAGAGAAGCTGTGCTTTCCATCGATACCTTACAATATGGAGAGTTTGGTGGTGTATCGGTGGATTATTTGCATTTTTGTTGTTTGTTTGTTTTGGGGGGGGCAGTATAAGCGGTGTTGTCGATGTAAATAATAATTTGATGTAATCATTTTTGTACTGTTTGGAAGTGTGATGTTTTTTATCGGTGTTTTACCATATTTTGCCATCTTTTTTGCATACTTTGTCTACAGTAATTGTCGTCTTTTCAATTGTTCACATTTTTGGTAAACACTGTAAAAGAGAATGCCGAGGAGTAGATGCCGACTAGGATGAGGAAACTCCCATGGAAATTTTTACAGGATTCACCCGAGAATGCACAGGAGGAGATGAGATCATAAGAGCATCATAGAGGCCAGCCCCATCAGCATTCTTAAGAGTTACCTCGGTAGCTGTGAGGTAAGAATAATCTTCTTGGATAATAATAATCATAATGCAACAATTGACGCCATTACGCGACGCCTTTTTGGAAAGTCCAGCATGTCATGTCTGCTGAGCTCCTCTGCAAAAATTCATGCTGTTGAGTTAAAAATGTGTTTAAGCTTTTCCGACAGACTGACGGAGCGAAAATTACAATTTGGTTTGACTTGAAGAAAATGGTGGACCATCGATGACTGAAGGGGGGTATGGACTGACGAGTGATGACTGTTGGACTGGCAAAAAATGTATAGAGAACAACATTATTGGTCTCAATTTTTTTTTTTAATGTAATTGGTGTATGTGCTCTATTAATCTTTAAGAAATGAGGAGTATAGAATAATTAGCACATAAAAGAAAAGGGATCAGGAAAATTATCTCCGTACATTATGACACCAATAGTATTTTAGGTATTTTAGTTCATCACTCAGAACACTCAAAGACAATCTTTGTCATACAGCTCTGGAAAATTGTCAGTATTTTCAAGTAGCTCCAAAAATGCAATAATCTTCTGTTTGAGCTCCCAGACATGTTGACAAACCTAAACAGCAGACATTAGAATGGTACAGCAACTTCCTGTGATCAGAGTGAGTTTCTAGGGGAGAAAAAGAATAAACTGGTGATGGTGAAGTCCCCTCGCTCGATTAAAGTTAACAGGTTTTGCAACGTGGTCAACCTGCGACACGGTTTTGCACATGGCTTCCTAGTGAATTATGCAGTGTAGGAGCACACCGATCTTTTTGCTGTCAGATTTGGTGAACCATCTGTGGTAACGTTGACGAGCGTACTCCAAGGTAACTTGTGCCTCAGTATGACCGTTGAAACGCTGTTAAATAAGTCACTGTTGTCCGTTTCAAGGATCCCATATCCAAAAAGTCCTCCATTATCTCGAAATCAGCAGTATCCTTCATTGCTTTTGTCCAGTCAGACTATAATGAAAATGATGCCGCTTTATTGTTTAGCGTGCTAGTAAAGAGCTCGTCGAATACGTCAATAGAGCAAGTCACTGACATGGATGAGAAGTTTTTTTTGTTTTGTTTTTGTTTTTTTAATTTTTTTCTTCTAATTCTCATAATCAGACGCTTCAGGGGACAAGTGACGGCTGCTATTATATTATTTTAAAACCGCCACGGTTTCTTGGCAAATAAGGCATAGGCTCAGTGAGTATGACTTACTCTACAATCCCCTAGAAAATAATAACCATGACAATATACGGTATTTTGTTAACCAGCAAATAAAATATGTAAACCAGATAAGTACTGCCACATTCCAAAAATATCCATGTAAGTTTCACTGAAGTATGAAAATCGTTCCCAGGTGAGAATATGAGTTAAATTGTGGCCACACTACAGTAGCCTATATAAAATAGTTGGGAAAATTGCTTTGAAAGGCAAGTAATTGCCAATGTGAGATATTTGACTGGCATGTGGTCAGATCTGTAAAAACACCATGGTTAAGATGGAAACCACATCAAAATTCAAGAAGCCTAGTGATTTAAAACAAAAGTTCATTTTACACCAAAAGAAGCATTTACAAATACCAGGCTAGCAGCCATTAACTCTTTTATCTTCAGTACAGTACTGCATACAGCAGGTTTTAAGTGTTGTCAAGATGAGTGGAGTAACTGCATGTTGCTAATGGGTATATCGTGTCTCCAGCAGGTGATACACGATACATCTGTGGCAGTCCGATCAATATGAGGACTGAACTGCTACAACTCGAGCCAGCAAGAAAATCCTTATATATTTTTCTGCACAGCCAAACGCTCGTTGGTGTGTTCACAAGAACCAAATTTACTCAAAGCGCTTTTGGTTTAGTCAACAAGAAAGTCTTCTTCTGTATGTGCTGTTAACTAACCCTTCGTGAAGTTAATTTCAGTGCAGGATTTACTTAGAAAAAACACGTAATAAGACTGTTCTGGCCTAAAGGAAGTCGTTGGAGCATAGCCAATTACACTGACTGACTGCTAAGCCTGTACTGGTCACTGGCAAACAAACATGGAGAAGGTTATTAAAGTACAACCGGTACTGTTAGACAAAATGTGAGCATAATTCATCAAAGTTGATTTACTTCCATTTGTGTTATTTGATTCTAATATTGTACCGTATTTCAATAGTTTTCACAAACTGTTAGAATTCATCTGACATTGTTACACTTATACATCAAATCCACTGGGTCAGTACGAAAGCCAATTAAGTGGGCTAGTTTCTCATTTCTCAGTGGTTAGCTATGTGGTGTTTGTAGGTCCTCCCTGTGATTGTTGCTATTATTATAACGTTTGCATGGTTTGTCAAAAAACACAAGCTGTTACAACGGTTAGTACATCTGCCTCACAGTCCAGAGTTACGGTACGTGTTCAAATCGTACACAATATCATGCTAGGTTGATTGAATACAATATATTGTACATGATTGTGTTTTTATTCTTACCTGAAACTGGTTCAATTTATAGAAATGTACTGAAAACAAACAAACAAAAAAGTACTCAAACGTCACAAGTATATATATAGTCTTCTCACCCCTGACCCAATATGTTCTTGAAGCACCTTTGGCAGGAATTCCATCCCAGGGTGTATTAGACTAACTCAAAGTTGGCACAATGCAGTCTCTTATTACTTCTTTCTCCCAGATCTATCAGGTGTGATAGTGAGTGTTCATCCAGGGATTTCAAAGAAGTTCCTGTCTTGGATATTCATTCTCCTGGCAGCGTCCTTCAGACCAATATTTTGTTCAAAGTCTGAGGTTGGAGCAGGTTTTAACCAATGATCTCTCTTTTATTTTGTGGCATTCATCTTTCTCTCGGTCCTGATCAGCCTATTTCTGTTGTTGAAAAATATTCCCACATCACGAGCTGCCACATCACTAACTGCTACATCAGGAAGCTGCCAACAAACTGAAAAAAAAAAAATGCTGCTGTTTTTCGTCTCTCTCTCTTTTTTTTTTTTGGGGGGGGGGTTGCATTAAATAAAATCTGGATCTAGATTCATTTTCTGGCTGAGTTCTAGAGCATTAGTAGACAGCACTTACAATTAAGAGAGAATGAATCCTAATGTACTGAAATGAACACTTTCTCCTTATAGAAACAGCTGGGAGGTCAAAGTTTGTGCTGCGTTTCAGGGTTATAGGTCCATGAATTGGACTGCGTGCTGCAATCAATCTTGCACAGCGCATCCATTGTACAGACTTAAAGTAAAAAACAATATTTAGTTATTTAACAATATATTTACTAAATATGAGAAGATTCTTGTTTTGCTGATTTTTACACATGATTTGAATGAATAAATCGCCCGTACATATTTGAGCCAAGCATTCCGCGGGAAAAGAGGTTATGTCACTCCAGTAAACAATGGCAAGTCGCAAAGTGACTAATTGGCTTTTAGCCAGCAAATTGACATTACATGGTAAGATCTTGTAAATTGTTTACTAAGCTCAGCAAATCCTTGCTTTTTACTTGTTGCGTATGCAACAGATATTATTGTTTCTGGAAAAAAAGCCTCTATTTCGTCTTCAAGTGACACTGTGTAAGATTTAGAAAATGAATGCATTAAATTATTATAAATTTGAAATTGGCAAATAAATGTGCTCTTAATGACCAACAGTATGTTTTAATTAAAATCGTAGGTCTAATTATCATTAAATTATATACATGGGGGGTGGCACTCGTCTGGAGATCACCATGTCTGTTATAGCTACGGACAGCAGGAGGAAGAGTGTTTATTGTTGCATTTACAGTAATCCCCCTAAAGCTTCCACAGGCGCATGCGAAAAATTACACATATTCCCTTTGAAGCAATAGTGAGTAGAATTAAAAGGGGTTACAGCATACATATCAATCTTTATATGAATCAGGTGTGTTGCAAGGGAGAAACATCTCAAAGATGCAGGATAGCGGCCCTGGAGTAATGGAGTTGCCCCGCCCCTGTTGTAAGGACTGACTTACAGAGACGCAGCCAGTCACAAAGGAATGGTCGTTATCGCTTGTAACCGAATTCTGTTCAATTCCTTTTTGTCTACATAACTTTTCAGTGCGCAGGGCAAAACGATTTTGGTTTTGAAAATCTTTTTTTTTTTTTAATGTGGTATCCCAAGTTTGTAATTGTGATTTTACTCTGGATGGGCAAATTAGGACAAGTTAAGTCAAAGCTTTCCTGCCATTGCTGGCATCCCCAAAATGATCAAAGGAATAATAGATTTTTTTGTCTGTAACTCAGTAATATACTTGTTTGTCTTATATGAACACCGGATCGAATCACTTAAAACTTCATTTTGCTGTAGAAGTCTCCCCTGGGGTCCAGTGCCTCAAGCGGGAAGAGCTTACCTGAGAAAATGCTTGTGTTGACAAAAATTCTGCTTAACACTTGAATATGGCAACTTCAATTAAGGGCACAGAACCTCGTGAGTATTGTCAGATCAGTCAAATTGGCTTCAAATCATAGCCAGGATCACAGTGACATGACATCTTCATCACTAATGGCCTCTTAGATGCGCAGGCAGGCAGGTGTGTGTCTTGGCGAGGGATGGGCAAATCGTGGCTCGCGGGCCGGATTCGGCCTGGTCTTTTTAATTCGGCCCGCCTATGATGGCACAGAATTAGGGTTTGGTTTGAATGATTCCATTCATTTCATTTCGACGTGTTTTGACAGACATTCCAACAGCAGATGCCACAGTAGACGCAGTGATATGATTTTGTAGAGCCTCGATGATGAATCAGAGACAGTGAAAGAGAGAGAGAGAGAGAGCGAGAGAGAGAGAGAGAGAGCAAATGCAATTACGCTCTTCAACTGGTCAGATCAAACCCATCTCAAGAAAAAAAGTTGACAGTGAGTGTCAGGTGTTTAAGAAAGAAAGGGTGCATATTTTTAGTGTCGTGCAGTCCAAGGCTGTATGTGTTATTTGCCAACAGACCATGGTGGTTTTATAAGAATCTAATAGCAGCCGTCACTTTTTTACCAAGGTGTCTAATTATGCCAGCAACTATTCAACAAAAGAACGTACAGCGACCACTGACAGGTTGGTAGCTAGTGTGCCATTCAAACTAGCAAAATCCAGCAAGCCTATCCCCGAAGAGGAGTTTTTTTTTTAAAGAGTGCAAGGTAGACACCTCAAGTATTTTATGTCTTGAGCGCAAGAACAAATTTGAAAAAAAATAACTTATCATCCTCGTATTGAAGAAATTGACAGACACTTAACTAACAAGCTAAACAATAAAGCGCCACCCTTTTCATTACATTCTTTGGCACTGGACAAAAGCAATGATTGATATTAAGGACACTGCTGATTTCGAGATGATGGAGGACTTTTTGGATATGGAATCCCTGAAAGGAAAAACACAGACTTATTTAACAGCGTATCAACGGTCATACAGAGGAACAAGTTACCTTGGAGTACGCTCGTCAACGTTACCACAGATGGATCACCTAATCTGAAAGGAAAAAGGTCGGGATGCTCAAGAGGTAATGTTTCTACACAGCGTAATTCATTAGGAAGCCCTGTGCGAAACCGTGTCGTAGCCTGACCACGTTGCAAAACCTGTTAACTTTAATTGAGAGAGGGGATTTCGCCATCACCAGCTTATTCTTTTTCTCCCCTAGAAACTCACTTGGATCACAGGAAGTTGCTGGTTAAGTTTGTCAACATGTCTGGGAGCTCAAACAGAAGATTATTGCATTTTTGAAGCCACTTGAAAATGTTTTCGAGAGCTGAATGACACAAATTGGTTTTGAGTGTTATGAGCATTATGAGTGATGAACACCTCAGATCTGTTCCGAGAATTGCGACAACAGGAAATGCGTCATCAAAAACAAATATATGTTATTACATTAATACTTTAGCTATGTTTATGTCTGATATATACTGTAAACAAATGCAGTTTTTTTGATATGTACTGTATCGTGTTGCTGTCCCGGCCCGGCTGTCAAATTTTAAAAGTCAAAGTGGCCCCCGAGTCAAAACGTTTGCCCATCCCTGGACTCTACTGTTGGAACAAATTTCACTCCACCTTTTCTCATGAGAGCGAAGTTCACTGACATAGGTCTTGCACGTCTTGCAAAGCCTTGGCAGTCAGCTCATTCAGTTGAATTTAACATAGGCCTCTTGTCCTATCAGAGTAGAACAACTAAAACAGGATGCAGCTGAGCCGAATGAAACATGTTAATACATTTTGTTTTCCTGCTGGAAAACTGCTGAATACAGCCATCCATTATACAGTATCTCAAGTGGCATCATGAACATGGCCTTACCATAATCTGCCAACAAAAACGTTGGGTTGGTTTTGATTAGATTTTGTTTGATCAGATTGTGTCGCTTTTTTGTGTCTGTCTCATTTTTTTTTTTCTCGTTAAATCCCTCGTGTCTTCCAATCAGCTCCCTCAGCCACTCGTGTCTTAGCCATATGTTCAGCTCATTGTTTCGTCAGGTCCCTTGTATTTACTTCTTGGTTTATTTTTTTTTTTTGTCAATGTATTTGTCCGAGTCAAGTCAAATTCTGCCGTGCTTCCCTAAATTTGGGTAGGACCTGGACAACATATTGTGCAGGTAAGGAACCAGCATAACGTTTTAGCAGCAGCTGTTTTAGTTTGGTAAGTTAATATACCCGACTGTTTGAAACACATGGGTAATTTGGGATAACATGTCAGGGATGAATACCATTTTAACAAACACAAGAAAGGTACTATGGAAGTGAGGACAGAAAAAAAAAATGAATTGAGGAAAAAGTAACCTGCGATTGTAAAGAGGAAGTTGGCTAGGAGGAAATGACTGCAGAAAGGTTAGTGAGGAGAGAAAGAAAAGATCGAAGTAGGCACTGTGACAAGGTGACCTTGGCAAGTAAAAAAGGCAAGTGTATTAGACGCAGTAATGCCAGTGATTTGCATAACGCCTGCTCCGGTGTATTATTTCAGAATCATATACTATATTAACAAAAAAAAGGGAAAAAAAGAAGGGAGCAAATAGAAAAAGTGCCTTGAGTGATGAAAGAGAGAGCAGCAATGAAATAGATACATAATTGCCCCATCTGCTGTGAATATCTGTCAGTCATTTCTTTACGACAAAGAAGGCATTGATGTGTGGCCGTGATTGTTCTTCATGATTTCCCCATTGGTGCATGAACACCCATCCGGCACACACACGTACACGTACACACGCAGCAAATCTTGACTACACACACTGCTGTCTCACTTTCAGTCCCTTCAGAAAAACACTGAGTGATTAAAAAGACCTTTGAACAAATGGTGTTGGTTCAGAAATGTCTATTCAACTTTCAAAGCTGGTGTGCATGTGTGTGCACGGCGTTCGGCACACAAAGTGGTATGGGATCCTTGCTGGCATTGAAAAGTTGAACGCAATACTCTCTGCCCACACACACACGCAGGGCAGTCATACACGCAGGGCTCAGTGAGTGGTGCACCTCAGGAGGTAGACGATCTAATCATTTTGGCAGAAAGCTTTTAAGGTCTGCGCCAGTGTTTTATTCAAAAGACAGAGTTGCTCTCATCGTCCCCAAGCGTGTCACCAACAAATTAGAGTGAACCGATTCATTTTGTCTTAAGATGTCTTTGCTTAACTACCAAATACAGTAGCTCAAAGCTTCTTCTCAAAATAACGACTTGGTACGGAGGTGGGTCAGCGAAGTTCCGGGACTGACGTCGTCAAATATATATTTCAAACACCAACGACAATTTTCCCCTTTAAACCGGGCTCGGCAATCAAGCAACGTGTTGTTTTATTCAGCGCGAGAGATGTGCGCAGGACACCTTGTCGACAACACATCTGCGCAAAATGCCCTGAGCGTCTGACAGTTCCCGACCAAAATAAATACCCCCCCTGCTAAAGCAACTTGTCTTCGAACCGACCTGGGTTCACGTGGTTTTTCCTCTTTTCCAAGGTCAATTTGGTCAGGGAGGAGGCCTTTCTGAAAACATGGACCAAACCAAGATGGCCTTACCCTAACTACAAGGATCCCAGGGGAATCCTTCAAACAGTGCATGAAAGCATGCCAGAGAAGGCTGGGAAACAGTCCAACGGAATTACTTCTACCAAGGAAACTTGTCATTTGTAGTTTGGAGTTGAAATAAAGTTTTTGTAACTTTGCTGAAACATCTTCTGATTCCTGATGTTCACTCCACCCCTGCAAGGTTGGTTTGGCACAATCCAATCCAAGCACAACGCTTTCCGTCTGTCATTGAGGATTTTGTTGTCAAAACCTAAGAGTAATGATTTTGCACATAATCCTCTTTCTTTTCAGATTCTTTGTACAGCTTATGCAAATTTCGCAATGCTCTGAAACTAATGATCTGACTTTCTGTCATAATTATTCACAGTTAAAACATACGCTCCATTCATAAGCAGCCACGCAGCATTAGCAGCAGTGTGGTGAGGCAGGATGCGAAATTATATAAGAGCCAATCAGAAAGCACTGAAATGGCACAAATAAGGCTCCTGACGACTGTGCACGCAGCGGAAGCCTCATCTGTCGTGACAGAAATCGTAGCTTTTGTTAACACGACAGCTGCCCGCAGCTTTCCTAAAATGCACTTTTTCCATCTATCTGCCCGTTGTAGCTCCACAATTCAATTCCATTTGGGTATTTTTGACGGACACTCTGCAGTTAGCGGCGGTCTCGCTACCTCACTATTCTTTAAAACAACTAAAAGTCTCGCGCCCAAATAAATACATTAATACCTTTACGCATTGAGTTGATGGGGCGACTGATTGGCGCCTGTGTGTATAAGGTTACTGTACTTAGTCAAAATCAACAACTTGATCCACGCCACCCAAAAGTAATGATTTGGATGTTCAAATTCAGCTCCAGTAATAACTGTACTTCTCCTAAATAGCTAGGCAAAACGTTTACCGGCTTGACCACCTGCTTGAAGCTGTGACCTTTCTTATTTGTGCCCCAATCATTAAAGCCGTCACCCACTTGTTTGACCTTTCGACAGGGCTCTCAGATTTCTACTAATAGTATCAATGTATTCTCAGAAATACCATATATAACCTGTTTACGGATTTAGCAGAAACGAGCTGGCAGGGTCAACTGAGAATAAAAAGAAATGTTATTTACATCAGTATTCACACCTTTATTTTCTGGTTCCATTACGCAAGAGCAATTGTTTCGCACAGCATCTTATCAAAGCGGCTGGACACTTCCCAACAGGGAGTGCAAATGGAAGAACATATGGAGCTTGTCTTCTTTGCATTTTTAACAGCTTCCACTGTTCTGGAAGAAAATAACTTTTCTAAGCCTGGGTAGACACATTCCGATCAGTAAGATGCTAGCTGATTTTTAAACTGCGATAAAAAACATAATGAGCACAACAGAATCTGTCGTGCTCTAGAGGATCGACACAAAACACCAAACACATGGCGATACCTCCACCGACATTTGCAAATTTCCTCCACCGAAGCAGATGTCTGACACAGTAACGAGACCGACTTGAGAAAGAGCGTCAGCGGTCTATGGCAGTCTACAACTATCAGAATGGGCAAATGACATCCATTTCACTCAATGACGCGCACAGGAGACGCAAACAAATGAGTGACTTATCTGTAAGTTTCTTCACCGACTCGTTCTGAAAGTTACATAACGTACCTTTCACTCAGTGATTCTAACCCTAACCCTAACTGACTAATTCTTTAACGTCAATAGCATGGCAGGACAATCGGTGAGGCCCCTCTTCTACCTGCCAGCAGCTGCTGATTGGTCATGACTAAGGGAAGAACAAAACACTTCAGGAAGCGATTCAGGTTCGCACAAAAGTTTTGTTCACTCACTTCTAACACAATGCTATGAAATCAACTAAACCTGGTATTGACCACACACACGCACAAGGGTTAAAATTTGTAACTAAACATGTCGAACATGAATTTGTTGGCTAGGCTTTTTTTTCCAAAGGAAAGTGGGGAGGTCAAATGTGTTCTTAACTCATTCGATGCCAGGGACGTATTTTCACGTTGTTTTTTTTTTTTTTTTTTAAGAGTCCAGACATTCAATCCAAGATACTAAGTGTCTATGTAATACTTTCGTATCTGGAAATGAATGTCCTTAATGTATTTAAGTAACAATTTAATAGTTAAGATTTGGGATTTAATGATTCTTAAAAATGTGAAAATACATCCCTGGCATTGAATGAGTTAACATGCCAAGCACCATAATCAGTCAGTATATTCTTTTAATGTAATCTTTTCTGGCTACTTATTGGAAATCTGTAAAAATGCTCAAATTCAGACAGCATATAAGTGTTGTGTAGTCTATTTAAAATGAACAAATTGTTGTAATCAGATTTAACATTGTAAGTTTTGTGTGTAAGAACCTTTGTCTACTTACCATGAAACGAAATTTGAGGATTGTTTTTAGACGTTTCCAAAATCTACTACCTGTCAACAAATCCTGTTATTTGCAGGGTTTTTTTTCTTTTCACTGATCCTCTTTTCTTCACCGAAAGTCTTATACATTTGCTCTTTTCGTTTTAAGGCCCAATTCCTGCCTTAAATAAAAGTATTGCCTTGGCACCACCTTATAGTGGTATGGTAATATGAACTTTGTGGAAGTTTGTAAGTTTTATTCGCAACATACCACAGCCCTGTCTGTTTAACACCATTTATAGGCAATTATAAGCTTTTGAACGAGGCGTCCATTATTTGCGGATTATAGCAGCAGGGCTCGATCAAAACTCTGTAATGAAGAATTGTTTTAGTGAGATGAAGAATTAAGATTCAGAGGGGAACTAAGTTGTCTCACACAACCCCTGATTAATTAATTTATGACATGATAAAGAGTGATATCCCAAGAGTTTTTTTTCCTTTTTGCATATTATTTTAATGAAGGCCAAGCACAGAACTGTCTATAGAGGATGTACAAGTGTTGTGGGAATGCATTTCACAAATTGGATACCTGCAACGTTTCCCTCCTCCCCCTGTATGTTATACCAATGTACCCTGAAGCAAGGCATTTAACCTTCCAAAATCTGCTGAAGCCCACTCATTGGGGTGATGCTATGCTCTGCCATGGTAATAAATTAGATCGATGATCAGCAAAGACCTGCTGGCCACTACTAGGCACATTATGCAGCCTAAAAGCTTGTAGAGAGGAGTCTACACAGCAGCCATAATGAAAGATTGATGTATTTGAAAAAAAAAAAAAAACAGTTTAGTTGGGTGTTGTTACATAAAGCAATAAAGAAGCAGTTTGCGAGGGAAGTGTTGAGAAGGGGTATAAAGAACATACACTGAACACACAGACTCCCACGCTTAACCAGAGGAAGAAATGACCTGATAATGATAGAGGTTGAGTTGAAATGACACACTCTTTGTGTTCACCCTATTAAGACCAGCCTCATTAGAAACCATTAAGGAAAATCGGAGTTGTTATTATAACATACAAACGATGTTTATTGTTCTGTTGATGGTGATCATCATTTTTCTCGCCTACAGCACATGTAGGTGTCTTGAAATTAAGGAATATTGAGGAAACATAAAAATGGGGGAATTCTCAATACGGTACTATCATGCGAATTAGCAATTAAGCATGATACCATATCGCTGTTCATCATTGAGATAGCAAGAAGTAGAGGCAGAGAGAATGGTTATATACGAGTGTTGCTGTATGCTGTTTGTGTGTGGTGCTGCTCCATGTGAGTTCAAGTAAGGAGTTGGTTAGTTTATAAAAACTATTCAGTTCTACCTTAACTGAAATTGACATGTCTACATCTTGCTTTGCTAACTGACATTCATTTGAGAAAAAAAAAATGGTTTGCTTTAACACGTGTGTGCCAAGAGCTAGCTTCTATAGCCAGGAATTGGTCCGCTAAGGCCCCCGCCCTATCCACCGCCCAGGTCTCTCTCCACCCAACCCTTTGGCCCCTTCCACAGGTAAAGAACCCATGGGAAGGGGGACCTTCTCTCAAATGAGCGCTTCGCAGCCGAGTGTGAAGCGGCTGGGATGAAGATAAGCACCTTCGTATCTGATCTCATGGTCCTCTGTTGCCCTCTCTGGTTCAGGGATGAGGTCCTGCCCCAAGTGGAGGAGTTCAAGTATTTTGGGTTCTTGTTCATGAGTGAGGATAGGATGGAGCAGGAGATCGACAGGCGTGTCAGTGGAGCGTCCTCTGTGATTCAGACTCTGTATTGGTCTATCATGTTAAAGAAGTAGCTGAGCCTAAAGGTGAAGCCCTCAACTTACTGGTTGCTCTCAATTTCTACCTTCACTTATAGTAACAATCTGCAGATCATGACTGAAAGGACAAGATCCAGGATACAACTGGTCGAAATGGGATTCCTCCTCTGTGTGGGAAATGGGATTCCTCCTCTGAGTGGCTCTCTCCTAGAGATCGGGTGAGAAGCTTGCTCATCCATGTTAAGAGGAGCCAGTTGAGGTGGCTTGGGTATCTGGTTAGGATGTCTCCTGGATGCCCCCCTGGTAAGGTGTTCCAAGTATGTCCCACCAGAAGGAGACAGTGGGGACAACCTTGGACACACTGGGTGCCTGGAAACAACTGTGCATCCTCTTGAGGGAGCTGGGTGAAGGCTGCGGGGAGGAAAGTCTGGGCTTCCCAGATTCAAATGTACGGCAAGTCTCCTTTTGACACAGCGAGTGATTGGCATCTTTTTCAGTTCTATTTCAAAACTATTCAATAAATGGATGGATGCACAGATGAACAGGCAATTGGACCGCCGGACGGATGGACGGCCAGCCGGACGGATGGATGGATATTATATTGCAGATGTCAATTTCAGGTAAGACATAAAGTCTCAAATAATTTCTTACCCATAAGATGTTTTCATTGGGACATTCTATATGGAAATGAATGGAAAGTAACTGCTCCCTGAAAGCTGGGGAAATGAGAAATAGTTTGAAACAATCAGTAAAAGCGTAAAGTATTATAACAACCTTTGTCACTTTAACTGCTTTCATTCATCTTATTATTGCTACTGTTTTTCCGCCCTTCACTTCCGCCCACTTTCTCCCCATCTTTCTAAAGTCAGAGGAAATGTGCTCCCATTGATCTGGCGGCTCACACACCAATGCATATGCAGGGAAAAGCGCAACCTCTCTCATGTGCACCTTACCTCCTTATAAGAAGACAAAGTAGGAGGTGGATCATGTTGGACGGAGCCACCGACCCGCTTGTTGAGTTAATGAGCTTTTATTGACTTCAGCACCTGAAGTGGCTGCCGTAACTTATCACAGTTAGCACTTTGCTCCCCAGACGCAAGCACAGACACACACACACACGAATGCACACACACGCAGATATATATCGACTATGTGCCAAACTGAAGTGGCACACGCTAAGTTATATGACTTGTCATTTATGACTCGAGTGTTTTCTGATATTCAGAAAGGTTGCAAACACTTGAGTTGTCCTTTAAGTGAGATTTTTACCAAGGCATGTCTTGGTAAGGGAACATGTGGAACCAGTTGGGGAAGGCCTTTTTTCAATTACTGTATGGATTTTGTTCCAGTGTAGAACGCAAAGCACATTAAAGCATGAATTTGGTGAACCACCATGCTTCCATAACGTGAGATAAAACAAAGTAAAACCAATGAGTGTGATATTACAATTACGATTGCAAGAAGAAATCCTTGTAAGCTTAAAAAGAAAATCTGAAATGTTATAATCCTAGATAAAGCAATTACTTTTCTTACACTGAGGAAAAGCAGCAATACACGTGGTTGCTCTTTTGATAATTTAATTAGTCCGATAACAAATACAGAACCTTGTAGGGAACTTTCCACATAGCTGTGCAAAAGGAAGGACACATCCTTGCAACATCTTGAGGTTGAGCAGGTCACTCAAAGATTCTTTGAATGGACTGAGGGCAGCCAACATTGAACATACAAATTGATACAAACAACATTGAGTGGGTTTCCTTACTTGTTAGTTATTACATCCAATTTGTCCAAACAACAGCTTCAATTTTCTAGTCATGGGGGACAAGCAAAACTTAATAAACGTATGGCATCCCCATCACAAGTGGATTGAATATTCCGAATACAAGGACACCATTTATTGTTATGCCCGCAGGCACTTTAACCTTCCAGAAATGTGCTTTCAAATCAAGATGTAGGCAGGATTTTTTCAAAACCCTAGAAAAGGGCTTGTTCATATGAAGGTTGCCGGAAGCGCACAACAATTCCATCGGGAATTTTTTAAGAGCGGAAAAAGCGAGACGCTATGAATACTCCAAAACAAATGTCGGCAACAATGATCATACCGTAATAAAGCACATGTTGTTTGCTCAACTCTCTGTAATTAATAGCAAATACTCACAAGCTCATAAAAGGAATTAGCCCTGAAAATTAAATGATATTTCTTGAGGGAAACCAGAAACATAGATTAGCCTCTAAAATTAAATGAAAGGCAAGATACACTGAAGGCTGCGGCCGCTGATAGCACCTTCATTTGCACACGCACTTTGCTCTGTCTTAATCAGTGTTGGGCAAAAAAGTAATGCATTACTTATTACGTATTACTGTCATTTCAAAATAATTACTAACATTATAATATTACTGTATTTGAAATGTAAGTCATTACACTACTATCGCATTACTTTTATGTTACTTTCACAAACACAAATGGAAATATGGCAGAGGAAGCTGATTGGATGACACAAGGAAGGCAGGTACACAAACAGGATGAAACAAATCACGTTACCGAAGACAGACACGAGGGACACCAAATGGGAACAAGACACGAGAACTAACAAACCCACAACTTGAAAAATACAAACAAACAAACAAGAAAAGCCAAAACAGAAAAACCAACCCCAACACACAACAGAACATGGCAGCAATGACCACGTTAAATGAAAAAGTAATGCATTACAGTAATTACATAGCTTCTGGATTGCATTACTCCCAACACTGGCTTTAATATCCTGTTCACGAAAGGGTGTTGCGCTAATGATAGCTTACCGCAAATATGCCCACCAAGTTTGGAAAATGAGAGTACTTTGCACCTGTTTTTCTCCTAATTGCCTCACATGGCAAAGAAAAATGTTTGCCTAGTTGCACCAACAACAATGTAACAGCACAAAGGCTGTTGGGAAACAACAATTTTACTGAATTCAAACTGCCTTCGAAACCTAGCGCTGTGCTTCTCAATATGTTTTTGCAAAGTTCCCCCCATGGAAAAGAGAAAACACTTTGCACTCCTCTTCTTTCATATCACTTCAATCCGAAAAAAAAAAAAAAAAAAAACCATTGGTGACAGCAATTTAAAAGGTTTGTAACTTACATATAGACTTTGACAATTAGAGCAGCACTCCACCTCCTGGTGCAATGAATGTGTAATTACACTTCACACAGCAAAAGCAAAGCATGTTGGCCCAGAGCCCTGGCATTGCATTGTGCCCCCTCCCAACTACTTGAGAAGGCCTGACCTTGTGTCATTTACGCTCTGCTTTTTACTCTCTTTTTTGTGTCTTTCATTCCACTTCCTTTTTGTGTTTTATTTGATGTAATGTAATATATAGTACAGTGGTCTTGAGTGCCAAGAAAGTGCCACGTACACTTCAACTATAAACCTGTAGACTACAGTTTAGACTAGGAAAATACAACTTTTAGGTAGTACACTTCAAGTACAAATCTATAAACTGTGGGCAATTAATACACAACTATAAGCCGGGAGGTATACTGAATGAGTATACTTATAGAATACTTTTAGAACTTATTTTGTTACCATTTCTTATGATTAAGTATTTAATTCATATGCGTTCTGGTACCCATAAAGTACAGAGTTCAGAGCATACATTGTACTATCACTTCCATTCTTCATTCTTCATAATGCGTATTTGAACATGAGCGTAAAAATCAAGGACTGTTAAAGAAGTGAAAAGAAATCGGATAGGACATCTTCATTTTTCTCCATATTTTGCTCCTCATTTATCCACATGTATTTTTTTGCTTATAGTTATGCATTTGCTAGTAGTGGCAAAGCTTAGCTTTCCACAGACACACAAGTGATGAGGCCAGCAAACACGAAAGCACACATACACAGGGCATATGTGTGCATCCACTGAGACAGGCGCATCTTTTTTTAATGGCAACGTCACTTCACATTGTTGCAACTAGTGCAGTATATTTATACAACATCCTTACATGGTAGTAGTGGGAGGAAAACATACAACTTAACGAGAATACTAAAAAGAGACTAAAATACAGTGAAAGGTAAGACCAATGAAGGATTAAGTCGCCAAAATCATTAAGCACTTTCCCCCATTGCAATTAAACACACACACACACACACACACACACACACTTTTGTATGGCTATGATTGCGAGGATATTCATTGATGTAATGCATTTCCTAGCGCCTAAACTTAACCTTACCCATCAAAAACGATGTCCTAATCCTAACTCTTAGCCTAACCCAGTCCGGTGCTTGTCAAATAGTGGGGCGGGCCCCCCTGGTGTGGCGCGAGGTGATGCCAGGGGGGGCCTGGACGACCCCAGGGAAAAAAGCTTTATTTTTGTCATGTGAAGTGTAATTGCAATAAAATAAGATGGGTTTTTTTCTTCAGGCACTTTGATGCACTTGGTTATGAGGTTATTTATTTATTTTCAGTTTTAGACTAAGTTGTAACCCGTATAAAGATGGTAAATAATAACAGTTGTTAAAAGTTGATTATCTACTGCTATTTTTCTTTAGTTAACTTTAAAAAGGATACAGGTTTAGATATACACGTTTTATTTATGCTCAACTTGTCGCCATAGACATTTCTTAGGATTCCTCCTGGATTTATTGAACGGTATGAGGAAAACTCCATTAAAATGACTGCAAGAATTGGTTCGAGGCACTCCGTCCGACGCCAAACCAACAGCGTTTTGTTGTAACCATGTTTTGTTGTATTTATAAGTCTTTTCTCATAAATAATTATGATCAAATAATTTGGTACACGTACCTCAAGTTCTTATCCGGAAGCAATATGGGCATTGTTGTAAAAATAGCTCTTTTGCGCCATTGAGATCAACCCAAAAAGGCAAAAGGTGCGGTGGCAGCTTGTCAAGGGGCTTCTTGCCAAGCTGAGTCATCTTGAAGAGACAAGAATTACATAAAGACTACAACGTTTTATCATTTCAAAAAACTTCTAAATATATGTAAACTATTTGGAGGATGAGAAGGATTTATAGTATGTTGTTATTAAGTAACATTTATTCTTATATTTAGTGTCAAATAGTGAGGTAATATTCAGTCTGAGCACACAGAACAAAAGCTGATCGACTTTGTGTTAAAAGTGGGGGGCACGATTGGGCAACGAATTCCACCGCCCACATCCAATACCGTTTAAACAGAGTTTCAATGAAAGCTGATAACATGGACAAGACCTATTGGATTAGACTTCTACTCTTTATACGGGGCCTTGGCCTTCATATCCAACTCGGGGAATATGAAAAATAAACGAATGCATAAATGAATAGTCAGGGCTTAAGTAATGACCAATCACCTATTTTCTGGGTTTGGTCATGTGGCATTCACAAGCTGAGCACTGAACAATGGAGATGTCATTTTCAGATGACAGCAAGTAGCAAGATGCCTGCCCCCTGAGATGGATAAAAATAGTTGTATTTTTTTATGCTTACTTCATATTCCACAAACAAAATATTAATCAGATATATGTGTTATGATTGGATCAGTGAATGGTTATGGGTTGATTTTAAACTCGCTGATTTGCAGTATTGTTCGCCTCCAAAAATTCTGATCGTGTAAAGTCTAGTAATAATCCAGCACTAAGACAGTACTGTATGGTGTTATTTGTCTATTTTACTTCCCAATTAACAATCAGACGATTCATGTACAATAGTATTTTTATTTTAGCACGGTTTTCTGCAATTAAGACCTACTATTTAGTCTTTAGTTCATGGCCTTTCCCCCTTTACAGCACTCCCGTGTGTGCGTGCGTGTGTATGCGTGTGAGATGTATGAAGGTATTTCTTGAACAGATACCATTAACAAAGTACCAGCAGAGCATGACTCTTTTCCTTTTCCCCTAATAATAGTTGGTATGAATATTCATTCACACGCATGTACTTGGTACAAATGCTTCCTCTTTCTCTCCCTCTCTCTCTCTCTCTCTCTCTCTCTCTCGCTCTCTCTCTCTCTCTCTCTCTCTCTAATACACACACACACACGCACACACACAGATTAATACAATTAGATGGATGAAAGAGGAAAGCTCCACGTTGTGTGTTCTTGTTGCAATTCTAAAATACTGCAATGCCTGTGCGCTTTGGACAGCAACTTTAGTTTAGCACATTCACGCAATACAATAGTTGTGGGGTATATTAAATCGGATTGTACAATATAATCTAAAATCTGCTGGGATGTACTCTGACCTCACAAACATGACCCTAATTACAAGCAGCAACGAATGGTGGGATATAGTCTATTAATCAAATAGCCATTATTACATTGGATGCAGCTTTCATTCTGGATCTCATTGAAGTCTGCTTGTTTCTCTAATTGTGTTGCTGAATACGTGTGTTGCATCCCCTCGCAATTGCACACCCGCCGTGTCCGCAAAGATTACATCTAAGGGTATTAACTGTGAAAAAAAGTGCTCATTCAAGGTCAATGCCCTCATCATTTTATGTGTCATGCACACACAGATTGAAAAGGTGTGCTATTTTGTCCTGGGAGCCATGAACAAGAGTGGTGCAATATGGTCGAGATTGAGCTAAATGACAAGTGAAGAAAGTCGATGTCAGAGACAAGCTATAGGGAGACATGACGCAGCCACAGAGATCATAACTTGTATTTATAAATCCTGTCGGTGAAAGGGAAGCACATCACGGGTCACTCACTCGTCGCACGCGCTTTGTGATTGGAAGGTAAAGAAGAGACTGCGGAAAATCTCTTAATCGTTGAGAATAATAATGGACAGTCTGAGCGTTGAAGGATAAAAGCTGTCATGGAGGGACAGCGTGTATAGAAAGTCTGAAGTTTTCTGAAGGATGAATGAAAAGGAACTGCAACTCCAAGGGAAGAACATTTACGAGTGTCGTAACAAAATAAGACAAGGAGGCCTTCAAACATTCCGGAGAGAAAAAAGATGACAATGTTAAGAAGTGGCAACATAATGCAGCTGAGATATGCAGCTGGGATTCAAACGCTGAACCTAGAAATTGTGTATCACTTGTGTCCATGTTGAACTCTAATCTACATACGGAACTTGAAAACCCACGCAAGACCACCCACGCAGCTGTGCATTTTTGAGAGTTAATAACTTGAATTTCTTGACCTCTTAATGTGTTTCAAGACCAGTTTGATTTAAATGCGTTTGCAAAAATTTGACTGGTACTGTATATCAGTTGCGGCTCGGTGACGCAACGAATATCACGTCCGCCTCACAGTTCGGGGACCCGAGTTCAAATCCAGCTGACTCCGGCCTTCCGATGTGGAGTTTGCATGTTCTCCCCGAACCCGTGTGGGTTCTCTCCAGACACTTTGGCTTCCTCCCACACTCCAAAAACATGGCGGTGAGTTGGACATACTAAGTAAATTGTGATTGGGTGTGTGCATGGTTGTTTGTCTCTGTTTCCTGCAATTGGCTGGCAACCAGTTCAGGGTGGCCCCCGCCTACTGCCCCAAGTAAGCTGGGATAAAGTTTAAAACTTTGACAGTGGTTCACAAGCTGAAGCCGGTTTTTAAATCTTGGACTGAGATTTTACAAAGACTGTCATTTCTTCAGGGTCACTATCTAAAAGACTACAACAAGATGAGTCATTTTCCCCTCACAATTTCCTTATACAGTTACTCACATACTACAAGGGATGTTTGATACTACTTGTTTGACCAGTAAGAATACTATTGGGTAACACGGGAGTGGATGTTTAAATCTCATCCCATCCCACTCCCAAAGAAAAAGTCCCATCCCATTCTGTCCCAGACCATTAAAAAAAAAAATCTTGTCCCATCTGTCCTATGACTGACTCTTTCTCTCATAAAGCTGAGTTTTTGTTTTTGTTTTTTTAACCACGTGATCCCACTAGTGTCAACTTTTTATTTTGTACTGTCTCAATCACGTACAAAGGTGCAGTTGACACTCATCCCATTAAAGTCTCAAGACCCACGGGAGATCCCCCCAAAAATCTCAGCCACGTGCCGCCGGCACAGTGGTCACTATTACAAGGCACGAGAGGTGACGATGTTGAGTCACGCCGTCACATTTGGTCACGTCTTGGCATTTTAAATGGTGAATCTCGGTGACACATGACACTCCATTTTCATGGCACATTCACATTTTCAGTTTTTTTTCCATTGTGTATGTTGTATGTGTATGTATGTTATTGTATGTTGATCTTTTTTTTTTTTTTTTTCCCCCAAAGTTTCCTATTTACAGTTTTGTTGGAGCTCTGGTTGTTGGCTGTGTCATGCCACTGCAGAGACGAACAGACTCAAGCTATTAAAGACATTTGATATCGTCTCAAGGACAAGACTTGAAAAACATTGACCTAAAACGTTGGAAATTAGCAACTCACACAAAACGATCGAAACCGGAGCACGCTGAAACACCATTAAAACTTCCTTAAAGTTACGAGCTCAGGGGTGTCGAACATACGGCCCATGGGTTGGTTCTGGCCTGCAAATGCGTTTAATCTGGCCCGGGAGATTAAAGTATAAAAGTGATCTGAATTTCTTTGATTAAATGCAAAACTTGAAATGTTTTATGATTAAAATTAATGTCAATGTTTTATGATTGATAGTGATTATATACTTGTACTATTTTGGACAGTATTAAAAAAAAAAAACAATAAATTTGGAAGTAGTTGTTTTATAGTTCAATAAATACAAACCATGATTTGATTGTTCTGGTGCAATTAGGAATAGATTTGCCTCCATGCGACCCGCAAGCATAAACGAGTTTGACACTCCTGGCCTAGCTCATGGTATTTTTCCACATTCCGCAGTGAAATACATGCATACGAATTACATTTGGCACATTGGCAGTTTGATTTCTTATTAATATGAATTTTATGAAATCTATTTCCAACCAGGAAGAAAATTGCCTTTTTCGCAGAGGCCGCACCTCTCACCGTATGGCTGCCTTGCCCCCTTCATGATGTCGTTCAATGCCAACCACCAAACATACATACATCTATAGAGACTATTGCAACTGCGTTTTACTAATGTTAGAATGCAAAATAGCGTCAATATGCCACTTTACATTTACTAAGAAATATAAGCGTTCAGCAAACATGCACTAAAATGTAGAAAATCTGGAAATAATGTCAAGTAGACAGCATTAGCAGACATATAGTTTTTCACCCCCCCCCCCCAAAAAAAAAAAAAAGTGTATTTGGGAATGAGTGGCCCTTTAAATAGAGCATGTCACTTAACATTGGAGGGTTGTTTTTTTTTGGGGGGTTAAAACTAATAAACACTTTGGGTGATCAATAGTATCAATTTGTAAAAAAATGTGAAATTTTCCAAATTTCAACATGGAAGGTTCTAGTCCAACTTCAGCGATTTGAAAGAAAAAAAGTTCATTTTTATTTTAAACACAAAAAGTATAAACCAATGGTTCTCAAAGTGGGGTCTGCGGACCCTGCGGGAGTCCGTGGCCTGACTGCAAGAGGTCTGTGGAATCATTTGGGTTATTAATAAAAAATATATATATATATATATATATATATATATATATATATATATATATATATATATATATATATATAATTGTGTTAATTTAATTTTATTTTGCATTAAATTGTGAAAGTATCGCTAACTTTTCAATAAAACAATCATTTCAACCAATTTAATAGACAGTATTTTTGAAAATGTAATCATTTTTAAATTTGTCAAAATGCGTTATGTGTCTACAATTGCTTGCCTACGAGGCGATGAAGCGGCATTTTATTTTATGATGCTGTTTTTGACTAAATAATTCACAGCATGAGGAGGTGTGCAATTTGCAATTTTTACTTTGTAAACGTGGGTATAGCTGAAAAGCAACAAATATACATGTCAAATTGAATCTGTCGCTGAGTAAAAAAGCAACTTGTATTGGCCTTAAATGTTTTGGGGGGGTTTTCGCAAACATTTGCAAATGGGATTTGCAAAGTTTGCTTTCCAAAAGGGGTCCCTGACTCCAAAAAGTTTGAGAACCCATAGTAAAAACAATGTATGATTTACACTACCGGTATATACTATTGTAGTGGTTCCCAACATTTTTCAGTGATCTACCCCCAGTGAAATATGTTTTCAGCCAATTACCCTTTAACCCCTGCAAAGCATTTTTGGATGAAAAAAAAAAACTAAATCATGCCATCGGTGTCTGATTTACTAAACATTAGAACCTTTCAACCTTAATTTGTGTTGGTCCACAAATAATAATCAATGTAAAGTGTCAGACTTGTTCGCAGAAAGAAATAATTATAAATAAATATTTGTCCATAGAATAATATTCAATTTAAAGCGTTCTCTTTTGCATTACAGTAGAGATCTGTTCACAAAAATATGTAATTCACTTGATTAGAAGTTATTATAAACAATTATTTGTCTACAAAAAATATTAAACTAAAAGTGTCCTTTTTGGGATCATAGTAGAGATGTGTTCACAAAAATAAAGAATTAGAGGTGGCAAGTTGGGTCGAACCGTTTTAGTGTGGGGGATAATCTGGATTTATAAAATCATGATGTTAAATAACTTACTGAACATGACATTTGTTTCATGAACTTATATTTTCCTGAAACCTTTAATTAACTCAATAATTATTTTGAAAAGGTGATTGCGTGTTTGTTTGTTTTATTTAAAATCCGGAGTACCCAGCCCGCGGAGTTTCTTCAAGTACCCCCAGGGGTACCCGTACCACCATTTGAGAACCACTCTACTATAGGACTAATTTGCATACTTGGCAGCGGCCAGCTGCTTTCTTGCTAGGTGAAACCCACAAATATATTTTACAGAATGTGGATTTTAACTGAACGTGATCGTGCAAAAGCAGCGTGGGGGAGATCGGCCCCTCGAGAAATGCCGCACGCCATGTGCGGCAAATCAATGACACAACTTGAATGCGCGATCAAAATTGGCATTGGAAGAAAGAGTTGGGAAGTGTTGAGAACAGCGAAAGGAAAGTATCCCTGGCACAGCAAAGTTTGACCTTTGCAGTGGTTTCAGTGGAGAAACTTTCACTTGCAGTGTCCACGCTGCAATTGTAAAACTGCACAAGGGAACATGTGGGAGGAAACCACATCCTGTAAGTGTTCTCGAGGGAGAACAATTACATTTTAATCCTCCATTCAACAGTGGACAGCTACTATTGTGGTATCTCTGATGATGGGGTAGGCCGCAGGGACCGCCCCCCCCCATTTTGTTACAATTTACAGTATTTCCAATAAGACTGTTCTTGTGGTTGCATTTAGGTTACATATTGTGTGAAAAATGTCTGTGTTGCAGTTTTTGTCACATTTCATATCCTTTTTAATGCTTTCAAATGTTTTCTGTTAACTTTATTCTTCTGTTTGTATTCGGTTAGTAAAAGGTGATTGATTCCTCTCACATTTTTTTTACTGCCGGCTACAAAGCTTTTCAGAATGATATTGTTCTTTTTTTCCACTTGCTCGGTTTCGGTTCGTGCCAGTAAACTGATCTGAGAAGTCTTAACGCATTTTCTGCCAGCATCCCAGCAGCAAAATAATGTCTTTTGGGTGCTTATGACAATTTAAACTCACCTTAAATTGAAATGTATTTTTCTCCTGTCGCTTGAGTTGGTTCACAATGTGTTTTGTTTCACTATTTTCATTACTGTAGGTGGTGGGATGTGAGGGCACTTTAGGTGGTATGGGAATTTTTTTTTTAACAAAGTTTGAATAATGTTTCATGCCCGTGACTGGAACACCACATTTTCTTTTCAAATTAAAAGCAAATTAATTGGAAGAGGAAACATTTCATTGCTGAATCGATTCAATTGCAAACGGTTTTACATCTTTTGTTCAATTTAATACGGGTGTACATTGCCATTAATGACAATTTTCCAGGAGACGAGCCAGAAATTCAAAGAACGATGCTACAGCATCTATCTTCTATAAAATACGCTGAGTGACAACACTACAAATAAAGTTCCAAACATGATTAAAACCTATGATACATGTTTTTGCTGAACTGACACAAGCAAAAGGAAAATATGCAAACTCCATGCAAGAAGACCAGAGTCAATATTTGAACTTTGAGGATACAGTGCTGCCCATCACTTAAGCAATCAATTCAAACAAGATTGAATAATGAATTCATAAATGAAGCAAACTGGGTAAGAAAGATAAATATGCTGGTTTGGTTTCACGTGAATATGTGCAGTGATACACAGCTTGTCATAAACCTCTGCTGTGGCCACAAAAAGAAAACCAATAGTGAATATGACCACAGGAAAATGCTTGAATATTAATCGACTGGTCAATTTTACAGTACAACAAAAAAGAATGCCAAACAGCACTATGTATGGCACCCACTTCCTAATACCACAAGACCACATGGTTTTGATTGTCTCTTTCTGGATGCACAAACTCCCCCATAACTTCAATTATTAGTAGATGAATGCATGCATTTCCTAAAGCATGACTCACTCGATTATTTTTTGCCCCCCCCCCCCCTTTTTTTTAGAAAGATACTGAAGTTTCGTATTTCTACAAAAGGCAAACATGTATCAAAGAACATTTTGAATGAAGAATTCCATTCAACCATACTGTATAGCTGGGGTTCTCTTTTTGGGGTCAGGGATCCCTTTTAGAAAGCAAATTTAAGTGAATGTAACCCTTTGCAAATGTTTGCAAAAATCCTTCAAGCCCTTTTCATTCACCAACAAATTCAATTCGACAAGACTTATATTTGTTACTTTTCAGCTAAGCTGAAGTTTAGAGAATAAAAACTGTAAATTGCACCCCTCCTGATAACAAACTGGGTCAATTTCCCCCCTACTTTTTGGGTACAATAAAGCATATGAATTAAATATTTCATCATAATAAATTGTAACAAATTAATCTCCTTGAAGCAGGAGTTCTCAAACTTTTTGGGATCAGGGAGTCCTTTTAGAAAGCAAATTTTCAAAAGACCCAAAGTAAATATTTGCGGAAACAAAACAAAATAATTGAAAATTTCTTAGCGTTATTAAATGAAAAATTTATTAAAGTGCCCTTTGTATTCACCGAAAGATTCAATTTGACAAGTCTATGTGTTACATTGCACCTATACCAGTAGTTCTTAACCTGGGTTCGATCGAACCCTAGGGGTTCGGTGAGTCGGTCTCAGGGGTTCGGTGGAGCTTCCGCCGCAGAGGTCCACCCCTCAGTCTAAAAAATCATATTTTATTTTTTACTAATGAAGGTTTCGGTGAATGAGCATATGAAACTGGTGGGGTTCGGTGCTTCAACAAAGTTAAGAACCACTGACCTATACTGAACTGCTTGCCTCCTTATAACAAACTGGGTCAATTTTCAATTAGTTGGTCAAAAACTGCATTCTAAAATAAAATGTTGCTTTAGCTTTGCTGGCTTCATTGCGTAGTTAGGAAGCAATTGTGTGTGTATATATATATATATATATATATATATATATATATATATATATATATATATATATATATATATATATATATATTTTTTTTTTTTTTTTTTTTTTTGTAATAACTCACGGGTGTCCTCGGACCCCACTTTGAGAACCGCTGCTTTATAGAACACATCTCAACTGACTTTGGGTTAGGCTGGGTACAGCCAGGGGTGGTCCCCAGGCAATCGGAAGGTCACTTGTACACATAAGAGCCATTCCCGGCCACGGTTACCTCTCTTTCACACATGTAATTAGTAAAACATGCTCTCTCGCTCTCTCCTCTCTCTGCCTGCCCCTTTCCCACATACACACGCACATATGTAACAATGATTGAGTGACACTGAGTTTAAAAAATCAGAGCAGCCTCAGGAGACTCTGCTGTGAAGGGGGGGGGGGGGGGGGGGTGCTATTCAGATGCTCAGTGCAGATGCTATTCATCTATCTCCATCCTAGAACTTTGTTTGTTTTCGCAAACCCCACGTGGCGTCTCGCTCCAGCGGGGCCCTATTCTATTCTATGGATTCCGCGACTCCACCGAGAGCAGACAAGTTGAACAACTATGGCAGCTGATTAGCATTTAGCGCACATTTGACTCTGACACGGAATGAACTGAGCGTGACAAGATACCGCCGAGTTGGACGAAAGTTTGCAGCGGTTGAAGACACCTGCGCCGCATTGGTAGCGGCTAATGTGACTGTCGAGAAAAATGATGTAAAACTCCACGCAAGACAAATATGCGTCAGAATATTGCTTTCAACGAGACGCGGCCAGGTGCAGGTCCTTCAAGATCCACGCAAGCACACGAAACCTCAAATGTATTTAGTAATAGACTTCGCTGTATGTAGTGACGTAGGCTACTTGGGGTGATCACACGTTCCCTCCAGCAGCAGAGTGCTGCTGGAGATGGACACTTTGGATCCGTGACGTACAGGAGCCAGCCCGTCAACCAAAACTGTTCAAGAAGTGTCGAGTACACTACACGCTAAACTTACGGTTATTCAAAGTAGAGTACTTACGCAGAAGGAACGCAACAGGCACGAAGAAGCAGGCAGAGTTCATGGTGTCGAGCTGTGTCCCGTGACCACACAGATGATTCCCTACGCTTTGCAGGAGGTCAAATAAAGTCAGCCAATAAGTGTCTATTAAAAATGTTTCTATCCTCTTTGGTGCAGAGCTTTATCCCGGAATGAGAGAGAGGATGCGCTCCTCTGATGGGGAGGGCGAGTCTGCCTGTGCACCATTGGGGGAGGAGAGGAGTGGAGAGGAGAGGATCGAGCACGATCACAGCTGTTCGAAACAGACGGTGATGATGTGGGCAAACTTATCTGACAGGATTCCGATTCTTGAACCTGTAGTGCGGTTACCAAATAATTCAGGAGATGATCATTCAATAAAACGTTGCTTTAGATGCCTGTGCATGGTCCTATAGCGGCTATACCATCACTGACACAAAAGTTAATTGTATGGTGGTTAAAAAAAACAGTTAAAGCATTTTTTTTTAAATCACATTTGAACTAGGATGAATGCTCCAACTCAAACATCATTGTCTGCCCCACTTGATTGTGCTCATTGTGGTCATGGACAAGGTCTCCAAATACCCTTGGACTTGCATGAGATCTCCATATAACACAACATCTCGGTAAAGGGTGGCCGTGCATTCATCATTATCATCCATAGGGGGTTTTAAAATGAAATATTCATGATCAAGTGGGTACTCTTAAGTTTTGTTTTAAGTGTATTAATGTCAATCAGTGATCAATTGTCGTCAACGGCTGATGTTATTTTACATGTTGCACTGCGGTCAAAGGCAAATGTTTTCAAATCCATCTATAGGCACAATACATTCTTAAATCATGGTTGTAATTTGAATGTGATTGGTAAGTTTTGTTTTATTTTAGGAAACTAACTATGCTTAATGATAACGACATCTCCGCCACGTTGATGGTTAACTATGGTGTGAAAGTAAAGATTTCGAATTATATTGACTATAAAAAGAGAATATTCTTTAGTGAAGGCAAGTTTACAGATTGTATTCTGATCATTGTGTTGTTCTTTTTAATGTGCAGTTATTTAAAAAAAAAAAAAAACTTGTGGCAGAGTGCTGAGTTTTTTCATACATCTACTGCATATCCTTGTAAAAAGTGCAGAAATTCTAAGGTATCAACGTTCTCCGTCGGTGCAAGGGTGGCTATGGCCACGCAGAAGCTCTGCCCCTGTAACACCATGCAGTGTTGTGCTGAATGTACCCTTATGTATATACTGGATCAAAATTCACCTTTTGGACTTCTCTGAGCATTGTTTTTGTGTGAAACACTCCACTTTGTATTCCCAACTTCAAAGAACCAGTCAGCCAGCTCTTTCAAGAAAAGTTGAACCAGCTTAACACAAAACAGTGTATCAATTGAAGTACTTTTCCTTCTTTTCAGATTCCAAACGTTTAAGGTAAAATAAATTGTAGAAGATCTAAACAGCAAACCAGCATAAGCTTCCGTTGTGTTCCCACTCAGGGTGAAGCCAAAGTCAAATTACGTATATTCTCTTGAGATGCTGAAGAGATCAGTATGAAAGTAGTGAAAATAGTACTTCACTTTTCCAAGTATCCGAATAAGTGGTAACATTGATTGTAAATGTAGAAATTTCACTCTCATGTGCTGTTTGAGTTACATGATAATGAAATAAATGCTTGTAAATTTGTGCTTGAATGACATTTATGACACGCTTTGAGAAAGACTTAAGGGGGTAATGCTTTATTACTAGAACTTCCCAAAAGGCCTAAACAGGATTAAACGTCCATGTAAAACAAGATAAAATGCAGTAAGGCACTTGTTAGAGAACTTCCAATTTGAATTTTCAACAGAAATTTCAACATAACAGGACTTCTACTGTCAGTAAAACAGAGTCCACCCAGCCAACTGGTGTTTGCAAATGAGCTACACGCAAAAAAAGTCCAAGAGTAACATAAACTTACAGTTTGTTGTGCCAAAAGTAGACTCTAAGGGCAGCAATTCGAAATTGCACTTCAATCAGGTGCTGCCACCTAGAGCCCAAGAGAAGTAAATGCACATCCAGTTTTCAAACATTCTGATAAAACGTCAGTAACAAATGTCAAAAGTTTGTCATGTTTTTTTTTTTTTTCCCCACAGGCTTCATATTTTTAAACAAGTATACACGGTCGAACAAAGACTAAATTTTTATAGTCAAAAATAGAACAACACAGATGAGAAACGGGTCTGAAAAGTCAGACCTCTTAGCGGTTTCTCTGGACGGCCGTCAGCAATAAAGCTACAGACATTTCAGATTACGAAAGATGGTCTTGAAACATTCTCTACGGTAGTTACTCTTTAAACGTGTGTTTAAAGTCCTTGTATCCTGCATTCCTTGCATGTATTACAAAAGGATGGAGAGCTCTACATTTCGTGGAGACATACAAACAAAATGACAACATAATTTGTTCAAAAGCCTTTTCCTTCAGATTGAGTTTTGACATAAACTAATGGTTGACGAGTCCTTGGAGCATCATCATGAGACGTCTTGCTTTCTTGGTAAGCGGGCTTTGGGGGTCCTGCTGCATGAATGCATAGAGCTTCGGTCTGACCTGGGTCAGCACGGAGGCCATGTGATCTCTTGTTCGAGGATCACCGTGGTCCAGATTCATCAAAGCATCCTCCAAGTAGCTGCATATGGGATTCACAGGAAAGCGTGTATTAGAATGACAGTCACTGATAAAAAGATACACGTTGGACCAAAATCACATTAACAGGTAAATCCAAGATATTTCAGACTACGCACTTTCATTGGTTATCTCTAAGCTTAAGCTTCACTGTATAGCTGTCCTGGGTGGCTTTCCTGGCTACCAGCTAACTTGGGTTAATGAGTTTACAGGAAAACAAAACAAAAAAAAAAACCCAAACAAACCCTGCAATCAGAAGGTATCGCCATTTACAGCTGCACCCTCCTCACCTTTCACAACCTGACATTCAGTGGAGTGAGCCTACCATTATGGTCTTGACAGCTTACGAGATGATTCTTCTCAAAGGGTACACCTTACACCTTCTCTAGCTATTGTGCTTGCTGGCCTCCAATCAGAATGATGGGATTTGGAAGTTTAAAATAAGGACAGAAAGCATTCTAACTTCTAAATGACAGCAGGACACGGCTGTCCCAATTGTGAACTAAATATAACTGCGATTTCTCTGGAGACTTTCAGCACTGCTCTCGTTGGTAAGCTCAACATGACACAAAGCTGTGATGCTACTCAACTCTAAGCTAATAAAAGTTGATAATGAACCACACCCTCCATCTCTATGGAGCTGTAGCCCAGCTGCGAACCAGAAAGGTGACTCAACTCTACATCAGGTTGTAAAGAGACAATGCTTTGTTAAGGGAATCGTTTGACTGCAGGAACAGCAGAAGGAAGATATGAGGCATACATTCAGGGACGATGGGGACATAATGGTTAGGTAGACACTCTCTGAAGAGACATTACAATCGGGAGGGCATAGTACATTTGGACAGCTTTTGTAAGACGAGCATAGAAAAGACAGTGCAAGTGTAACACTGATCAGGCCAATCAAAAGGATAAAATATTTGTTATTTAAATCCCCATACCTCAAAACAGCCGTGGTGCAAAGCACAAAAACCCGCAAGGTTCAGCAGTTTAACACCACACTTGGGGACAGAGATGATGACGTCATTTGAGATTCTGCAGTATCGCTGTGTAGTTGACCCTAAACTTGTCTAAGACGTATCCCTCCTAGGATTCTTGTGTTCTCATTCCAACCACAAACATTTAACAATACCAGAGGTGAATTTATATATAAAAAAAAAATCAATTCTAATTAACTTACAATTTAAAAACAGAAAAAAAATCTACTTCGTCCTGCTCATTTGTCTTAAAGCCATTTTAGTTTTGCCTTTGTTTCCTTTTTAAACTGGAGGAGTCCAATTTGCTCTCTCTCTTGAGATTTTTGACTTAACATCGCCATTGACAGTTTGTATGCCCTACCTGATTTTGAGCTCAGAGCGAGTGTTGAGGTTGGATGAAAGCTGTTGTATGAGCGAGAGCAGCACAGGCTGGCTGAGGGGGCACGGCTGTTGTCCAAACACTTGTTGAGAGTCAATGGTGTCGCACACGTACAATACCAAGTTCAGATCCGTTGCTGACAGGGCCTGGACAGTGAGTAAGAGAAGGCCATACCATTCAGATGAAAACAATTTCACAAATCTTTGATGCCCTCAACCCCGGTTCTATCCATGCAATAAATAGATTCCCAAAAAGGTTACGTAAACACCTAAGAATGACATATTATTGCATAATTTTATTGCATAAATTGGTCACATGATGTCATCTGATCATCTAAATTCTGATCTTCCTCCTTTTTTTCCTTCTTTTTCGTGTTATTTAATGGTAGCCCGCAAACTGGCCGAGCGGTGTTTCTCTTCATGAGAATGAGTAGGGATGGGTATAAAGGCAATACCGTTTCTTGTTTTGGTATGTGCGAATGGGGGTCGGTACTAACAAGTCATGCGAAATCAAGTCAATTTGAATATGCTGGATTACTTGTTGGAAAGCCTGGTTGAGTTGTCCCTGCTGAAGGAGCTGCAGGATGTTGGCTTGTTGGGTCTGGTAGTCCAGATGTGCTGTTGGGACGGGGGTCCCCGCTGCAGACCTCATCGCCTGCATAATGCTGGAGGTGACTACTGCCTGCTGCTCCTTCATTGCCAGGCTCACCTCCCCTTTGACAATACGCTGTACATGACTAAGAATGGACTCCTGCAAACTGAATAAGTAGAGATCATTTGAGGTGTGGGATCCCACTCCACAGCGTATACTCAAGTTCAGTAGGTGGATGTCTGATACTAGCTTTACATAAAAAACAGTCCCATTGCCAGGTGGCTGAGTATTCATTCTGTGACATGACTGAAATAAACGACGGGGAAAATGTGTAAATAATGTCCACAAAATGACTATGTTTGCATGGGCAGCACAATTTCAAGTTCAACATAGTTAAAAACATGAACTTGATGAAAATGGGAGTTATTTGATTTTTAGGTTGTAGTACGTCAGCTCGCCAATCAAAACGGCTCACATTGACTGATGATGAATGACTGGAACACTTACTTTCCCACCATCATCTGGATCTGATGTTGGATCTCAGCCCGGATGTTAGCTGTGATGTTATTGGCCAGTTGATCGGTGGAGCTTCGGAAGCCGTCCATCATATTTTGCAGCTGGTCCATCATGGGGTCTCGTGTTTCCTGCTCTCTCTGCTTTCTGCATTTTGCATGGGCTTCGAGCTGCTGTATGTCTGCAGAGAAAGATCATCAACTTCAATCTCATCCTCATATAAACAACCAAGCAAGACAAGAGTAGTTGATGAACCACAATGCCTGAATGATCTAAGCATTGCCTAGCAGACAGAGATTATTCCAGATTGGTCGTTGCAATAGTATTTAGTCGATCTCTAATGTCTCATAAATTGATTCTTGTAGGTACAGCAGAGGCAAGACTTGGGAGACCATCAGACACACCACATTAATACTAGAGGGAAAAAAACCCTAAATGTTCTTAGAAAATTTGAATGCAGCTTTTCTCCACCTTTATGCTTTTGTAGTGCTTCACTGCAACACACTTGTTTTGATGCCCTCACTGCTTGAAAATCTGGTTCTCATGGGCTGAATACGTTTCAAAAGTTCTTATCTCAAGTCTGGCTATGTCTACAGGTGTGATATGTTTTCAAACTTATTTATAAAACAAAAGAAACGTGTGTAATATTTTCATTAGGGGTGTTTTTAGAAAATAGTGTAAAATTCGGTTTCATGCTCTTTTGATGGGACACACATGACTTGTTTTATTTATTTTCTTGAGCACAACACCGCTGCAGTGGTTTTTGTCAATAACTTTGCCTTAAACCTGTTCACCTGACCAAAAATCTAGATTAGGTACAACAGGCATTAAATAGTTTCCAGCAATATCAAAGTCCCCTTGCTTGTGGACCACCAAGCTTCAAAATGCTGGGGTGCTCACGCATAAGCAAAGCACCGTTACATGAACCGTTCTGGGCTTTGTGTGAGTCTACTATGTCAACCATGTCAACAAAATAAGTCCTTGGTTCAGAATAATGATGTTAAAGTAGCACATACAAAATTATAGTGTAGTTCACGTACTAGATTGTAAACCATCAATTCTGTTGAGTGTTTGCTATTAGATTATAAAACAACACAATTATATTCAGCATCTGTATTTTACCCACTACGCACCGTAAAGCAACTTTGCTAAACTGTTAAGGAAGTTGCAGGTGTGAAAAGGCTAAACTTTAGAACTATTGGGCAGTGGACATAATCTAAAGACTGCAGTTTAAAATACTTTAGAAACATGCCACTTAGCTTTTTCTAAAGAATTTTCTCAGATATCAGGGTCAAACATTAAGCATTTTTGAACTGTGGTCTGACAAGAGCTGCGATTAGTTTTACATTGTGCAAGCTGGCTCCATTATGCTTGGTTAGCTTTGCTCCAATGCTAACATAGCGTTGGAGTATGCCACTCTCTAGGCATGACTACTTGTAAACGATTTACACTCAACGCAACGGTTTGATTATTCTTGGTTTGACTAGTCATGCATGGATGATGGTGTCCTTCCTTTGGCTAACTAAAGCAGTGGTCCCCCAAAACCAAGCTGCACAACAATATATACTCCTTGGCATGTGCCGATAACCGGATTGGGGATATACCATGACTTTAAAAGTCATGTATGTCTTAGAGAGCGAGAGAGAGCGAAGATAAAAATAAATTGTGGAAGCAAAGCAAGCGGGTTAATACATCTTTTTAATGTGGAAAAAATGACTAGCATTTTTTTATTGATGTTTTAGAGCTGTAATGCCAATAATGTAACACCATATTTTATATAGTCATCATACCTTCAGAATCTGAAATCGCCCCATGCCTATACACGATAAGTATACTTCAATACAAATGTGACATCTTTGGTGGTCTTGCGTTAATACGTTTTTTTGTAGTTTTTTTTTTTTTTTTAAAACCAAGAAAAAACACTGAACAAAAAAATCATATTTGGTCGTTCAGCAGGGCTATTCATTCCAAGCCATTTTTTTCCATTAACTGAAAATGAACTGTGTGTATGCAGTTCAGCAAAATCGTCAAATGCTCATTGTACATTGAGATTTCCAGACAATCACAGACTTACATTCTTGTGTTCCTTGCTTGAAACTCTCATTAATTTGCTGAAACATGGACTGGCAGCCCCTCTCAAAAACTGGCAGTACAATGCTCTGGAATGCATCTTTGTAGGCAGCCTGAATGGGACCTTGCAATGCTTCGGCAGCAGCTCTACCTATTGCATCTGTTGTGTTCTAGCAACAAAACCAGATGTGAGCAAGATCTATTTTAAACAGAGAAGGTTGAACATGGCAATACAGGTATTAGCTCATATACACCTACCTTGGATTTGACAACTTTGTTGACGTTGTCCTTCAGTGTGACCTCTACAGAGGTCAGTTTAGAAGAAATAGTGTTGCTCAGCTGAGATGTCACTGGCTCCAGACTTTTTGAAATGGCTTGATATTAACAAAAAAAAAAAAATACACATTAACGTTTACGAATCTTATTATGCAGAGGTGACTAAAGTTCATGTATGGTTTAGTCCAAAGGTTTCCATACCAGTACGGTGATATATCTGTTAAGTGTTCACAGCAGTTCACTTTTTCAACATTTGTCATGTTACAATCTCATTCAAAACGGTATTAATCCCTCACTTCAAAATTTTATACACAACACAGTACACAATTATGTGATAAGGTTTTTGACATTTTTGTATTTTTTTTTAAATAGAAAACTTAGAAATCACATTTACATATATATTCACAGCTTTTGCATAATACTTTATTGATCAGGCTAAACCATTAACCTTCACCCCAGTCTGAAGTCAAGAGCACTTATTGGCAGGTTTTCATCGAGGCTATCACTGTATTTTGGTGCAGTCATTTTTCCCTCTATACTGACTAGTCTGCCTGCTCCTACTGCTGAAAAGCATCCCCATAGCATCATGCTCCCACCACTATGCTTTATTGTAGGGATGGTACTGGCCTGGTAATGAGCAGTGCCTGGTCTCCTCAAACCATAACCCTAACGCCTAGCATTCACACCAAAGGGTGTGATCTGTGTCTCATCAGTGCAAAGAATTTTGTTTTTTGTGGTTTGAGAGTCCGTCAAATTCCAGAGGGGTGCCATGTTGCTTTTACTAAGAAGTGGCTATTGTCTGAACGCTCGACCATACAGGCCCGATAAGTGGATTGCAGCAAAGATGATTGTCCTTCTTGACAGATCCCCTCGCTCCACAGAGGAACGATGAAGGTCTAACAGAGTGTCCATTTGGTTCTTCGACACCTCCCTTACTAAGGTCCTTCTCCTCCTCTGCTTTGTGCAAGGGTGCCCAAACTCTATACTCGATAGCTAGTATCCTACATGTTTTCCAAGTTTCTTTTCCCTCCACATCCGATTTAAATGATCAGGACCATATCAGGCTTCGGCAGAGCTTGCTGATGAGCTGATCATTTGAATCAGGTGTGTTGAGGAAAGAACCACAGAATACATGCAGGATGTATTCTCGAGAACCGAGTTTGGACATCCCCGGCTTGGTGTAAACAGCCGGCCAGCTATAAAAAGAATTTTGGTGGTTCCAATTGTCTTCTATTAACATATCAAGGCTTCTATTCTAATTGGGACCTTTAAAGCGGCAGACATTTTTTTTTCTCTTGACCCAGATTTGTGCCTTGAGACAATCCCATCTTGCAGTTATTTAGACTTATTTAGACAATTACTTTGACTTCATGCTTGGTGTTAGTGCTCTGACATGCATGGTCAACTGTGGGACCTTATATAATCTGCTGTGTGCCTTTCCAAATCATGTCCAATAAACTGCTGTAGAAACATCTCAAGAATGATCAGCGGAAAAAGGATTGAGCTCAATTTTAAGCATCATGACAAAGGGTGTGAACACTTACAATATGTAAATGTGATTTCTAAGTTTCATATTTTTAATAAATTCAAAAAATGTAAAAAAAAAAACAACTTTTTTTTTTAAATAGGGTATTTTGAATGGGGTTGTAAGATGACAAAACACAGAAATTTTGAATACTTTCCTAATGTACTGTGTATGATTTGATGTTATGAAGAGAATTGTGTAATGGGTATTACAAGACTACGTCCAGAAATTGTAAATAAATAGATAAAAATTAAAAATAAATAAATTAAAAACTGGCAGGATTTTTATGTTCTGGACCTGGATTTGCCACCTCTGATAGTTTTTTCCCTGTAATTTGATAAGCGTAAATTTCTACATTATTACATTTCAAAAATTTGTGTCTAATCGTTGTTTGTGTTTCTTTACTTGGTGGAACAGTTTTTTTCATCTCCTCTCGAACCACTTTGTCCATCCTGTTGGTTAGGGAATTGCAAAGGGTGTGGCTCAGCTGCTGGCTGAGTTGCTCCTGATGGTGCTGCTGATTCCGAGTCTCTACCAAGATCCGCTCTAGTCTGCACTCTGAGGTCATTGAAAGTTAAAGTTCACAAGAAGGTGGTGCTGCTGGGTGCCACTGGAACGAGGTTAGCAGTGACGCACGTAGATTTTTGTGTCGTTCAATAAATAATGTTTTATTCTTGACCCACTGACCTCTCGAACAAACAAACTTAGAGCACATTTGTGCATTGTAAGGCAAGTAATTCACATCCAGCCTATCTTCTCTGTCGCTGTTATGAAGTCAAAATAAAATGTAAAGTATGCGTTGCTATTATTTTGGAATGCACGTGTTAACAGTGCAAGCAAACAAATGCAATGACTTATCTACAACGGGCCAACTTTATTTGAGTATTCTTTCATTAAAAAATGTGAATGTTAATAGTGATTTATCATCAACACACAAGGCATTACAACACATTGCAAAAACAGTGTCGATCCAGTGACTGGGTGGGATTGGGGATTGCTTTTTAGAAATATTACAAGACGTAGTAAACACACTGCAATCTCACTAAATCTGAAGGATACGTTCTTGCTCCTGATGGTTGGTCAGTGCACGTTCTACTTGGGCCATTATGGAGCTCTGCATTGCTTCAATTTGTCCGCGTAATTCAGTTAACTCTCTCTGTTGGCCCCGGAGAAACGTCAATAATTCTTGCTGCACATCTGTATTCACCTGCGGAGAGCATGAAAAAAGTAATGAGATGGACACAATTTTCAAACAAAATCAAAATTGTTATGAATAACAAGGGATGCCAAGGTTCAAGAACGTTTTTTTTACTGGCTTTGTTAAATTGATAAGCCAGTGTACACATAAACACACTACCCAAGTTCACATTCATACTATTATGCCATTCAGGTTTAAATTATTCCAATTAAAGATTTTAGGTCACATGGGTAAACCGTTTACATTTGACATGATTTACCGTATTTTTTGGATGATACGTCGCTCCGGATTATAAATAGCACCAGCCAAAAAATGCATAATTAAGAAGGAAAAAACATATTAAGTCACACTGGAGTCTAAGTCGCATTTTGGGGATAAATTTTTTGGATAAAATCCAACACCAAAAACATACACGTCATCTTGAAACGCAATTTAAAATAGAAATAAAATAGAGAACAACTGGCTGAATAAATGTATGGTGTACTAACGTTAATTGACTGAGGTTACACTGATTAACCTCCGCTTTTTGCCAGTCCCTTACAAGTTTCTCGCGACTTCCAATCTTTCTTTCTGCTGCTCCATTACCGTTTTTGGCTGCATATTTAACTATTTGCAGCTTGTAATCTGCAGAATATGATTTTCTTTTCGTGCCATTTTTGTTCAGCCCTTCTCAGTTGTTTTTATAAATTACCGGCAATGTTGAAATTATCAATACAGGCCTAGAGCGCCCTCTTGCGGTTTAAAGTGAAAATAACATGTGAAATGATATAATAATGTGTTAATAATTTCACACATAAGTCACACCAGAGTATGAATCACACCGTCGGCCAAACTATGAAAAAAACTGCAATTTATAACCCGAAAAATACAGTATTCAGATTTGACCATTGCATGTGCCAAGACATTTAATGTTTTTCCGATATGTGACATGCAGATCAAGAAAGACTTTTTATATATTGTACAGGTTCTACCATAAAAGATTTTGCCCAATGTGGTTGCTTTCCGTTACATTTTTGCAGAGCCAGGTGGAATCTCTTGCAATCACGTTCAAGTACACACATTGAGGAGGGTTCTGACATCACTGTTTGCCCAATCGTGTGAAGAGGCCAAGAACTCAACTACACATGCCAATTTCGGGTGCAAAACACTCACAGCAGGAAGGGTAAAAAACAGTATGTACAGTATTGTTTTACAAAAATACCTAACCACATTTACTGCAGTGTGCAGCTATCATTGGGTATCTCACGTGAGTCCTCTGCTACAGCAATCAATCACAATGTTGGCCTCAATATACCTATACATTTGCTACTGTAGCTAACTGCTGCAGGTAACGTGAGTAACATAGCATATACTACTTCAAGCATGAGCATTTTATGTGATATCGCTTGAGGTAGAACGCGGACATTATATCGTGCTGGAATGTGGGTAACAAGGCGACCCAAACAAACTTTCCCCCCTCCGAACAGACGAAATTGACTGTCTGTGAAGTTTTGGCTTTTGAAAACGAGTAGCAACATTGCGAGTAAGCAACGAGGTTGCAGCGAGGTTGCACCTGTGGCAGCAATGAGAGGCAGCCAAGTGAGCCTAAGTCCCTCCATTGACTGCTCCCTTGGCATTTACAGGCATGTCATTGTAAATATTGTTTAGCATTGTTGAAAAACACAATAAATGTGTAGTGCACATGCTTGTGTTGGTTGCCAGAAGTTGGGAGTCTTTCGCTACCGTAAACCCAAAAATGTATTTTTAGTATGTGCAAAAACAGCCATGCAACCAATGACCTATAACTCACAGTCAACACATTAAGCAACTACAATTCATATTTTCAATCCCTGTAAAACCAATGGCAGAAAGTCGCCACTAATTACATTTTATGGCAAAACAGAAAGTGTGCAATTGAGGCTTGTACAGGTCAGTTGATACTACCTCGAATCAGCGCTATCAGTTATAATGGAAAAGCAACAAAGGCCAGGGCAAGCAAAAAGCGAGGCCATTCTGGAAGCTGTAATGGAAACGCACCACAAACAAACATCACATGATTTGATCAAGTATGGATCATGGAGGTTAGTTGTCTACTTGGCTCAGTTGCTATTGTTTTTACATCTTTATAAAGGCAAAGGCTTAATATAGTTAAAAAGGAGCTCTCAAAAGTCAGACCAGTTCTGATTGAAAGCTATCATTTTAAAGTATGTAAACAACATCACAGCACATTTAAGTTAGGCAGACATTAGACAGTGTGCACAGAGGTGAAGCAGCCTCGCTATTACAATTGAACCGTATACGTGACTTCTGATCAGACTGGTTAAAGTAATATATTCCAATACCATTAAATTTGAAAGAAATCATTTTTGCTTATTTCGACTGAGGTGTTTCTATGGAGTATTTTGATATGGTTTGGGCATTCGGTTTTCAATATAATCGAAATACAATGTAACATGTAATCTCGGCAATTGACCTTGAACACCTCTGCTTCTTGAGACTACTTTACCTGACATGAGTCCAGTTGTCTTAACTGAGGTGATTCACTAAAAAAAGGGAAAAAAAGAAAGCATAGATTCATGAAGGTTGTTAATTTGGTCCCAATTTTTCAAGTTCCACATTGACATGAAACATCAACACACCTCTCATCTTTTTTGGCAATTCTCTTAAGCTTTGGCGAGCCTCTGGGTGAGGTCTTCCAGTCTTTAACTGGCATTCTGTTTGAGGAACGTGTGCCACAATTTGCAGAAGATGATGCTGAACCAGCAGCATCATTCTCAGGATCACTGAAAACAAAGAATGAGACAGTGAAAAAAGAAAAGAAAAAAAGGTCCTGTGTAACTGAATTAACAAAGGCATGCCTGTTACCTCTGCTCAATACCAGGATCCTGACTGTCATTCTGTGAGAGGCAATAGGACCGACATGCATAGGGTGAACTGAGCCTGTCGTTTAAATCATCCCTTGAGCTGTGACAGAAGAGATGTAAATCCAAATTAGTAATTCAAATGAACAACCACTAGACAAATTTATTAAGTAATAACCAACATATTAGTCACGGTGTTGATGCCATACACAAAATTATTGCTACACTCCTGCTAATAAAATACCAATGCAGCTTATCACAAGTCTTGAATAGCAAGTCTCACTCCATAGAAACCTATACAGATACTTTGTGTATCTTTGTGTATTCCTGGTTTTCTTCCAAATTACAAAAACAAGTAGTTTAAAACAAGAATCTAAATTAGCAGGGTTTTTGATATTCTGATTAAAGATCTATGTTCATAGCATTTTTTTGTTGTTGACAAAAGCAAATTAAAAGTCGTTTAAAATAAGTTCTCACATAACAAATAAGCTCCAGGAGGTTTCTGGCATTTTCAGTGTCACAACACCTTGGACATACAGGCAGAGCATGCAGAGTGCGCATTCCAACTGAACTGTTTAAATGCTTATACGGATTGGCAAAAGGAATATACCATTCCTGTGAATCCGAATGTAATTCTAGTCACATTTGGCCTTGAATTGTGAATGAGGTGTTTTAAAGAGGATTTTCTTTGTTCATTTGGTGTCATTCTAATCAGAATACAGGTAAATGGATCCATGTACACACAGCTATTATAAGAGTGATTGTGAAAGATTGTTTGGCAAATTAACCCCAGCATTTGGAAGGCAATAACTCCAGCGCATAGCCCACCTCTCACTTAGTCAATTGAGACAGGCTCCAGCATATCCATGATCCATGTTAAGTAGTACATAAAAATAGGCAAGGGCCGATTACTTTTTTAATGGTTTAGTGTGTTTTGTAAAAAGCAAAGGTTTCAATAAGCACTAGAATTTCCTACCAGTAATACACTCTTATTTTTTGATGGGACTTTTAAACAGGGCACATTGTGATTGATTGCCTGCAGAGGTGTTTAAATAAGCTGCCCCTTTAAAGTTAATGAGAGGCCCGCTGCATTTTTTTTCTCAGCCAGATGTACTTTGAGCAGTTACACACAGCAAGCAGAGAGGAAGACGAGAGCTGTTTCTCAAATGGTGCTCTAGTTGACTCTTATCCCTGTGATCTCTTGAAATGCAAGGTCAAAACCCAAACTGTTCCAAATCAAAATACGCTAAACACATAAATGCAAAGAACACCCAAATGTTGTTCTTGTTTCGTTGCTTCAAATAAACGTATTTGAAAAGTTCAAAAGAATGGGCTCTTTAGAACTGGAGTGGATTAGATTTAGACACTGTGGTCATTGCAGCATACTTAATTGGGTGTATTGTATTGTTTCACTCTGTTGATAATGTGCATTGTTTTTAGTTAGAAAAAGGAACCCCCTTCAAAAAAAAAAAAAAAATACAGCATTGTGCCTGAAGCTATTGTTAGCTCCCAGGAGAACATGAGAGCCAATGGGTCCATTGTAAAAGACTATCAAATACAGTATTTCTTTGTCATTTTGTGCCCTCAGTGTTTCACATTTATTTTTCATACAAAAAAAAATACAGCTATATTGCAGAAAATGCACTGTGATGATTTCTTGCAAGACATGTGATTGGCTCCCAGTGTAACATCAGCCAATGAGTGAATTACAACTCCTGCCCTCATTGGTCGATGTTGGACCGGGAACCAATAGAGTCTTGTGTAGGAATGCCCGTGTGCTGATTAATTGTCTCGCTAGTTTTGTTCAAGCTGTTAAGAGTACAGTTCCTCCAGCAGCAGTCTCTGACTGAACCTCACACACACGAGTGAAAAAGAAATGCGTGGCAGGAGGAGTGCAGTGAGACGAGACATCGTTGGGAAGATGTTACAAAGAGTTCTGTTAGAGTAAATTGAAAATTAGAGTGTAAACTCCGCTTCCCTGTTGTCATGTTTTGTCAGCTAAGGGCTCCACTCTAGGTCGATATCCAAGTGCTGTTATTCTGAGGGCAACTTTGGCGCTCTTTGTTCCTCGACTACGGCCAAGGGACGGATATGAGAAGCAATAACTACAGTTATTGTATAAAGATTTTATAATTAAAGAAATAAGTAAAAATGTATGCTGCAGTAATCTTTTTTTTGCAAATATGTGAAGTGTAAATACTTCACATTTTAAAAATTCTGTTACCAACATACACATGCATGAAAATTCATAGGGTGTGGAAAGGGGGTTTACTTTGCAGACTTCTTTTCACAAGGGGTTTTCCCCCATTAAGCGCGAGAAATGAGGGAACACTGTATTCTATAGTTTGTTCGTGAATAAAATGTATTGTTGTTAATTGGGGGAAAAAAAGTTTTATTAATCTAAACACCCCCCCAAAAAGGATATTTTAGAGCTATGATTGCAATGCAGCAATATTTTGTGTTTTGTGATGTTATCATACCATCAAGATTTAATATCAGCCCATGCCTACAGAGAATGGAGAGGTGAATGGATAGATGTATCTAAGAGGTTATTACCATTCTCCAAGACTGTTTTCTCGATTCCTGGTTTCCCTGGTTATGTCAGGAGCAGCTGGCCAAGAGGTGTGGCTAATGGTGTTCTCTGTAGACGCTCCTGCTAATCCAGGGTTATCCTGTGATAAAGCATTCTCCAGGAGAGATGGTGTTTGGCTAAGTCTGGGCTCCAACTCTAGGGACCCTCCAACAGGCCCATCTACACATCCAAGCTCAAGGGGTAATAGGCTGTGAAAAAAGGCACATTTCAGTTAAGTGTAAGAAACATAAATGCAAGTTGTAGCTCTTAGCTCGTTTAGTTGCTCCTACTTGACTATTATGCAGGTTCCTACCAAGAGCATAATGGGAAAATGGCATCGTGGGAAAAACTTTCCTAAAGAAAAAAATTTAGTCAAGTATGTCACAACCCTGCAAGATACAGTCTTTGTATGTAAAATCTCAGTCAGAAACAAGGCTATTGCTAAAAAGACTATTATTACTTGCTTTTAAACATGAGTGTGAGACGATGGTTTTCCAAAGGTCTTTTTCAAATCTGCTAAGTCTTCTGATGATGAAATGCATACAACTGGAATTTATCCATTCCTGCCCCCAAATAATTTTTTTTATAACTGTGGTTAAAAACGATGTAGAACTAAGTGTGTACCGACTTTGTGTAGACCGACCAAAAAAAAAGCTGAAAAAGTAGCAAAGCTACTCTAACTTAACTCATAAATTCTAACTAACTAACCTAAAGAGTAAAATAAATAACGTGTTGTTCCAGTTGGTAAATGCTGCAGACAGTTTTTGTTATGGAAAAATATTTGGCAAATATTCCATCTTGAATCACCATCAATCTTTACATCATTTGAAAATAATGCAAAGCAAACTGAAGCAAGCGTATATCGGCAAACATGGTCATGTTGAACATCCGTGAAAAGTGTGCTTCCAGATTTGATAGATACTTGACTTGACATAATAGCAACACTGCAAAAGTTAAGTGTTGTAAGTGTAGAGCCTCTTGGCTATATTTTATCTTCTTTTGAATGAATCGCTCACATTGTCACGAGTGAGCTTTCTCTTTTGTCAGTCTGATAGAGACAAACCTTACTAACAATGACATACAATACTGTCAGCGTACTTTCCTATACTGATCGTATTTAAAAAATTGTACATAAAGGTTTCTACAAAGTTTGTGTGGCGAGGTCAAATTGTTTGGAAACTGCATTGTTTACAACCAAATGTTCCACTGTATATGGAGTTTTGAGTTCAACACTGCTGTGTCAATCAAGATCAAACGTAAATTGTGACAATTAATTTCCAATGAATATATGAGTTATGTTCTTTAAATTATAGTGCATGAATTTAATTCTGGACAAGAACTGCATACATGTTCACTGGTTCATTGTGGTACCTGCTGCTATTGGCTGAGCGTGGTGAAGTGAGCAAGTGAAGGGCAGAAGCAGCTGAGGCCATACTATCAGTTTGAAAAGCTGACAGAGGTAAAGTGTCCAAGGTGGACACAAGACCACGCTGAAGCTGCAGGGTCTGGGATGCAATCTCTGGAATGTCCTGGGACATAACTGTGGAGGCTGAGGAGATGACATCAGGGGAGCGAGCCCTCGTCGGAGAGGCAAGGGGTGGCATGATTGGAGAATCAACAACCTGAGGACTGTCAAGCACATTTGGAGCGCTTGGGGACGCCAATGCCTGGAAAGAGATTGCGAGAGAGACAGAATACTGGCAATATTAGATCAAGTCTTTGATTAAAGCATAGATAACAGAGGCAGTGTCAGGTCCGACCTGGATGGTCTCCAGTCCTGGCAGGACAGCTGGAGCAGGTCTTGGACTGTTATTGGATGGCGAAAGTGACAAAATGTTATCTGCTCGGTTGGGACTCTGACTGTCCTCGGAAGGTCTGTCAAAACCAAGAGCATTTATAGTGCATAAGTACACACAGATTACTGTAGATGCTCACATGACAGATGAGACACAAAGCGTGGTACAATCATATTTATAAGTCAAACACTTCGATTAGGAAATCACGCAGTAAAATCAAGATTATATTGCTAATGCAATCAATTGTGATTGTATTGCAAATGCAAATAAACATTCAGTCCTATTCAAAATTAAAGATAAGATATGGGTATTATGGTACTAGGATAGGTCAACTGTTTATGCTGAAATACAGTAAATATGTTTAACGCTTCTCAAAAGGAAGTTTTAGCTTAAAAATAGTCATGTTTAAAAATTGTAAATACTGTAAATAGACTGTAAATACTGTAAATAGACTGTAAATAGCCAAAAAAAAAAAAATCAGTATTCATTACCATTATGGAGGAAAAACCTACCTCCTGGTCGAGTCGTTGATTGCTGTCACATTAGTCAGACTGCTGGCACTACTTCCAGGAGAAGCAGGCACCTGAAGAGCATACCGACGAAAGGGTTAACAAAAATAAAATGCTTGTCCAAACTGATGCAATGTCTGACTGGTAAATTTATGGCATTTTAGAGTCAGTAATTATTGGTCATTATCACAAAAAATATGAATATGCATATTATTGTTAATTATTTGTTACAGTTCTGGTAGTTAAGGATATGATTAAACAAAATGATTTTTTTTTTTTTGTCTGAATTAAGGTGACTCTTTTTTTGTCCATATAGTTCAACAGCACTCACTATAAATAAATAAAAACATTTACAGCAAATTTTTGTGATCGCAGTTTTCGGTATCTCATGAATGATTAGAATAGGACTCAACAGAATAAAACTCTGATCAAAGTATCTCAAAATAAAAACAGGAAAGTCTAACAGGGCAAAATCCTAACAAATCAAAGATGAATTTAAAGTCTTTATACCGAAGTGCTTGGTGTCATGAAGGCATCAGGAGTCATCAATTTTGGCATTCGCCCATTGCCATTGGATGTGTTTGACAGGAAGTCACAGGAAATAGGTGTAGGAAGCGATGAAATGCTCCTCAGGTCAGTCTGGGAGCCACTCCCCGAGTCCTTGTCAGAACCCTGGTCTGCCAGATGGGCCGAAAACCCTGTTAGATACATGAAATAATCAATGGAATAAAAATACAAAAAACTGAAGTCTTTGTTCAAATGTTTGATTATATTATGTTTCTTGTGCAGTATCCACTTCGTGAGAGCTGATGTACTAGTAAGACACAAAAACAAAACATGACCAACCAAAACCATCCGGAAGATCAGATTGGGGCAGGCTAGTGGAGTTGGATCCTGTATTTGGCTGGAACCAGATCTGAACATCTTGCAGGCTCCTTTAAAAATACATATATACATATCAATAAATACTAATGAAAGTAACTTTTCAAAAGGTATTTAATTGAGGATGAAAATAAGGTAGGTGGAGCCCAAAAATCATGGAAAGACCGAGACACTGCCAGAAACACCAAGTTGAAGGGGTCAGAGAGGCAGTATATTTCCCGTGACCGCATATTAATACTTGGGAATGAACTAACACTTTTACAAACACTCAACATTGTTGAATAAGTAGCTTTCATACCTTTAACAGGTACCTTGTTTCAGAAAATACTAACATTGATGAGTGTGTACATGAACTCACTTTGTGTGAACACAGTAGAGTTTAATCTGGATGCCAGATTTGGACTCTGCTGGTCCTTGAGTGCCCTCTGAAAGAAATGACATACACATGAGATAATGTAATTAACTATGACCACTATCTTGTGAGTAAATGACTGATTATAAAATTCCTAGAGATCAAAAAGCGATGTTAATTTTGCTCTAGTCCCCGTACCATTTAAGCCTTCATGAACCGACCTGTTGTTGTGCTCTCACTCTCCTCCTCTGCAGGAAGAACTTCAGTGTGTCGTAAACGGCTTTGGGCAACATCTTGTACTCCAAAGCTAAGCACAGGGTGGGTCAGTAGAAACTCTGAGACAGCAGTGAAGGAAGCCTTGCCTTTTACCAGATCTTGTTTCAGCTCCATCACATAAAGAACCTAAAAATAAGCCATAGTAAAGGCATACATGACACATTATACATGAGCGTGCCATTTCTAAAAAAAATTGAGTGTGAATGATAAAGGCTAAATTTGTAAAGTTGAATGCAAGTATGTGGAATTGTATCTAGAAAGCTTCAATAATGAGTGTCCTCTGTTTTTTAAACATGTAATTAATGTTAAGAGGAAAGGTGAGATAACACAATGGCAACCATGCAAGCTTTTTGAGATTGTGTTATAGCCATAAAATTAATTTGTTGGTTTCCTCTTTATCAGACAATGAGAGACTGAAAAAGAAATTAATTCTAAAATAAACATTCAAATCTTAAAATTGCTAACCTCTTAGAAATTTTAAGATTTTAAAGTTTTTATTTTTATTTTATTTGTTTTTTTATGTCTCTCACTGTCTGATAAAGAGGAAAACAGCAGTTGATTTTAAATTATAGGGAGAATGAAGATTGTTCAAGCATACAATTAATGTTTAATTATTATTTACTAAAAGAAGAAAGTTGATCAGTTTGAACATTAAATATCTTCTGTTGTGCTGTTTGGTCTGTAGTACATTCAATTAAATAGAGATTAAACACAGTTAGCACGTCATTGTATTTATTTTTTCTTCATATTTAATACAATGTGCCAAGTTAAGTAGAATAGAGTTTGTAACAGTTTGTCATGTCTCAAACTTGTCATGAAAAGTATCATGACTAGTGTACTATGCCAATTGCTTGCACGTTATCTTGGTTACAATTTATGTTTGGTGAATAGCTTTATAATTACATGATTAGATAATATTAATATTGCACTTTGCAACAATTCACGGTGTATAAAGGAATGAAGTAAATGAATAAACTAGACTGTACAAAAACAAGGTACTCCCACAAGATTTACTCCCACAAGTTTTTAATGGTTTTCTTCTTCAGTTATTTTTGTCTATCTGTCATCATTTTTTTTTTTTTTAATCAAATCAATAAACTAATATGAGCTGTAGTATTGCTCAGTCATATGTCCCAGCACTACTAAGCAAATATTTAAATAAGAACATTTTAGTGTGTTGGCTTTAGTTGACTTTTTCATAGTTGCCCTTTTATTGAAAGATAACATACAGTAAGTTTAGCCTTTTTTCTTTGTATGGTTACTTATTTTGAGCAGTAATAAAGTAACAAAATAATAAATTAGACAAATCCAACAATTACAGATAATCGACTTCTCTTCCACGCTTACATCATGATACAAATTTCAATCATATAGCACAAGCCAAATCTAACACCTGAATTGGAAGAATAACCTTTGGAAAGATATACAAGCAGTGGAAGGTATTTTCTATAAACTGAAATTAACAAAATTATTCATATATTGTTTTAAATATAACAGAAGACAATATTGCACTGACCTTCCTTTGTACGTCGGAAAGGATTAGATACTCAGCAGACAGGTCCAAACTCGCCTTAAGACTCGGCAGAACTGTTTGGTTCAATGGATCTGGGGAGAATCTACAAAACAGCAGTAACCTTTAAATCATTGAACTCTTCAAAAACAAGCTGAGTGTGCATACAATAAAAGGAGAGACATTTTGCGAAAAATTTTAGTGATTATTTTGCGCAGAGTATCTAAGAGCAGATTTATAGGAAGTGTTGTAGTAATAATATCAAGTGGTTTTCTTTAAAAAGTAGCGGCCCAATAGAGCGTATTCACTAAGGTATCTTTGAAACTATAAACGATTTCACACAATGATTGGTACGATAATCCCAAAGATAACAAATAGAGAGGAATTGAAAGACTTAAACAAAATAATAACCTGATGGTCTGCAAACAAGTCCAGGACACAGTACACCACATCTTTAATTCTTGGTTTTGATCTGCTCCAGTTATAAGAAACCTCCAGAATGGAACCCTATTTATAAAAATAGAATAGTGATATCATGAATGAAACTGCAATAAGTCAAGATTTGCAGATAATTAGTTTACAGCAACTAGGGCTTGTGTCTACTCACTCAGGGTCCTGCTTTTTGTGGTTGTCACAAAAGAGAAGACAGGAAAGGGGACGTCCATCATGAGGACGCAATTCATGTAGACATCTAATTTAGAGAACGGAAATGAGAAAGTTCTGCGACTCTAGTATTTAAAGTACCATCTTTAAATACTAGAGAGTACATTAACTTTCAAAATAATGAGTTCATTATTCCTGCATACCTTGGCTTGTCCTGTCCCCCTTCTATATATATCTGCCAGAACTTGATGTATCCATCATGACTGGCTGTGGCCAATACTGTTCCATCTGGAGATAGGGCACCTTCACTGACACGCTGGTATGAGAGAAAATTATTTTATTGTGTGTTACCAACAAACAAATTTGTAAAGGTGCCACATATACATATAGTATACATATAATATATATACACATATATATATATATATATATATATATATACACATATATATATATATATATATATATATATATATATATATATATATATATATTACACATTAGACAGATATATATATATATATATATGTCTAATGTGTATGTATATATATATATAAATATATATATATATATATATATATATATATATATACACATTAGACAGACAGACAGATAGATAGATACACACACACACACACACACACACACTACATACATACACGCAGTGATCCCTCTGTCTTTCCTAATTTTTTGCACATGCCACGGGCCCTCCTCGGACGTGGAACTACTGCAGTACACATATTTATTTAAAGCTTACATGATTGATGAACCTTATCCACTGTACAGTAAGTGAACTGTTTCCACCTTCCCTTTGAAGTCTCACGCAGCTGCGGTCATATTAGCACCGGCCTGGACATTGAATTTAAGTCAGATTTGTTACACTCGAAATACCATTTTATTTTAAAAGAAATCGAGTTAAGATATTTCCAAAGGTCTGGGGAACGTCGTCTTTGCTCCTTTCCCTCCTGCCTGTTGGCAAAAATGTGTGCTGGGCTGCGTTTAATGATTTACAAAGCACGTCCCTGTGGGGTTATAATCTACTCCCGCCCCAACGCTTGGTTTTACACCCACAAGGACGTGCCGTGTCAGTCATGAAACGCATGCAGGGCAAACGCCGCTGTTGTCAAGGCATTTGGCACACGTACGCACACACTTTGTCGAGGCTGAGACACAATGGAGCAAACGTTCACAAAGCTGTTGGAAATGTCTTACCTAGATTTCTTTTCAAATAAAATGGTATTTCAAGTGTAAAATCTCCATTTTAATCATGTTTGATCATGTACAGATTAGACTTTAATTCAACATCCCAGCTGCTGCTAATACGACCGCAGGTGCGCAAGACTTCAAAAGAAAAGGCTAACTGCTCACTTACTGTGCAGTGTATAAGGTTTAATCATTTAAGATTGACGTAAACGTGTACTGAAGTAATATTTTAAATAATATGTATAGCATGAAGACATTTCACATTTAAAAAAAAAATAATAGTTTTTTTTTTTTTTTTTTTGAAAAGCTAGTTCACTGGTTTTACTTTGAGGGAGGAATCCGGTCCACATTAATTGCGAAAAACGATATTGGTATATGGCAGTATTGGTGACTATTTGAGTTGAGTACTAGTACTTGTACTGATTCGAAGTGATATAGAACAACTGTAGTTTAAACTTTGCTTTAAAAGCTTTATTTTTTTATATAGTATATCAAGTACTACCTGGTTATATCCTTTCACTGTGATTAGGCCCTCTTTCAAATCTGTGGCGTCGACAGGCCAACTAGTATAGTTTGCCCTCAGGATTTCAAGATCCCACACTTCAGCCTAGAAATTGGGGAAAAAAAATACAGATGAGATATGGTCTAAAATATGGTATTTGTTTTAGGTCAGATAATGTTTTTACAAGAAACAGATACCCTATCTTCATGCAGAAGAGCCAAAGTCTGGCTATTGTCATCTTGGTTGTCCTCATTTTCATCTGGAATGAATGGGCACCAGATGAGACGCCGATGAGAGTTCAGTGGAGTGTCAAGTGGCCTTCGGATATGAACAACTATCTGTTCTCTTTGGGTAATGAATTAAGGAAAGCATGAGCAAGCAGAACATTGATTTGGATCGTATGTGCATGTTTGCAGGATAGCCCAGCTACAGTATGCAGGTAAAATTAAAGCTCAAAAGGCAAAGGTGCATAAACGTTGTCAGTACTAAAAAATTGAGTGCTTCTTATATCATTCATGAGATTCTGTACACAAGTTGATTTTTTTTTTTTTAAGAGTCGTATTTGAGAATACGTTTGTTGCATATATTGTTGGTTACTTTTTACAAAAGTCAAACATAAAAAATATATAAGGAAAAGAGTTGGGAGTTTTTTTTAAGCATGACTTCTAGTCAGGATACAGTATTATACTGCTGGTGCATGTGAGCTCCCAAACCAGCAAGTTGCCAGCTTCATCCACACAACCCAACAGAGGTGAGTCAAGGTGGGCGAAAGCCAGATCTGTGACCGCACCGGTGAAGCCTTTCAGAAGTGAACGCTCTGCAGTGTCCACGCTCAAGACGCGTATCATTGCCTGGTTGTTGGCTCCTAATGGAATATGTAAAAGAAAAGAATAAAAAATGGACGCCGGAAAACAAAATTACATATAACTGAATATTGATTACGTTCGTAGAAATCTAGAAGTTACAGTATGAATACTTTCGAGTGCCTAAGTGAAAGGCTGCTACGTACTGGGCAATGCTTCTGTACCTGACTAGGACCTGACCATGATGAAAAAGGAACGGTTGGCCACTCACATCTAAACATTATATACTGTATTTTTAACACGTGGTGGCAGACAGCTGTTTCTTGGGTTACTAAAAACCCAGAAATCCAGTTTTCATCAGTGTGAACACTGTGCATTTTGATTGACTATATTTGGAACATCCCACAATTGGGCAACCATAAATCACTGAAAAAGTAGTGGCTGAGACTGGGCTACGCACAGTGGAGTTCATCAGTGCATCACTGTGGCGGCCCAAGAGAGAACAAAGACAACATGATCATGTCTGTCACAAAACCCTGATTCTTACCTCTAATTGCATATGCCATGAAGGAATTTGACACAGCAATCAGTCTGCCATAATGATACTTATGCTCCCAGTCGAATTTGGCAACAGGCTGAATCTTAACCTACAAGAAATGTAATACAACATTGGAAACGAATTATGAGTGACAAGACTATATTTGTAAAACAAAATCAATAATGCAGTGTTTTTCAATCTTGTTAGCAGCACCCCCCATGCATGCACGACAAAAATCACTGATGCGTAACGTTGCGGGCTTCACTGTGTGCATTTGCATACCCTATTTACTTTTATGACAATGCCTCCAAAATTTGCCATGGCTTAAAGCACATTTAAATGTGGTGCAAGATTTACTGTTCATGTCCTCAGCAAGCAGATAAAACCAGTGCGTTTGATACTGGGTCGAACATTTTCAATTACCATTTGACAAGTGTGAAAAAAGCACATGAATGAAGCGCAACTTGTGGCTAACAAGTTAACAGAGAAGCAACAGCTAATCGCCCACTTACTGGATGGCGAGACAAAAAGCAGAAACAATGGAGGATTAGTGCAACCCGTGTAATTCACAATAATGCAGCGCCGATTTCAAGTACAGTGGAGCCCTGGTCTGCGACATCCCTGCCTTAAGTTTTTTTCAGCTATTCAGTATTTTTCCCGCTTTACGACAAAAACAACTCTTACGACCCTGGGTGTTGGCTGCATTTGTGTTGTTTTTTCGCCATCTTCAGGCGTTTTTAGGTAATTGCTCTTATTTTCTGGTCCTGTCAAACTGCCTGCTCTGGAACGCGTCAATCAGATGCTGGTCTGCGTCACGACTCCCTAAGATACTGGTCTGCTATTGGTCAGCGTCACTCGTTTCAAAAGACGGAACGGTAAAGCTTTGTTCTATCGTGGTGGTTACATAACCATATTTATAGTGCATTTTACTGCTTAATTCAAACTTGAATGGGTGAGCCGTGGGTCCCAAAATTGCTAGTGATGTTAAAGAGAGAAGTAAGAAGATGATTTATATGCAAACGAAGCTGGAGATAATCAAGAAATACAAAGAAGGCTAAGCTACCCTAGCCTAGGCTAGGCTACCCTCACTAGGGAAAATGGTCATAACAAGCTTGTCACATAAAGGTAAATAAATCCTATCTATATTTTTTATTTATGTTTTTTAATTGTATACGTGTATATCATATATACATAGCACTTACTATACTATAATATGTACAGTGATCCCTCGCTACTTCGCGGTCTTTATTATGCATTTCAGTGCTTAATTCAAACTTGAATTGGTTATCCATGAGTCCCAAGATTGCTAGTGATGTTAAAAAGAAGTAAGAATTATAAGTCGAAGGAAGAAGATGATTTATATGGAAATAAAGCTGGACATAATCAAGTAATACAAAGAAAGCTAAGATAGCCTAGCCTAAGCTTACTAGGGAATATGGACATAACAAGTGTCAATCAAAGGTAAATATTTCCTTTGTATATTTATAATTGATGATGTTATTTAATCGTATGCATGTATATTATATACTATATTAGCATTTACTATACTATTTTGATACCAATTATTAATATGTATTTACAATTTTTATGTTTTTACCTGGGGTTTTACACGCATTAGCTAATTAACATAGGTTTGGATTGCCCGCCATATGGCGAATTCGAGTTACAATCCCAACCGCAGAACGGATTAATCTTTTAAACCGGGGGGCCACTGTATTTTATTTTGTTCATATTCAACTCAGCTGCATCAATTGTTATTGCAGCAACATATGGAAAAACTTAAAGACAGTTTATTGCAGCCTGCTCAAAAATATATCATTTTGAAATTGGAACGTTTACATTAGCGATTATTTTTTAATTTTGAAAATTACGCAAAAATCTTGTCATATCTTGTTCTCAGGCAAAAAAAGGGCACGGTTTGAGATGGGGTTAATGTAGTTTGCACAACATGGTGCGAAAGTGCGTTGGGCGATGCAAAAGACGTGTATGGAGCACTGTGACACGGAAAGAGACACATCCCATAAGAAGTTGAAAGTTGTAAACGTCTACTGTACAACCCCATCCCTCACGTGAATATGTGAACAAGCCAAATGCCGGCAGTTAACGACCAAAAGCCCACCAAATGAGCATAGCTAAACGATTTTTCGCGTTCCGTGTTTTGGAAATTTTGGAAACTGACAAAATATCGCAGCTGAGTTTGATATTGCTGCAAAATATATATGCAACTATGCCATGGCTGGGCCATTATTTTGTATAACCTCATGGCCAGCGGCAAACCATTGGAATAGCCAAAATTCAGAGGCACTTGACCCAGAAAGTCACGTTTGTTTTCTTTTCTTTGTTTTGATTTTGTTATTCGCATATTATTAACTGAATTTTTTTAGTTTTGTTTATTCGTTTGTGTTAACTTACGGTCTTCATTGTGTCATGGCCATTATTTTGTATTACCTCGTGGCCAGTGGCAAACCATTGGAACGGCCAAAATTCAGAGGCACTTGACCTAGAAAGAGAAGTCACGTTTGTTTTCTTTTCTTCGTTTTGATTTTGTTATTTGCATATTAACCGAATGTTTTAGTTTTGTTTATTGGTTTGTGTTAACTTACTGTCTTCATTGTGTTTCTTTTCTTTGTTTTGATTTTGTTATCTGTATAGTGTTATATTAACTTTATTTTTTTAAGTTTTGTTTATTGGTTTGTCTTCTAAGACATGCCTTCTAAATTTATCTTCTCAGGATAGATATACCTGAGGCGCTAGAATGTAATTTTGAGTTGTTCAGCTAAATTATTAAGTACTGTTGTAAAAATAAATAATATTGTGGCATCTGTTTGTGCAAAAAAAAAAAAAAAAAATCTCAGTGTCAGCTTTGTACAAGGTAAAGTGAATCATTTAATCCATTGTGTTCTACCACTCATTAACAAAGAATAACAAGAGAGGGAAAGAAATGAGTCTTACCATGTTGCTTCCTCGAGCCTTGCTATTGATGCTTGATTGCTGACTGGCCACGATCTCCACATTGTCCGAGATAATGGGGATACAGGTTGACTGATCATCACCAGAAAGGTGACTGAAAATGGTAAAGTTATTAAAACACAATTATTTTACCAGGAACTCAAGACAAGAAAAAAATGCAAGAATACAAATTGTTCAATTGCCAAAAGAGAATAATTGGAATACAACAAACATTATCTGCATATCCGAAGCAATGCTGTTAACTGTAGAGATAGGTCTGGTTGAGTCGGATGTCAAATCACCACCTCCGAGAAGACCTGCAGCTCCCAAAAGCCCGTTCAGTTCTCCATTAAAGGACAACCGTCTTTTAACATCACCTGATTCTGGATCTAAGGAAAGAAATGTATTTCTTCAGGCGGTTTCATTATGACTGAATGTAATAATAAAAAAAAAACTGTCAATATATACCTACATGGCACAAAATTACAATTACTCCAACTTATTTAGAAATATGCGGTTCGTGAATGGATTTGTCCCAAAACATGTCAGTGTGAGGAGCGTGCAAAATGACCATAAACACAAACAGGCTTACTTCTAATCGTGCTTTGTATAATTATTCTCCAGCTGACAAGAAGTCAATTTCTAAAGCAAGTATAACCCCTGTTACTAATTTTATGCACTTTAATGAATGATTCATGCAGTGGCATGGTTGGGAAAGCTGATGTTATGCCTAGGGGAACAGGGCTAGGGGTACCTAGAGAGCTGTTGCCGACCAGTTTTTGATGCCTCCCTCTCCCTGATTCACATGATCAGCTGTTAGCAAATTCTGTGGAAACCTGAACACGGATCAGGTGTGTGGAAAGAGGAAGACATCGAAGACTGGTAGGCTATAGGTCTCGAGAAACCGGAGTTTTACGGGTGGTTTAATACAGAAATTTAACCTATAATAAATTTGCAAGAAGGAAATAATTACATGGTAGTGCCAACGTAAAAATACAAATCGTTATTCTAGGGGTAGGCAACTCGAGTTCCTACAGAGCCCATTTTCGAGATCTCTCTTTTTCAACACGCCTGATTCAATTGATTAGAATCATAATCAGGCTTCCACGGCGCTTGCTGATCGTTTGAATCAGGTGTGTCGGGATATTGCTCTACAGAAACTGGAGTTGCCTACCCTTACAATAATGTTGTGGGGTTTTTATGACTTACGTTAGCGCCACCATGTAAGTAATCTAATCTTGCAAATTGATGAGAGGTTAAGTGACCGTTTTAAAACACGTCCCAGTTTAAATTTCAGCGCGAGTGTAGTAGCAAGTACAACTTCGAGATCGATTGTTTAATTCGCGCTACAAACAAATAAACTACAAAGAAAAATACATCAGAAATGCGTTTAGTCAAAACACGCGGTGATCATTTCTCCATCCGAGTTTCTTAGTGAAGAAAATTATTCCAGAAAAATAGGATGGACGCAAACTTCCGACTTCGCTATTGCAAGAGACACAGACGATAACGGCGTAGTTAGCAGAGCATTGCGAAGAAAATGTAAAGGCTTGACATTAAACCAATATGTCCGTAAGACAAACGGACCGTCGCGACCAATCGTGGCAATCTGCAGTATTGTTAACTTGAACAATGAAGTGGTAATTATGTTCAACTAAGCCACCGTGCCACCCGTTAAACACGGGATCAATCCGTTTAGCTAGCGTTTCATTAGCTTCTGCGGCCTCCACTTCCAATTTACGGTCAAACTCACCAGTACTGTTAGCAGGACGGTCGAGCTTCAGGATGTCCCGTAGATGCTGTGTCGCACCCTGAACATCCATATTAGCGCTGAACGCCATGGCTGAGGGAATGGGGGGGACTGACGGGGTTTAACCAGGGGGTGAGGAATGATTTTGGTTTGTAGTGACGCTGTCAATATTCACGTCGTTCACCCAGAGCAACCGTCCAAACTTCCGGTGTGTCCGATTTACGTTCCGACTAGTCCTTGCATAGCCATCTGTTCCTACCCACGGTACAAATCAAACAAAAAACAAAACAAAACAAAAAAAAAAAAACTAGGCCACAAATTCTTTGTCAGCGAACATCGGCCATTGTTTATATATATATATATATATATATATATATATATATATATATATATATATATATATATATATATATATATATATATATATATATATATATATATAGAGAGAGAGAGAGAGAGAGAGAGAGAGAGAGAGAGAGAGAGAGAGAGAGAGAGAGAGAGAGAGAGAGACCTATATTTTGTTTATTGTTCATATTTATTCCATACAGTACACACAAATGGAGCGTGCTTTCTTCTCTTCTATTCCAGCCATCCATCCAATCCATACGCACGCACACACAAGCCAGTGTTGGGCAAATTACTGCCAAAATATAACATAATTCATATTACTAGTTACGTACGTTTGTAAAAAGTTTTTTTTTTCTTTTTTAAAAAGTATTACTGTTTGTGTATTGAGCTACTCAAATGTCTTACTTTTATTGTACATACTTGGGGCAGGGGGGTTAATGTCAGTGCACTACATAGCCATTTATTGTACTCTATACAGTGTGGTTTTAAGAGAAAAAAACTAACTTTACAGTCTTTATGTAAAGTCTTTATGTATGTAGTTTTAAGTAAATGACATTTGAAATCAAAATGAATTAATCCCTTCATCATTAATCCAAAATAAGCGTTGTTAACGCCAGGGAACTTTGTTGTGTTAAAAATATAACTTTTAACCTAAGCAGCCCATCCATCCAGCCATCCATTTTAACAGATTGAAAAAAAAAAAAAACATTTTAAGTGACAGTTGCATGAAAAACACACACACTTTTTTGATGTCATCTGTCATATACACTTCCGAGTAAAAAAAAACAAGGGTTTGCTGAGCCTGAATGACTTGTCCAGTGTTTCTTAACCTTATTGGAGGCACCGAACCCCACCAGTTTCATATCACCAAAACCTTCTTTAGTAAAAAAATAAAATGATTTTTTTTTTTTTTTTTTTTTGCTGGTGCACGAAATGAATGGTGGACCTCTGCGGCGGAGGCTCCACCGAACCCCTAGGGTTCGATCGAACCCAGGTTAAGAACCACTGGACTAGACAATGCCTTTTTTTTTTTTTTAAATTGTACATTAAAAATGTAAAAAAAAACTTCCATTTTGCATTTCCTGGCTAAGTCAATCAGTGTCACTTTGCGCTGTGCCCATTGGTAACTTGAATGGAAGGATCATCCCAGAATGTTTTGCTCATAAAATTTATTCATTCATATCTATTCAAAAAGCAGAATAACAGATTAATTTCTTAAAACTTAATTCAAAACGTTGCTTTTTACTTTGGTCTGTGTAATGAATATGCTAAGGAAGATTGTGTGCAGTATGCATTTCTGTTCATGAAAGCATGAATCTGAAACGCCGCATAAACATTGACCTCCCTAGCCGTGTTGGCTATTTTCAACGAAGATAAAGTAATGCTCACACTAAATACACTTTCTCTTCATATTAACTGTTGAATTTTAACTTTCCAGCACTCAGCCTTTCACTTTTGGTTGTCAGTCTATCTGCTTGCCACTTACTGTAAGACTGTGTTTGCACTTCAAAACTCCAATGTATGTGGCAGTGTAACAGTTCTAAATATTGACAGATGACACAGGTGGTGGTGATTATGACGGCCCTTTAAGTTGAGAGACCAAATCTACTGTATCTGCTGTTGTTTATCTTAGCCCGTAGTTTTAAAAATGTTTTTGTCTTTTGGTTTTCCGTGAGGTTCAGTCAGCCCCAATAAACTCTGCACCTATAAAAAATGGCTATAAACATTTTTTTAAACTGGGCTTTTGTTAAAAAAAAAAAAAAACATGTTCATAGCCAATTACAAAACTACCCCAAATAAATCCTGAATCACTGATAAAGTGATAATTCTATTTTCATTTAATATTTATTAATAGTTACAGTACTCTTGCAGGTGCTGTCTTTTTTTTTGTATTTGATTAATCTACTCAAAATTAATTGTCCAGCACGTGTCACAGCGCCTACTAGATTTCTTATACAATGTGATCTGGTATTTATCTTCATATCAATATACAAACTTTATTTTGGGTTTTAAAACTAGCAGTGCAAAATATTGTTTTAACACATACAGTATAAAGTGTCAAGTGAAAATAAGCATGTGAACTTCTGTTTATCGTTTAACCTTGTTTGGCAGCAATAATCTCATCTCAAACTTACACATGTGCAATTGTGTAATTATGGTATTTCTGTCCTGTGGCTCCTTTTGTTGTTTCAACGAGCAGATGGTTTCCCATTCTCATGCACAATGTCTTGATAAACTCTGAAATAATGTGTTCCCTCGACAACAGCAGTATGTCCAAGCCCTTAGCTAAAGCAGTCCCCAACTAAGACACCCTTCATCCTTTGGATGAGGTTTTCATGGTGATGTGCCATTTCATCCTTCGTCCCCAGATATTGCAGCATTAGGCCAAAACCTCATAATTCCAAATTACTTTTCAAGTAAAAGAAAAGGCAAAAAAAAAAAAAAAAAAAGCATGTTTGTTCAACCATTAATATTGGTAGATTACTTACAAGTTTGATAGTGGTGCTGTAGAAAACTCAGACGGGATGATCCACGTGCACTTTTGAAGACTACAAATGTGTAGGAAGTGTTTTAGTCACTCCTCGGAGAAAGTATCAATACTACTTACTTTCTGAATGTATACATATAATCTGCATTCCACATATTGCTTGCATTCAAAAAATCTCTAGTTAAGGTTTAAGAGTGACGAGCACAGAGTTCAAATCAATATTAGTATGAAAAAAGTCTGTATTTTATTGTGAAGTTTGGCTTTCGTTAATTTAAGTTGCCGAACATTTCTGTGTAATAAGGAGGCGATAATGTAGAATACACAGCAAACTCAAACATTTCCTTAAGTGAGTCTTTGGCGGCATGACAATGAAAACCTGGCATGGAACACTGTATAAAGGAATTGTAAAAACTTAATCACACTTACTAAAGAAAGCTAGAGTGACTCTAGTGGCATCTAAACCTGACAAGATGCTGAACTACAGTGAGCTGAGCTTGCTCTAAAACTAGATAGAAAAGTCAAACAGAAATGCATCGTCATTTTAGGGGTGTGGAGCCAAGTGGATGTCTTGTGGTTGGTGTCTGATAGGTTAGCTGATGCCACGAGTAAATAATAATAATAATAAAAAAAAGTTTGTGTCTTTACTGTCTGGGATGGATAGGGCTCATAGTAATTTGATTGATTGACAAATTGAATTCGGTGTTCACATGCTTGTCAAACAAACAAAAGCAGACTGCAGGAGCTAAGCATGAGCTTCCTCCCTCTCTCCATGGCCAACTCTTCCTTCCCCTCCACCACTATGGCTTGTGCATGCCCACCAGAGTAGAATTGTTTAGGCAAAGTTGTGAATCGCCAGCCTGAACATTTCGTTGGTGCACACCCAAGCACTATTTATTTCCTTCAGGAGGAAAATCTGATGAAAGCCCATGATTTGATCGTTGTCAGCCTGTAAACACAAATAGCAGCTGTTGAGGCAGTCATCGGCACATCAGTAGCACCAAAAATGCTGTCACTCGTAAATATACAGTTGTGCTCAAAAGATTACGTACGGCAGGGGGGGCTTCAGTCAAGATCACCTATCCAGCCTGTTTTCCCATGCAACCTTCTTCCACACACATCATCAAAATGATCAGGGTCATTTTCAGGCTTTTGGAAAGCTTGCGGATTGAGCCGATAATTTGAATGAGGTGTTTCGTTAGAAGGTAACATAAAAAAAAATAAAAAAAACAGGCAGGGTAGGTGCTCTCAAGGACCAGAATTTGGCAACCCTGCTTTAAGAGTATGTAAACAAATGGTATGCACGCAGAGATGGGGAATCCAGGTCAAGAAAGTAAAAACCCTGCCATAGTTTGGCTATAGCCACAGGTGCTTCTACTCAGCTTCCAGACAAAAAGCTTGTTAAGCTTCCACTTGAGTAGAAGCACCTGTGGCTAAAGCCAAACTGCGGCAGGCTTTTTACTTTCTGGACCTGCTATGTCTGCTAACTGCTGGTAAATGGTGTTATAAAATAAAGCAAAAACAAAGACATTTCCAACAAACAAGTTCAGTCAATTTATTTTTTGATAACCAGGGCTGCAAAAACAGAGAAAAATTGATCATTTCAATTATAGCACAATTTCAATTCATTGTCACGCAATTATTACATGAGTCGCTCACTAAGTTACTGTGAATTGCATGAATACAAAATAACTAAAAGTAACGCTGCATCAGCCAGGTAGATAACCATCTGTAATCAGTGCTCATCAATCCATATTTCCTAGTAACCTGGTTTAAAAAATCTAATGTCTTATATGGAAGATTTAAATAGAATGTGATTGTCACTAAATTCACAGAGAGACAGGGTTGAGGTTATGTTGCTCATAAGCCTGAGATAAAGGACAAAGACAGTAGTCAAACAATATGACAAAAACGTTTTTAAGCAAATACAGTATTATATTGCATGCATTTTTGTGTTTCGCGCCATGGCCTATTCTAACTTCACTTCAACTGATCTTAAAAAAATATATATATACATACTTTATTACTGCAAGAGCTTTGCTATGTTTTGCATAGCAAATTTTATTTATTTATTTTTTTTAAATCAAGATATGGAAAGTTTTTTTTTTAAATAAGCTTGATTAAAAAAATAATGGCACATTAGTTGAATATAAAAATAATTGTGAGCTGCATCCTTAAAGAAAAAAAAAAAAAAACATTCAACACAGGTACACTTACAATTGTACACTTGCAGCTATACTTACTTTTAGCTGTCCTACAACCATACTAAGGATGCAGCTGTCTGTGGTTGGCTGATGGTCATGTGCTGTAATAGTATGTCCAATCTTTTTGATGCCCAGATTCTGTCTCAAAATACAAAACAGGGAAGGTTAATACAACAGCGTTGGTATTAACATTAAAGCAAGATACATTTGCTTTGAGAGCCTAATCGATGTTGCAAGTTTTGCAGCTTTATAGGATGAATGCAAGCCTTATGGTGGTGTTTATGTATAATGAAGACAAATGAAAAGAGAAACGAATAAGTGTGGTCATGTTTGTAGCTGGGAGGTTTAAGAAGGTTTAAGTTGATAAGTATAACTCAAAGATAATATAACAGACCACCCATCCCTCCCTTCCATAGATTTCCAGAGTTTGAGCTGTGTCATGTTAATAAAACATGATTGCATACATGATAGCATTCGCTTTGTGCTTCATCTTTGTATTTGGTGCTATGTAAGTGTGAGGATGCAAGGATAGTCATAAAGCCTGCTAAAAAAATGGGCTAAAGTTTTTTTTTTCCACTAAAAAAATAAAAATATGAAATCAATCCTATTCATTAATAATGAATTAATTTTAATAATTTTGCAAGATCCAATTTCAGGAAACTTTTAGTATCTTGTAGCGACACAGGCAAAAAAATGTAAAAATTACAGAGACTATTAATTACATTAGCAATATTGCAGCATATTTCTACATCTTAGTTCACTGTGACCAAGCATAGAGTCAGTAGTCGTGTCAGAAACATCACCAATGTATACATATCAAGCGAGTAAACTTACAAGGAGCTTCTTGGTAATTGCATCCTTTCCGCAGATTTTTTCCCCTTCCCATGTTAGTAATGACTCCGCAATCTGCGTGGAAGACAGATTAATTGAAGGTTTATTAATCAGATCATTTACATTTGTGTAGTTTTCAGCCCCTAATTAAAATCACTGTACAATTCAAACAAGCAAGATTACATTCAACTTTTGATTTCATTTCAGCACTACTTTTTATGAGGTGTGAGTCTCTTGCATATTTTTGAAAAATGTTCAACGATTCAATTAAAAATAAAAACAGCATTATTCAAATATTAATATTCTAAATGAAGCCAAACTTGTACTCACATACAGATCAGCCAGTTTTGCTCTGTCACTTTGAAATAACTGGTAATAGTGCCGCACAAAGCTAGTGCCTATCTGCTCCCACAAAGGCGAGTCCTGCATCCTGAATATCGCTACAAAGGACAACAGAAAGAAGAAAAATAAGAATCACAAAGAGGAACCGTGGGATAACCAGGGCCTTTACAATGATATCCGTTCAACTTGTGCCAAATTGAACACTCTTCTAGAGCTGCACAGTATATCACAAAATATTGGGAAATGCATATGCAATATGTAAGATGTGCAATACGTTTCATATTGTCTCTTACGCTTTTGACTTTGACCAGTCAGATGCAATCTGCACATGCATATACACATGACCATCTAATAGGGAAACAGTAAGGTGAATTAGTAAATACAGCGAGCTGGTTATATAACCACTTGAAAAAAAATCCATTAATGAAAAATGTAATTTCTTTAAGTAAATATTGCAATAATATTGAATTATTGACGTTATCTGGATTCAACATTTAACGGTGGCTTGGTGGCTGGTGCACGACTGACTGGATAAAAAAGGCATGAATGGAGGTTAGGCTCATGCCGTCAGCTTCCGGTTTAAAAAGCTTCTAATTGGTAATTCCTTGAGGCATTATTACTAATTTGTGCAAAGTCAGTGCCTTGACTTTACTAAGCTTGGTACACAGTCATAGATGTGAACAAAATTGTCGAGTAATGAGATATTTAAATTTGAAATTCCTAAACTTAAAAAGCTTGACATATGTCATCATGAATATATGGGACCATTACCAGTTATGACAGTCACAACAACAAAAAATTAATAAATAAATAAATTAATATATATATATATATATATATATATATTTTTTTTTTTTACCCTGGTTACTGGGCGGATCAGATTTCTATTAAGCTTTTCTATTCTGATTTTGCCGCAAAGTATCTTTACAATAGCATTTTGATTTGACCATTCATTGGTTCATTCACCATTCACCATGAGCCCGCATGGGTTCTCTTTGGGCACGCCAGCTTACTCCCACACTTCAAAAAATGTGCATGGCAGAGGTATGATTGGGTGAGTGAATGATTGTTCGTCGGGGGTGCCCTGCAATTGGCTGGCAACCAGTTTAGGGTGTCCCCCGCCTACTGCCCGAAGTCAACTGGGATAGGCACATGCAAGCCTGTGACTCTGATAAACCACTATAGACCCGGATAAACAGCTATAGAAAAAGATGAATTAATGAAAAATGGATGAAGATAAAAAAACAGATGAATTCTATATTTGCTCAGAACACCATTGAGCAAGCTCCAAACATCCAAAAGTTACTCTGTGGAAGGCCAAAAAAAAAAAAAAAACGAAAACTGAAAACCAAGACACAAAAAGATTGAAACTTGATTGTGCATGTCGCCAGACAAGAAACTAAATGTTGGTTTTGCATGTAAAGCACTGGAAAGAGCCACTGCAATTAATTTTCTCATGTCAAATACAATGTAAAGCAATAACTGTATAACACTTTGCATACCTCTGTAAACATAGCTAATTGGTTATTATGATTCCCGCCCGTGCTAAGTCTTCATTAATAAAGGTTATTCTCTTAAGAGTGTGTGCAGCATGGATGTGCATCCAGCCTTATACTTAGGCAAATCGGCTCAGAAAAATCACCTTCTGCGAATGCGTTTGATGTAGTACTACCCCATGCCATAGGCGGCGATCGTCACTGTTCATACCGAGTGGTGTACATTTCGCACAAAGCTTTGTGGAATGCCTGACCTCTCGTCCGTAGCTTTAGCTATACGCAAATAAACAGATTGCTTTCATTTTCACTAAAATGGGTTTTCTCATGCTCTTCTGTCCAGGTAGCCCTTACATCGAACACCAAAGTTGGGATGTGACCCTTAATGTTCTTCTCATTAACAGCGCACTGTCTATGTACACACAGCCAGCCCGCGTCCTTGAAAGGTTTCATAAGTCCATCAGTTATGGTTTGCGAAGTTCGTTCGGGACCCAGGTAAATTACGTAGTCCAAGGAATTCAGAAGTAAATTCTCCGTCAACGATAAAGTGACAACATAAATAATCTCCTTCACGAGAATGATTCGCGGCCCAGACAAGCAGTACAAGCCGCATCAGTAAACAAATATCCTCAGAAAATGAAGACATAGAGACGTGCATGCTTAATTTAGATTTTCATCGCTTCGCTTTAAAAACATGCTAATAAATCAAGTATTACCATTGGTAATTGCCGTCAATAGATAATGACATCGCATGTGCTCAGGGTTCAACAACCAATCACAGCTTTCAAATTCCTCATACACAAACCTAGAAAACAGGTATGATATAATAGAAAATAATCATTTTATTGCCCTTTTGGGAGCATTGCTCTGATTTGTGCATGGTAATAATTTGAATAATAAATAAATAATATAAAGAATATATTAATAAAGAAAAAAATAATATAATAAAATTAATAAAGAATATATTAATAAAGAAAAACAGTTTTGTGTAGTAAATTTTAGTGCTTAATGTAAACTTTAATTGGTTAGCCATGGGCCCCAAGATTGCTAGTGATGTTAATGAGAGAAGTAAGATAATTAGTATGCACGAAGCTGGAAATAATCAAGAAATATAAAGAAGGCTAGGATAGGCTACCCTCACTAGGGAATATGGCCATAACAAGGTAAGGTCACGTCAATCAAAGGTAAATAAATCCACTATGTTTTATTTATGATGTTAATTGTATACACACATATTAAATATAAGTATCATTTACTACACAATTTGGTTACCAGTTTTTAATATGTATATACAATTTTGATGTTTTTACTTTGTGTTTTATACACATTAGCTAATTTCCATAGGTCTCTATCGTCCCCCCCATATGATCCCAACCCCGCAATAGATTTATTTCGTATAGAGGGGGTTCACTGTATTTATAAATATTTCTCTTGAGAACAGGTCTAACACTATATGTGGATTATTTTTTAGGATAAATATTAATAATTAAGTTAATTATATATTTTTGTGAAGAAATCTCTACCGTACTGTAATCCCAAAACAGGACGGTTTATGTTGACAATTTTTCTGTGGACAGATATTTATTTAGAATTATTTATTTTTGAGGACAGGTCTGACACTTTATTTTTTGAGGACAAATATTTATTAATAATTACGTAAATTATTATTTTTTTTTTAGAACAGGTCTGAACCCTTGTATTGATTATTTTTTGTGGAAAAATATTAATATTTAAGTTATTTCGTTTTGATGACAGATTTCTTCTATGATCCAAAAGAGGCCATGACTATTTTTTATGTAACAAAAAAAATGAAGTTTGAATGAAAAAATGAAGGGTCTGAAGTTTAATCAGACACTGGTGGCATGTTTTCACGTTTTTTGTTTTTTTTTTAAACCCAAAAATGCTTTGCACTGGTTAAGGGGTACTTGATATTTCAAAGTGGTTACATCACTGAAAAAAGGTTGAGAACCACTGGTGTAATGGACTGTTGACTAGACAACCCTGGAAATGACATAATCACAGAAGGTTACGAGAGATTTTCGAAGAAATATGTTTTAGTTATTAGTTTATGTCTCTTTTTCAGCACAACCCACCCATGTTCTTAATTAAATCCATAGCATACCACTCTATTGCTATGGATCTAATTAAGAACATGGGCTGGTTATGCTAATAAAAAAAAAAGTATGTGTCAAGTCTATTGCAACATAATGGTTGGTGATGTCTACCTCACATACAGTAACCATTTTCATGATGCTACTTGGCCATGATAATGTCATCAAATTAATGATATACAAAAAATATTAACATTTTACTGATGAAAATGGCCAAATGAAGTACAGTATTCCTTTAACCTCAAATGCAAGTTAAGACCCATATCACCTCTTCTTGATTTATAGATGCAGTACAAACACGGCAGCTTGGATTATCTTGGATCAATGTGGCTATTTGTGACCTTAATGTTTGAAAAAAAGTAATGAGTAAGATTTAGACCGTTTTTCATTAAAAGGGAATAAATTAAGTGATAATAAATTTAAAAAACTTGCAAATAAATGTCTTCTTAATGATCTAAAGTCTAGTTACCATTAAATTACATTACATGGGGGGGTGGCACTCCTGGCTGCCATGTCTGTTATAACTACAGGCAATGGTAAATGCAGCACCTCCTCTTACATATTGTCCCTTTAAATTTAAACGAATGAATTAAAAATACACCACAATTTAAAATCAGTTTAAATGAATGAATGAAAAAAAAAAATACATCAACAAAATAAAATGCTGGCGGGTGGAGGTGGCTTTAGCACCCCTATCTCCAATGTAGTGCCGCGCCTGGTCTTAATGGCGTGACCTGGCCTAGATTATAGTACTTTATTCAGGAAACAAGTAGAACCTGACTGCCACAGTCAATTAAGATTTCAGCTATGGCATTCAACATTTTTTCAGAGCGGTTAAAAGACTTCAACGCTGAAGTACGTACTATAAATTTGATCCGCAAGTAATCGTGACACCGCAGGGCGTTTCATTCCATTAGCACGCGGGACATCTAGTGTCTACTTGTTTGACACTTCCACTTTGCCGCTTTCGACAAGCGTATTCGGTATTTTGATGGGTTTGCACAAGCGGACGTGATAGTTTAACACAAAGCTCAATACAACAAAGTCGTAATAAATCGTCTAACTTCACTTAATCAGTAAGGGCAAAAGATGGCCAGGTTATTTTTAACATTTATGGCAGACATGCCTACGTTAGCTATAGCTTCCTCGAATTTGATTTAGCTGAATGTCCGCCTAGCAAACTGTGGCACGCGCTACTTTAGCTTAAACAGAACATAGCGCGTTTTATACCTTCCACACCCCTTGGGCGTCAGGTAACACGGTGTCCTCATGCGCTATCTAAATGAGTAGCTTACTGACCCTTTCGCCGGTTACTAAAAATACAATGTCCCAAGTGTTGCTGTCTTCACTGGGCTAGGGGACTCACAGCCTTCCAGCCTAGCAAGCTAACCGACATAGGCGTGCCCAACTCGACCAGAAAACTATCGCAAATCTATTCGCTGCGGGACCAAAATCCAGCTTCTTTTTTAAAAACATATTTAATGTACTTGTTTAAAAAAATAATGTTTAATTTGCATAATTAACGATCCTTACCTCCTAAACCCGGGCCGGGTACAAAATGACACAGTACGACGTTTACGTACGCGGTATTTACCGACTGTTCCGTCACTTAGCCCGGTGTATTGTGGGCATTGTAGTATTGAAAATGAACAACGGCGACACTGTGCCAGGCCACTTGTCTGTGAAACGCCAACAAAAATACACACACGATCTGATATTATGAACCTCAGGTTAATTTTGTGTAAAACGTCAACAAAAATACATAATCTGGTTTTTTGAACCTCCTTTGTCTATTTTTTTAACACCTTAGCAGGGTGTGGGGGGGGGGGGTGTCACATATTCACGTTCATCCCCTGATTTTGGCCCCACCAGTTTGCCTTCATAGCCAAAAAGTAAACAGCAGGGGGAAAACAGTAAACAGCAGATCATAGAAGATCATACCCAAGGGCTGAAAATGGGTCCTTACATCAGATGCTCGGCACTCCTGGAATGCATGTTTTAGATGTGTACATATAATAGCCAACTGTAATCTGATTACAGGAATAGCCTTCATTCAGTGACCCATCTAAAGAGACATCATGGTTGATTGTCTCTTGGTTTGTCATGACAATCTCATCCACCTAAAAATATTTAAAAGTGTGAGAATATATACACATATAGGTGTGTAAATGGCATTTTAGCAAAGCTATTGACATCCTACAGTTGTTCAAGTAGCTTTGGTTAGAAATATTGTACCTGCACAATGTTGTAAACAAGTCTCAAGCTGAGGTTCCACAGGGGCAGTTGACTGTAGTCACCCTGCAATTTCTCCAACTGGACACCACAAAACAATTTTAAAAAGATTACCTTAATCCATTCATGCGTAAAGTGGCTCCATTGAATATTCAGCATATACAATACTGCTATCAGGCAGAATTCTATGGTACACATACTACAAGTGATACCTGCATTCTGGTCTGATTCTTTCTCATTTCCAGGGCATCTCAGCTACATTGTGACACTTTCCCCCTTCCCAGCCTTTATTCAATTGGGTTGTTCCAGGGCTTTTGTCTGATCTTCCCTGTAACATATATAGAGCAACCCTCCATGGGGCCTATTAGTCCCTCTTCAACAGTGTATGCACTGTATTCCTTATCATTCTGCATCAACACATACAACAATTTAGACAACCCATTACTGCAGCAGGCAGAGTATTCATCAGTCATACAAGTGAGGAGGCAATATAATAATTTATAACAGGTAGCCTTGGTGTATCCATTCTTTGAGCTGTACAATAAATATAAATTATAGTTTCTGCAGTCTTAGCTCTTGATAGTTTGGTTTACTGTGATTTATAGCATGCAATTCTTAGCTGTAGCTTCCAAGCTCAATCAAAACCTTCGTCTTTATGTATGTTGCCTGCATATATGTAATTAGGTCCCTTCCAACAAACTAGTATATGGCGTATTACATACAACATTAATTGAAACCATTATTACAACATATAATGTAGCCGTTATTTTCAACATGGACAACTCAATGATTAGCTGGATATTACTGTAACACACATTTTGTTGCTTCTTGCCTGCTACATACTCCGATATATTTTTAATCCCCATCTCCCTTTCTTGCAAAGGCTTTGATCTCATAGCTGTGCGCTATAATGGTCCGAAGGGCAAACAAACAAACAAACAAATAAACAAACAAATAAATAATGTTTTATATACTTAAAACACACAGGCAAAATCACTTTTAATCCACATTCCAGTCACTTGTCTTGGCGTTTCAGATGTTATTTTATATTTATGTATTTTGCAATAACGTCTCTACATACGTTTATGTTGTTCTTGCTCATTCCCGGGGGTCGGGATTGTTCCGCACAAATCACCGAATTGTCAGAAGGGTTACTACGCAACGAAAAACAACAGAAAGACCCACATATAGTAGTCCTCAGCTTGCCTGATCAAAATTCCAAAGACGAAAGTACACACAAAAGTCGCAAACTTACTTTTTTTTTTTTTACAACAGAACGCAAAGGAATTGGATTGCACAACAGTAAAAGGCACCTGCAGTAAATCTATACAGTTATAATGAATATTGTAAAATTTGTGTCATGTCACAATCAAATTAAACAAAGAAACAAAAAAAAGTCACCCGGTCACTTGCGACCCAAACACTTTGAAACACGCTTAGTATGGAATTACACGCCATATTTGTCTCTTGTTTTCTCTATTTGTATACATTATCACGCCAATGTAAACATTTAAACATTAGTAACACTCTAACACTTCACCTAATTAATATATTTAATATAAAAGGTGAACTTGTAGCGGAGAACCTATATAAAAGTATGTTCAGATCTTAGTTTGCTCATTTATTTCTAAAAACTACCATTTTTAGGCACCATCATTATTGAAGGACCCCTCAGGGGTGCGGTGGCAAAGCAGTGTAGTTTTGTTCTGGAAACGTTAGCATAAAAGAGCCCAACTGAAAACTACAATACCCACAGGGTACTGTTCCAGCCTACAGTGACTACATTCTGCTGCTTATCCGGGGACGTCAGACCGCTGCTATTTTCACCTCACAGTCCCTCTCACTTTCAGCGTACAGTTCCAGTGAAGTGACACGGGGATTACGTAGAAAAGAAACGAACATTAAGACACCAGGCAAAAGCCCAAAATGGCAGAGCTTGGTACGGGGAGCCTGTCGTTGGGGGATCCTGTTTTTAATTACCACGAACATGAGCTGAATGAGCGACTCAAGCGGCTTTACCCGGCCGTGAACGAGGAAGAGACCCCTTTACCCCGATCATGGAGTCCCAAGGATAAATACAGCTACATTGGGCTGTCACAGAACAACCTGAGGGTCCATTACAAAGGTTAGAGATTTGGCTTAACGCTGTGTGACAAGTAATGTTAGTCATACTGTTAAAGAGTGTGTTAGCTCCTGTTTGTTACGGCGGTTATCTGTCTTTCACTCTACAATCATGTTGACGATGTGAGTGGTGAATGCAGTAATAGCTGTCTTTCTGCCCTTAGCCATGCTTTGTTTGCCAGACCAGCAGAAAAAAAAATGCCCAAAATATTGAACTCACTCAACTCGACAACTCATCCAATAACAATACTCAAATTCACCCTTCACCAGCAAGGCCCCCCTGTCCGTATTTGTCACTAATGGCGTTTTTTTTTTTTTTTTTGCATTGACAAGGCATTGTATCTGCCGCACTCTAGAGTTTGTATTTCTGGGTCAAAGAGATCATTTGTGATGCAAATTGGAGCCTCTGCTGGCATTTAGGAGTTAGCTAACAGCTATCTGTCACTTATGCAAGTACGGTCGTTAGCCTAATGGCTAACAAACGTTTCCGAACCTAATTTTGACATGTGATTAGAATGCTAGTGGAGAGCTAGGATGACAGGATAAACAGGCCACAAGATGAATACGAAACATACGTTTTAACCTTTAACATGACAGCAGTGGGATGGACGCTCCAATTGCTTTCTTTTTTGTTTGTTTTGGTTTTTATCGCGAACTAATATCCGAAATAGTAGATCTCATACAGTACTTGATAGGGTTCTCGTTCTAAAACAACAACAAGATGCAAAATAGCTTAACGTTGGCTCTCCTGAGACAAACGGCCCAATTCAATTGAATCTGAAATTATCTTGAGCACAACAGTCTGATGCCTCTGAACAGGCAACCAGCTCGTTTTTAACAGCTGCTGAAGGCCTCTGCGCAAACATAAGGCCAAAACCACCGATATTGTTCTCGATCTAATAGTCGACATTTGCAGGATCCATAAAGTATCTTCTTACCTGCAATACAATCAATCGGCCATCCTGATGTCAAGAATGTTAGCTTTTATTCTCCATATAACAATGTGTCATCTCACTCAAGCCATACTCAGAGTAAGGCCTGTTTTCTGTTATCCACCAGACCAAACTGTCAAAAGGGGCTCACGTTCAACTCATTTAGACATTGAATTGGGTTTTCATATCCATGACTAAAGCAAACTTTTGCACAATATATTACTCAGTTTCACAAGTTACCTGGAAAATTGCTTTTTTCCCCTGTATAGCAGCTATTTTGTTAAAATCTACGAGGGGATGCAGATATAATATAACAGAAGCATGGTCCAATTTAATCTCTCACACTATAATTATTAGTTCAAGTATGCATAGTTTTATATGAGCATGTTGCCAATACTCTCCTTTTAGTTTAGAAGTTAACCTAAAACATGCCACATCATGGTACAGATATTTGTATTTAAACGTGTATGACAAGTTCTTCAGTTAATTTATTGCCCACATGTTTTTGGGATAGTAAATAGGCCATTCATACAGTGTATGGTTCCTTGCTAGTTGCTCCAGCCACTTACTCTCTGACCCTTGTGGTTTGAATGCTATTTTGACCAAAGTCACAATTTTCTCTGGTCAAGGCAGACATCTGTGTCCGGACTTGTCTATAAGGTAAATAACGATGACCTTTGAACTCTTCTTGCACACAAAGCTAATCGAGCACAGGTACCACAGAAACATGCATTTTGTCTACAGCTAAGGTTTTAGGATCAAGTCCAAATTAAAATGGAAACAACAATTTCCATTATTATTATTATTTCTTTTTGTGAAGGCTCTGAACCCAGAAAGTCTCAGGAATGTAATAGCATATGGTGCAGCGGCATGTCATCTATCCACACATAGTACATTTCACTCTATAAATGTAAACACACAATTCCCACAATACACAATTTCACATTTATCACAACCACATTGCAATTTGTGTAGCATTGGATTTTTCTACACATTTTGTCATTTCAGCCACAATCATTATGGTTAGTGTATAGGCCACAACTGGGCCAAAATATAATCCTTATAACAAGACAGTATTTGGCTCACAAATGAACCGCAACCTTTTTTTTTCAATAATTATAAACACACTGGGCCATGTTAGGCCCTATATTGTTTTATCGAAAAGGCATTATATGTTTGGGCCAGACTTGTATACTGTATACCAGGGGTAGGCAATTCCAGGCCTCGGCGGCCGGTGTCCTGCATGATTTCCCGTTTTCTCTCTCAAACACACCTGATTCAAATGATTAGGATTATATTCAAGCTCCAGCAGAGCTTGTTGATGATCTAATGGTTTAAATCAGGTGTGTTAGGGAGAGAAAACTGGAAAACATGCAGGCCACCGGCCCTCGGGGGCCGGAGTTGCCCACCCCTGCTGTATACCCTTGTATATTTGACCAGAAGAAATGCATGGATATGGCCCAAGAGCCGGATGAATTTTACTACCTGGGGATGGACAAGGAATGAGTAATTTAACTCATTCTTCTCTGAGTTGTGGTGTGCTGGTCGTGATTGGCCCATTTTAGTTTAAAAGTGCTTGAGCAGCATACGCCAAAATTACATTTTCTCCCTGTGCCTGCCAAATTTTCTTTGGCACTATGGTTTCCTCCCATATTCCCCAAAACATGCATGGTGAATACCGTTTTTCTCCGTGTACAAGTCGAGGAGGGGTGGACTTATACCCGTATGACTCCAAACCAGACTAATTTTCAACACATATGCATGTTTGAATATTATTAATTCGTATGCGAAATAAGTAATATCATGTCATTTACAAGGCTTAAATGGTTATATGTGCAGTGGACCCCCGGTTTATGATGTCCCTGCCTTGCGTTTTTTGACCTTAAGACATGGGCCGAGACGTTTTTTTTTGTCCCCTCTTTACGCCATTTCTTTCAGCTTATGACATCCAACATGGCGATCAGTGTGTGTGCATGACCGCCATGTCGGATGTGTCAGCGCTCAGAGGTCTATACACGTGTCACCACCGTTTACGTCACTACAATGCTGGTCTGCTATTGGTCGGCGTCACGGTCAAAATGGCCCTATGGTAAAGACTGGATCTCTTCTTGAGTGCTTAAAATAATGTATTTATTGTGTATTTTACTGCTTAATTCAAACCTGAATGGATTAGCCATAGGTCCCAAGATCGCTAGTGATGTTAAAGAGAGAAGAAGATGATTTTTACGGAAACGAAGCTGGGGATAATCAAGAAATACGAAGAAGGCTAAGCTAGCCTAGCCTAGGCTACCCTCACTAGGCAATATGGCCATAACAAGCTCATCACTCACTCAAAGGTAAATAAATCCTGTCTATATTTTATATTTATGATGTTATTCAATTGTATACATGTATATTATACATAAGTAGCACCTACTATACGATTTTGATACCTATTTTTAATATGTACAGTATATTCAATTTTGATGTTTTACACATCTTATTGAACATAAGTATGGACTGCCCGCCACACGGCGAATTCGGGTTATGATCCCAACCGCGGAACATAAAAAATCTTGTAAACCGGCGGCCCACTGTACCTCTAATTTGGTATAGTTTCCATTCATTTTAGCGCCTTTACACTTTCAAATGCACTTTTGTCAAGTGCCTCCTTATCGTCTCTTTGTTTTCAATGAGGCTGCTTGGATCATTCTTCCGGCAGACTTTGACCCATTGTGAAAAGGAAAACGCTGCCTAACTTGTTTGTTGTGGACAAAAATGCGATGGCATTGTGGATGTCATCAGTTGGGGGAAGAAACACAGTGATTAGCAACTGATTTATGCTCTGATTTTACCACAGTCGTCACTGGGGTAAAGAAGGCGTCAGCAAAGTATCTCTTCAAAAAAATTGGTTTGGTCCAAAGAAGACCCGTGGAAACATAACAAGGATGTTTTCACAAATGATGGAAGGAGAGAACATCTGGGATTTAAAGCTACGAGCTATTTGGCATGTCAGATAGTGATGATGACATCAAACCATTTTATTATTGCAACATTAGTTTAAGAATTTGCGTCTACACACGCGCGTACATTGCCTCGCACTTGTCTCTTTTTCCGCCCCATCCCCTCTCCCCATAACCATAATAGTATGCTATTCTTAAACGATGAAGAAATGCATCTGAAAGTACCCTAATGTTGTCATTTTAATAACACACATCATGTGTTTTAATTGGACAGCCGTGATACAGTATGTGTAACAACTCAGGGGTAGACTTAGACTCGTGTCTTTGTAAAATTCACACAAATTTAAGTAAAAAAGGGGTGTCAACTCATGCACAAAGTCGACTTGTACATGGAGAAATACAGTATATTGAACACTCCTAAATACATTTAAGGTGTAGTTTGGGGGTGTGAATGTTTGGTTGTCTATGTGTGCCCTGTGATTGGCGGGGCAACCAGTTCCGGGTATACCTTTCTACTACCCAAAGACTGCAAGAATAGGCAGTTAAAAAATTGAATGGATGGAATAGTAACTTAATCAAATTTTTACATTGGGCTCCCGGTTTACCAGATTAATCCGTTCTACAGTTGGCATCGTAACGCAAATTTGCCCTATGGCGGGCAATCTAGACCTATGTTAATTAGCTAATGCATGTAGAACCCCAGGTAAAAACATCAAAATTGTACATACATATTAAAAATTGGTACTGAAATAGTATAGTAAGTGCTACGTATATATAATATACATGTATACAATCAGAAAACATCACAAATAAAAAAATACAGAAAGGTTTTATTTACCTTTATGTTACAGGCTTGTTATGGGCTAGGCTATCTTAGCCTTCTTTGTATTTCTTGATTATTTCCAACTTCGTTTCCATATAAATCATCTTCTCACTAGAAAAATAGTCAACATAAAGTGTCCCGTTTTGGGATTACAGTACTGTAGAGATCTCTTCACAAAAATACATCATCAACTTAATTATTAATAAATATTTGTCCTAAAAAATAATCCACATATCGTGTTAGACCTGTTCTCAAAAGAAATATTTATAAATACAGTGGGCCCCTGTGTTACGAACTTAATCCGTTCAGCGGCTACGCTCGTAACTTGAACTGCTAGTATGACAGACAATCCAAACCTATGTTAATTAGTGAATGCGTGCAACGCACGCAAAAACTTTAGGTAAAAACATCACAACTTTATACATAGATTAAAAATGAGTAACATAATCTACTGTACAGTTAAATAAAATAATATATACAAAGGAAAAATGACATTTACCTTTGGGGCGACGTGACTTGAGCTGGGTGGAGGCGGAGGGGAGCAGAGACCAACCCGCAGAATTTATTTATTTATTTTCTTAAGCGGAAACTTTTCTCAAACTCGAACTTATCACCGGCGATTTCCTTCTCTTTAATCCATAATAGAAGAAGCCTCTCAATTTTGTTGTCGATCGAGGTCCGTCCCCCGGCAAGGAAAGTCTTGCCCTTAGAAGATTGCCGAGCGGTTACGGCCATACTCACGAGCAAGGTTAACCATGCGTGCGCCTCCTTCGTATTTTTTTTTTTATTATCTCCTGCCTGGTTTCTATTGTCCTCATCCTCTTACTTCTTCCTTTACCGCCACTTGCAATTTTAGAAGCCATGTCTAACAGATAAAGTTTGCAAAGTCTTAGCATTCCTTCCTTCCGTTTTTGACTGATTTTCTCTCCTTCCTTCCATCCCGACCAGCTGTGCCATCAAGCTAGATGAAGGCGTTCGACCAATAGCATATCGGCATTTCCGTGACTGACACCATGACTGAAACAGTGACTATGACATTGTAAGAGCAATAGCATATCAGTGGTACCGTGTTGTGCGTGAGCAGATGATTTCATTGATGTAGCAAAGGGAAGTCAATTGTACGTACACATTGACTGGCAAAGCGTGGTGAAATCATAGTTATAACCATCACAAATATACACACATATATACAATTATTGCCATAATCTACTTTGCAGTTAATTAAATTAACATGGATACACAAAGGATAAATGACATTTTCCTCTGGGGCGACGTAACTTGAGCCGAGTGGAGACGGAGGTGAGCAGAGACCAACCCGCAGAATTTATTGATTTCTTTTCTTAAACAAGAACTTTTCTCAAACTAAAACATATCACCGGCGATTTCCTTCTCTTTAATCCATAATAGAAGAAGCCTCTTCATTTTGTTGTCGAGCGAAGTCCATCCCCCGGCAAGGAAAGTCTTGCCCTTAGAAGATTGCCGAGTGGTTACGTCCATACTCACGAGCAAGGTTAACTATGCGTGTGCCTCCTTCGTATTTTTTATTATCTCCTGCTTGGTTTCTATTGTCATCATCCTCTTACTTCTTCCTTTACCGCCACTTGCGATTTTAGAAGCCATGTCTAACAGATAAAGTTTGCAAAGTCTTCACAACATTTCTTCCTTCCGTTTTTGACTGATTTTCTCTCCTTCCTTCCGTCCCGACCAGCTGTGCCATCAAGCTAGATAAAGGCATTCGGCCAATAGCATATCGGCATTTCTGTGATTGACGTGACGCCGGCCAATAGCATCTCCGTGACTGACACCGTGACTGAGACAGTGACTGTGACATTGTAAGAGCAATAGCGTTCGACGATGCCGTGATAAGCATCAACTTCCAAATTAGTTGACGTAGCAAAGCGAAAATAAATGTTCGAACACAATGGCCAGCATGTCATATTGTTCATAAGACGGAAGGTTTGTGCGTAAGTGGGGGACAAAAAACTCTGCGGTCCACGCTCGTAAGTCGAAATGTTCGTAAAAGAGGGTGTTCGTAAACCGGGGGCCGACTGTACAGTGAACCCACGCTATACGAAATAAATCGATTGCGGGGTTGGTTTGTGAGGTGAAATTGACGTATGGCAGGTGATAGAAACCTACGGTAATTAGCTAATGCGTATAAAACCCCAGGTAAAAGCATCAAATTGGTACATGCATATTAAAAATTGGTAACAAAATAGTATAGTAAGTGCTACTTATATATAATATACTTTACATATATACAATCAACATCATAAATAAAAAAAAATATAAAGGACTTATTTACCTTTGAGTGAGGTAACGAGCTTGTTAAAGCCTTATTCCCTAGTGATGGTAGCCTATCCTAGCCTTCTTTATATTTCCTAATTATTTCCAGCTTCGTGCGTACTAATTATCTTCTTACTTCTCTCATTGACATCAGTAGCAATCTTGGGACCCACGGCTAACCAATTAAAGTTTAAATTAAGCACGAAAATGCTTAATTTAAGCACTCACACGAAAACAAATCTTTAACATACCGCCGTTTTGAAACTGTGACGCCGACTAATAGCAGACCAGCATCTTAGGGACTCTGTGACGCCGACCAATAGCAGAGCAGTATCTTAGGGAGTCAAGACGCCGACCAATAGCAGACTACCATTGTACTGACGTAAACGGTGACACGTAGTGACGTATGAGCACACGCACCCACACTGACCGCCATGTTTTGATGTTGTAAGGTGAAAAATGTGGCATAAAGAGGGGACAAAAAACATGGTGGTCCACGTCGTAAGGTGAAAAACGTGTAAAGCAGTGACATCGTAAACCGGGTGTCCACTGTGGTATGTTTGTGCATTTTCTGCAATATCAGTTTGAAATAATGTCTTATTATATAATGAAGGAATGGAATTTGAAATAAATGTACCGTAATTCAGACTGGTTTGTAATTGTCATTGCAGCACAATCACTAGAGGCACCTAATTTTGGGGTCAAATTCGAGTATTTTCTATGGTAACATGTATAAGATGCACCAACACTTTGGCAACAATGTTAAAACTATAATAAAACAGAATAAAGTTCATCTTCCTAAACTCTTCATACTTTCTAGCAAAATTCTACAGTGAAATCATGCATTTTTTTACGTACTGAATTGTTTTTCATTTCCAGGGCATGGAAAAAATCACAAGGATGCTGCATCTGTGCGAGCTACGCATCCAATACCAGCAGCCTGTGGGATCTACTATTTTGAAGTCAAAATTGTCAGTAAAGGTCGAGATGGGTAAGTAGGCCTGGGCAATACATCGACTTTCTTGATTTTCATTTATTTATTTTTTTGTTACTAACGTTTAAAAAAATCAATCAATAGCTTCCTTCCCCGTGTGCCATGGCGCATTTGGCCCATTAGCTTCTGTTTACTTCACACTCGCACCCAAAAGAAGGATAGGACAACAGCTAATTTAAGCAAACTGTTTGTTTTTAAAAGATGGAACTTGTATTGTCGGTAGTTTAGTAGTTATTTGGGTTTGCGCTGACAGACGTGGAATAAATACTGTTGAAATGTCCATTCAAAATAAACTAATTTCAGCAACCAAATCAGAGGTACCCCAAGAGTATATAACATGTCAAAGCTTTCCGAAGGGAACAAGACCGCGTCACCAACAAACCGACGCTAAAAAGCAGTTCACCGAGGAGGCATCATTTACACTTGGAAGCATGTTCAGTATGATGGAGCACAATAGAGAGGGATCAAGGAAGCAGCCGCGGCACACATCGCACCCATACATATATACAGTGGAAAAGACGTGCGTCATTGTCATTGCAGCACAATCATGCTTCAAGCCAGAGGCAGTGAACAGACGCGTCTCCTTGGTCAAAAATGTATTGAAAAAAGGGTGGGTGGGCTACAGGCTCACACACAAAGAATGGAATGCTTATTGTCACGTATAGCTGGTACAGTATATAACAAATATGGCAGCACCTTAAATTTACAATATGTAAGATTTAGACTGATGTTATTACAAATGAATAGGTTAAACAATTATACATTGCAAAACCTTAAATAAATGTGTTCTTAATGACCAACAGTATGTTTTAATTATAAGCGTAGTTCCAGTTATCATTAAGTTATATTACATTGGGGGTGGAACTCCTCCGGAGGTTCCATGTCTGTTATAGCGACGGACAACCAGTGCTGCATTTACCGTAAATGCCCCTAAAGCACCCATGGGCGCCTGGAAAAAATTACACATACTCCCTTTAATTAAATAGTTTTGTTTGTGTCCTAAGTGATACAAGTTGCAATGTTTATCATGAAGAAAGTTGAAAAAAAAGTGAGTGAGTTATTTGATTTACTGTAACTGGCATTAGAGCTTCAGGTGTTCATCAGTTGAGTTTGAAAATCCGGTTTTCTAAAGTCAATGGATAACCGGGACAAGGCACGCATACCTGGTGTCCAAAAATCAGGCACCATCCCCTGGCACCGACCTTGTACCAGCCTTGCATCAGAAACATTCCACTTGTCAGAACGCATCAATTGAGTCCTAAAACCCGGTTTCCTCCTCTGCACCGAGCTTGGGAAAATGCTACTGGAAACTTGTGTCCAATAATCAGGCGGCATCCTGGAGCAGCGGCCTTGCGCCTGGTTTACTTCGGAAACTTTCATCATCGCATGTTACTGATGTGCCCCCAACAACTGTCACAACTTTGTATTTTATTTTGAGGAGGCAACATTTTATCAACAAGCCACTCAATTGCATTTGTCAATCATTTCGTTTGGCTTGTACCATTAACACATGGGCTTGCACATATATCAATGTTTGAAAAAAATGTAGTTTCACAGTGGATGGGTGGACTGACCTACCAGAAAATTAACCATTTCTACACAATAAATTATAAATATGTAGTCATCAATGGCATACATAGGGATGTTTACCTGGCAAATCCCAAATCCCAATCCGAAAGAAGCTGTTGGTCTGATGATTACATGAGTATTACATAATGTATGAAGAAAATAAATGAATACTAAGTATTGATCGTTAACATCTTTTTTTCTGCTGACAGCTACATGGGAATCGGCTTGTCTGCACAAGGGGTCAACATGAATAGACTGCCTGGTGAGTAACATGACTCATTGCATTACAAGACCAGGATTGATTGGTTAATTTAAAAGTTAATTTTTGCATTTGATCCTTTTTTTTCAGTTTTACCAATTATTCTTGTTCTGAATATTGTATTTTTAAAGGATGCTCAATTTAGAAGGTTGTAGGTGGAGGAAGTACAACGATTTATGTTGTTGTGCGTGTCTTTGCACATAAACAGCTTCTACTGCTTTTGCCAATTACATATTTCCCTCCCTCTGTATACTCACTCCCTTGTATGTTTTATCCAACAAATGCCATTTTAGTCAAATATATTTGTGTAGCCTTCAATCCATAAATGAGTCTAAAAGGGCTTTACAAGTCCATCATTGAAAAATGTTTGCAAGATCCCCTTTCCTAAAAACATGGAATAGAAGAACTCCGAAACCCTAACTGCAGGTGAAGAAAAAGTAGAACTCTTGATAATGAATCACAGAAGTTGAGGAATCTCTGTTCTAAGATTACCTGGCTGCAATGAATGTCGACCAGACAACTTTAAACACAAAATGTGATGCTATACAATGAGCATATTGTAACATGAAGCGCCACAGAAAGACACCTTCAATGAAGTGGATTCTCCTCTGGGCCTTTTGACCCATTCACTCCATTTTGAAATCTCCATAGCAACAGTTCCAGTAAAATGGCCCATCTCAGATTTTTTTCCCGGTTGGTCCATGCAGAATCCATACACCGACAGTATCAAAGTCTGTCATCGACGGCTCACTGTTACTTAAAAAGGGATATGGATTTAAAAGTGAAATAAACACAATGTTTAAAGATGAAAATAATAACATGGAAGCAACTATTATAACAGCTACATCTTACAGATAAATACTGTAATATTTTTGGTTTGTTTTTATGTAATGGGGCTACAATGGCTTTAACAAAAGTTAGTGTCTGTCATTGTCAGGCTGCAACTAACAATAATTTAAAAACTTCATTACGGTAATCTTTTTCTTTCTGATAGTTAATAAATCAGTTTAAAAAAACAGTTAAGGTCTCTAAAGGATTATCAAAGAAATTATAGATTGGATTGATAATTTGTTGTCGCATAATCACACTCTTATGTCACTGAAAAACTTGAAATAGTTAATGTTTTTTTTTTTTTTCCATTTTACAGTGTGAGCCAAAAGTAGGGATAGAGTTACTTCATCCGTTTGGCCTAAACAATTACGTTTTATATATATATTGCAATAAAGAAAGTATTCACAGCATTTCGACTTTTCCACATTGGGCCATCTTACAGCCTCATTCCAAAAGGTATTAATCTCTTCCCTCCAAATTTTACACACAATACCCCATTTTGACTTTGGAAAAAAAATGTGTTTAAACATATTAATGATTTGTTTAGTTTATTATATAGAAAACTAAGAAATCACATTTACACACAGTATCTATTCAGAGCCTTTGCCATGAAGCTCAAAATTGAACTCAGGTGCATCTTTTTTTTTTTTTACTGACTGCCCTTGAGATGTTCCTACATCTTAATTGGAGTCCACCTGTGGTCAATGCAGTTGATTAGACATCATTTGGAAAGGCACACACCTGTCTATGTAAGGCCATTCAGTAGACTGTGCATCTCAGAGCACAAACACAGAGCATGAAGTCAAAGGAATTGCCTGAGATCCCACGAGACAGGATTGTCTTGGTGGTAATTGAAGGATGTATACAGAAAATCTTCAGTTTTTTTCAGTTTCCAATGAGCACAGTGGCCTCCATTATTCGTAGATAGAAGACATTTGGAACCACCAAGACCTACAGTTGGCCGTCTAACTGAGCGAATTAGGGTGAAGGGCCATTGTAAGCAAGGTAACCAAGGACCTCATGGGCACTCTGTCAGAGCTCCAGTGTCCCCAGCTCCAGAGCGCTCTTGACTTCAGACTGGGACAAAGTTTCACTTTTCATCAGGACAATGCCCTGAAGCACCCAACTATCATCTCAAAGAATTGGCTTCAGAATCTCTCTGTGAATGTCCTGGAGTGCCCCAGCCCAGTTCAGACTTGAACTGAATGAGCATCTCTGGAGAGACCTAAAAATGGCTTTGCACAGAGGTCTCGCATCCAACCTGATGTAGCTTAAGAATTACTGCAAAGAAGAATGGGTAGAACTGCCTAAAAATAGGTGTGCTAAGCTTGTGGCATCATATTAAAGAAATACTTGAGGATGTAATTGCTGCCAAAGGAGTACTAAGCAAAACCTGTAAGTACTTCTGTAAATGTGATTTCTTAGTTTTCTATTTTTAATGAATTCAGAAAATGTAAAAACATTTTTTCAATTCACATTGTCAAAATGATTGTGTGTAGAATTTTCAGGTTAGAGATTATTACAGTTTAAAATGTGGCTGTAGCAAAAGTGAAGCTCTGTGAATATTTGCTGTATGCACTCTGTACAGCAGAAGTGGGCCATCATTGCCAGCAAGGCCTTCTATGCTGGCTTAATCATAACTATAATAAACTATAATAATTATAACTATAATGAAAGTTAATTTCATTTTAAATTCATTTTTACTATATATATATATATATATATATATATATATATATATATATATATATATATATATATTTTTTTTTTTTTTTTTTTTTTTTTTTTTAATTTATAAAATTACTCTCCATATTCTGTTCTTTTCATGTCATATTATAGCCATTTGGTTACGCACCTTCAAGTGTTACAGTTTTAAGTTGGAAGTTTTAGCCAATTAGAATTCAGCTTCAGCTAACTTGTGTTGCCAGGCTATATGTAATCTGCCTGCTCCCTGCAGCACTAGGGCAGGCATGTCAAACTCATTTTGGTACTGGGGCCGGATCCAGACCTTCTGTTCTCAGGTGTGCCGGATCAGTAAAAGAACGTCAACTCCAAATATTTAGCTTCATTCTTCAGTACTATGTTTGATCATTCAGCCTACATTTGTAGCCCACCTTACATATTATAATCACGGATGACAAGGGATCTGTTTTAAGCACAACACATTTATTCACAAACAATGGAATTAGAAAAAAAAAAAAAGAATTTTGTCTTTGGCGAATGTGATTACAAATAGTTTATTTTCACAGTTGTATGAAGGCAGTTTTACACCTGAACCAACTCACCACACTAAAACTCAAGTGTATACTCAAGTAATACTCAGAAATGTATGCCGGGCTGGATAAAACCGTCCAACGGGCCGGGTCTGGGTGGTATGTTCGACATGCCTGCGCTAAGGCATTCGCTTCAACAGTTGTGGGCTTCAGCGCAGTCGGCCCGTATAACTTAATGGACAGCTGTAATAGCCAATCGAGTCATTAGATCGCCATCTAGAGGCCTCACATTGAACGTGAGTGGATGCTCACTGCAAGAAGGCGGTGCACTGCTCAACAAGCAAGCTACGCGTTGTTGGCTTTGCCTGATTGCTTTAGAGGCGTAACGTAGCTATGAGCTAACCTGTCCCAACTTGGCCATATTTCTGTGGCAAATAGTTCGGTTTTTGGTGCTACACTGGATTTGCAAACTTCAATTGTTTAACCAAGGCAGCAACGACACGCCAACGTACGGCTGGACACATGCACTATAGTACTTTTAAAAACATCTTGGGACACCCGAGTGGATATACAGTATTGTACATCTCAGTTTGAAGGTAAACAGAGCTCCTCAATGCGCTACGGTGCTTTTAAAAACTTTCGGGAATACCTGAGTGGATACACTGTATATCTCAGTGCGAAAAGAAAGCTTGAGCATGAAGAGCTCAAGAAAAATCGTGAGATACTGAAAAGACTGATCCGATTGTGACCACTTTTTGTTTTGGTGAGTGCAAGCCTTTTCTTTATTTATTGTTTCTTTTTTAATATGTTTGTGTTATTTCATTTCATTCATATTTAATTAAAGAAATAACATTATGTTCTTGTATTAAACTGTGATTTCTAAGTTGGACTTCATAAAATTTCGTGGATATTTATCTTACATTATTAGGATTTTTTTTTTTTTTTTTTTTTTTGACAGCATCACGTATAATGAGAAGTTTTAATGGCTGGTGCATGTTTATTGACGTTTAAAAGCTCCGGAAATTAGCCTGTGTAGCCCAGTAATGCGAACACATGAGGGCAATTTATTCAAGAGTCATTACAGAAGGCGTACGTGTGAAAGTCACGCACCGACACTGTTGTACAGTATATATCCTTAGGTGTGTTTGTCTTTACTTTTATAACCTTTAACATTGTAGATTCTCACTGAAGGCATCTAAACTGTTTATAGTTATGCAATAAAAAAGTGACAAAAAAATAAAACATTGATATTCTAGTTTCTTTAAAGTAGCCACACTGTTTTATTTTTACTTCATTGCACACTCTTGGCTTTCGATGATTTTCAAGAGGTGGTCACTGGAAATTGTTTTCCCTTCACAAGTGTGCTTTACCAATGGAATTTCTAGCTTTATCAATAGAGTTGGGACCATAACTTGTGTTGTTCAGAATGCAGGTAGATACACAATAGACAGTTTTCTTGTACAATTTTTGCAATTCATATTGAGGAAAGAACAAATCATTTAAGTAAAGAAAAATGATTCGCCCCAAGTGGTGGTGTAAGAACCATTAAGCGCAACAACAAAACCGGTAAACATCATGACTGACCCAGAAAAGGAAGACCAAGAGTCATCTCTGCTTCTGAGGATAAGTTCATTGTTGTCACCAGCCTTAGAAATCGATGAACGATGAACCGATTGATTTCACTTTCCTTGTTATCACTGTGAATTACGGAGGAGAACCATAAAATATTACCACTACTATTAATCATAAAAGCTTTTCAAGTTTTTTATTTATTAAAAAATTCAGCTCATTTTTATACTTCACAAAATCATCTCGCGGTCCGGATTAAACCCATTTGCGGCCCATAACAGTTTGACACCCCACTGCATATAGACACCCCTGATACGGATGCTCTATCTGTCAACTAAGACAACGCTTAATGCAGTGTTGTCAAAATGATCATCGTTTCATACTGTTGAAACTCACGGCAAATTCCCCCCACAGCAAGGACAACAAATGAATACGATTGTCTTGACACAAGGAATAACGTTAGCTAACTTAGCATGAACTTAAGACAGACTTGTGATGCCGAGCTAGCTAGGACGTCATTGACTCCATTCCTCGCTGCTGCGGGCGAATAACTTTCTGATATCCATTTTGGAGTGACACTTTGTCAATTCAGAATAATATTTTTAACACGTTGCTGTCGCTAAACTTACCGACTTCTTGCATTGATTTTGTCTCCAGCCGATCCCCTCATGCGCTCACGTAATATGTATGATAAATTACCATATTAATTATCCACGTGAAGAGAATACAGTTGCAATGAATTACTGTACTAAGAAGTATATGGCATGTGCACTCTGAAGTGAATTTGTTTTTATTGGTGAAATTATTACCCAAGCACTGCTGATCAGTACTTAGCATGTACCCTGGTAACATCTGTCTGGTGACACATGGGTTATAAAAGAAGTCAAAAAACACTTTAAAATAAACGTAATAAATCAAGTAACGTATGAAACGAACTGCATTAGGGTGATTTTGTTTTGAAGTTCATCCCAAAAGCATGGTCATGACAACGATCAAAATCCATCTACTTGATCATTCCCTCACAATTCGTCTCACCAATACCAGTATTTTTGTAAATGAAGATGTGTTCTTTTTTTCTCGATTGATGTTGTTTTTTCCACAAGATCAAAACAAAACGGCGGACAAAGTTGTTATTAATTTTCGTAAGTCATCAAGTTTTGTTGACAAAAAGAATAGATGGACAATGATTAATATTTTGATGTATTTTAGGATTATTTTCAAGCGCCCTCAGAACTCGTTGATGGGCTAATAGGTTAAATCAGGCGTATTGGGGAGAGAAAACTGGAAAACATGAGGGCCGGAATTGCCCACCCCTGATCTATAGTCAGGCCGGAACAAGGTGGAGTTGAACTCTTTGAGGGCTGGAATTGGCCACCCCTGATCTATAGGAAGGCTGGAGCAAGGTGGAGTTAAACTAGTGGAGTTTGAACTATGAGGCAGGCATGCATGCCAACCACCGGGCCGCCCCAGGTTCTGTTAGGCTCACGAGATATAAATGAAGTAAAACCTATCGACATATTGACCGTACCTGGCCACTTGGATAAAAGAAGTTAAAGAGGACCTCATCAGCATGTTCTCTGCTTAATAAATGCTTAGATGTTTATTGTGTATGTTGGTACGAAAGTAGCAGCTTCTTTCACAAAGTTAATGTTGGCTGCTTCAAACACTGTCTAAGTTTTCGTGAAAAGAGCAAACTTTGAAACGGTACTATTAGCTCAGGAACACAACAGTAAAAATAAAAGGAAAAATAAACATTTTATTTCTGGTAAAATGCATAAAGCGGTCTTCTAAATTGTTGATCTTGTTCCTGCTATGTGGCGAAATCAAAAACACAGACGCAGCCTGGTCTCCAACCTCAGCAATGCTGTCCCACTTCTATGAAGCTCTCTGGCACTAAAAAAAAAAAAAAAAATGTCCATCCATTCAGAAATACAGTACTAAATTTAAACAGATTTTTTTTCTCCAAATTTCCATGCCGAAACTGTTTTCTGACAAGAAAATACATCAATTTTCTTTACCTCACAAGGGTCGTAGACATGCTAGTGCCCATCCCAGTTGACAATTTGCTGCTATACACAATGGGCATTCATGAAATAAAAGTTGTTGATTAATGATGATCGAAAAATGGAAACTATTTGATCATTTCTTTATTGCTATACACATTGTGCATTCATGAAATTAAAGTAGTTCATTAATGATGATCGAAAAATGGAAACTATTTGATCATTTATTCCATTGTCATTTTTACTACTTCATATTTGATCATTTATTCCATTGTCATTTTTACTACTTAATAAAATGCTTCAGGTCTCTGGTATTAAACCTGCAAAATGCTCCTGAAGATTCTTCTCAAATGACGTCATTGATCAACAAAACTGCTCTTTAAAGAATGTTAGTTTTCTTGTTTTGCTTTCACCTGCATTACAGTATTTACACACATTCATGCATGTACGCACTGTCACAGAATGGCCCTGAGCAATAGATAAAGAGTCATGGTTACAGCACATAGTAGTTGAAACATAACTGAAGCCTATTGTCTCCCTCATCCAATCAGAACTCTTCTCTCTTCTAACCAACCATATTGCAGAGGTTCTATATATGTCTGTAGCCATTTCCATCTCCTTATTGACCCGTCAAATTATATTTTGTTAGTTTGTCGAATGCAGTGGACAAAAGAGCAGACATTTCATCTGACTTTAGATGCCCTCACAAGCAGATATCATTCTTCATTATTGCAATGTGTCATAGGGCGGAACTGGATGGATCCGAGATGCATTGATGGATGTGTTTTCGAATTTTGTCCAAACATTAGTCATAAAAATATGTTTGGTTGCTAGGAGTTTGATGGACAGTAGCCCTGCTCATCAGATTAGTGCTGATTGCTTTAAGTCTGAATTTATACTGTTCATTTGGTAGTGAATATTTGTGAATCTGTCTGTTGTGGACGCATTGACTATTGGAGTAAGAATTTCCCTCATTGTCCTCTCTGGATCTATTTGTAGACTACATGCTTACATGCATATGTACCCATGCAAAGGAAGGGAACTTATGCATCTTTACATTTGGGTGTGTGTCCCTCAATAGTGCAATGTTCTCTACAGTGCTGCTGACCTCTATGTCTGATCCTGCTGTGGAGGCCTGCCCATTTCATTAGCATGTTGGAGCAGTGAGCCTGGGTTTAGAGGCAATATCCCTGTCAGCAGATTAATCTAATACCTCACCATACAGAGACCACACAAACACAAAATACACAAGTATTCAAATTATACAAAATAACAAGTAGAGGGTACCACTAAAACCATTTATTGAAATGATACAGTAAATGCCGCCATGTTTCATGCCCCTGCAATATCATGAAATTCTTGTTTTAAAGCTGGTCTGATAATTACAGGCAAGTTCTTTTTTTGTAGTTGTTGTTTTTTTGCCCCCTCCATAAGTGTAGTACTACAATGTGCTGCATTGTGCCGAGCAGCACTAAGCTCCACTTTAGATGTTTCCAAACCCAGTCCTCAAGGGCCAGTACACTGCATGTTTTCCAGGTTTCCTTTCCCATTACACATGACGCCCTCAAATGACCAGCTCATCAGCAAGCTCAGCAGGAGCCTTGATAATAAGCCACAGCAAACTAGTTTTGAAGTAAAACAAGTATTTGCTGTAAGTGCAATCGCTGAAATTTAGTTTGAAGATATTTACATCCAAATCAGATGAAGGATGTAAGAATTACAACCCATTTTATTCACCCTTTAATGCACCACATGCAATTGGACAGTTGATTAATCAGATGTTCCTTGGCCTGGTGTATCATTTCCTTGCTAATTGCACTTACCAGGAGCAGCTAGAAAAGATGGAGCATAGTATTCATTTGAAATGGGTTGTACTTGGATTCATTTGGATCTGGTCAGGTCGTCACTCAATATGAAGTCCAAAAAAGCTGTCATTAGGGAAGTGCAAGGTGGCCAGATCACAAATTCTCTCCAGGATGTGTCTACTTCTGGCTACTGTCCACCTCAATAATAAAGAGACAACGTCAGCAGAGCAAATATAGATGTTGTGCCACAAGGTGTAAACTATTGGTGATTCTCAAAAATGGGAAGCCCAGGTTAGAGTTTGCCAAGAAATATCTTTTTAACTAAAATGGAGAAGATTGACAAGCAATGAATAAGTACAGTTCTGGAAGAACATTTTATTGGCAAATGGGACAAACTCATATTTGTATCATGTTGATGAACAGAATGGGTATATATGTGTGGACATATGTTGCTGCCAGTGGAACTTTTTACCTTGTGTTTGTTATTTATTTTAATGCTGATTTAAATAACAGAATGACTGTTTTGACTAATATTATTTGCTAATTTTCAGCAAAATGCTTCAAAAATATTTGGATGGGGGTTCCAAATTCAGATGGACATTAAACTATAGAATACCTTAAAAGCAATCAAAATGTTGTATTGTCAGGGGTGCAAATATTTTTTTTCATGGGTTAGTCACATGATTACCAGGACGTAGTATTTGGTATGTACCCCTTCTTTCATAAAAAAAACACAGAGTACGGTTTACCAAACCCCGTGATACGGGCTGTTTGATCCCTATACCGCTGATGTCAGAATTCGGTCTGCGTTGCCATCAGTCTATCATTCGCTTCCAGTAAGGGTTGAACTCTACCAAGGCTGTCCTTTGTCAACGATTATGTTTGGTTTAGTTGAATGTTGGCTTTTAAAAGTAAACTTCAATTGGGAGTGACAAGCAACTTGAAACAAGCACTGTCTCTTTTATTTCCATAACTCTGCCAATGTGAGAGTATTTTCCTTCCTGAAAGTGGTGGTATTTGAGAGTAAGAGCAGGCACTAACGAATACATGAATAGATATAAGTGTGTTTTAATATGTTAATGTGCTTAAAGCATGTGTGAGTGTGAGCATTTTAGTCTTTTTTTATGTTCAGTAGTTTGTTAGATTCACCAGGAAAGGGTCTCTGATATTCATCGATTGACTAACCTTCATCATCTTTTTGATATGTCACTTTTCATAATCTTGTTGCTGTATATTTTGGTCAAATGAAGATGAAAAATGTAAATAAGCTGTAGCAAACTAACATCCCTAGCTCTCTTGGAGAGAGGTTTTGCTATGAAAGCTCTGGTAGGTGTTTTCTACCTACAGTACAATTTTGCTCATAGGTTTACATACCCCAAAGGCCAGGGATAGCCACAATCCATTCTGTTATGAATGTTTCCCTTCAAGAAAAAATCCTGATTCAATTGATTAGCTCAGCTTGTTTCGCAGAATCCTGATCATTTGAACTAGGTTTGTTGGTTGCTAAACCAGTTTAGCTACCCCCCCCCCCCCCCCCCCCCCATTTTCTTTCTGCTTCTATAACTGCTGACTGTGACTCACCAGTTTATTCACTCGAGAGAGAGCCCCCAGCTGGCCATCAGTTTCACTGCACCATTAAAACAAAAGTGCATCCAGTTGCTGGAAAATTGCTCTGACATTGAGTAACTAAGTAACTATTTCTGGTCCATTTAACATGATTCACTGATTCAGTTGAAACTTATGATACAGTGTTCCATTGTTACATCGCTGTTCAGTTATTGCTGCTTCAATCATTCTCTGACTTTTCTTTATGACCTTAACTTTTTATATTGCATGTTTAGATTGTGATTTTGGTTTCAATTTTTCTACATTTTAAATATGACCAGTCAAAAAATAGCAATATTAATTATTACAAAAACGTTATAATACATGGATTTTCATTTAGAACTATATCTATGTACGTGCTGTTTTCCTTTACATGTTTTCCCCATTCTAAGTCAGACCAGAAAAAACAAAAAAAAAAGTAAAAAGCTAAAATAATCATTTCAGTGGACTCCGGATTTCTGTTATTGTGTGTGTTTTTGGTATCTTAACCCCGCGATAAATGAGGGAACACGTTATGTCACGCACTCATAACTGAAAACCTTTTTTATTTCCCTCAAGTGTTGGAAGTGTAAAGTAAAAGATAATCCTAATCCTTGCCCTATTTCAGGATGGGACAAGCACTCATATGGTTACCATGGAGATGATGGCCACTCCTTCTGCTCTTCTGGGACCGGGCAACCATACGGTCCAACTTTCACAACGGGTGACGTGATTGGCTGCTGCGTTAACCTTATCAACAACACTTGCTTTTACACCAAAAATGGCATCAGTTTAGGTCAGTGAAAATGAACGCTTGTATTAAATGAATACATACTATTTATTATAATCATGAGCGTTGTAATAATCATAACTGCAATAACTACAACAGTAGTAATGTTTTATGTGCATGCCCCTATCCTGAAATTATCAATTATAACAACTGCCTGCAATGCTCTTGTCTTACCAAAACAATTTCTTTTACTTTACAGGTGTGGCATTTACAGACCTCCCTGTAAGTACTATCTATCTAGCTATCCGTTTGTCTATCTGTCAGTCAGTTGATCTGCCTGTCTGACTGTCAGTAAGGTTAATTTTCTATCACTAATCATGTGTTTTCAGAGGCCATTTTGTCTAATAAGAGGACAGGCAGTATGTGATTCGTTGATCCACTTCCAATTTTGACAATAGAAATTCTTCGTTACATTCTGATCATATCTCATAAACTGCATCACATTTTTAGCTGATTGTTTCCTTGGGGGACTAACTAGAAAGGTTTGCTGTTACTGAACTCACAAGTAGTTTGAGTGAGATGACCCTTTAATAATGTTGCTATAATGCGATTATGAATGTTTCTACTCCCCAATTGACCCAGCCTAACCTATACCCTACTGTGGGGCTTCAAACGCCGGGTGAGATTGTCGACGCAAACTTTGGACAGCAGCCGTTTGTCTTTGACATTGAGGACTACATGAGTGAATGGAGAGCAAAAATCCATGGGATGATCGCTCGCTTCCCAATAGGAGAGAGGCTGGGTGATTGGCAAGCTGTCCTTCAAAAGTAAGTTTAATTCTGTTTCATTCTTTCTCTGAATTACAACATAGTTTGTTTTTAAAAAACAATTTTTAACTTCAACAATTAGAGTATTTAGAGTTTTTTATTTGTTGTATCACTGCTAATGCTGTGGACCTAAAGTGATCTCCAACATTACCTGTGTATGAGTTGACAAACAGTTCTCATTTGGTGTTTTTAATTATTGTTAATTTAGCCATTGTTCTATGTTAAGCCAAGTGTTTGCTTGTTTACTTTGACTCCAGTATGGTGTCCAGCTACCTAGTCCACCATGGATACTATGCTACTGCCACTGCTTTTGCCAGAGCCACAGAGACCATGATACAAGAAGACCAGACATCGATAAAAAACAGACAGAGTAAGTGGGCTAACCACACATGCATATTTATCTGTTTGACTTAACTGGCAATAACGACATTTCAGTGCTTTAAGTGTTGCTTATATTGTGTTCAGCAACAACCCACCACAGAGATTAGTTTTTTTTTTTTTTTTTTAATTATTTGAACTTAATTGGATTTTATCATTTTTCAATAAAAAGCACTAGCAGTACAAACGTTTGTGCATTGGACAAAATAAGCAGACACACATAAGCAGTAAAAAAAAAAAAAAATTGGTAGAAATCGATGCTTTAATCATCATTTTGCAAACATATCCCCCAAAGAAATAGCAAAACAAAATTATAACAAAATAATAAAATAAAACAAACTAATCATAATTGTAGCGGCAACAATAATGGCCCTCCTCTTTATATGGATGGAGAGATGTTGTTGCGATGGGTCGGGGGACTCTCAGCTGCTTTCCCAGGTCGATCTACAGCTGCCGTTTGGAGGAGGCCTGTTATTACACACTGGCATGCACGAGGTTTCTCTCCAGCTTTAATGAAGGGGACTGCCTTCGTTGGTGTTGGTGAGATGGTGTTTGCTAGCGTTGATGGCTGAGGCTAAGATCACTGTGATAGCCTTAAGGACCTGGTCATGGCGCCAACAATAGTGGTCATTTGCCTGGGCCTTTGGGCAGCAAATGAGCAGATGTTCCAATGATCCACTTCCAGAGCAAAGAAGACAGGAGGGCGTCTCACCATTTCCCCAGACATGGAGATTCGCAGGGCTTGGCAGGGCGTCATAGACTGCTTGCACCAGGAAATGGACCCGATGGAAATCTGCCTGGAGGATGTTTGACCAAGTGATCCTGCGCTGTTGTGCGCCCTCCCACCTTGTCCATGCTCCCTGCTGCCACAGTCCCACTGCGCTGCTTACTCGCACTTCCTCAACGCCTGCTCAGACCTGTCCCTGGATCAGGTGGTGTCTTTCTCTGCCGCTGGTCTGGCTTATCAGGATCTTTGGGAGGTATCACAGGCCTGCTCTGCCTGTCACCACAGTGCCAACCAGAGCCTTTTATCTCAGGCGTGACTCTGCCACCTCCACTTATTCCCCAGCCATCCACTTTCTCACTGTCCTCACCTCAATGCCAGCTAGCGCTACCTTGCCGTCCCTAAAGTCCCTATATTGCAGGGCTTCTCTGGTGCGTACCACCATAAACTCTCAGGCCACTGAAGGGAAGTTGGTGAAGCTGCGTGGAATGCCCCAGCCACTTCTGAAGATAGCCACTGATCTTCCTCTCCAAGGACTAAACTGCCGTCATTTTGACTGCATAGATTAGTAGGGGCCACAGGCTTGGGGCAGGATAGAGTGCTGGTAGATCCAGGATTTAAATCTACAAGGCAGGCCAGACGTGTCATTCTTGGTGAGCCCAGTTCCAAGTTCTGTGCTGGACTTCCAGATAGCAGCCGAGTCTTTCAGGCTGGAGTCAAAGAGTTTCCCCAGACTCGTGACTTGTTGCTCTGTGATAGTTGGAATGCCAATTCTTGAGATGGAAAACTGGAACCTGACGATGACTTGCCCCTTCTTCAACACCATAGATCTCAACTTGGAGGACTTGAAACTCATGCCCAGGTCATGAGTCTCTCAAGCCCTTGGAGGACCCACCTGCACCATGAGACCAATGCGGTTTTGATGGTCAGCTCATCCATGTCGGCACTTATGGGTGGCTGTCGTACACCTGACTTGGTCAGGGCCCTCCTCATTCTACCTCAGCTGACTTGACCACCATATTCATGGCTAGAGCGAAGGGGATAACAGAGATCGTGCAGCCTGTTATTATTCCCTTATAAATGTGATGCCAGTCGAATGTTTCTGACCCAGAAGTGACCCTCATACTGAAATGTTTGTAGTAATCCACTATAGGTTCCTTGATCTCACTAGGAACATGATGGAGGTATAATGCAAGCTCAACCAGTTTATGTAATATGGACCCATAGGCGTTGGCCAGGTCCAACAACAAGACAGCTAGGTCGTCTCTGTTCTCATGGGCCTCTCTGATTAGCTGTGTGACAACCCCAGTGTGCTCCAAGCAGCCGGCTGCCCCAGTGATCCCTCCCTTCTGGACTGATGGATCAATGTATTTGCACATGAGGAGAAACTCTGTCAGTCTTCGTGAGACGATGCTGAAAAACACCTTCCTTTCCACTCTCGAAAGAGAGATCGCTTGAAACTGGTGGATGTCTTTTGAGTTCTCCTCATTGTCAACTCGACACTTTAACATATGTATTTGTTTATTTATGCGTTGTTTGCTCATCTGAGTTCAAACGCATGCTTTCATACATTGCAGAGTTCCAATGGGAAGCTTTTTTCCTCACCCCTCCCCGGAATAAGAATCAGACTGGCTTGGCAGGGGAAAATCAAATCATTTGATCTGACAAGTTAGCAGTGATATTCCTGCTCTTTTCTGATCTATTCATGCAGAACATCATGGTTTTTACATCATATACTGTCAGGAGCCTTTAGAGTCTTTAGAGTCTAGAGTCTGGTGTCGAACTCCAGGCCTCGAGGGCCGGCATCCTGCATGTTTTCCGGTTTTCTTTCCCCAACACACCTGATTCAAATGATTAGCTCATTAGCAAGCTCTGCAGGAGCTTCAAAATGATCCCAATCATTTGAATCAGGTGTTTTTGAGGGAAAAGGTTTGAAAACATGTAGGATATCGGCCCTCGAGGACTGGAGTTCGACACCTGTGCTTTAGACACTGGTCTGCAAAATTACAGCTTTTTAATCAGCGGTCTTTACTGCATCTCTGAACTAAGGAGAACACCTGACACTTTGCAGTCTACCTGGTCGACTGGAATTGGTCAGGCGTTGAGAATACATACAGGAGAAACACGGAGGGCTTAGAGCAAGGCTAAAACTAAACCCACACCAGCTCTCCCTACCCAGCATTTTTCTCACTAATTTGCGGTCACCGCTTTGCTGGGCTGTCACCTTATCGTGTTGGAGGGGTTTGCGTGTCCCAATGATCCTAGGAGCTAAGTTGTCGGGAGCTTTATGCCCCTGGCATAAACAAAATGTGTATGTTATTTTTTTTTATTCTTGCATTTGTTTTAAAAGAACATGACAGGTGTCTTAAAATGTATAGTTTAGTGTGGGTGTCACCAATGTGTTGTCTATAGGCAACAGGTAGACCCAAAGGACCACATGAGCAGCCTTGGACTTTTTGATATGCTAGAAATATTGTGTAAGTGATCATTTTTTAAATTGGTCCATTTGGCACCTCCTTGAGCACAATCTTGCCCGCTGCCCCCATCAGTATTTTATTTGTCAAAACAGGCAAGTGATTTTGTGCATGTGTGGTTAGGGGTGGGTCTTTATTGAATCCCTCAATATGCTTGGTTCCCCAGGCAAGTCTTTCCTTTTTTTTATACCCAGGTTGATGCCTTTGGTCGCCTAAGATTTGTAGAGCACTCGAACCCCTTTTACTGTTAATTCTTTACGAGACCACTCAATCTGTTATCTGTAAGACTCCCAACTTGTGGCTGAATAGGAGTTTCATAAGGTAAATTACATCCATTTTTCTCATTTAACAGGAATACAGAAGCTGGTGCTGGAAGGGCGTGTGGGTGAAGCCATTGAAGCAACTCAGCAACTTTACCCCGGCCTTTTAGAACACAATCCAAACCTTCTATTTATGTTAAAGTAAGTTGGTCTGTTTTAGGCTTGGGATTTATTGTAAATATTCACTAATGCCAATTATTATGTTTTCAAGGTGTCGTCAATTTGTGGAAATGGTGAACGGTACAGACAGCGAGGTTCGCTGCTTGACCATCCGCTCCCCCAAATCCCAGGGAAGTTACCCCGGTTCGCCCAGCCTTAGCCCTCGCCAAGGGGCTGGAAATTCTCACATGCACACTGGAGGTGCGGTTGTTTTTCAGACCTTTTTCAGAATTTCCAAAGCCATCAATACATTTTTCTCCTTCTGCTAGGTGTGGACAGCCCAACATGCAGTAATGGGGTGACTCCCTCCAAAAAATCCAAGAGCCACAGCAGCGGTGTTAGCAGCAACATAAAATACCCCAGCACCTCCTCCTCAGCCTCCTCATCCACCTCCTCCTCACCTTCATCCATCAACTACTCAGAGTCTAATTCTTCTGACTCCACCAAGAGCCAGCCACACAGCAACAACAGTAACCAAGAAACCAGGTATTAGGAGTGCCGGTTAAATCTGGTGTCAAATAGATCTTAGGTGGGATTGCACCAACAAGGTTTAACTTTAAAACCAAATTAAATGAATCAGAATAAAGAAATTTTACTTTTAATTTGGTTGCGCTAATATTTGAAATTAGCATTAAATTAAGACACATTAGCACAAAGCTCTCTTTAAATTCCTGTTGTTGTTTTTGTTTCCTCTTGAACCAAGTTTGTTCTGTTACATCAAAACTCCAATTTAAACTGTGATTAAATTCATTTTAAACTGACAGTTGGAATGATTTTGTTTGAACAATCACAGCAGTTTTTATTTGGATGAAGCAAAATAATGAAATTCCTTCAAGAAAATTGAGACAGCCACAATCCACTTAATTTTAAGAGATTTTTAATTTTTTTTTAAGATGCATTAATGAATTTCCACATCTTTAGTCCCGACATGTAGCTGCAACCTTGATGAAATGTATGTGTCTTGGTTGCTATTCTTCACTGGTGCAGCTGATGTATATATTTCTACTTCTCTTAATTAACTGAGCCTCCTCCATTCATCAATTGCTTCTCCGGTGTTTATGCTTTTCCTATGCTGCATTGGAGGAAGGTGGAAAGCCATCTTTTTTTCTTTTTTAACCTTTGATTGTACACTCGAAGCTCCCTTTGAACTGGAAGGGCCGAGTTGCAAGGCTTGGGGAAAAAAGACGATCCCGTCTTCACAAAAAGAACAATTTACAACTCAGCCATCTTTGTTGTTTACGATCGGCTCAAACACTTTGAGGGTAGAACTGGGACAAGTATGAGTCCGACTTCCCACAGTCCTCGAATGCAGCGTCTGAGTCTGCGACCCAAGTTCAAAGTACTGATTGCTGAACTTGATCGTGGGCACAGATCCTTCAAGCCCATAAATGTTCCTCCATACTTTAAAGTTTTGGTACGTACTGTACTCTCCTAGAATACAGATGCTAGTCATATAATGTCATTACAATATAATGTTGGAATATCTATTTCACACAAATGGACATATTTCAAATGTTTGTCTTTTCATTGATGAATATAACGGTCAACTAATGAAAATCCTATATTTAGTGTCTCACAAAATTGGAGCCTCCTGCCTTCCCTAAAAAAAGAGCCAACTAAGTGAATACCGGGCATAACTGACATGTCCAGCCCAAACAAACTTCAAGTACTGAATGTCCCTACACATTCAATAAACAAAATGTTGCCAAAAGTCCACTCCACACCTTGGCCATATGTTCCAATTCATTCATCGACATAGTGTTATCTTCCTGTGGTATTTGTGTCTTGAGTCGTAATAAATTGCCACCTCTTATTTCAGTCGGTGTTACATACTACCTTTCTTGAAGCTTTTCTTTGCAAAGTAAAAGTGTCAGTACTTTGAGGCGATGACCCACCCACCTATCTTTGTGTTTATTTGTGCTTAGTGACAGTGAGATGGAGATTGAAGCGGAACACTATACCAATGGAGTTGTTGAGGGCTCGTCCGCTCGTATCATGAATGGCACATATAAACATGAAGAGATACTTCAGCCAGATGACAACAGCATCGGTAATGGTGTCACAGGTATGCACACACAGACATTGAGCGTTATATGAATCATCACCCAGATACTTTCATTCTTTTTCCCTGTTATTTTCTTTTTTTTGTGTAATTTAGCTTCATGTACTTTGTTGTTTTGTTTTTTTGGGGGGAGGCTGCTGTTGTTGTCATTTGTTATTTTCTCCAAATAACTTAACTTCTGCTTTTCATGCAAACTCAAAGCCAATATGTCCCTGTTTGTCTGTTGCCAGGAGAGGAACCCATTAGGAATGGCAGGCAACTTTGTGGAGGGAACGAGGCAGCCACAGAGAGGATGATACAATTTGGACGGGAACTTCAAGCACTGAACGAAAAGCTGTGCCGCGAGTATGGCAAGAACACAACACACAAGAAGATGTTGCAGGTATATGCATGAGCACCCACACTTACACTCACCCTCTCCCACCTGCAGACCCTTACTCGACTCCTTGCTGAATCTGCTTAATATTATGACTGAATAGATTTGTCCTTTAGGCACTGAATCCCAGTGAAAGCATTTTGTACATTCTAAAAATGGGATGGATTTCAAATACATACACAATAATATGTCAAGTTCAAGAGAATAATAACCAGGATTTGAATTAAACTTGGAAATGTGGTCTGTTAAGTAACTTAATTGCTCCATTTCTTCCCCTTCACTTAAATGGTGATTTATCTGAAGCTTGCTTGTACCTCAAATCTTAGTTCACGATACAAAGTAAAGATATGGGCCAAAAGGGAATCGAATAATTCAAAGAGCGTGTAAGTTGGGCACACTCCCATCTCCAGGTACCACTGTATTTTGCTCCCAGGAAGGATGTGTTTGTTGTGTGTGTGTGTGTGTGTGTGTTTTTCACACCCTTAATACATCTCTAATATATTGCACTGCTTGACTTGAGCTCATAGCTTTTTTTTTTTTCTTTTGTGCATAAAATTGAGGCGCACCTGAGCTTTTAACTGCATCACATTCAAAACTGTGGAAGATAGTAAGCCCAACCAGTCTAGAAGTGGATCAGTCTCATCTTACCATCCACAGCTTTTCCCACTCAAGAAGTAACAGGTGTAACTCATTCATCAAGGCCTCTCACAGTTGACCATTTTTTGTCATATTTTCAAGGGCATTCATGATAAATAACATCATTGATGTTTTTTATACTGCTATTATGATAGACTGTCTTAAATATTGTATGCCCATTTTGATTAGCAAATAACTTTTAATAGATTATATATCTTTTATAAATTAAAAATTATTAGTGGAGCAAACCATACCATTTGAGAAATAGGATGCCTGAGTTGATTTTTAAGACTAGATCCCTGTTAATACATTGTTGTTGTTTTGGGGACAAATGATGTCCTTGTAAAAATAGTAAAGTGGGGAATCTTTGTCCAATCTTTAAATGGTACTTCACACATGATTTTCAGAAATAGTACTGTAAATTAAAGTGACATTGTACAGTAATATCTGAATCACCCAAATACATACATTTACATTCTGTTGTTTCTGCTGCCTACAAATCTCCAAAGTACTATAATGATGAAAGTTATATCAGCCAATATAGCTGTCCCCTCATTCATACAAACACACACACACACACACACGTAATACAGACTGTGAGTGTTTTACATTTGAAAAGGTGAAATGTGTTGTTTTGTATGTGTCTGTGTGAGCAGGATGCATTCAGCCTGTTAGCGTACTCTGATCCATGGAATTGCCCCGTGGGCCAGCAGTTAGACCCCACACAGAGAGAATCGCTCTGCTCCGCACTCAACAGCGCCATACTGGGTAGAAAATAATTTTCACATTTGCATGCATTGTGCAAATGTCATTAGTACTTTTAAATGAGATACTTTAGTAGATAAGAGTCAAGTAGTGGCCAATATATCCAAGCTTAAGTATCAAGCATTTTGGATAATATGCAGCAAACATCAATTGTACACTCATTTTTGATGCAGTTCGAAAATTCTATTCTTTCTGATTTGTGTCTCATGTCCAGAGTCCCAAAATCTGCCTAAGCAGCCTCCTTTGGTGTTAGCACTGGGCCAGGCAACAGAGTGTGTGCAGCTTATGGCCCGGGTCAGATCTGGTTCTTGCTCTTTCGCCAGAGTAGACAACTTTTTGCTCTAGCCCTTGTGTGGGTGAGTATGTACTAGACTGATAAATGAATATGGCTTTTTCGTGAACAAATATGTATATTAAAAAAAACATTTATACCGATACATATACTTAGTTGTGACCCACATCATATATTCATATATCCAATACAGTAATTTTGTAAATGCTGAATGGTTGTTGCCGTCAGATACAACGTCATGCTGAGAGAGTGTGTCATTTAAAAAATAGAGATAATACGTATAATACGAATTTGTACTTAACCTATTGTCTGTATGTCTACAGGTTTATTTTAAGTTGCACTGAGAGAAAGAAGGTATGTCCATCAGGTGGTTGTCATGGCTACAGAGAAGAAAGCATGTGTGTCATTGGTTTGTTTGGCTGACTTTCAGCGGCGGAGCCAGTGGCCCAGACAGAAAAAGCAGAGAAGAGTAGAAAAGAAAGCTTTTTTTTTTTTTTTTTTTTTTAATTTAGTATTATCAAATAAACGTGTGACACTATTTAAATATGAATTAATTATATTTGTTTATCTATACTTTTTTGTATGATTGTAGTGCTCATCTCCAACAGTCATTCTTCTCTTTTGCTTTTCATTGGTGGATTTTGACTCCCTACAATAATTTATGCTATGGATTTCAATTTTGAACATCATCCATAACTTGTGCCTCACTACCCTGCAACTGGTTATCATGGTGACACTTACAGTAGTCGGTGATTATTGCATAATCTGGATTACACCAATGCCCCTGAAATACACACTTGGAAAAATATACAATGCAATGCAAAGCACAACAGTTACTTTGCCAGGAGAGCAAAATAAAAGCATTTCAATGTTGTTTACAAAAGACCCAGCTGAGGTAGATTAGTCACAGAGTGGGAGAAAAAAAGAGGCAAAACCCCTGACCGAAGTGTTGAATTATATTGTAGCAGTCTCTTTTTGCAAGCAACAGTTGTCTAAGGGCTAATGTTAATTGAAACTAATTGGTAATTGTTATGCCCTGTTTTTCACCCTCTCCTATCCAAACTAATCACAAGAGTCTGGAAAAAGTATTTACAGCATAAGCATAAATTGATTTAATGCTACTTTGTCACTGACGCAATTCAGGATGTGCTAATAATCAGAAATGTCCATAATCAAAACAAGTACAGTCCCAAGTACAGTGAGGTTTTTTTTAATCCATTTATGTGGTCAATTAGTGGCATAAAATTGTTGGAATTCACACCAATATTAATGTTTAAAAAAAGTTGCTTTTGCCAATTAGCATCAGCCAAAAATTGTGTAGTTACTAGGTTAACAATTGATGTCATATTTTTCAGGCATGGGTGCATATTTTGCATTCAACTGGAATATGAATGATGTGTTACCGCTTGAGCAACGTTGAGATCATTTTCACACATTTAGTCACACTTGACAAAACCAATTCAGTTGACGCTTCAACAGAAATAGATTCTATATGATAGCTTAAATATAGATTCTTCAATCCACTGCACTCCACAGTTAGTGCTCTTAATAGTCCCTTGTCCCAAACTTAACTCATTCAATGCCAGGGATGTAGTTTCACATTTTTACTTTTTATTTTATTTTTTTAAGAGCCCAGACATTCAATCCCAAACATTCAAGCATTAACCTAATACATAAGTATAGGGAAATGAATGTGCTTAAGAATTGATTTAATATGTGAAAACACGTCCCTGGCATTGAATGAGTTAAACGCGCATGATCAAATACCTGATCCAGAAGAATAAAAACATTTAGAACATCACTTTTAATCTCAAAAGTGGTAAACTTTTTTTTTTTTTTTACAACTCCATATATAGGGGGGTTCTTTTCAAGAACATTACAGTGTGTGATCAAAAGTTTTTCCCCAAGATTAAAAATGTTCTTGTTCAACTAATAGTGGTCAAATAATACAAATAATGTGATCACAAGCTCTTTAGCTTTAAAGGATGACTGTTACACAGACAGAACCTCCTGTTCCATCCCCAAGGGAAGCCGCTCTTAGCTGTTGCTGATGTTTGAACCCAAGCCTCCCTTGACACCTGCATAGGCATGACCACTGGTCTTATCAGTGACTCATAGGAAGGAAGCAAGAGATTTGTTGGAAAAGGTCCCAAGGCCTCACAGAGAATGACTTGATCCTTTTCAGACAAGCAGTGCACAACTGATTCCTATTGTGATTTTAATTTCTTTTACGTTTTAGCACAATAATAATGGATTTCTTTTTATTTACTTTCTTTTTTTTAAGTTTAAAGAATTATTGTCTACTAAGCATGACTTTTAAAATCTATTAAAAAAAAGTTAAAGAAAAAACATAAGTGGAAAAAATATGTATTGGAAATGTGTTAAAGAAATATTGTATTCTGTTTTAACAGAATTATTTTTATTAAAATACATCCATGAGTATATGACTGATATTGTGTATATTTATTGTGTGAATGAAGTCAAAAGACAATTACCAAACATATGGTTATACATTACGTTAAATACAAAGTGGCAACTCGTGAGTTTATTTAGTTATTTATTTATTTTAATCATTATTGTTATTATTAATGATGTTGTATTTCGATCTATGCCTGAATACTCCCAATTTGTCCAGTTCATTGGCTCGGTCTACTGCCCTGTTTACGTGTTCATAGTTGTGTAAAGCTGCGTATTCGAGGTGTTCATCAGGGGAACGGCATAAAAAAAAAATCGTCAGAGGCAAAGATTTACTTCCAGGTGCACAAATTATCTGGCGAAGCCTCCATAAGAAAACACCCTAACACATGAAGCAAATCATTTCCAACACGGGCTAAACCCTCACAAGGCAGCGCATCAAAAAATAAAAGCCTACGTTACGCCTTGCAGTGTTGGGCACTAGAGGGCATTGCTGGATTTATTAAAATGTTACATTATTCTCGTCCTGTATTCTCATAGAGAAAAAGATCATGGAAATCAACCACTATATTGCTACAATATATAATAATAAATATTGCTACACGTTTGTCGTCGTTTACTCCAATTGGCTGGCGACCAGCCGTCCAAGTCATCCCGGAAGAGGTCAAGCGAACCAACTTAGCAGGGCCTTGCACGAGTGGAGGTTCGGACTGCTGAGGAGAGACGAGTTCCGATCCCCATGTTTTTCTCGAGGTTTTCCCGGTGTCACCAACAAGTGAGAATTAAGTTAGAAAATTTGGCTCGTTTCCCGCGCGTGCTGCATTCACGTAACAACAAAAGAGATAGAGCTGTTAGTGCCCCCCTTGGTTAGAAAATAACCTCACGGTAGATTTTTATGTTACGAATTTGAAAAAATATATACATTTTTTGTTTACTGAATGAGGATTTATGAAAATCAAATCATGCATTTCAATGGTATTTCAACAGATTTATTTTATCAAACACATGAAACAGGTCTGGACAAAACCAATGATTGTTCCCTTTACCAAATATTTGTTGTACAACGTTTTGGAAGTTACTGCAAACAACCCATAGTAAGATTCAACGAGATGTGCAAACTGAACGGCTGTCTGATGTTTGACTTGTGTTTTCACCAGGCGGCTGTTCAAAAGGATTTGGATCAGAGCTCATATAAAGTAAAAGGCTACTTCAGGATGTTCAATGTTTTTGTTTTTCACTTTGTCATTCTTGTTTTTTTCTTTTGTTTTTTTTGAGGGTGTGCTTTAATTTTTATGCTGTTCTGTTGCAATACCTGCGATCGAAACCTGCCTTTGACTTGATTTTGTCCGCAAATAGTTGTTGAAAACTGGTTTGTGCTTGGCCCGTCCAATAGGCTTCACATTTAGGTGCTGTAGGTAGGTGGGCTTTACGTATTGTCTTTACCCGCAGTACAAGGCGACACAATTTTGACATAACGAGCTCTAATCATCCAAGAAACATTAAATACGATTGACTGGGGAAGACAATGGCAAGGATGGACGGTATTCGCCATGGGGCAGCGTTCCACTAAGAGCATGAAACTTGTTACATGAAGAAATAGGGGAGGTAAACAAAAAAAAAAAGTGAGTCTTCAGCCATGACTTAAGTCCTGAAAAAAAAAAAAATCCCCGCACAGAAAAAAGACACAACAGCATATCGAGCACAAAATTGAGGATGGGGGGTAGGGGGGTGGGGATAGTTGTTGGCCATGACGCAGCATAGTCATGTCACATGGGTGGAGATTAGGACCAGTGGTGATGTTGAAATGTGAGTGTGTGTTTTGAAGTCTGTGAATTTGTGTGTATAATAGTGCCCATGAGCGACCAGTCCAGTCCAACCACCAATCTTAAGGCCACCTGATAAGGTGGGGAGGAAAGAATGTCGTAACCTTAGAACTCCTCGTCTTCCGGGGAACAAGTCCAAATACCGATTGTTTTGGAAGCAGGCTGATAAAGTTGATTTCCTTTCAGTTTGTGGCCTGATACTCTAAAAGGGCTTCAATTAGCCAAATTAGCAACACATTCTTCGATGCAATTCTGACACTCCAGAGTGCGTGTGCTACATTCACATAATGCCAACTAATATCATTTCCTAATTCTACACAATTTGGCTTAAAACTGGGGTGTATTCAGTCTGTTGGACATGGTTAAAATTTTGCCCAAAAATAGTTGTTAGATTTTTTGGGATTTTACTGTCCAAATGTTGTGTAAAAATAGTTGAAAATTAAGTTGTGTTTAGCTCATCCAATGAAGTCCAGATTTAGTTTTAAAATGTATTAAATTAGAGAAGAATATGTTTCTAATTTATACCAGGAATAACACAAGAATGAAATGTAGTAATTCCAGAATTAAGAATTGTTTTGAGTTTATAAATTGAGGAATGTATAAGCCAGTCTACAACTCCCTGCAATTGCCGTTGGCAGCTGGAAAGTCTTTGAACAAATTTGAACACGTCACTTAGGCTTGGACACGGCAGTGCTTCACAAATAGGGGCGGGGCTGTGATGCATTGCAGGGTGGGTACGTATGACCCCTGGAGTGAGCTTGCATTTACCATGTGAAGTGTAATTGCACATCCATGGCACCAGTGGCACGCTCTTTCTATAAGTCTGTTGGAATTATAGAATACTTAAATTGGTCAAAAATGTATTTTTTTTCGAAATCACATTAAAAAAGATGTTTATGACTTATGACTCGTGTGATTTCGGAAACGTCAGGTTCGCCAGGTTGGACGTTTGTGAGAAATTACTCACAAAAAAGGAGAGAGGGCATTTTTTCTTTCTCGTGCATGAGGAGAACGAAGAAGGACTGCACAAGGTCAAGTCTGCTGCACTCTGAAGCAGCCTCTCCGAACCCAATCTTTTTATTTGATTTTAGAAGTCCCTAATTTACATAAAGGTTCCCACCCTGAAACGACATGGCTGGAACCCTGTACACTTGTCTTTCTATGTGTGTGTATATGATGTGATGATATGGCAAGATATTTTGTAGATAACAAGCAAAATGACACTGACTGCGGCCAAGCTTGATCATGCTGGCCGTCCTTCACACAGCGAAGCTCGAGACAGCAACCTTCAGCAACAGCACACTTTGTTTCATTTCAAGCAGTGCATCTATTCTCAAGCAGTTATATTTATTATATAGCAAATCATTTCTTCATTGCAAGGAGTTATATTTATCATTCCAAGGCATTTCTTCATTGCAAACCGTTATATTTATTATTGCAAATGTATAATCACTATTTTTACAATTCTTCTGACAGAAAACAATCAGCACAATGTTATATACCTTTTTCTTCAGAATAAAATGTTGAAGAAAATGCTGCTCCTGAGTTGATGTTCCAGATCAATTTACATGTATTATTATTTATTCATTTAATTTTTTCAGCACCAAATGTTCATTTGAAAAAAATTGTGTTTGAATAAGAATTGACACATTTTCTTATTATTTTCCCTATTTTAGACTAACCTGTAAAAACACCCTGTAAAAAGGTGTAAAAAGTGTGTTTTTATTGTTTTTGTATAAATGTTGTATTTTATATTGTACTAATGTTAAAACGATACAATATTAGGTATGCTTAGACATTTATTTTAGGTAAAGGTCTAATTTATAGTCACTGTGACAAGTGAGGGGGCGCAACATTATTTCGCAACATTATTTCACTTTCCGAAGGAGGGCTTTGCAAACAATAATTCAGAAGCACTGGAGGACGGGACTTATGACACATTCATGTTCAAAGACATCTTTTCAACACCTTGAAAAAGACATCTTCTCACCTTTCACTTTTCAACTTTTGAATTTCACCCAGGTTCGGAATTTTTTTTTTCTTTTCTGGCTCACAAATAACCGTTTTTTTGATGGGTGGGACAGTACTGGTATATTGCAGTTAAGTTTAGTTAAGTGCTTAATGACGTTTGGCAGGATGTGTGCATCAGCCGGCAAAATCAATGGGCGACACCAGTGTCTGAGGAAGAGGCAGACATGACCTTTCTTCAATAAGTGCACTGAAGCGGCTTCTAAATGACCGGCTACGTTGTGTCCTATGCGACCCAAAGCACATCTAAAGTAAGCACTGTGCTTTGCCCCCGTGTATGAGGATATACTGTATGTAATGCTAAGAGCAAATACCACAATTAAATGCCCTTATGGTGCACTGTATGTCGTTTCATTGACTATGTTACATTACATGATGAGAAACGCAATAATATGTAAACGGTGTGTAATGTGTGATTCCAACACGGTCAACAAAATACAGTTTGAGTAAAAGTGTTGGCCTTTCTTGCCATACAATGTGTGAAGAACTCAACAGAATACAATGGAATCAAACAGAATAGAATGCCTTTATTGTTACTGTACAAGTGTACCTACAGTACTTTTTGTCCCCAAGCAACTTTGCTCTGCTAATATTACGCAGATAGCCCTTTTTATCTTATATAACATGTTACTCTTTTTTTTTTTTTTAACATGTAATGCGTCTTAATTGCCTGCAGGAGATAAATGTATTGTAGTGTATTGTATTGGAGAACTAAGAGCTGCTACACCCATCCATGTCACCATCTTAAACGGTAGCTCTAAATACAATACAATACAATACAATACAATACAATACAATACAATACAATACAATACAATACAAAACGATACAATACAATACAACAGTGACTCTCAAAGTGGAGTCCGTGGACCCCCAGGGGTCCGTGAAATAATTTGGGTGTTTGGGAACTGATTTAGTTTATCTTTTAACATTTACAGATGTGTGCCTTGTTTGGTTTACCGGTAATTTGTTTTTAGCGCCCTCTCTGGCCGCTGTTGATAGTGCATTTTGTGGTGGGGAAGGACTGTCTGCAAATGTTTTGCATTGATAATCAGACTCGTTTGCTTTGAATTAACGTTTTTTTTTTTTATTGAAAGGAATAACATTTGTAATTCAATTATATGATTGATTTAATCCACGCAATTTGTGTACATTTAGTAAGCTGTATAGTTTTTGCATACGAGACTTACCTGAGTTATGTTTGGTCTATTTTCTTTTCTTTACAGTTTTACAATAAAAATGACTGAGAGCTGTACTACTGACACACTTAAATTAAAGAAGAGTTATACTCAACTTGCTGTTCGCTGTCTGTCTACTTAAATAGAAGCCACTGTAATATCTAGAAAGGGCAGAACATTGGGTTATTAATCAAAAATCTATATTTTTGTTCATTTTATTTTATAATAACTTGTGAAAGTGTTCATGACTCTTCAATAAAGCAATCAATTTAAACGTTTCATATATTCTTCAAAATGTAATCATTTTGAAATATATCAGAACACGCCTTGCTAACGAGGTGATGAAGTTGCTGTTTTTGGCTAAATAACTGGCAGAAACCTTGGGGAAATTGGCCTGGTTTGTGATAAGGAGGCGTGCAATTTGCAACTTTTATTTTCTAAACTTCTGTATAGTAACATATACACTTGTCAAATTGAATCGGTTACTAAATAAAATGGGCATTTATGTTTGGCTTAAATTCTTTTTTTCTTTTTTTTTGTTTTGTTTCCGCAAACATATGCAATGGGGGTGCATGGTGGGGCTAGTAGTTGACAAAAGGCATTGAGCCAAGAACTAAATGTTGCAGGAAAGCTTTTTATTTCATGCGACGCATAACATTATATTTGCATATTGCTGTCTGTGAATTCTGCAGCATTGCACTATTATTGTTGTTTTGGGGTTTTTTTTCTCACAAAATGAAAATTCTTCAACCAAAACAGCCTTGGAATACAGTACACACGTATGGATAGTGTTGAACATTTTGAGTGGTTGACGTCATAATTTATTTATATCTGATAATGATATGACCCTTTTAAAGTCAGCCCAACATAACGCCAGATTAGTGAAAAATTCTCAGACGCCCAGGGTTTAAACCGTGTCACCGACTCCTTTGAACTTCTGGTGTTCATATGACGGGGGGGGGGGAGTATTAGAAAAAAATTTGTGTATTAGACCTTAACTCAAATACCTCTGGCAATTTCAATGAAAAGAGCGTGAATACAGATGAATGACTGTTCGAATTATGAGTGTGTCACCCACACACTCATGTATTACATATGTAATGAAGTGCTATTGGGTATGATAACACTGATTATTTTTTCTGCCCAAAGTTGTAAATGACATAAAAGTGTAATGAAAAATTGTGTATTGATTGTCAGCTATTTCATGACGTGCTTTTACAGAGGAAACGGTACCATCTTAAAACAGGGTCTTTAAACGGTGCATTTGTGAAAATTGCACATGCACACTCATCAACCCCGAAGTTTGATTGTCAGTGATCACAAAATTTTCAACAAGGGTACAAGCACTGTACCACTGTGGCTAAATAAGCAGAATCAGAAATATGCTACCGGCAACATTATTATGACATTTTAGTTGCGGCATGAATGGAGGGGTTAAATTGCTAGCTACTTTTCTAGGTACAGATTTGTTTCCGGGTTCTCGTCGTGGACTCTTGTGTTGAAGTCACTTATTGATACAAATTTTTAAAATTAACTACATGAAAACGGTGCAACCGTTAACATCATGCTCACGGCACGGTACAGTATATTAGAAGGCTTTGAAAGCTTAACCCGCTGTCTGAGCGAGTGAAATAGCCCATAAATTGAAAGCACAAGGCTGACAAAAACACACAATTTACAGGTAAATGCATCCTCGGGCCTGAGGACAGTTTGCTGTTTCACTCCCACACACGGCAGCAGTTAAATTCTATTCAAGTCTCTCCGAAATCTCTGCTGGCTGGCCAAAGGTTAGTGGCTCAGACTCAGGCTTGAAATTTCACCGAGTGTTGTTGAACTCCTTTTATTGTGCAGTCAAAGAGCCCAGCCTGTAATTATTCTCAAGGCGAGCGCAGCGGGCTTCTTCAGACTTTCCAACGTGTATTATACCCTTTAAGGCTGTCGACACGCTCAGAGCACCAAGAGACCTCCGGCCTTCAGAATTGGGATGAACATTTAGCGTGGTTGCTATGGGACACAGAAATCACCATGACGACAGGCACTTCATTCTCACGGGGGGGGGGGGGGGGGGGGGGGGGGAGATTGGGTTGTAAAATACATAACACCCACTTTTCTTTGCCCTGTCACATAAATGCATGCTCATAGTCACATGCAATTCATTAGGGACACGTCTTCGAACTTCACTCGTTTTACCCTCCATCTAGCTGCGCGGCTATGTTTCTTCCTTTCGGCCTGGTAGAATAATAATTACTTAGAAGGCCAGTTGAAGGATGCAGCCCCCGCCTGCTCTCAGCTAGATTGTAATGGGCTCATAAGCGCTGCTGATTGAATTGATTGCCGCAGTTGGAGTCTGCACAATGTACGATTGGATGATATGTTTGAACATTAATCAGCTCACGCGAACAGAATGCTGCGTGACACTTTATTTCAAGTACAGTAGAAAACATATACACAAAAAAGTCACGATACAGCTATGTTTTATACTGCTGGGTTCTACAAAAATGATTCATCGATCGGAATCAGTTTTGTTTTCAAAGACCAATATCAGTTCAGAAAACTAGATAGCCATCTGTAACCCACATAAAATGGATTGTTGCTAAACCTGTGCATGCCATCTAGAGATAATACGGGGTGGCACAAATCTTTATCACAACGGCTGGGCGATAATATGGATATAATGCGATACGAATTGACGCAACACACCTATTGCAATACGATGTTCGGTTTCATGTATCGGTTTTGAAAAGTCTTATTTTCGTACTATTTCATAGTTTTCTTTAAATCAATCCGCATATTAACATAGTCAAGATTCAAGAGTTTTATGGTCTTATGCATGGTAAAACCACACAAAGAATGTCTTATTCTGTGTACTTGTCCGATCCGACTACATTTTATAATCTAGCAAATTATAAGGTAGGCAGTGAAACAAAAACAAAAAAATACAGCAATAAGGGCAGTAATAATGAACTTTTAAATAAATGAATTGACTTACATTCTGAGCGTATTACGTTTATATTATACAAGGAAGATGTGCAAAATATCATGTAGTGCAAATATTGTGTATTTAGCAGCTTTTGATATATGTGTTATATGTAATATATATATATACACACGCGTGTGTGTGTTAAAATATATGCCATAGAGTTTTTATTTTTTACAAACATTGCGCCAAAATATAGCAATACGTATCTCAATACACCTTTGCTGCAATATGTTACGATACACTTTAAAGACACAACATGCCATGGTGCTATCTATTACCAAGGAGACTCTTCCCTCTCGTGTGCTTCGAGATGAATGGGGCAATCTTGGTGAGAAATATAAAATCAAAATGATGCAGAACAGTCAGTAAGTCACTGTTATACACAGCTAATGAGTTTCTTGCTTTTTAAGACAATGAAGGGTCTGCATACACGTATTGACAGGCTGATTTTTATTGAGTTTGCCCTCACGTTGAGAAATGCTCTTTTTACGAAAAGACGAGGCCTCAATGCTAATATGTTGTAGTATATGTATATAAGTATGTATATGTATGCTTGTCTGAGTATACTGCATATACGAGCAATTTACTACCACTATACTACTATACTATATACTACTAATATACTACTACTACCTCATTGTAACTGTCAATTAGCATTCTCTATTTACCACATTAAAATATGATAAAACATATCAAAATATTCTTATATACTTCTAATGGTTTTACGGAATTCCTTTAATCAATATTTATTTCAGCTGCTCAATTGGTGTGAGGATGTCGCCGTCCGCTCCATCAACAAGGGCCAACCGAACGTCTTTCGTAATGGAGACCATCCTGGTGTTCTTCTGCGAGTGAAGATCTCCGTTATTTTCGTTGAGAACAAGTTCTCGACATTCCATCCCACAAAGACGCAAACGCCCCCTTGTACCTTCAACCAAATTGGGGGAAAAAACACAGACAAACTGTTTCGACCGCAATTAACATCATATTTTATTGGCAACACCTGCGGCACTATTTTTCTAAATAACTTTTGAAATGATTATAAAAATATGTTCTCTTAAAAAAGAACATATACTAAAAAAACATTTATTGTCTTATTTCTTTAAAGAATATGTAAAGAATATGCTTGCTTTGGATATCCATCCATGGATAACCAAAACAAGCATATGCTTTACATCTTATTTTCATTATGTTGATAAATATAAATTAAGAACTGTCATTGTAGAAAATAAATAATAGAACAAATTATATACATAAAAATTCCTCATATCTCATTTTCATTTTTTTATAATAATTTAAAAAGTAGTAGAACAGTTTATTAACCATCATTTCTCCTGCTTTGATCCTTTTTTTTTTTTTTACTGAACAACAGTCAAAAGGATAGAGCCTTAGTAGACTCAAGTTAAAAAAACAAAATAACCAAAAACATTTTTTTCTTCTGTTTAACTTTGGTATTTATTTTGATTTGAAATACAAGACAGATTTTTATCATAGGTTTCTCTGCATTGATTGTACCATGCTGCTATGTCTGTTTTAACACTGTTGTGGTCAAAGCACTTTTGCCCAAGACAAATTTCCCCCTGGGGACAATAAATTTGATCTTATCTTGAAACACTTCTCGGCAAAAATTATGGCGGAAGGTAGCGTGGTCTCCCTGAAAGTTGCCTGCTGCTATTTAATGTTCTCTCGGGTTCTTCTCAGTGTGCCGCGGGAGGACTCAGTCACAACGGCTGTGACTTCCTCTCAAACCAATTAGACATCCTCTGACCACGGAGGTCTGCTTGTAGTTCCGTATACTTTGCGGGATTCAACGTTTTCCGTTTTCCACCATCTGGACAGTCCGTGCGCGGCAGGTGCAACACATTTAAAGGGATTGGAAAGGGCGGCTCTGATTGCAGGCTGATTTTTGACGCAGGGGTTGCGCACCGCCTCCGTCTAACTGCGCCAAGCTGCGCCAGTCTACCAAATTGTTAAATCTTGGTCTGGTCCCACCCCGACCAGGTCTGCGCCTCGCTGATTGCCAGACTTGCGCCCGACCACGAAATTAGGACCTTCAGAGTCACATTTGCACCTCCCCCCACACTGCCATGCAAATAAACCACTACACCAAATGTTGCTAGACTAGGCCAGTCATTTATTTCAATTAATAACGATCGAAATACAAACATCACAACATAAAATGAGGAGAAATGTACTAATAATTTTCATTGCATCATTTTCACTTGCAAGCAGCGGCATCACAACGCGCATGGGATTCGAAATGATTCAAAGTCCAGCCATTTTGTACGTTGCCGCTTCCTTTTGATCCATATTTGGACAGATGGATAAATGAGGCTCACTGAGGAAGACTGTGACTTGTTGTCAAGAAAACAAAGGAACAACAACAAAATCACTAGTCTTCCAAAGTGTGCCACACTTGATCATAGAGTTTCATGATTATGGTCAGTCTTTCAGATCAATTTCTCCCCGAGCAAAGGTAAACACGACACACTCGTTTTTGGTTCATGATGTGATATACTGATTAGAATTCAGAAAAAAAAAAATGGTAATAAATAAAGAGAAAGAAATGTATTATTCGTTCAATACTGTAACGATAAAAAAATATGTCTTTTAAGTGGAATGAACACATTGTACCTACTGTATATGGTCACTCACCTGTGTATACGCTGATAAAAGAACACAACGCTTAGATCAAAGATGATGAAGCTGTTAGGAGAGAAAATAATCATTAAACAACTGCTAATAGAACCTGGGTAGATGCAGTTTCAGTGGAGTAAAGTCTGCGCATGCCTGTTCAATTGCCTGCTTTAAATGATCTCAGGTGAGTGCTGACTTCCATTTAAAATGACATCCACGGTTGCATGAGGATTTTTGCTTCCTCTACTGAAAGTGTGTGTTTTGTTTTGTTTTTTTTGTACTGGCTATTGCTCACGTTGATGGTTCGCAAAGTTTGAAAATGATTTATCTTGCACTCCGTTTCTAATCCCCCACACATTGTATATGAACAGGTGCATGTGCGTCGATGTTTTCTATTTATTGCTAAGCCGAATCTTACCTTGAATCCAATCCAAATCCTACAAGATGAGCGTGAAGAGTAGTACCTACACACAAACACACAGTAGACGAAGCACATCTGTTTTAATAATAGACTAAAACACACAAGTTTAATCTTCAAGAATTGGTATCTAAAGGTCGCGCAATAAAGCTGGATCTCTGCAGGATAAAGAAGATAAAGGAGAGGAAGGAATAGAAAGGACACACCAGAGCGGCGGAAAGGGAAATGAAGGGATGGGGAAGGTAAAAATGTCTAAGAAAATTGACCAGCAGGAGTCAAAAGGGGAAGGTAAAGATCAGAAAAGTGAAAGGAAAGGAAAAGAAAAGAGGAAAAATGCAGTGGCAGAGAGGAAGCAAAAGAATGTATAATACAGGAAGATACATGAGAAAGAAACTCGGACATGAAAAACAGTCTTCACAAAGTATAGACAAATGAACGAATGAAGACATTTGAAGAACTGAGGAAAAGCGAGTCAACGTGAAAACAAAAGTGCAAATGATGTGAACGGCGCAGTGAGATAATCGCTTTCACGTTGTTTGTCAATCAAGAGAAACATCACAACAATTTTGCAGTTGAGGCTGTGTTGTGAATGCCAAATCTCCTGTAAATGAATGGTAATGGCTAGTTATGGATGAACATGTCAGCTCCTTCCTATTTCCTGTTAATAGCGTGAGCTTCTGCCTGGCTGGCTGACCCCTCTGCTGGTTTTCTATTTCTATTCATCTTTAATAGCGGGGAAACTGCCTCACATCACACATTGGCCCAACTACCTTATTACGTTTCGCGGGGGAGAAAAAACACTTATTTCCCTTAAATGAATTGGAGCAGTGGGCTTTTTAAATCATGTTTGTAATGTGTGATGTGTGTGACTTCTTTTGCATTCTTGTCACAGCCAGTGTTTGCCAATCGACACTCCTCATACAATTTGTAAATCTGAGACATGCCACCCCACGCTGATGTTCCGTTCAAGGCTCCTCCTTCTTAAAAAGGAGCTTGTTCCTGGCCTCCATTGCTGAAATGCTTGTGGGTTTTCGCTCGCTTTAGAGCGGTACAAAATAAATACTACTTCACTGAAGTTGAGCGAAGCAATGCTAAAAACTATTTTATTTGATAAAATTGTGCCTAACTCAGGCCGCGCACATACAGAATCTGCAACAGAGGACGATAAAATTGTGACATTTGGAAGTAGATGAAATGGCCGCCAAGGTCCGGGAGTGTTGTGCTCCATGTTTTAATGCTCCGTGATAAGAGCTCTTAGGGCCTGAAAAGAACATGCACATGCTCGCACAATCACACGCATATCTCTTCAGGACCACAATCCCTACTTCAATATCGTTTCTCTGCTCCCGGGCTCCTCGGCTCTTCAGCGCCTTTTACATGCTTGTCCAGGAGGCACAACGCGGCCTGGTCCAAACCTGAGTTCTGCTGCTCATAAAATAAAAAGACATACCCGTGTCACTACTGTCATAGGAAAAGTTCATATCTTTGAGTAGGATCGGCGCAGTCGGAAATTTGAGCGCTTTCTTTCGCCCCGGTTCGCACAAACAACAGACCCCTTTTGTTTTTAATCGGTCGCGTAAGGAACACATTATTCATATTTTTTAAATATGTACTTAGTATTTCATTTACACGGTGCCTATGATTCTTATAATTTAACGCTCAGTGCTTGACAAACACAATCCCAAAGTGTAAAAAGCTCTAATGTAGAGGTACAGGTACTTTTTATGTTAATTACACTACCCAAAGAACATTTTGCAATGGCTAGTAATGTCTAGAGTGGTGAGTTCTTCTGAGGCGGAAATCGAACAACAAAAAATCTTACATAAACATGTTTTATGCAGCACTACTAATCTAAAAATAGGAATTTGATTCATATTATATTTGCAAAATATGAATTAAGCATCAAAATGCACCTGTTTTTCCATCACGGCTTAGCTTGCAAATGTCACATGACCAAACTCAGAAAACAGGACTTATTTATATTCCATAAATGCTACCTCAGGAGGGAATCTGAACATTTGATAATAATATGTTGGTTGCTCCTCCACTATTATTAACTTGGTATTGTAATTATCATTGTATTGGCGGTATATGAATTCATAATTCATCCGGTTGCTACCTAAGGCCTGAGCAACTGTGATGTCATTTTCAATCGACAGCAAGTGGCAAAACTACTGCCTCCAGAGAAGGAGGAAAAGCTGGTGGATTTTGCTGCTTAATTCATTATCCACAAACGCAGTATTAAAAAGAATGTGGTGTTTAGACTAGTGGGAACGCAATGAAAATATTTGATAAAATATTTTTGACTTGATTTCCCCTTTGAAAAGAACACAAGAAGATTTGCTCCCAAACATAGCTGTTGGTTTTGTGACCAAGGCAACGGAGAAAGAATGAGCGATCAAAAGGCAAAATCACATACGGTAATTCAAAGATTCTAAATAAACATGTTTATCAGAAATAGCATTCCGAGCGGAAATGATAAGACTATTCACCCACGTTGCGAGACAGTCGTCAGAAAGTGTAAAATATTCTTGTGGCACCCACAGCTTTACATCAAAATTTTGATCACAGTGGTAAACACAAGCAGCCTACGCATTGCGCCATGTCGTGTTCGGAGTCTGTCTCTGTACAATGCCCTCATCAGAGGTGCTGTCAGAGCCAACAATACTCGGAGTGACAGCTTGCGCTGGCACCGAGTTTAAGTTACTGCAGCCATTGATGCTCTACAGGGTGCTGGGTGCCTGAGTTAGCTCGCACAATGCCGGGTCGACAATGCGCTCACGTTGTCCACGCCGCGGCGGCGAGGATGAGAGTGACAGCACGCGGCACGCTGTAGTTCATTAGACCGATGCTCGCCCCTTTGGACTTTTTTTCTTGTCGCCGTGTGGGCTACTTAAACGCTCCTCTTGTTCCCTCTTTCCTTCTGCCCGCTGAGGTGTGCCCTTCTCAGTATTCATTATTATGAGCCGCTGACGTACGGGTTGAACATGCTTTCGGGTTAGAGCCATGCATACGCTCACAAAATGACACGTTGAAATTGAGCTCCGCATCCAGGTGTTTCTAATTTGCACATTAAAGAAAAAAAAAAAAAAGAAAGAAAAAAACCACACTTTGGTTCGAGTAACTAACCGACTTTCAGTTTGCCGGGGAGGACTCGCGTCACCGCATGTACTCTGAAATGAGTACGAAGAAAAGCTTGAAACGCGGGAGTTTCTGTCTATTATTTTTCCAGCATGGGTCAAATAATTATTGGCTGCCTGCTGAATAGTTGTGTGTCATTAGAGTAGGTAAAATTATGCTCTTCACTTTTGGAGAAAGGCCCTTTCATTCCAAAGAGCCAAATAACTCGGAGAAGGCAGGATGGTATTCACAATTGAAGCAGACTGAGTGTTCAAGGACACTGGGCTTCCATTTCTCTTCAGGTAATGTTCCATATTAGACTAATGTTCAATTAGCTTGTCAAGGCTGGTTAGTGAAATGTAATTCTTACACAGAGAGCACGAGGGGACGGGGGGTGGGCTCCTTCATCACCGTCCATCTTATTCATTGTGAGTCACTCCTTATATGTGTCATGCAAATCATCTCATTAGCTATTTGTCCATGATCAGGAATTCTAATAGCTCATATACGGGAAAATGGGATGTTAAGAATGAGTGCAATTTGCTGTGGTAGTTATCTATCTATCTATCTATCTATCTATCTATCTATCTATCTATCTATCTATCTATCTATCTATCTATCTATCTATCTATCTATCTATCTATCTATCTATCTATCTATCTATCTATCTATCTATCTATCTATCTATCTATCTATCCATCCATCCATCCATCCATCCATCCATCCATCCATCCATCCATCCATCCATCGATCCATCCATCCATCCATCCATCTCTGTGTCTGTCTGTCTGTCTATGCAACCATGCAATCAACCATCTGAAAGCTCCTTTATGTTAAAAGGGAGTAACAATATTGTAAACTTAAAACATGAGGGAAAGGGAATACAAAGTTCTTATAATCCTTTCCATGTTTTTGTTGTGTGTACTACTCTCTTAAAAGTCAGTTTACCAAACCTAATAGAAGACATGGAAACCGACCCTCCAAATATGTTTTCCTATTATGAGTTCAAGATTGATTGTGGCATTCAAAGAGAACATCATGTGACTGGGGGTAGATGCGTTTATCAAGAGGGTCTGACCACTGGCTTACCGACTCGTAAACAGAAATGCCACAAGGTCAGACGTGGCAAAAGCAGCCCAGAGAAACGAGGACGGAGCACACTACACTTGCGTGGCTGTTTAAACAAAAGTAAGCGTCTGCAACCGAAAATGGATCAGTGCTTCTTCAGCCATTCAACGGTTTCTATTACAGCAGCCTTTATGGAGCCTTCACAATGAAAATGATAGCCCATGAAAAACGAAGGACATTTGCATTGAGGGTTCAGTGCGACAAACGACATAAACGCTACTGCTAATAAGACATGAACATCCAATGACATCACCAAGTGCTTAGTCTTAAAATGTTGTCTTTTGAAACATTCTTGATCGTATATTCAGACAGTTGAACAGTACCAGTCAAAGGTTTGGAAACCTTCCAGCTCAAATGATCTCAAAAACATAAAGAGGGCAAGAACGTCCAGCTACTAACTATTAACTACTAACTCATTCACATCATGAAGCTAACAGGAAACCCAGTATCTAATACTCCATCAATATTTCTTCATAAGGTTGCCGACTTAAATAGTAAGCTACAATTGAGTTTTTTAAATAAAAAAAGAGTGCTTCCAAATCTTTGACTTGTACACCATATGTTCCCTAGGGGGAACACCGACACAAGACCATCTCTCTTTGAAGGCTTTTGAATTCAATTCCCATAGAGATTTACTCCAATGACCTGGCAATGACAAACAGTAGCGCATTTTATCCATAGCGATTCATTTTTCTAACTACTTCCACAATTTCTCTCTTTTCTCTCATTTGTCCCTCCTCCCCCTTCAATTTTCACACCCTGCTCTCCCCCTGAGGACCCCCCCCCCCTTCACCTCTCACCTCATCCATAGTTCCGGCCCTGCAACCTCCTGCTCCGATGCATTCTCCAGTGGGGAATTAGGAGCAGTGGGAGGGATAATGGCCACTGAGCGGAAGTGAGCAGAGACGGACCAAACTACTTCCTGCACAGCGTGCCGGTCACTTCATCACCTGGGTCATTAGTGTAACATCATCGCCCCCTCATCCTTTCTGCCATCCACTCCCTCTACTCACCCTTGTCTTTTTTTTTCTTTTTCTCACCCTTCCCCTTCATCACACATTGCTTTTTGTCTCGCTCATATTTGCCCGAGATTCAGGTGCTCTCTAAATAACACACGGCGCAGCGTACAGAAAGATGACAGACCGTGAAGGGTCGCTGCAGGCTGATCATTAGCAGCGCCCTGTGGTTGACTTCAATTAGCCTGCAGCGAGGCTGCGCCGCACTGAGAACATGAAGCCACGAAGGCTCCGCACCTCACACGTATACAGTTACATTAAAAGAAGAGCTCCGAAGAATACATGTTCCTCCTAATGGATCGCCGATTCAACTTAAGATAATGAGCTGGAGAAGAAACAAACTAAAGATTATTAGATTAGACTCTGGTAAATACACATTTAAAAATGTATTTGAACACAATTACGGGTATCATATATATGTGTGGTGCAGTATTAAGAAGTCTTAGGGCCACAGGAAAAAAAAATGGCATAAAAACAATAGCTTTACAATTCTCTTGTAATATACAACTGAACACTTGGAATTTTATTATACTGTATATCTTTTCAGCTAAGAGTCTTCTTTTACAGCGTTATTGTGACATCTGCTCTATCATTTTCAATGTTTAGAAGGTGGAGTGATCTTAAAAGATGCCATGATATTGCGCTTCTCTCCATGACAGTTGACTTCATTGAAGGGAAGGAAATGTCCATCTGACAAGAATTTTGAATTGAGATATAATAGCGCATGCACATTGCGAAACGGAAGCTCAATTGCACATTGAAATTAAGCGTTTTCATTACACTAATGAATCACTCCATGGAAGAAAATGGCAATTACAGCTCAAAAATAGCAGATGCGCATTTTTTTATTTTAGATATAAAGTGAACTCAAGCTTGACTTGGCCTGACAATTGTGAACATTTATTTACGTGTGAGCGTTCAAGGGCAAAGCAGAAAGTTCACAATCCTAGGCAAAAAAAAAAAAAAAAAAAAAAATATATATATATATATATATATATATATATATATATATATATATATATATATATATATATATATATATATATATATATATATATATATATATATATATATGATGGTGTTGGGCTGCTGCAAGAGAAGCAACAGCTCAGAGAGATGAGAGATGATCAACAAGGGTGACAGCGAACGCAAATTGTTGGTAACGTATGTGTGTGTATGTCAAGAGCAGGACAATTATGTAGATCTCTTCTTGTGTGGCTACACTCGTCTTTCTCGACCCCCTAAGGCAGCCTGATGGGAAACAGCCTTTCATTTGCTCATTGTGGTAATTGGTGCGTGTGAGGGAGAGGTACATGTGTTCTGCCCCCCCTCTGCGTCTGTCAGAGAATTAGAAAATGGAATTCTCTGAAGAGTGTCTGCCTTCCTCGTCCAATCTGACACATTTTTATTATTCACTCGGCGACAGAGCACATTTCTCTTTCCTCCGGCCACCAGCCGACATTAATATTTGCGATTCTACAGTTAATCTAGGTTGAAATCGATTCTGGAATTATTCATGTAAACAATTCAATGTTAAAATAACAAGTTCTGCAATTAAATATTTTCTTGTGCTCCAGGTCATTCTCAACAAGGACATAAAGAAAAACTATAAATATGATTAGATATCGCTATGACTAAAACTGTGTTTCAAATTGGTTGGCAAATAAATTACCTTTATAATTAAGTACAAAGAAAACACCCCCAGTGGAATGATTAATTAACCATCTCTTGCTATAGCAAATTCCATTGTAAACTCTTTACAATAGTGTCTGCCAGTTAGTTTGTGGTCAAACTCCACCGCCTGTATTATTAGGGATGCTGAACACGTGTTGGCCCAATAATTAAGATTGTGTGTTATCGTCTACTATTTCACATATTGTCACAGCTCTTTAAAATCAGCCTTATCTTAGCCCTGGCATTATATTTGTTGTTAGTGGAGTCCACTCTGGCTCAGATTTTAATCAGACCGAGGCAGTCAAAATACAAACAAACAAATCAAACCCAAAAAGATTTGTGTACATAAAACACTTGCGGTAATTAACAACAATTTCGCAGGCATGTCATTACTTCGGAACATCAACTTTCATTGATCTAGATTTTCCTTGTAGGTTGTCCCTTATGGGTTCTGTACGTGTAAGTAAAGATTATGCCAGGAGACTCCAGGCTCGAGGCAGGGCTACACCTTGCACTATTAATTCAGTTTAATAGTTTATGGGGTCTGATTCGTAACTTGCAAAACTGTTTGCAATTAAAAATTACTAGAATAGTTTATTGAGTTTCATAAAAATCTGGTCAATTAGCTTGGTCTTGAAAGTTATCTACAGCGTTAATAAATGCACTACACACGTGGCTATTTCATATTTTTATAAAAATAATCCAAGAAGTAGTTTTCTCCTGCATTCCTACTTAATTCAACCAAAAAAAAAAAAACAACAACAACTTGCAATATATTACATAAACAGCGACTGATGGACACTACCATGAATTTTATTTTTTCTTACTCCCCACCCCCACCTGACCCCCACTTGCAGCAGATAATATATCAGGCATAATATCGCTTGAAGAATCATGTAAAAAGTCATAAATGTACTATTTCAACACGCCAAGTTGAAATTGAATTAATACTGCTAGCTAGCCTGTATAGCCAAAGGCAGATAAAATAAGATTTAAAAAAAAAATCACAGATTAACACTAGCGGTTTTCTCTCTCTAAAAACCCTACAACTCATTTTCAGGACATTGGCGCGAGATAACAACGTTACCTATTTGTGCTAGCTAACCTTTTAAGACTGACTAGCAAGCTAATATTATTGGTATATTTTAGCATCGCAAGTTGTTAACACAAATGTTAGAAAATGCTGACAAAAAATCTCTGAGATGTGTTACAAGGCACGCTAGTTATCTATGACTGTGAAAAGTTACATTCTCAGAATGATGTAAGTAGGGAGTGTTAGTGGGACATTGCGAAACGTTAACGTAAAGGCAAACTGTGAAGAGCATTATTTTTACCAGACGACGAAGATGAAATGTACCCTAATATGAACCATTTTTTTCAGATGGTATGATTGGATGCAAGGATCAATTACAGCTTAAACTTCACCTCAATTAAAGGACAAGCTGTCAAGAGCACTGTCAGGTCTGACTTATTGAGCACTACTTTGAATACTACTGAGGGATGATTTATTATGTTACCGTTTTATTATTTACTGAAAGTTAAGTTGTACTGTTGTGCATTTGATGAGAGATGTTCTCATTTTTTTATACATTCGGTAGTCGGCATGGGAAGGTATCAGAATCTGATGCTATGATAACCTTGAGCAAAAATATCATGGTATCGCGGTATCACGATATTGAAATTATAAAGACGCTTGCAGTCTGGCTTGTGGGCTCGCTCCCTCTCTTGCAATCTCTCTCTCTCGCTCCCACACAACAGGCTCCAAACTTACTCGCAACCTCACCTGCTCTTTTTCTAAAGCCTAAAACTTCCCAGACAGCTGACTTTGTTTGTTCAGGCGGGGAGCAAGTTTGATTGGTTCGCCTTGCCGGTCCACATTTTAGCTCAATAGACTGCTCGCATCCTACCTCAAGCTATATCAAATAAAAGGTGCCGTGAAAGTAGAATTTAAGAACATGTTAGCAGTAGCACACTCAGAGTGGTACTGGAGTCAACAAACCAGGAAGTGGACAATGTGATTGGCTGCTGCAGCCGAAAAGGAATCACGTACGATACACAATTATTGGACACTCCCACCGCATGCTGCGGTTGCCCATTATGGCATACTGTATTTATTTCTGCTTGATTTTTCTCTTAAAATATGTCAGACAGAAGAGTCTCCCGCTCTGATGTTTTGCAATTAAAACGCAGTGAAGCGAGGCTCCTGGGCTTTGAATTTCCCATCGATTGTATTATTTTTAAAAGTGCGTTTTGTGCACTAGTTTCCAATGGCCGTCATTTTTGACGGCTGAAATGTTGAAAGTACAATTCCGTCGTTAACCCTTGGACGTGTCTATTCAAAAGGTGAAAGAAAAGCTGTGTGATCTCTGCTCAGCTTGGCCAATCATCAGGAGGAAAAAAGAAAGAAAACAAGTGGACCTTCCACCTCTCGCTAGAGGAGCATCGTGTGCACGGCAGCGTGAGGTTAGTGCTTGCCGCGAGGGGAGGAGGGAAGCAAGGTGAGCGGAGACAAACATTGTGGACGCAGTGGGTAGTGTGCAGAATGGCCCTGGGTTTCTTCAGGCGAACAAAGGTGAGACGGGGCGGCGGATACAGCTGCCGAGAGACCGTGTTAGGAACGAGGCTACGAAGCGGGAGAGAAAATGACAGGAGATGCCAGAAGGGGAGGAAAAGGAAGCAAGGAGGCTTTTCTTTGTAAAGCAAGATAGACGAGGGTGGTGGAATTAGCGAGTCGTGCGAGAAATGGGGGGAGTGATAGTGAGAAAAAAAGAAAGGTGCTACATTGAGGACTGCAGCTGAGACATCTGGAGATGGTGAAAGGAAGACAGAGAGGAAGAGGAAGCGAGAGAGAGGAAAAATAACAGCACCGGGAAAGAATGACAGAACATTCTCACAGACTCCTTCGGGGATGGCTCAGGGTTGCGCTCGATAACACAGCAACAGGCCCTTGTCAATATGGATTCACGAGGCTACTTGTACACTGAACAGCTGACTGAACACGATGAGGGGCCTTCTGTCAATACTCATTTTCTTGTAAATACTGCAAGGGGAAATCAGACGAGAAATCAGTTTTGTTTTCATGTGCTTGACAGGTTTCACCTCACTTTTTGTCATCCGGGCCTATTAACAACTTCCTTGAGAGATTTTGTGCATTGCGTGTTTCCAGATATCTCATCAACAGAGCGACTGAGTGTCATTTTACGATTCAGAGCAAATGTCTGATTTGGAGCTGATGTTTTTCTTGACATTATTGTTACTGTCATCTCTTAGAGATGCTTGATTGGGGGATATGTTGAAATTTACTTAAAATTTTGAATCTAAAAGTTAGCTAAATCATGGAAAAAAAAAAAAAACATAATCTCGCATACATTTTTTTTTGTTACTTCCAAATGGATAACTAGCATCCTGGCATCTGATGAGGATTTTTTTTTACTCGTAAAACATAAGCAAGTCATACCAAGAAAAGTAGCATTGTCAAAAAGCAAGTCAGAACGTCGGGTCGCGAAGACAATATTTTTCGCACGCCTGCTACTTTTCAGGTATTGACAAGCACCTCCGTTATATTTGCAACAAAGTTTCCTAGCAACGGTTGTCGAGGAAAGACATCATGGGGACGAACACCTGTTTGATCTGCTGCAACCCTCTGTGATAAGTGACCCCGGTAACCATGCCGACCACAATGTGGGACGGATGCATAGGGTGCTATTGACAGGCTTTGGAATATCAAACACACACTGACATCCAGACTATACACAGACCAATGCACGCATGTACACACAATCCGGGATCACAAAATAAATGCAAGTGAACGGTGCAGACATACTTCACACCTGCAGGCGCGCACTCACACATTGATGAAATAGCAAAAAAAGGTCTCACATTCATAGAAAAGAAAAGGCATTCACACAGGCAAACGGCAATGTGGTTGGAGAAACCAACGCAACGACGTGTGGAGGGGATGGAGGCACCAGATGGCAAACATGCTGAGAGTTACTCACAGCGAGCAGGTGGACAAGGAAGCCGGAATGGAAGTCTGCTTTGACCTGAGAGTGGCAAAATTAGAGCTGTGGTTACTCATTAATAGATGCAAAGTTGTCTCAAGAAATGACACTTTTGTCTATAGCTAATCAAGGTAAACATTACATTTGATTCAGTGCTTTGCTCTTTTTGTATTTATACATGGAAGTAATTGCACATAGGACACTTTCATCGTGGACAAATCTTCACGTGTACTTTTGTGTTTCTAACGTGTTGTCTGCCCAACACTATCAAGGAATATGACTTCCGATAAAAAGAACTTACTAAGCGCAAGCACCCTAAAGACTATTCTTAGTGGAAATTACGTATCGGTTTGCAAGTGGTATCAAGTATCTGAATAGAGGTGGGCAACTTACATTTTTTTGTGGGTCCGACATTCGTCAGAGCCTCACCCCCTTTCTGTCATCGTCCGTCCATCATTTTTTTTTGCCTGACAAAATTTTAATTGTCAGTTCGTTGGTCCCTCGCTGTATTTTTTTACCAACTTTTCGGCACCACTAGAGAGCGATATTTGACTTTTTTTCTAGTCTGTCATTCGTCAGGCGCTGCTCTACTTCTGTCTGCACTCACACTATTTTTGTTTTTCTGGTTTAGTATTTAAACTTAACGTTAACACCATGCATGTAGTTCTACAATCTACAGTTAATCTGCAATTGAAATATAACAGAGTGATATAAGTGTAACACGAAAACAAAGCCTGCTAAGGGATTTAACTCGAGATAATACCCCATCATGTTTTCCATCTGTTTTTTAGCTCACATCTGAGCAATGCAAGCTACGAGAGTGCAATTAGCAATCATGGCATTATCATGCTTTACATGACACTCAAGTGTTGGATGGTGGTTCTCATTTATAACTGCCTGCCCTACAACTGTAGAAAATGGTTTCTTTAACATATATCAAATTTTGTTTAGATTTCATCCGGCACATACACTACAAGTAAAACAAAGTATTTCTGAGGTTGAAGACTAAAAAGAAAAACAGTGAAAATGTGTTTTTGATGTCAAAATAAATACGAAAAAAAGCATCTATCTTGCATTTCCTGGCCAAAAGCCAATCTGAGAATGCAAATTTATTCTGTAGTCCCAAAATGCTCTGATCAACAAGAAATCTGAAACCAGGACTAAGAAAGGGAGATACTAGAAGTAGATTTGTTGGTAAAGTCTGTGATGTTATAGCTATGAATGACAAGTACTGAATTGAACCGACAGAGTTTATCTACTCACACACTGAACATATTTCCCCACTGCTTGATAGTGCTGTAAAGTGACTATTGTCACATTGACTGCAGGCTGATTGCAGTTTGTACTATAAAAATGCAGAAATATGGGAGAAAACATCTAAGTCAGTTGAATTATATTTCAGTAAACAAAAAGGAGCGTGGCAGGCTGACAAACATATGCTGTAATGTCTATCCAGACCATTACGATGATGGATTAAAACTGCAATTTTGACATTTTTAATTCACCATTTTTTCTTAGCATTCCCGTCATTCCTCAGTCCGTCGGCCTATGTCGTCATCGACGGACTGACGGACAGTCTGTCAGTGCTGATGAAATGCCTACCCCTGAATAGAAGATATAGTGTGGGCAAGTATTTAAACAAAATTACACTTCGTGATTGTATTGTGGATTGAATCATATGTGACAATTATGATAAACCCCCATTTAAAAATAAAAAGGTTAAAACAAGAACACAGAAGATCTACACTAAACAGCACATGAATGCAAGAAGGACTGTAAGCTAATTTTCTTCAACGTAAGGGATCATTTCAATTATATGCTTTACTTTTTATGGTTAAATGCATGTGATTCCTTGCAATTCTTTGGATGCTTGCACCCCCTTCTTCTTCACTTCCTTTTTTCTCGTGTAGTCTCTACAACCTCCACGGATGATTCCCATCTACTTTCATTAAAGTCACATCAAACACTTGGTTGCCCTCCAAGCAGTTGAGGGAAAGGGAACCAATGTGAAGGAAAAGGAAGAATAAAGTGATAAGACAAAAGATGAAGGCTTGGCAAAAAAGAGGGTCATGAGAAGCTGGAGGCCAGTACCTTGGGGAAATGTCAAAAAATATTTTTGATTTGTGTCTGACAATGTTCCTCACTTTGCTCTGGTTGTGAGCAATGGCAATGTCGTCCTCAAGGTGTTTTTTCCTGAGGGCTCTCACGAAATGGGAGCCGCTGCTAAGCTTTCTTTACCACCGCTGTGATGTCGATGGTCCAGGAGCGGTCGTAGGAAATTTGGACCGCCAGGATCTATCTTCCTGAGATGAGACCTAACAAGGCGGTGTCATCCGCGAATTGGATGATGGAGATAGAGAGGTGGGTTTGTGTGCAATTGTGATATGCAATGAGTACAGTATATTTGGGGATCGGTGTGAGTGAAAATTTGACCCTTTGAGGAAGGTATGTTGCTTGGTCTTTTGTCCTTGTGCGTGGTCCATCTTATTTGGCTTGCGGATTTTTCTCGTGCCTCATTCGCGCCTGTTCTTCGGCTATCATGGCAGAGTCCTCCGCTCCTTTTCTAATCCTTCCATCTAACCCCGCCCCCCCATAAAAAAAAAAAACCCTTGCCCAAGAAAATAAAATGAAACCTCCATCATTCTAAACCAAAAGCCAAATCTAAACCTTACAGCCTTGCCTTCTATCACTTAGTCATCCTCATAAAGGTATACAAGGATACGACAAACAGCACGAAACCCACACTACAATGCCTGGCAAGAATTCATCAACATGTCTGCTACACTTTGGTGTAATGTGGTCCCCTGGCAGGAGACTATGACATGCAATCATGCCCATTGGGAGGCATGGTGTTTAATTACCTTCAAGCTCAAAGTCATTCTTTCCAAAACCATTTGCAGAAAGGGTTGCATAAAACACATTTGAAAACATGCCCTCTGTCATAAAAGCAAGGTTTTGCTCACCTTAATAGAGTGGATAATGCCTTTTGGGAGGGCGACTCAGTGGTTAGCACATAGGCCTAACAGTTAAGGGACCCGAGTTCAAATACAACTGGCTCTGGCCTTCCTGTGTAGCGCTTGCATGTTCTCCTTGAGCCCGCATGGGCCCATGTAACCCTCATCCGGTACACCCGATTCAAGTAACTATGATTGTTATCAGACTTTTGTTATCAGACTTTTGCAAAGCTTGCTTATTACTTGCTTATTACTTATTACTTGCTTCTTACTTGAATCAGGTGTACAGTATGCGTTTTAGTTCATGAAACCGAGACTCTGAAATGAAGTGCAAACATTGACCTCTCAGCAATGCTGGGTACCTTCAATGAGAAGGAAGTGTTTCTCAGTACAATACATCGAGGTGCATTTTCTTCCTCTTGGTAGTAGCTCCTTCGTATTTGTGCTCTAACGTTCATATTTTACGTAACGCTTACGTTACGTAGTTTCTTCCGCACGGAAAATATGGTGGATGAACTATTTCTTATGAAAGTACGCCGGTACAAACACCTTTATCATTTGGCTGAAAAGGACGACAGTGACCTAAATACCATAACTATTGCCGGGGAGAGATTTATGAGGAGCCCGTTGACATTTTTTTTTTAAAAAGCTTGGAAAAATTTAGATTGTTTGAATCTACTCAGATTCTCCACCTGTTATAGAATTCACGTCCACGCCTTAGCAGCAGCCTCAACTGAGAGAGTGGGACGCGATGAGGGCACTGAAGTTGGTTTTACACGGAAGCGCTCCCGAGATTTCAGATTTCAGTTCAACTTTAAAAGACTTTAGATGACAATGTTTTCCCACATGTTTGAATGACAAAAACCTTTGCTTCTCTCACCTCCTAATATACTGTACTCGCCTGCATTTACTGCACTTATATGCACTATATATATATATATATATATATATATATATATATATATATATATATATATATATATATATATATATATATATACATATATATATAATATTTAGCTTTTAGTTCCAAAATCTCCACTACACCACACGGACTGCGTGGCACACAAGGCCTGCCATTGGAGCATCCCCGTTAAGTGGATGGTGGCGATCCTCACCTGCAGTCTTGCAACAGAGCCCGCCGCGTCATTGTCAGCGGACCTTTCAACGAGCGCGGTTTCTCAAACCCTGCCGAGCGAGGTCAAGACTCACCAGATGCGGAGGAACTGGTCCTCGGCCTGCACACACAGCCGGAAGCCGCCGCCGTCACCACGGCAAGTCCCATAAGTGCAGGCGAGAGCGACCGAGCTAAGCGGGCAGGCGAGACAATGATAGAGAGATCCTGTCGTTTGACGAGCATGTGCTTGTCACAGCTTGTTCAAAAACCGTTTGGCCCCTTGGACGAGAAACAGATTTTAGGTTGAGCGAGCTCATGTGTCAAGATCAGGCAAAAAGTCCAAAATAGATGTCGCAAAGAGCGATGCAAACCCTCCCATTTTGAGCCTTGATAAATTTGAAACTTGCCAGGTTGAAATCCTTAGTTTTGAGAAACAAAAAACATTGAAAATTTTGGAAAATTCATTTTTCAATGGTGTGCATTGTCTACTCATCTTATTTGATGATTGATGATTGATTTATATGATGATTTTGATGATCTGATTTTAGGGGTCCAGACATTCATATAATTACATGTGATTGATATCTGGACTCTTAAAAAAAAAAAAAAAAGGTAAGAAAATGTGAAAAATCAGTAACTGGGATTGAATGTCTGAATGGTTAAAAAAACGTGAAACGACTGCCCGACCATTGAATGAGTTACGCATAGAAATTCCCAAATCTCAGTCTAAAATTCATATACTAGTTAATACCTCAAAACTAATGGTTATATAAGACCAGTTTTGTGAAAACACATCACATGTACAGTATGTATGTGTGTATGTATGTATGTATGTATGTGTGTGTGTGTGTGTGTGTGTGTGTGTGTGTGTGTGTGTGTGTGTGTGTGTGTGTGTGTGTATATATATATATATATATATATATATATATATATATATATATATATATATATATATATATATATATATATATATATATATATATATATATATATATATATATATATATATACACTCATATAGTGATCCCTTGCTACTTTGTGCCTCCCCTATCGTGCCCTCAGTCATCACAGAGTTTTTTTCATTAAAAAAAAAAAAAAAGCTATATTGCGGAGAGATGTGCTGTGAAGGTTCGCTGCTTGCCCGACAGACAAATTACCTTTAAATGCACTTGCCATGGGCACTCCTCAGACGTCCAACTACTGCAGTACACATATTTACCTAAATCTTAAATTATTAAACCTTGTACAGTAACTGTACTGTAACATTCCTTTGGCTGTAGTCTGATGGAGAGCTGTGGTTATATTAGTGGCGGGTTAGGTTTAAGGAATAGGGTGAAGTCTAATTAGAGTTTAATTAGATTGATAACATGATAGCAATCAGAGTTTATACTTGAAATTCTGATTTATTACTAAAGACATCCAGGTAAGAGATTTACAATGCTCCGCTGAAGTGCTGCTCTTTCCAGCTCTTTCTTTGCGTCTACCAAGCAGAGTGTGTGAGAGTTTTATGAAAGAGAAGGCACCTCTACAAGACAACTTAATTGACTCCCGGCATGACCATCCACCAAAGAGGGCAGGAGGTGAAATCTACTCGCAACCGGGAGTTGTTTCTGGTCGAATGGTCAATGATCGCACCGGGATGTGTCATGTCTTCCTCATGAAACACACACACACAAACAAACACATCTCCGACGCTACTTTTCACTTATCACAGGGGAGGGGGAGTTACGGAATTACTATGTGTGTGTGTGTGTGTGTGTGCACATTATATATATATATATATATATATATATATATATATATATATATATATATATATATATATATATATATATATATATATATATATATATATATATATATATATATATATATATATATATATATATATATATATATATATATATATATATATATATATATATATATATATATCAAATATACTTTATTCTTTTCACTGCTCCAGCCCGAATAGTCAGAACTTCTTCCTTGACAAGCATGTACAGCAAATTGCTTATTTATTTATTTTAATCCACAAGCTCCTCTGATTTAGATAAAGACACATGGAAGGCCTAGATAGAAAAAAACATGTTTAGCAAAGTGCATGTTTATTTTATCCTACAGGTTAATTAACGTTTGAATGAAAAATTTCCAATCAGAGCATGCAAGAGAAATTTGATCTGAAAGAAACAACCACACAACAACGCCTTGTTTTTACAGGCTTACATAAAGGTTTTTTGAAATGTTTGATTCTATAATGAGTTTGGTGAGAAGTTGAAGAAGATGCGCTTCCATCCTGTTCCTGCCAAGCTCTGATAGGCCTTCAGCAAACGGCACATGAGGAGTAGCTGAGGGAGCAACAGGATGCAGAGGGAGGCGGGAAACGGAAAGTTAAAGAGGAAGAAGATGAAGACGAGGCACAGAATGAATAGGAGTGAGGGCGACAGAAGGTGCGGTGCGTGTGTGTGTGCGTGTGTGTGTGTGTGTGTGTGTGTGTGTGTGTGTGTGTGTGTGTGTCGGTCGGTCGGTTTGCAGCAACCCCCACAGCACTGTCACTACCGCACGCTCGGCTTCTTCTCCCGCCGCTGATTGTGATTGTTGTTCAAACAAGGCCGACAGCTGCCACAAACATCTCGGCCTCGCAGTGGCACAAATCTCACATGCTCACTTCACGTGTAAGCACACACAAACACAAGTGAGGGTGCTAACGTGTCACTCTTTGCTGTCACACTTTATGGCACCCTGTTATCTTTTTGTTCTGCTTCTCTGTCCCTGATAAGACGGCCGCTGTGATTGCCCTCTGCTCTTTCGTAAGTGTGACAGCTCAATCATTCCTCAAATCAACATGTTCCCTCATCACGACTGAATAAGATATGTATGTGCGTGTGCTACACTGGCTGAGACATTGAGTGACACTGGTCATAGCTCTTCTACCGCCAATCGACTGACTCGCCACAAAGAAGATTTCTATTCTTAAAATGCTAACAAGATTCCAGTCATTTGGCAGCAACTACTATGGCTTTCAACTGTCAAATCAGGATTCTTAAAATGTGGAAAAAAAGAGCTTCATGTGCGTGTCATTGAAGCAAAATTAAAATCGCGTCACCGTAAACCAAGTTCATTTGAGCTCGGTTGTGATGCGTGTGCTTTTTCCTGACGCCTCACCAAGCAATCAATTAATCATGAAAATAATCTGCAGATTAATCTGTAATAACCATCACCTGCGGCGTCAATCACTTTTTCATTCTAGCGTTCACATTTGCTCCCTCCAGTGCGCTGTCTTTACAGGCTGCGCCCTTTCTAATCTGTAGGCCATACATCAGAACAGTTCAGAACAATTGAACTCAAATGCACCAATTGCTCTTGGATGGCGAGGGTTGAAAAACAGTTTTCTGAAAAATTGTCTCATAATTAAATTTCTTTAAAAAATGTAGTATCAAGTCACTCCCATAAAAATATGATAATGGCTTGAGGCAAGAAAGAAAGTGGACTTAAGCGTAAAATTTTGAACTGACGTCAAATTTTACCTTCATGTCGCTTGTGGAAAATTGAAGGCTTTTGCTGTCGTTTTCCGATTTCTCCCGTTTTTTTTTTTCGTCTTCCCAACTATTTCTTTCCACCACGGCAGTTGTACATTATGGAACTGTATCCAGGCAGCATCTAATTGCAATAATTGGGGGAACGCACTGCCCGGCCTGTTTGAACACCTGTTAGCACATAATGTCTCTCGGGGTTGCACGTTGTAGGTGCTGCGCCACACCATTTGGTGCATGCATGTGTGCGTATCTACCGTATGCCGTATATGCAGTATATGTGTTCTGGGTGTCGTGCTTTGAGCTGCATAATTGTTCCCATGCACATATTGAGGAGGGTTGGGTGTTATTAATATGGAAATAGGAACAAGTGTCACAGCTCAACTTTTCATTTCAACACCTCTGACCCTTCCAGGAGGTGACAGGCAGTCACTGACACGTCCCCAGTTGCTATTTACTCCCACTGATTTGGGTTTGTGACAAAATATAAAATCTGCATGGTACATCTTCACACATCTCAAGCTGTCATTTCTAGCTTGCAATCACTTCACGTCTTTCAATCGACTACGGCATGTGAAGCGAACGCATGCATGAATGAGTTGGTTTGGCAGTATAAGCGTGATATTAGATCTTGTTTACGTTCGCCCTTGTTGCTGTGAGACATCTGGCCAGATGTGAGGAGCTGTCCCCCTCAGTGGTGCTGAAATGTCAATTCACACACTCATCCTGCCGACTGGGTAAACATAGCCTGCCGCTTCTGACTTTTATAAAAGCTGTAATTTCATCACTGCATTCAGGACTAAAATAGACATTCGTTTCAGTGTTTCTAGCAGGGTTGAATCACAATCGTGACACCCTTATGCGAGATTCTCCACAGTTATATTCACGCAGCATGTTCCTTTTTGCACACATTCTGTCAGTCTATTTGATTTTCATCTTTCCATTTCAACAAATTTGAGCCGCAATGTTATTATTTCAAAAAGAGGGAAATAATAATAACATATCGAGTGGATGTCATTTGACCTCAGGCTTTCCAAAGAGTCTGCTGCTAATCCAATGCGGGTCACCATGGGTTCCACTCAGCCTGGGTCTGCAGGCGAGCTTCCCGCCAATCTAATCACTCTGCTGCCATTATTGCTAATTGAGGTGCCCACCGTTAGTGAGATCAATACAGTGTGTAAGTACCATTTCGACGCAAGTGTCACGCGCATGCGTGTGCTTTCCGTGCGCGGTCAACTGCGAGTTGCTCCAAATACCTGTTGATATCTTGTTTGGTGCGCAGCCTCCTCTCGTCTTCATCGCGTCTATCGAGACAGACAACGAGAAACTGCAGTCAAGAAGAGACAACTGCAATCAATACCACCGTATATCATCTACAAATCTACTTTCAATTGTGGTGTTTTGATTTCTGTTCCCCAAAAGACCCATTCGCTAAAACCTACACTTTTCTCTTTTCTGCATTTGTTTCCCGAGGCGCTTGCGCGTTAAATGAGCTCAAGTCTCACCTGATGATTGACAGTCCAAAAGCCGCTGCAGTCTTTCCCGCTGGGCCTCGATAGAGAGACCGAGAGCCGTCAGAAGACGAATCAGCCAACCATGCCTGCTCCTTTAAAAAGCTTTCGTCGGTCCAATGGGAGGTCTGTCAGCTTTTGCGGGATCTGACGTCACTACCAACGCCCCCCCCCCCCCTCCCTCACCCCCACCTCACACCATCGACCCGCACTCCACTTGGTTTGAAATATCAGAGAAATTATCTTGGCATTATTATCTCAAGAAAAAGGGCGATGAAGCATTCAAAGAGCAAGCAAAAAAAGGGATTTCTTTTGGTGGGTCTAGTTTTAACGGGGAAGTCAAAAATATTCTTTACACTGACTGCATATGTTGTGTACATCCTCGAGTATAAACAGGATTTTCTGAATAAAATTGTGTGTGGTATATTCACCCTTTTTTTTTTTTTAAATCAATCTCAGATGGCAGCTGCTTTACCACTTGTTATTTATTCAATTATTTACTTTAAATGAGTTTCTCTTGGTATTGTTCAGGTTGGGGATACAACTTAAACATTTTTAATTAAGAAGTACTGTTTTTTTTCAGTGAATTATTTCAGTGAATATGTATATATATATATATATATATATATATATATATATATATATATATATATATATATATATATATATATGATGTTTACTTTTTTCAAATTAATTTCCTATAATATATTCCCTTGTTGATGATGATCTTATTTACTTAAATGCACTTGCATATAAATAAGCAAATCAAGTCAGGTCAAATGTATTTATACAGCCGTTAATCAAAAAATAGTCTCTAAAAGCTTCTCAAGTGAAAGAATCACAGAAATCATCACAAATTCTCAGTTAAGTCCTAATTTAGCAAAGGCTAAAAGACCTGTATTGTGCAGGTCCCCTAGAGCCAATGATGACATTTTGCGTGTGGCCATAATAGTCTTGCGTAGAAACCAGAGGTCTTACTGTTTTTTTTTTTCAAGGAACTATTCTTGTTTGAACATGAATATGATTGTTGTTCCTGTTATTATGATCATTATTATTGTTATTATCGACATTGTTATTATGACATTTGTAAATGTAAAAAGAAATGTGCATTGGCACAGAAGTGTGGCAAGAAGTGTATTTCATTTAAATTGTATCAGTCTATTTAGTACTTCGATTCTGCATGCACAAAGAGTAGAAACTATACAATTTGATGAATGTGTGTGTGCGCAATCAACCAACATCCTTGTTGCCGCCCAAGCAGTATGTACTGAATCTACAACAGGGGGTTGAGCTGTAAACAAATGCATAAAGTCATTTTACATTTGATATGAACCCTTCTCACTTAGCAAAAAGCATAAACGGCCAGTGTGTCTCCTTTCTGATGGACTGAAATATAAATGAAGTGTATTTTCAGAAGGAAATGTGCAATTTGAAAGCCCTTTGTGCCGCATTGTACTAGGCAAACTGGGAAACCATTGTGGGGAAATGCTATTGTGTCGTTTGGCGTTTATTTTGATGATTGCTACTCCGCTTTTGAAATGAGTATGCCTTGCATATAGTTTGATATATACAGAAGGTTGAATTATAGTTTTATTTTGTAAAAAAAAAAAAAAAATGTTGTTACGCGTATTCCTTTCACATAGATCTAGGTCATGGTCAATATAGGTTTTCAGTACATTTATAAAGCAAAGCCGTTATGTATTGTACAATTTAAAGGTTGGCAATGAAGTATAGTGGCATATTTTCCAATAGTATTTACACAGTTTTATACCACATGAGTCTGTCTATCCGCCCTTCTATCTATCTATCTATCTATCTATCTATCTATCTATCTATCTATCTATCTATCTATCTATCTATCTATCTATCTATCTATCTATCTATCTATCTATCTATCTATCTATCTATCTATCTATCTATCTATCTATCTATCTATCCATTCATCCACCTACCCATCCATCCATCATCCATCCATCCATCCATCTATCTATTTATCTAATTATCATCCATCCATGCATCCATCCATCCAATCACCTCTGTGAACAGCTGTCCATTAATTATTGCAAGTGCCTGCCATCTGGTGCCAATTAATTAAGTTTGTCACCTTTTCATTTAAGGTGAAGATGGTGACAGACGACAGATACAAATTGCCTGTTTGGAATCATTTTGGCAAATCTTATTTCTTTATGTAACCTCCCGTGCTCTCGCCTCTGTTTACCAGTGGCAGCTCATCAAAAGAGGGTGCCACCCTACTCCTCAGCTGAGTAAGTCTAAAAGGGACAAAACCAGGGAGAAAAATGGACAAGTGGTCAGCACGTACGCCACACACCTCAGAGGTCACGGCTCAGTACTGGCTCCGCCCTGCTGTTTGGATCTCGCATCTTCTTCCTGTGCCCATGTGGGTCTTCATCCCGTGCCCATGTGGGTCTTCTCCGGGCACTCCGGTGTAAAATGGGCTTGCCAATGTCATTACCTGTTCTGCCTGGAACAACTCGTAGTGCTGCACGCTGAGCAATGCAGTTGAACTCGACTTGCGCGATGTGCAGAGTTCTGTCACAAGGTTTGATGAGTGGACGAGTCTGCTAGTTTTACAATGATTCAAAACTTAAAACGTCACCCGTTACAAAATATCAAATACAGTATTCGCATACACTAAACATCTTGTATTTTACAACGTAAACACATTAATAATTTGAAACAACTGTGATTCCATAGAGAAGCTTGTGGTAAAATTATAGACGGGCGGTGTATGTGCCATGCCAGTTAACATTGAAATCAAAGGCAACTATCACCACCTTTCAAAACATTCACATTAAATTCTCTTTCATGTCCTGTTTTAGTAAAAGACTTTTCAGGATACATGATAGAATCCAACTCCCATCAGAAATAACCTAAACTCACTGCACATTTGAAATGTTGTTTTTTGTCCTCCATAATTGTCGCGTCGGGGCATTGTGAGTGAAGGCGTGGAGGGTGGTGGAGGCAAATGCAGGAAGTTGGAAGCAAGGTGAACTCTAAAAAACAATAGTTTAAAAAGAAAAAGGACCAAAAAAAAAACAAAAAACAAGGTAGTGGACAGAATACAAAGTAAAAAACTAAAAACTCTGAAAAGGCCTCCTGCAAAAATGAACCAGGATCAATGGACTCAGGAGAAAACAAGAACAAAACTTACAGAGCCCTAGCGAAACTTCGACTGAGTGACAGTATGACAAAAACCCGACACGAACTAAAAGGAAAATGGAGACTAAATACCTACACACCTAATGAGACAAGACAGCTGGATAGGAAACAATTGGCAGAGGGAGCTGATTGGTCAACACACAGGGGCAGGTTGTGATCTGAATAAGAACAATGAGTAGGAAGCCCTGTAAAGCTTGCAGTGTTGCCGGACACAAATAGAGAAGCTGCTGGTTGTATTGTTTCGCAAGTCATTCACCACAGTAAGAACGGCTAGCGGCAGAGTTGGCAATCGTAACAATGCATTGTAAAAATGTAAAAACAACACCAAGAACAAAACAACACAAATCAGTCACAATTGAGCACCTTGTTTTAGTAGCACAGTCGCTACCATGCAATTGTGGAGTTGTCGTGTAGTGATCATTGTGGTACAGAAAAAACAAAAAAAGATCAAATGTTTGCTGATTTTAATCACGATCTGATTCAGTGCCAGTACTTGCATCAACAATTAACTATTGCTCCTTTAGCTCAAGCGGCACCCCATGTTTTGGACTGTTTTGGACATGTTTTTGCTCATTTAATTACAACACTATTCGGGTCATTAATGTAAAAATCAAAAATTCAATAATTTGTGTGTGTGTGTGTGTGGGGGGGGGGGGGTATTGCGTATTTTGTGTTTACCATTTTTTTTAAAAAAAAGCACAAAACAAAACAAAAATATATATCTTTCTAAATACACACACGCATGCCGCACACTTGGATACTGAAATGCTTCGATCTCTATAACCTCAACTCAGTTCTGAGAACCTTCATTAAGAACTCAATGAGACTGTGGAAGACAACTGTGGAGGCCAAATGAAAGCCAATTGCACACGTGTATACCAAATTTCATATTCCAAGGAGATGCACTGTCCTCACTGCTGTCATGCAAAGGGCTGAACCCACCCAGTCATATCATAACTAAGAGCGGCTTCAAAAGCAGAACAACAATCACCCACCTCCTCTCAAGATGTAAGCAAAGTATGAACATGAAATCGACTTTCCGAGTCGCCTCACCAAAATATAAGCGAGGGAAGATTATGGCAGCATAGCAGATGCGCAGCACAGTTCCAAATACAGTGGTCCCTCACTACTTCCTGCTTCATCTTTTTACTAAGAAAAGCTATATTTTGCAGCGAGACATGCTGTGAAAGTTTTTGCATGTCAAACAGATGAGTTGACTCTAATTGCACCTTCCATGGGCACTCCTCCAGCGGAGCCTGTAGCTGACCAAACATGACAGGGAAGCAGAGTTTACACTCAAAATTCCAATTTATTACAACAGTGCCTTGTTTTGTCCTCACTGTATTGTTCCTTCCGCACGTCTTTAGGCTGCTTGATGGAGACAGTCAACACTGTGGACAAGAGTGGCTAGACAATCAATCAGCTCACGTGTACTACAAGGCATGAGATTGGCTTCCGGTGCAACATAGGCCAATGAGGGCAGGGGCGGATTTCACTTTTCGCAATGTATTTTTGGTGCCCAGTAACTGCGAAAAACAAGCTAACACTGTCCCTATTATGAGGAGGTAGCCCGGCCAAATACCTAAAGCAGCTCCTGAACAGTCAGCTGAATGGCAAGAATAAGATCCAGGCTAATAATTCTTGCGCCTTGCCAGTAATAAGATATCAAATCAAGTTAATTTGTATACTGTAGCCCTGAACCACCAGTCTCAAAGGGCTTCACAGGAGAAAAGAAGTCACAGAGAGTTCTTTTCATCATAAATACACAGTAGCATCCCCTGAACAAAGCTCCCAGAAGGGGGAGGAAAAACCCCAATTGAGGAAAATAAAAAACCTTCAGAAGGGAAGAAGAGCCTTCCTGGCTCAACAGGTTGAAGTGAATGCTGAGTGTTAAAAAAAACAAAAAAAAAACAAAAACAAAAACACATTGTGCCATCTCAGGCAGGAAGTGTCAAGTGCAAAAATGTCTTGACAGCAGGCAAAGCCATTGGGTAGGTTCCTCCTCACCGTCTGGCCGAGTGGGGCCATCCTAACAAAAGCACCGCAGAGGAGGTGGTCCATCTCATAACCCGTGGTGGTCGATCAAGGCAGGGCCAGAAGGCGGCGTTCAAAACATCTCTCACTATCTAGCCCCCTCTCCAAACCAGGGAGAGGGAGGCAGGAAGGAGAAGAAGGAAGCTGCAGTCAGACAGACACGTTAACTAAATGCTTGAGTGTATAAATGTGTTTTTAGTCAGGATTTAATGATTTCCACTGAAGTGGCTGTGCGAACTTCCAGAGGTAGGGCATTCCAGAGTACTAACGCATGAATGGAAAAAACCCTTGATCCTGCGGACTTCGTTAACAAAGCGGCATTTTTGCAACCGAAGTTGTCGGAACGGAACATACGGTGATACTAAGTCGACGAGGTAGGAAGCTAAACCATGTAAAATTTTATGAAGGCCCCCATGGATGAATTGTTCACAGAATGCTTCAGAAAATAAAAGCTCAATAACGAGAAGGAGCCAGATGGACTGTCACAGGCAGCATAGCATGGCATGTGCCACTGTCAAATTGGAGGCTGATCAGAAAACATCTCAGTGGCAGGCAAAGGCTGGACTGAAAGACAGCACAGAGGCCCTAATTGGGGACAGCACAAGATCAGGCGTTGACCACAAGATCAATATAGGCCTACTATATCAGAAAGGATCCCAGGAATAGGTTGTGCAAAGAAGCCCCAGATATGCTGCAGCACATCACAGCCGGGTCTGGAAAAATAAGACAAAAACCAAGAAGAAATCTATTGTTATAATTTATCAAATAAAGTGAAACTTCAAGATACAGTCGCTTCTATACAGGATTTTTTTCTTCATATTACGGAAATTACTGAACAAAACTAAATAAAACAAAACAAAAATATCAAAGTACCCATTTCATTCATACATAACATGGGATTCCACTGTTAGCTCATATGGCTGCTCGGATATTATTGCACTTCTCGGGAAAGCATAGAGGAGCTTACTATGGATGACTTGAACACTAAGCGGAAGCCCGAAATATTTTCGTATCATAAAGTTTTCTTTTTCTGCTGTTTTCCCTCCTCCTCTGTTCCCTCTTTTGCTTTGGAACATGGCCTCACTTGAAGGGCCATGTATTATAACATTTAATGTTGTGTTTTTGAAGTGCTTGAAATGATTTAAATGTGAAGCACAATTCATAATATGACAAAAATGATACGAAAGCCACTCTGCAGCGGATTGATTTAAAAAAAAGAGATATTATAAAAGACAGGCGTTTCATAACCGATACGTGAAATATTGGAAACTGAACGTCGTATTGTGTCACTTTGTATCACAACACAGTATATCAACATATCAATATTATCACCCAGCACACACACACATGCACGCACGCACACACACACATATATATATATATATATATATATATATATATATATATATATATATATATATATATATATATATATATACACACACACATATATATATATATATAAAGCAATCAGTTTAGTGTCTAAAAAATGGCACCTCTAATTGGAAAATGTTTTATGTAATTTGTTCAGCCTGCTCTTATGATAAAATTTGGACAAACAAAGAAGTGTTAATTGAATAGGAAATAGAATCAGATATGAAATGTTTCAATCAGTGGTTTCCCAGGAGCTACTCACACACTGAGCTTTTGTTAATGCCTGCCAGCGTATTTCGCAATGATGTTTCGCACTTTTACCTTCTGAATTGTCAAAGTTTAATATGGCTGCTCTGTTGTGAAGCAGCAAGGGAATGTGCAGGTGGGATTATTGTTTTTTCTGACCATGCTGCAAAGTAGACATCCAAAGCAGTTGGATAAAAATCCTCTAAAATCCTGGTTGAATGAATACATCGAGTGGAATCTGCCTGAAGGCTCTTTTCAATTGAGCTGCGAACATTGCTGAACCTCACCTACAGTATGTTCAATTTGCCAACTATGTCATCTCTGTCATTTTGCAAGACAATAATATGCTTTTATTCATATGGGAATTTCACAACAGCTAAAGCTATAACAGTGATTAAAAAAACAAACAGAAAAGAAGTGAAAAGGTGCACATTTTTGGAGATGCGATGCTTTGGCCTATTCTTTTTTCTGTATCAATGGGGAAAATAGAAATCAAAATAAAGAAAGGGTTAACAAAAAAAAATTTTGCTAAAAGCTGGCAACAAGTCTTTCTCCACTGATTTCCACTCATCTTCCTCCGCTTTACTTTGGAACCATGGTCATGTGGTCTTTAGCACCTGCGAATTGGGCACATTCCAAAATACATTCTACGGAAATACAGTACGAGACTCCAATTATCAGGAAACTCAGCCAGATTCACTCAAGCATTGGTTCTCAAAATGGGGTTTGCGGACTCCCAGGAATCCGTGGCCTGACCGTAGGGTGTCTCGTGAAATAATTTGAGTGTTGTAGAAGGGATTCGGTTGAATGACGTATTTGTGCCTTGTTTGGCTTAGTCTTTGTTTTTCTGCGGCGCCTCTGGTCGCTGTTGATAATGCATTTTGTGGTGGGAAATGATGATGTGATTCAGTTGGGAGGAGGTGCTGTCGGTGCGCATGCGTCATACCTTCTCTTTGTGAAAGCTGGCCCACGAGTGTCTGTGAGTCTGTGAGTTGATAAACAACATCTAGTTCATTTACGCTGACGTAATAGCAAAAGGCAGTTTTGGAGACGCCAATAACGCAAGATCAAAGCTGGTGCGCTCGTTTTAGAAAATGACCAACAAGTGTCAGATAAAATGCCAACAGCAATCTCTGTCAATGTCCTAATAATCACATCAATATTTTGGATTAATAGATGTCAAATAAATGATGGAATGAATATAATGTCACTTTACACTCCAAGGGGCTAGCAACGGATTCATGTTGCTGATTGAGGAAAACGCTTATGTCCTTAACCTGGGGACCTATGTTGGCATGTTCATGAGAATTTTGGTGACGGTTGGTTGTTTTCTGACAATCCCATTTCCGCCTCCAGACAGTACCCATAGCTCATATTTTGACAATTTAATCTCGCCAAAATAATTATATGTTATAATGATATTTATAAAAATAAGTAATAATGGGCAGCACATTGGCAACCTGGTTAGCATGACTGCCTCACATTGCAGGGTTCGCTTGCAGCTGTAGCCTTCCAAAGTAGAGTTTGCATGTCCTCCCCGTGGGTGCCTGGGTTTGCTTCAGTTTCCTTCCATATTCTAAAAACATTTACAATATAACTGGGTATTCTAAATTGTCCTATGGTGTGAATTTGAGTCCTTCTTTGCCCTGCAGTCGGCTTGTTTCCTGTTCAGGTTGTACCCTGCCATTATTATGTTTTGGAGTTAGTGTCTGCGTTTTTCGTTTCACGTCTTGGCTTTGTGTTGGTTTTTGTCTTTCATGTTCTGGATTTGAGTTTGTAATATTCTTAGTTGTTGATGTTTTTCTTGTCCCTTCTGTCAGTGTCTTTTAGGTTGATTGTGTCCAACCTGTCCTCGTCAAACTGTTTCCTAGTGTCAGCCAACAGGCTCCATGCACCAACTGTGTCTTGTTTAGGTTTTTCATTGTTGTCTCATCAGTTTGGAGCGTATTTAGTTTCCTGTTTCTTTTCAGTCCTTATTGGGTCATTGTTGTTTACTTGTTTGTTGTTGCTATCACTGCCATTCCTGTTTATTTAAGTCCTATTTCCAAGTCCTTTTGTAGTAAGTGTATTCCTGAAGTTTGGTTGTTACTTTGTTTGATTTTGGACTTTGTTAATCCTGCATTTTTGTTCTACGAGTGCCTGTTATGAGATTACACCTTCCCCATTGCATTGCTTCCCTGCAATCCGGTCCATGATCACATCCATGATCAACTCTAATAGCCTTCAGCACAAAGACAGCTGGGATAGGCTCGTTTAATAGCACACACCATATGTGGCAGGCCAGGACAGGACAGCCAGGTATAACCACTGAAGTCAGGTGTAGACTTACTGTATACTCGCATTTTTGTGAAATTCACCCAAAATGAAGTGAAATAAGAAAGGGGGATAGGTTGACTTACATTCGAGGATGACTTATACATGGAGAAATATGGTAAATCAATTATATAAAAGGAAACAGAAAATTGACATTAGGTTGAGTAGGCATGCTTTAAAGGGGTGAATTGAGTTCAAGAGGCTCTTCCTGACTGGCATGGTTCTTCCCACAGTGTTCTTGGCACAAAGCAAGCATTTTACTGCACTGGAGCTGTCAAACTGGGGCCGTGTTTGCACTGGCAGGCCATTAGCGCAACATCCTTTAAGAATAGGTCATTAAGATGGAGGAAGCTGGGTGTGCAAATGAAGTGCAATTTAAGGTTCTAGCAGCGGCCGAAGCCCTCTCTGCTATACCGTTTAAAAAGTCAGAGTGCACCAAAAAAAAGGCACTGGTGCGTGCGCTTGCAGCATCAACTGGGCCAACCATGGAGGCCATGCGTTCTGCCTGAGACTGAACACAAACGCTCCTCAGATGGGTTTGAGTAAATTTCCAAAGAAAAGACCTTTGTCACCTAATTATGACAGATGACGACGATATTTGCAACACATGCACATGACGGCGAAACAAAGTATTCGCAACGTCAACAAAGTATAACAAACAGGGTGTTGTCCAATTCTGAACACTGACAGAACGTCAAATTTGCTATGTATAGCAATGTTCGCAACCCAGCGGGATAGATGCTTGATGCTGGCCAATGAATGATCATTTCATGTATAATTTCACTGAGTTGATCAGTAAGTACTTCAACAGGTTTTAATGTTCATATTCGTAGAATAGTGAGCTTGTTCAGTGTGTGACTGTCCATTAGAATTCACCATAGTAAAAAATGAACTGTGAGCAAAGACAAACATTAGAAAAAAAGATAAAGCACAGTATTGTGAACTGTAACATGCTTGTTCCTAAAGCAGAGAGCAGAACAGTAACAGACAAAAATATTGTGACACCTTGCAATTACACCTACAGGATGTGATAATGAAAAAAGATAGGGTTTGGTCTCCCTCTATGCAATCATAACAGCTTCCACTGTTCTGGGAAGACTTTTCCTATATGGACACAGGAAGAAAATCAGGTAAATAACAATATAGTGAGGGAGGAGCCATGATTGATTGATTACTTTATTGGACATATAAACACATTTCAAAATTTAGGAACAAAAGAGAAAAAAGGGTTCAAAAGAATAAACATGCAAAAGAGTTTGTTATATATATTGTAATTTATATATTGCAGTTCAGGGAGGTTAACATGTTCAAAAGGAGCCAGGAAAAAACATAAAACTTATCTAGTCCTACTTCTTCTATTCTATTTAATCACATGTTGTAAATATTGTTATCATTTTTTTTAACAAAACAAAACACGTCACACTCCTTATTAGATGGCAGCATTATTATAGCTATTCACAGATAATACATATGTACACTGTTTTGTGACAAACTAAGCTTTATGTTTGTTCTTATTTACATTTTTTTAAAGTCACATGTAGCTCTTAAATTATAACAACAACCTTTCCTGATTTTAAACAGCTATGTTGTGACAAAGTTGGTTATTGAATACCTTATACATTAATTGAGCTGTTCTAGAATCAACTACTGTATTTTTCCGAGTACGTCGACCTCGCTTATAAGTCGATGCCACCTTTTTTGTTTCAATTTGGATGAATTTTGCATTAACTCAAGTATAGTTCTACCTCGACTTCAGTGGTTACATAGATCATGGCTGTTGAATTATAACACGTGGTTCGTGTTATTAAAAAGACAAAATTACGCTACTTTTAGACACATTTCTTCGCATGTACCGGTTGGGGCTGAAACAAGAAAAGTGCAATGACAGAGGCAATGTACGCGTACGCTGTCAGAGAAATATATGAAAGAAGACTAAGATAACCCCAGCTGCTAAGCAGCAAAACAGTAACTCAGACCAACCAAGACTGACTTTTCTTTGCCGGTAAAGGGAGGGCTTGGCTCTCACTCTCATGTTCGCCAAAGCCCTCGGAAGCCCAGCCGTCCCCGCCTGCTTTTTACTCATTCAGCAAAGCATTGCACATCACAAGCCATGACAAAATGCGCCAGCCGGACACCGCCAATAGCTGGGCCAAGGTTCCAGTTCACACTTTTTTGCATCAACAGCGTCATCTACGGAGTGGGGCGAATGAATTAGGACTGCATAGATGAATAGCAATGCATGCTATTCTAGACAAGAAATAAGCACATAATGATAACAACCTGGCAGCTTGGTGGCGCAGCGAATAGCACGTCCGCCTCAAAGTTCAAAGGTCCCGGTTCAAATCCACCTGTCTCCGGCCTTCTTGTGTGGAGTTTGCATGTTCTCCCCGTGCCCCTGTGAGTTCTCTCTGGGCACTCCGGCTTCCTCCCTCTCCCCAAAAACATGCATGGCAGGTGAATTGGACATACTAAATTGGCCCTAGGTGTGATTGGGCGCGTGATTGGTCGTTCGTCTCTGTGTGCCCTGCGATTGGCTGGCAACCAGTTCAGGGTGTCCCCCGCCTACTGCCCGAAGCCAGCTGAGATAGGCGCCGGCATGCCTGCAACCCCTGTGGGGATAAGCGGCTATAGAAAATGGATGGATGATAACAACCTAATATATGATTTCCTTCACGCGCGCGTAGAGACAAGCGCTGAAACTGATGTTGCAACAATAAAGTGATTTGAAGTTTCTATGCTTTATTTCTTTTTAACACAGCTGAAAATGAATTGTTCGAAAAGCCCTAAAAGTCATAATCACTATCTGACACGGCAAATAGCTCCGCCCATTTAATTGCCGGACGTCCTCTCCTTCCTGCTCGTCTTTTTTTTTTTTTTTTTTTAATATTTTGTCTTCTTGACGTCTCCTATGAAGTCAATTTTTACTCAAACAACAACAGATGGTGTCATTTGACATTGACATACCTTTACCTCAATGTTCTATTGAATTTTTTTATGTTGTTTTGGGCTCTTTGGTTTCCATTACTATGAATGTCTTCAATTCCATAATGTTTTCTCCTGCAAGGAAGCTGGCTACAGTCCTGTGGATTTTACATTCACAAATATGTGCAACTGTAGTTACAGAAACAGTAATTAGCAAGTTTCCCTGTAACATGCTTGTCTAATTTTCTTTTCAATTTCCTGAAACAACCTTGAACTTTCCTGAGATGACTCTCTTTTGTTGTTGAGCCATGTTAATGTGACATACACTAAAACACCAAACACCTAAGTGGCACACCTTAATTAGACCCCTTATACTGGGGCTCACGCCCTAGTCTTAATTTGCTGTGCTCCAGGATTAGGTGCTGAACTGGCCAAAGTGGAAAAAAGAAATGTGGCGCAGTTGTTATATAGTTCGTTATATTCAATATTTTACTCACGCACAGCTTCAGATTGAGTAAAATGGTGTATGTCAATAACAACCATACAGTACAAAATCAACCCCGCAAAATCTCATAAATACTATCCTCAACAATATGGACTTTACCATGAAGTCCAAGTCTAAACTCTGATTTCACGGCCAGTTTGTATACTTGAGGTTTACCTATCCGTCAGGTTCATTTGTTAGACATTTGTAAGAAACTGTGCAGAAATAAGGAGAAAAGGCAATCTTTTTCCAGCTCATGCATGAGGGGAGCGAAGAGGAACTGGCCAAGGCCAATTCTACTGCACTCTGCCAGCCTCTCCAAACCCTCTCTCTTGATTTGATACAGAGGTCCCTAAGTACATGAAGGTTCCGGCCCTCAAAGGAGCAAAAGTGCATCATGGGAAAAGACTATGGCCGGAACACAGTGTGCTTGTCCTTCTACGTGTGAGCATGTGGGTGAAAAACTAATACACGTATGATCAGATATCATGCGTAACAAGACCTTTTGGAAAATATTTTATCGGTAAGGTATTTTGAAAATCAGAGCTGCAGGACCGCCCCAGCAGCCTGGCTTGAGCGGCCTTCCTCCTTATTGAGACGAAACAATCACAAAACAATTTTTCTCTACAAGCAGTGCACTCGTTCTCACAGCATAGCATTCCCTTTTTGCAAGCATTTATATCTTATAGCAAATGTATAATCACTATATTTACAATTACATACGTTTATATTAACGATTATTCCAACATTATCCCAATGATGTTTTTGTGCTGTGTTTTGTTTGATGTAAGTACACATACTTTTGTGCAATTTATATATGCACCACAAATTCAAACCAACAACTAACTGCACTACTAGCAAACCTTGCAAAGAGCTTGTCTATATATAAGCATGATGTAAACGAGAAAGTTGTATTTTATTCAAAGTTTTATATTCAAATACATGTTATGAGATAAAACAATGGTTAACTGTTGTACTGTGGTGAAGATATTTGGAATTGAATGTTGTAATGGTCTAGTGGTAAATTTGCCAGGTTTTAGCGCATGTAGTGTGGCTTGATGTTAGTTCTGATGCATTCTCTCAAAAACTAGTCGATGAAGTGAGACTGAATCAATGACTGTCATAATGTCAGACTTAGAAACTAACAACTGACAAACTGATGACCTGCAGGGCAAGTAGAAACAGAAATTGTCACACTTTACCTCAAGTGCACACGCACGATCAATGGAAGGAACTGTTATAGATGTAACACCTGTACACAAAGTCCTATTCCAATCAAGACCATATTTGTGTCTACCAATCATTAAGTCATTATCTAATGTGGCAGAAACTCCATTAGCTAAGTAACTTTGTTTAATACCTGCTGAAACATTTAATCTACAATCAGTCAGCCATGTTTCTTGAAGCATGATTACATTGGGGGAATATTTGCTAATAACATGTTTGATCATGTCCATTCTAACAGTAGCCTATACACCGTTGCTATTATATGACTTTTCTTTTTCATCCTTAAGTATGTGATCTAAAATCTAAAAACACTTCATATGTCAAAACTGTAATTTTTCTTACTCTTGATGGTAAATCTCTTATGTCTGTTGGTCAGAAGTGTGGAACAATTACAGCTTTGAGATGAGCAATCTTGAATCTCACTACGAAGCGCTTGCTTTCACAGTTTGCTGATGACATGTTTTCGACCTTCTTTGTGACGACTGTCCCATCTCCAGCTGTGGAAATGTAATTTGTGATGTCTTGCTCGACTATCTCACAACTAGCGTTTGTGATCTGCGGCCAGAACAGGTTTAAACTTGCACTCGGTCTGTCAATTTTTAACATTCGTTGAATCAGGCCGCCTCACCGATGTCTCGAGTGTCTTTGCATTCTAGCTCCGAGCAGGCTAACGGAAGCTCTTGTATATCTGTAACCGCAAACACACGCCGCTCTACACCCCTGTCTTGTCAAGTACATACAGTAGTATGTATCTATGATGTCAACCACCATAATTTCTTTGGCAGTTCTGTTGACTGAGTCAGCACATTTAGCTATTATTTTACGAGCTGCTCGCGATGGACACTGTCCTCCTCTCTCTTCCTCCTTTAACCCCTCCGCTCCTGTCCCCGCTCGTTGTCTGGCAAGCAGGAGAGGCAGGTGGCCCCTATCTCCGACAACCAATAGTCTATATGCTTTGTACAGGATCAGAACCGTTTTTGCCTCAAGATCTCCTTTTCAAGCAGCTGATTTCCTATGCTTTTTTTAGGCTACATTTGCCAAATTATTTCCATCCATCCAAGTTTTCTGGACCGCGTGTCCTTTCAGCTCACTAGGGAAGAGGTGCAGTATTCAGATTTAATGCACGGTGCCTCTCCTAAAAAAATTACAAAATTACACTGGTTAATGTTCATCTGAGACTTCCATGACAACGGGAGATATGCAGTACGTATTTTCTACATCATACCGTGTGCATTCCAAATCATTTAAATGTTAATCTGAGGTCCAATTAATGCATGCTGTTGCATTCCCAGTTTTTCTCTTCCTCGTTATTTTTCGCATACATTTTTTTTTTTTTTTTTAACAACCCACCATCTCCTGAGGTAAAAACCTGGCTTGTTAGCGGTTAAATGCTCCATTATGTTCATCAGCTAGTTGCTACCTGATTGGTAATTATTTTGTTTTTGTCTCTGCAACAGCTGCCTGCTGCTGATGAAAATCACCATTGACCCAGGGTGCACATGGATGAAGGTTTCCACACATTTGCCTTTGAGGTGGATGATCTCAGAAAGGTGTCAATTCCGGAACTGCATAATCCAAGTCAAACTGCGTTAGAGTACATTATTCCATCTGAAAACCAGTATTTAGGCGCACACCTGCACACGTACACCCATGCATGCACACACACAACCACACCGGTAATTATTGGAGTCCTGATGTTTTTAATCAGCAACGGGGCCCCACCCAAGCAGATAAGAGTCTGGTTACGTAGCATTAAAGAGCAATGGGGAGAGCAGAGTCACCTGGGCAGATGGTCCTATCAGTCTTAGGTAAACCAGCGGCCAGTGCAGCCATGTTTGGCTTAACGGCTTTTAGGTAATTCATTATGTTCACTCAGAGAGAGCAGCTGTCCAGCGTCGCGGTCCTGGACCTGCACACACACACACACACACACACACACACACACGCACACACACACGCACACACACACTCACGCACACACACACGCACAGGTTTGAATGCGCACCCATGCGAACGCACACACATACAATACAGAGGTGCATATATAACCACTTACATGAACAGATCACCATGCACAAACACAAAGGTACAGCAAAAGTGCTTGTAATTCCACATCTATCTGACCTGCTGCTCTGATCAAATAAGTACCAGTGATCTAAGTTAATGCTCACACAGAACCTATGGGCTGGAATAAAAAAGGAAAGAAAGAAAGAAACAAAGAAAGAAAGAAACAAAGAAACAAAGAAGGTGAAGTCAGGAAAAAAAAAGAGGTAATACATAATTGAAAGTTGACGTTCTCTCTCCACCAAATAGTCGTGAATACAGTCCAAATACTGGATATATATTTTTACCCCAAGAGCTCAGTCATAGTCTTTATTGGCTAGACTCTTGTACGATCACGTCTCACTTTCATATTATTTATTCTCTGTCTGTAAACAAGTTTATCCATCAACATGAACTATTATAGTATTAATATGCATAACCTCTTCCTATTCTATTGAATGTCTTTATTCATGAGCATGACTGAAACGTCTGCACCATGGAGAGTTGTTTTTAAAGACAGCTTTCAGTAATGCCATCGTAATTTCACAAAAACATTTTAATTAGGGATGAAAGCTTGTATGTTTGCTTATCATAGAACAGAATATGAAAATATCAAATTCAATTCATCTTACAAACAAATATATTATTCAAAGTATTGCATTGTGCCAGAAATTGTCATGTAAACAAAAGAAAACTTGAAAAATCTATGGCCTGCAGATGCTTTCTCTATTGTAATAGTCAAAAGCTTGCTTAGTTCTCGTTTTAATAATGTGCCATTTGGTTGTGTAAGAAAAGTTTTGTCTAATTTCCCTAGCGTGTAGTACAAAGGAGTATTTTCCCTGCCTTCTTCACACTTTTGTTATTGACTCCTGTTTGATGTGCTTGGTGGATTAGTTGACTGAATTGTCGTCACTAACAAAAAAGAAACAGGCCATTTATTCTTTTGGTCAGAAACCTTAGTAGTGTGTGGTCAAACTGCCCCAAATGGTGGGGCAAATGGTGAACATTATTTTTCTTTTCTGTCTATGATTGAGGGCGCATAGATGTACTTGTGGTTAATTGAAAAAGCAGCTTATCTTCACTAGAGTCGCTGGCTAGCTAGTGCCTATCCAAGCCGTCTTCGGCCAGTAGGCGGGGGACACCTTGAATTGGTTGCCAGCCAATCACAGGGCACACAGAGACAAACAACCAGCCATACATACAATAACACGAAAGGGAAATTTGGAGTGTCCAATATACCAACCCTGCAGGTTTTTGTAATGTATGAGGAGTGCCCAGAGAAAACATATTATTTTTATGTCCTTTTTAAAGTGGCAATATGTACTGCAGTATTTAGACCATTATTCATTTTAAAAACCCACTATAAATGTCAATAAGGTGTAAATAAATGTGTTCTATTCAGTCAACATATTTTTAATATGTATTTGTAGATCTAGAAATCGCTATCTATATTACATGGGGAGCGCCACCCAGATGGGTGCAGTCATGTTCCTTTTAGCTAAAGAAAGTGAAAGGGGAAAACTTTGGCCAACAAAATTCACATCACAATGTGGATGTCAGTTTGTGTCTTGTGTGCTGCTGAGCGCGTTTCTGGTTTGTATGTCAATAGCGAGTAAAAACAGGAAGAAAAGGAAATGGAAAAGGGAAGAATACAATGGAATTGAATTTGGCGCATGGTTCCAAAGAACTGTCTCTCTGTGAAGCCGTAGTGCACGTGCTACATTCATGTAACATCAGTAAGCGGCAACTCTTAATATTCCACCCTGCGTCTTTAAATTATACATGGGGCAGTGTTGTGGCTATTTTGTGTATCTCACGTATGAACATGGTTTAGTGTTTGTGTGTGTGTGTGTGTGTGTGTTTTTTTTTTGGGGGGGGGGTTCATTACAAAAATATGCCTTGCAGGTATTAACACAGTGTAAAATTGGAAGGTATTTACAGTGGTTTACAATGGAAGCAATGATTAGCAGGCACACACTATTCCAGGATGGAAAGAGGACAGGTGCAACGTGGGATTTTACCTTCTTCATGCAATTCAGTGCTTGCTTTTCAGAGTTGCAAACTGTACATGACAGCATAACAAATGCAATTTCTGAATGCTTGTAGCGACTGATGGACATGTTGCAAATGCTGGTTGTTTTCTTCAGCCAGCACTTTGCGAAAGAAATAATAATAGAAAAGTGGCCATCACTCTGATTTTCAGCTCACACTTTGAAATGGCAGAAATTATAGGCCTTCTTTGACTCTTGCTGTTGGGTCTTGGCTGTAATGTGTATAGCCGCTCAGTCCCCCGCCAAGGCCATTTAACTCTGTCAGAATTGTGGGACGTGAAAGTGGAGCGAAACAACTTCGCGTGCCCTCTTTTGAAGCCCTCCTTTTGAGCTTGGCCTCCCTGGCTGTGCCTAAATATTGATGTCTCTGACCTCACTTCTTTTACTTCCAGCCTAAGTGAGATGACGACTGACCCTGTGTGACAAAAATTCCCCAAAGTTTTTTTTTTTCAATTCTGAAAACAGTATGCAAAGAGAAATATGAATGCTACCGTGTTACAAAAGGGAGCACCTCATTTAAAGTTTGAGTAAAATATACATTATTCACCATGTAAAGTGCAATTCCCAGGGCATAATCAACAAAAATTACTCTTAAATTTAACTGACACAAATTGAATGTGATGAAAAATGCATTATTAACAAGTTTTCAAATCTGATGCCACTAAATAAAAACACTAATATATTGAGTTAAGTTCTGGATCGCAAAGAATTGGATCTATCACACTGGCAAACAACAACATGGCAGCTACTTCACTGACTGAACTGGTCAGTCACAAACAGGTTTAGACTAACGCTGGCGTCTCATTCGTAGTTTGTTGAAGATTCGCGCGTGAGTTTCCGCCCCCAGCGGCGAAACGAACAGATCACTACAAGTGATCTGCTCAGTCACTTTCTCTGAAAAGATTCATTTGAAAACACGGCGTACGTGTGCAAATGGCATCGCTGAGGATGACCGTGACGAAAAGACACAGAGGAATTTCAATCTCTTCTGATTGTGCAAAGACTTTCAAAACGCCCAAAACAAAAAGTACTAGGATATTTTGTCCATCAACAGTGCAATTTATGAGCATCTGGATGGTTTTAAGATTTAACTCCAAACAAGACAATGAAGTTGGAACGAGTTAGATTAAATCAATGGAAATTGTCACAAAGTGTGCATGTCTCCGTTTGGAAAGCCATGTCACAATTTGTCACCAAGTGTCATCAAGGATTTTATGTCAGTTATCCTTGACATTCAATGTCATTGGGGAACGTATGTCACATTTGTCATTAAGCCCTTTATCTTGTTTAGAACATAAATTGAGTTTCTTTTGTGGAGCCTTTGTCAGAAGATAACTTGTACTCTCCTGGATTGAACTGATTAGTACCTTTGTGCTTGTTTAGTCCTGCTTTGTTTTTAATAAATAAATAGCGGAAACCTGTTACTTGTTCAAGTTGCTCTTGGATCCTGCAATAGCACTTTGTGACAGAAATAAATAAATACATGAAAAAAAGAATTGTATAAGGTTACGCTCTTTGCCAAAATTAGCACAGTGATAACTTTCTGCAACTCGGTAACACATTTCTTTGTCTTCCACTTACATTTCTAATTCCATCACTTATTTTACTTTGTGCTTGCTGCTTGCAGTGCATTCTCAAAAGTTCCATGCATGGTGAAAACATTAGCACTAGCTATAGTTTAGTGCTAAACCTTTTTTACACATTTTGCCAACAGTACACACACAATCTGTTTGTGAACTCACAATTAAGCACATGCTATTTGGACCTTAGTGAATTGGCCCAATGTAATAAACAATGAAGAGGTTGCATATCCAATTGGCTTTCTCCCACCCTAAAAACGTTAATAGGCATATAACGCCAATGCCTCATTTAAAGGAAAATTGAAATGTGGAAGTGGACCATTAAAGGGTTAGTGTGTGAGATTTAGAACGTTTTTCATCACGCCCAGCAGGAGGTGCTGCAGGTGCTGCATTTACCATCGTCCTTAGCTATAAGAAACATGGCCGCCTCCAGGGGCCACCTCTCATGTAACTAGATAATGATACCTAGACCTATGATTATATTTCAAACTTACTGTTGGTCATTAACAACAACAACATTTTGAAATGTACAACCATTTAATGTATACCTTTTAATAAAAAAAAAACATCTAAATCTTACACACTGTCCCTTTAAATCATAGTCCTTCCACAAATCCAAATATTCAGATTTAAAAAAAAAAAAAAAAAAACAAGAGTGGTATTGTTGAAGATTCTGGAATAAAGAGTGCAGATCAGGTTAAAAAAAAAAAAAGTAGCGAGGGATCACTGTATATCGACTTGCTTTTTTAACCGACACTGGCTGAAGGAGAGGAAAATGTCAACCAAGTCATTGAAGTCTTCTTGAGGAAAAAAAAAGACAAATGCATTTTGTGTTAAAATGTTTTGGGGACAGCCGTTTTGGAGAGTCCAAGCGTTTTATATATTTTTTCATTTATAGTATATTTTCATTTGTTTTTTTTTCAAATTCAATGAATGGACCTCACGTATCACGTGTAGTGATGTGTTTTAATTGCTAATGTGGGTGCATGTTTACATGCTCCGGAAAATAGCCTATGTAGTACACGATTATAGTAATGCAACACTCAGTAATGCGTACATGTGATTTCTCCAGCCATGGTGTTGGACTAGTGTGGCGTCAAGTCAGAAATACAGATGCGTAATCCAGTATTCAAACAACAGTTTATTTAAAATAATTACAAGTTAACTTAGGTCAACAGGGCTGGAGCTTCTCGGACTGTCACACTGATGGGGTGGGTGGGCATTTCCCAGGGACAAAACCGGTAAAGTGAAGTCACTCACACACACACCCACACACACAACTTCAAAGGAAAATAATATCACCGCAACACAAAATAGGAAGCCTCAACCAGCACCGCCGTCGGGAGGCTCCAGTCCTGTGGAATAAAAACAAAGACACGACTTAATAGAGACTAAAAGCCAAGCGGCCTGACACTAAAATGGCCTTCAAATATATTAAAAGCTTGAATCCGCAGTCCAAACGTTATCAGGTGGGCGCTGGTCCTTGCCACGGGACCGGTAGAGGGGAAGGCTGGCGCGCCTTCGAAGCATGGCCAAACGCCAGGCGCGCACCACTCCCACGGCAACACTCAACAGGTATCAAACAAAACAAAGCAGCAGTGTCCAACCTCCAGTGCCTGCTGTGGAGCAAATGAGTAGGTCGCGGGAGGAAACGGGAGTACAACCACTCACCCGGCTGTGTTGCAGAGCAGCTGATTAGCGCATCAAATCTGAACACGCACGGCCACACATTAAAACTGGTCTTTCATGTGTGGTGAAGGATGGCAGCTGAGGTACCCTGAATGTGGGTGGACCTCAGAGCCAAACAGTGATGAGGGAAAGAGTATTACCGTCCATTCCTATAGCGTGACCTTGATTAACAAATTGGCCACACGTTGTCATGGGCAGAGTGTAAACACGTTCACCAACAGGATGCGGTTTAAACACCTTCCGCCACACAGCTCTGCAACAAGTAACCAAATCTCATTTCAACCTCGTGATTTTACCAAAAGTATGTAGCGTGAGTAGAATCACGTCAACTTGCACTCAAATGGTCAACAAAAATATGGATTTTAAATACGCATTGATTGAAAGAAACATCATTCACAAAATCACGTGACTGAAACCGATAAATACATCAATTTGCTTATAACAGAGCCGATAGAGCTGAAATCACCTATAACTGTCTCTGTCTGTTAAAGTTTACCAAAGTAAGTCAACAGCAGTACAACTTCTGCTTTATGACGTCAATGCACAGAAATATAAGCACTTCTTTGGAACTATGAGTGACATTTGAGGCATTTTTCACTGCAGCAGCTAATTTAACAGTGCACGCAGCAGACAGAAAGGTTCAGCCTTTTCTCAGCCTACCTTCCCAGTCTTCATCACAGCCCAGCAGTGCACTCTTTAAGATGGCTGCAAAACGGCCTGCCGTAATGCATTTATGATCGCCATAATCGCGCAGGGGGGAAACTGATTGCTAAAATGCCCCACTGTGCTCTGAAATTAGGCACTATAGAAAACTTAAAAGCCTTTGTTAAATGCCAGGCGCAACCATATGACATGGTGAAAAAAAAGGATGCAGTAAATGTTAAAACAAAATACTTCCATTTGCTCCAATGCATTGAATAACCTTTAATAAAGTGCCTTTATATTGCAGTTCTAGTCACTACATTTGTTCGATTCTATTCATCCAGTTTGCTCATGTAAATGCTTTTCTCGAAGAATCAGTTGAAACAAACAATGGCGATTTTGGCAGTTTTCAGTTTTCAAACTTCAACTAACAACTTTGCATACATACACAGCCACCAGAAATTCATGAAATTTTATTTGACACGCAATATTTCGGAGTTGTTTCTGCTGCTGAGAGACGTTAAGATGAGCAATCATCACTTAAAAGAAAAAAAAAGATTTCAAGAAAATCAGTGTGACGTGAAAAACGCAGCCTGCAGATTAAATAAAACAACTCACGGAGGACCTTACAATTCTCCTCTACTTCACAAGTTGACGCTAAAAGCTGAGGCGAAGCCCCTCTGTACTAAGTGGAAATAATAGATAAGCAGCCAAAGGTTAGAAGTTTTTCTTTTAAAACACTCTCCTCGTGATTGTTGTTGCAAATGTCCAACCGCACGTCCATTTTGTCGTGTTCGTGCAATTTTTAGACACGAGACGACAAATTTTCTGCAAGAGACATACGTAACTTGAAACTCCTCAAAGTGGATAATTTCGCAATTTCTCCCCATTCACATTTTTGTGGGTTTTTTTTTTCAGACTTGTACTCCATGAGCACTATATGCATGCTATTATAGAAAATGAAAATTACGTGGATAATTGCAACATTTAAAAGAGGCCCTTTGGTCAAGGATAATTGCTCAAAGGACCATTAGCAGTCTTTCAAGACCAATGTAATGTTCACATTTTTCTTTTTGTGGTAATGTCATTCTTCATCCATAGGAACTTGCCGCATATAACAGAGAGTACATGTAAAAAAGCTGCAGCATCTCAGAATGAGACCACAAAGGGCATGATCGCAAAATTCTTTCCTTCAAGTCAAAATGAAACCAAAATAAACTATAAAGTGAAGTGAATATTTTAAAAGGGAAAGGGACAGTTCATGAGATAAAGCCGGTGTGGGCAACTCCGGCCCTCGAGGGTGTCCTGTATATTTTCCAGTTTTCTCTCTCAAACACACCTCATTCAAATGATTGGGATTATTTTCCAGCTCCAGCAGAGCTTGTCGATGAGCTGATGGTTAAAATCCGGTGTGTTGGGGAGAAAAAACAGAAAACAATGCAGGAACCCCCCCCTGATCTAAAGGTACCATGAAAGAGAAAGTTAAGGCAACAGCAAGTAGCAAAAGGGCTGCCAACTAAGCTGGATACAATCCATCTATACATTATCTATAGCCACTTATCCTCACAAGGGTTGCAAGCTTGCTTGTGCCTATCCCAGCTGGCTTCAAGCAGTAGGCGGCGGACACCCTGAACTGGTTGCCAGCTAATCGCAGGGCACACAGAGACCAACAACCATTCACACACCCAATCACATCTAAGGACCATTTAATGTGTCCAATACACCTGCCATGCATGTTTTTGGAAAGGGGGAAGGAAGCCAGAGTGCCTGGAGAAAACCCACCTGGGCTCGGGGAGAACATGCAGACTCCACGCAGGAAGTTCGGACCAGCTGGATGCAGTGATAATCAAAATTTTGCCTTTAGGCTATAGTGGTACAAATCTAATACTAATGCTATATACAGTATATATATATATATATATATATATATATATATATATATATATATATATATATATATATATATATACAGTATATATATATATATATATATATATATATATATATATATATATATATATATATATATATATATATATATATATATATATATATTAGATTAGATAAAAAAAAATTATGGCACCTTTCTGTTGATATAACAATGATAATAAAAGAAACAGAAATAAGAGTAGTAATAATAACAAATCAAGTAAAGCAAAAAAAAGTGATAAACTGATTATTTGCAACAACCTTTTGAGAAAATTACTGTACTTCTTATAACTTACACTGAGATGTGTGCGTCTTGCTTCAATTGTACCTTCAGACTCCATTTTTTTTTTTTGTCTCCTTCTACAGATGTTCAATCCCATTTAAACCAGGGCTCAAAGAAGGCCACTTCAAAATAGTCCAATATTTTGCTCTGAGCCACAGCTCTGGTTTTGGCTCATTATTCTCTTGCAGGACCCTTGTCCTTGGCAAGGATTTTGGAGAATAGCAGTATATTTCTCTCTATAGAAAACCTTGGTAGTTGCGAGATTTTTTTTTTCTTTAACTTAAGGGGAGTATGTGTATTTTTTCGCATACACCTGTGGGTGCTTTGGGGGCATTATGGTAAATGCAACAATGCACACTCCTCCTACGGCTGCCTGTAGCTATAACAGACATGGCAGCCTCTGGAGGAATGCCACCCCTCAAGTAATATAGAGTAATGATAACTAGACTAGAATATTTTGGGTAGGTTATCCTAAACAAACAATTTGTAAGTAGTAAAATTAAAAACTGAAAATAATTTTATATTTTATCATTATAAGGGTCATTTCAACAAAGTATTTTTCAACGTACACTGGGTGCAATACTGGTTTTGACCTGGTAGACTAAATTTATGGCGCTGTCGCAAGAAATCGAATGCAACTCGTTTGTGATGTCTTCTTCTCCTTCTTCCTTTTTCCTGTTTCCGCCACAACAGTTCTCCTCTCAAAAAGTGTTTCGCGGTTTGGATACAGAAACCTGTATTCAGGAATGCGTTCTCATGTGAGACTACCATTGAACTTGCAAAACGTACTTATCGAATTTTCGCGGTGGCACCCTGTAAGGTGTTTGGTTCGTTAGCACAACTTTGCGCTCTTGTGACAGCAACTTAGCAGAGCTGCAGAAGATGCCAACAGCACGGTAAGTGAGCGCCTGTAGCTGTTTTTACTTGCATTGTTTGTTGTTCAGGGACAGATGAAGCTTCTCGTTTGTGTTCGGCCCTTCTTATTCCATAGTATGGGCAAAGCTTAAATAACGCAAGTCCTGTTGATTCGAGTTGTGTCTTGTGTTCTACAGTGTCATTCATTGGTAAATGAACCAATATTGCATTGCCATCGCCTATTATATTGTCTCTGAGCAATATATATATATATATATATATATATATATATATATATATATATATATATATATATATATATATATATATATATATATATAGAGAGAGAGAGAGAGAGACTTTGCCTAATTAGCATTACAGTACCTCTCGACTGCAAACACAGTGTGCGGTATCTGTCAGTCAGTACGAAATATAAAGCTTACCGTTGTTACAGTTCAACTGGTTCCAGATTCCAGATGTGGGTCCATTGTTGACATGTCTTCTGTTTCCATACAGCTGATTCATCAATAGTAACGTCGAAATTTTTCACTAACTGTCCAGTTCTCCAATTAACACGCGAAACAAAGCGGCTCCTTTTCAACTCCTGATTGTCCACAAGAAAATGTAAACATAGTGAACATTTTAAAAGAATAAAAACAACTGTCATGAGCGGGACTTGAAACCGTGACGTGAAGGATTTAATAAAGATGCACTTGCAGATATCCATTACGCTACTCTATGCCGTAGTTTCGTCCGCTCAAAAGTAATTCTACCTTTAGAACTTAACGAGTGTCTTGGCGGGGGCACAAGTGAATCGGGTACTTATTGTGAATTCGCCCATGTTAAATGGCTCCTGGGAAGAAACTTGACAAGGTCGCGATCGTCTTCCATTCACGTCCATTTTAAATCACACTACCCCAGGCTCTTAGCGCCCAATTCAACGATGACCACAACAAGTACGCAGACAAATAAAATAATTTATGTCTAAAAGACTCTATACTGTACATGTTCCAAGTGGTACTGCACTTGGCCACCACCCGAAAAAGAAAACGCATTACTGCACTTGTCCCTCCGATCGCATAATACACTCATTCGTGGTCTTTCATCATCCTTGCAAATATAGGAACTGTTATGAGTATGTATAAATCATGTATGTTTGCGTACATATACAGTACATACACATGTGTGAGTAGATGTACATACACATATACAGCATATAAATGTAACATATTTAGTATGTATTGTTTGTGTGTGTGTGCGTGTGTGTGTTTTTTTCTTGAGCATTTGTTTCTGTTCTGAATGAAAATGTGCTACTAGTTGGTGCGTTCTATTGACGTGCATACAAGAAATGACAGAGTCGCGGTGGAAAAAAATAAAGAGAAGACTTGACCATGCGATGTCCTATCGTTTTGTGCTGTTTTAGCAGGACTACCGCAGAACTGTATTCACGACCTCACCGTGAATGGGATCCATGTTACACTCGCCTTCGCAAACATTAGAAGCCTTTTTTAAGGCTTACACAAATACAGTATATGTGTGTTTAATTGACTACACTTGGCTCCACATTTTAAACACGTTTTAAGAACGTGTACAGGGCATTATTTTAAAATACAAATTTTGCAAAAATGTTTTTTCATCTCATGGACTCAATCTCCTTTTTATAGATTTGTTCTCAGGACAATCAATTTTCTTCAGAAATGTGTTTTAAGTATTACTCTAATTCTGGAATGATTCAATTTCTGATATAGGTGTGGGTATAGGTATAGCTAGATGATGCAATTTTTTTTAAATCAAGAGACACTGTTCCCTGTTTTATGCTTGAGAAAACACTTCACGCCCATAAAATCCAAAATATTGGGGCAATTTAAAAAAATCCAGTTTTCATAATGTTTTTTTTAAATTAGCAAAATTTCAAAGAATTAACTAATGTGCAATTATAAACATAAGAGAGATCAGGCTCAGTTTTCACATGTGGTTGAGTTTTGATCTCCTCCTTTAAGAAAATGCATACAGCTCGTGTGAGCTTTGGTATCTGACGTATTTTGTTTTCTTACTATTTCGGTTTTTGTTTCACCCGCCAATATTTTACAATTACCGGTATTTTCTTCAACTGAAAAACCAAAATAACATCACAAATGGTTTGAAAGTTATCAAATCATTTTGTATTTCTTCTGTAAGGTATGCAGCTGTGGAGTATTTTGGTATATGGACGAATATTAAAAATGTGTTTTGTTTGTTGAAAAGCAAATGTATGTATTATGTAAGTTATATAACAAAATAACAGCTTTCCATTCATTTACAAATGACCACCAACTTTTAACATTTTTTCCTTCATCCATTTTCTGAACCGCTTATCCCACACAACAATTTATACGATAACTTACAAAAGTCTCAATTTTGGTCAATGAGAAGAAGTAACATCAGAACCATAGAACATACATTTGAGTTAACCTGGTTTGTTAAAAAAAGATCAATAGGGATGGGACACAAATTTCACGAGACGAGATGCCTCACGAGACTGAGTCCGCGAGAACGAGACAAGATTTGAGCAACAATTGTAATATAAAATAAGGCCCAGTATAGAGAAGATTGCAAGAAAATTAATAACAAACAACGCAGCAAATAAACAAGCAGGTTGAAAAATATTTCAAGGATTGCATTTTTTTTTTCAAGCTATTGTGAACGAGACACTGACAAAGTTGAGTTGCATTGAGTCACACTTTTTTGGTTAAATGGAATAAGCGTACTTGAATATTACTTGAGAACCCCCTTCTCTCCCATCTTTATTTTTTATTTTTTTAACTGTTTTGAACTTATAGCACAAAAGTGGGTTTATAAATAAATGGAGAAAAGATAGAACATTGCTATCAATTTCATGTAATTTTAATGAAAATTTAATTATCAGTTATATTACCTATATCTGGATTTTTCATTCCATATAACACAGCATTCAGAAGTACACTACAGTCAGTTAAATTGAGATAAGATGACCAAAAGCCCTGTTCAATGCAAGAAATGTTTTTTTTTTTCCTGCTACAACCATTATTTAACTATAAGGTGGAAAAAGGAAAATGTCTTTGATTAATGAAGTGGATAATTTCACATGCTTCCTTCCACTCAGGTCTTCAATGCATGTGTTTAAAACATTAAAGCTACATTCTTTGGCTAAAGATAATTGCCCATGGAGCCATTACCAGTTATTTTATTTCAATGTTCTTTGAGGTTTTTTTTCCTCTTTCTTAGTAGGCAATTTTGAGCCCTCTTTACAAGAAAATGGCATTTTGCAGAAATCTGTGTGCCGAGAATTGCTGCAATTATATGAACATAAATTATAATTTTAGTGCATTATGGGACTACACACGGGATAATATATATCGTAGAATTGAAAAGAATGCCTTTATTGTCATTGTATACAAAGAGATTGGGAGTGCTGCTTCGGTGGCTACATTTTAAATTAATACAAACAATAACTATATTAGCTAGATTTGTTTATGTTCAATCATTATGAAATAGATCACTTAACCACATGGGAATATAATGCATATGCTTTGCACCTCTTGCTTCTGACCATTTTGAATTTGCACTTATTTCACAAGACTCAGTAGGTCATGTGACCAGGAGGTACTTCAAGTTTGTGGATCTGTTTATGTTGCACAGCTATGAATTGATTGTGGTGTTAAAATGCATTAAATTCGAGCAAACAAGTAGCAAAAACATATGGTTTGCATAATAAAGGAGTAATTCTGAATGAAAGTTGTCACAACGCTTATTGTTACCGCAATGACAACCAAAACAGTGAGCATTGACCACCAGCCTTTTAAAAATGCATGCATAAAGGTATGCATTCTACTTAACTGGTGTGATAATACTAGGATGGGAATTTTTGGTCCTTCGTATCGTAACACAGATTCCGTTGTTTACCAACGCCTTACAGAAAATGACAAACGTTCAAATACTCTGACGCTATGAGCCAACAATTGAAGGAATTTTGGTTTCATCTTATGTCGCATGTACATAAATTATTTAAATATTTAAATTATGTATTGAGTACATCTAGGACTGGGATTGGGGTACCTTTAGTTAGTATTTGGTAGACCTTTAGAGGGTAATTTTAGACTTAATAATGTTTAGGGGGTACGTTGTTACATTAAATAGTATTGAGCTACTTTCAAGAAATGTTTGAGTAATTTCAGGGGTATGAAGTTCACATTGCAAAAGGACAGTCGGGTCTTGTGTTTCCTACATTTAGACATTGCTTTTTTTGTTACATGGACAGTTAGGCACCTTCGGGTATACCTAAGAGTTATTAGTATTAGTATTGGGTGCCTTTGGGTGCCTGATTATTAAAGTGTTTTGAGCACCACTGATGGTATGTAAATAAATGAGTACATTAAATAAATTTTACTGTCATGCGAGCATGACATAAAACATATTACATTGTAGGCTACATATCATGTTCATGTTTTTATCGTTAAAAAAAAAAAGTGGCAGCTTAACTGTGTTGGGAGTAATGCATTACAACAGTAATGTGATTACTGTAATGCATTATGTTTTGCTGTACCACGGTAATGTAATGCTTGACACACAAAAAAATAGTAATACTTGGTACAAATGAGAGTAATGCAATGTGTTACAATGCATTTTTAAACTGAAAGTGGTGATTTTTCCCCAAATTTGCCAAAAACACCGTGGGATCGGAGGAGAAAATCCCTGGGCAAAATGTTTACTTCCTGGATGGGTGCAGCAACAGCAGACAACAGGTTGAATATGGACAATACGTAAAATGGGCCTACGTCCATTACTTTCAGTTCGTCAGAGATTAAGACAAGAATAGTTTTGTGCGCAACACCTGAAGAGCTGTCCACTTTGCCAAATAGCACCAGTTATTTGACAAAACATTTAAAGCCATGCCATAGTAACGTGAAGTTAGCGAAAAGAAAACACGTAGGATTGAGAGAGGGGATGAAACAAAGGTGGCAAGGTGATCATTCTCTTTCTCAGGGAGGCCACTGTACATATTTGTGCACATGTTACAGTGCTAATTAACAGGAAAAGCGTTTGCGCGTTTTGTCTCGACGACAATGGCACAGAGAAGGAAAACCAACAGTTTTTGGGCTCATTCAATCTTTTAGCAAAGTAGGACAATTATGTTGTTATGGAGTGCTTTTTCGTTGCAAACCTGGATGTAGATCAGGTTCTTTTTCCTCTTTGGTGCTTTCTGAACTGTGGAATTGCTTGCACTGGCTGTTGGTTGTGTATCAGTCTTATGAGTCACATTTACGTTAATTTACCTCTGACTTGGACCAATTGAACCAGGTCTCAAAGGAACCGCGCAAACCACAACTGGGGCGCAGGTTTAAATAATGCAATGTCGCTGTGTGCGTACAGACAGTGGGCTTAATATTGGGGCGACACTGAGAAAGACATTGATTTATTTTTAATGAAAGAAATGGTAGAAAGAAAGGATGATTACCAAGCACCACGCCCTGTTACTCATGTAAGTAACCCACGAAAAAAATTAAATGCAACTCGGGCAATAGTAGTGTAATGTCTTACATTTAAAATACAGTAATATTGTTATTTACATTTTTATTTAAACAAAGATGGCGGTGTAAATATTTTGAAAATATTGTTTTTGTCATTGTAGCTATTAGTCCGCGTTGTCGTTGAGGGATAGAGCCATCATTGGTGTTCAGACGTTTTGACTGAGATGTATTGATTGCGAATGTCCGAATCTGTCAGGATCTTTACTTAAGTATGAGTAATGTAGCATGTCCCGTGGGAAGTGTTCCAGATGTTTTAGTCCCCCCAGAAACGCAAAAAATGAGGGATCATTGGATAACATAATTTCTTGATTGCCATCTGGATATTTTCATGTTTACATGGCTTGTACATAATTTGGATAGTTAACATTGCACAATTGTTAGAGTTGACTTGTGCATTCACATAGTATGTTGTTACGACCTATGCCTAAGGTTACATTGATAGCCGAGAAAGTATAAGAGGTACTGGATGGGTGGATGGATGGCTCACAAATTAATCTCCTCGCCTACATACACCACGGCATACAGTCTAATAGGTTCTCATGAGGATTCACATCTTTATTATTTGCATCAAGGCTAAAGCCACGAAAGGCTTCATAATCTGGGCATTGTTCACATACTGTGGAAACATGGGCATGCTCCAATAGGACCAAGGTCAATTTATGAGCTTTAACCGTCGCAGTGAAGCTTAGGGTGTTCTGGTATCTATTTAAGTTGCGCAAACAATGTTTTGAGCAGTGGGTACAATGAGCAGAGCCTAAAATAGCAACAGTATGTGATGATGACACCTTTTTTTTTCCTCTCCATTCCACTTTTTCCTAAGGAATGCGATGGCTGGGCAATGATGTAGTTGATCAGGGTCCCTGGCAGTCCACATCAGCTACCAAATAAGAAGAGCTTTGGGTTCATCGGGATGGATGAAGACACGCCCACCCTCAGGCCCAGACGGATCCAGAATCAAAATGTGGTCCATCGTCTTGAGAAGCGTCGGATTTGCTCAGGTCGGCCAGGTGCGCACTGGTACAAAGTACGCTGCTTCCACCAGAACCTGTTTCCCAACTTTACTGTGGTCAATGTGGAAAAGCCTCCTTGCTTCCTGAGGAAGTTCTCACCTGATGGACGCTGCTTCATTGCATTTTCATCTGACCAGACATCTCTCGAGGTAAAATTTGATTTACAGGTTACAACAGGAGTCATCAACTCCCGTCCTCGAAGGCACCTATTCAGCATGTATTTGAGGTAATCATGTGATCTGGAAGCTCTGCAGAAGTCTAGTAATGATCCAGATCATTTGAATCAGATGTGTCAAAGGAGGGTTACACCAAAAACAAGATGGATAGGTTCACTTGAGGAACATGTGTAGTGACCCCCAGATTACACTATAAAATAACTTTATTTTTTACACCGCATGGATGCAATTAGAGATTACTATACCATTTAACGTCCAGACCAGTTGTCGATATCCAATTTTTGGTATTTTGATGAATATCGGTGTCAGCCTTAAAAAAACAATAAACTTATGGTTGATAAGAGATCCATTAAAAAAAAAATCACGAAACTATTTACAAATTGTGTGAAAATGTAGGTGTACTTGTGAGTATGAATTATTGTTCGTCCATGCGTTCCCTGTTATTAGCTGGAAACCAGCTCAGGTTGTACCCTGCCTGTTGCCTGAGGACAGTATGGATACTGTCCAGCATTGCTGCGACCCTTGTGAAGATAAGTGGTCAAGATAACAGATGGATGGATAAAGACACATTTGCCTGATTTATTTTGTTTTGCACATTCGTCACATTTACTGTAAATGCTTCCGATCAGTCCAAGCATCCATCCATCCATTAGCTTCCACTTATCCAGGGTCAGGTTGCGGGGCAGCCACCTCAGCAGGGAAACCCAGACTTCCCTCTCCCCAGCCACTTCGTGCAGGTCCTCTGGGAAGATCCCCAGGTGTGCCCAGGCCAGCCAAGAGACATAGTTCTGCCAGCATGTCCTGGGTTGTCCCTGGGTCCCCCTTCCTGTGGGACATGCCCAGAACACCTCTCCAGGGCAGCATCCGGAAATAGTCAAAAAACTCCTTCGTGGCAAAGCCCCAGGTGTGGTGAAATCTGCCCGGGTTCCTAAAGGAGGTGGTGGTCCCTCTTTCTAAGAAGGGGCCCGGAGGGTGTGTTCTTCAGAGGGATCATACTCCTCAACCACCCAGGTATGGTCTATTAGGGGGCGCTGCAGCAGAAGATCCATCAGGAAGTTGAACCTCGGATTTTCTCAGGAGCCAACCACTACAGTGGGCGAGCTCTACACTCTCACCCAAGGGTGCATGGGGTTTTGCCCAACCAGTCTACATGTGGTTTATCGAGTTGGAGAAGGCATTCGACCGTGTCCCTCTGGGAGCTCTGTGGGGGGGACTTCGGGTGTATGGGGTACTGGACGCCCTGATACGGGCTGTTTGGTCCCAGTATGACCGATGTCAGAGTTTGGTCCGCATTTCTGGCAATCGAATTCCAGAGATGGTTGGACTCTACCCAAGCTGCCCTTTGACACTGAGTCTGTTTATCACTTTTATTGACAGAATTTATAGGTGCAGCCGATGCATTGAGGGGTTGTGGTTTGGGGGCCTCGGCATTGCATCTCTGCTATTTTGTGCTGTTGGCTTCTTCAGGCCATGACCACCAACTCTCACTGGAGTTGTTCGCGGCCGAGTGTGAAGCAGCTGGGATGAAGTTCAGCACCTCCAAATCTGAGACAATAGTCCTCAGTCGGAAAAGGGTTGAGTGCCCTCTCCGGTTCGAGGATGAGGTCCTGCCCCAAGTGGAGCAGTTTAAGTATCTTGGGGTCTTATTGAGTGAGGGTAGGATGGACCGGTAAATCAACAGGGGGATCGGAACAGCGTCTGCTGTGTTGTGGATGCAGTACCGGTCTTTTGTAGTAAAGAAAGAGCTGAGTCGAAAGGCGCAGCTCTCGATTTACTGGTCTATCTACGTTCCTACTCTCACCTATGTTCCTGAGCTGTGGGTCGTGACGAAAAGAATAAGATCCTGGATACAAGTGGCCGAAAAACGTTTCCTCCACAGGGTGTTCAGGCTCTCCCTTAGAGATATGGTAAGATGCTTGGTCATCTGGGAGGGGCTCAGCATCGAGCCATTGCTCCTTCGCGCCAAGAGGAGCCAGTTGAGGTGGTTCGGGCGTCTGGTTTCTGATCAGTATCAAACACATTTTAACCTACTTTTCCTTGCAAAATTACTTAAATTCAAAATCACTGGAGGAGATTTTAAAGCATCAATGGCTTATTAAAGGTTTTCTTCAGCATTTCAATGAGACTTAAGTCTGGACTTTGACTAAGCTACCTCAAAACCTAAATTTTGTCTTTTTAAGCCCAAGGGTCAAAATCACTTTTCTTTGGGCAACATTTTTGCTCATCATTGACTTAACTCATTTAAGGAGTAACTTTGTAAATTTGAGAGGCAACCTTTTTGTTCGTTAGTCTGTGAAACCTGAAGCAAGGATTTAATTAAAGAATACATGTATTGTTGCAATACCTCCAAATGCCTTTTTGGTTTCAGTACTTGAACGATTATAATAGCTTGAGGAAACTATTTGTTGAGACACCATACGCAAATATTAAACTTGCCTGTAGTGGGCGGAGATGTAACACGGTGGCGTTGACAGTGGGCTGGCCCACTAATCTCTCCCATTCGAGATGCAGCAATTTCTGGGTCAGATTCTGCCAAATCTGAGTTAGTCCCGCAATTTTCAAGAATCTAGCAGATTTGCAGACTTTCCATCAGTATTGACTTTGACAATCAAGGCGCTGAATGGGAGAGACTAGCAGCCAAATGTGGCTGCGCCAACACCGCTGCGTCACGTTGTATACAAGATTATTCTTGTATATAATTTTTATACCAACAGGGGTGAGCTGGTCAGAGGCAACAACAATCGACAACAATTTCCAAAGACATCTTTGTTTGTTGTTTTCTTATTTCAATTGCATTTCTCTTCCAGATTTATGAATACCAAGGTTGTCAAGCTGCCCAGGACCTACTGAGGGGCCAGGAGGGGGAGACTCTTCTGACAGCCAATGACCAGCGCTCCCTCAACATCCGAGGCCGCTTGTTTGAACGTTTTTTCTCCTTGCTTCACGTCACTAATGTTGCATCAAATGGAGAGCACCTCAACCGCGAGTGTAGCCTCTTCACCGATGACTGTCGCTATGTCATTGTCGGCTCAGCTGTGTATGTCCCCGAGGAGCCACAACCGTACTTCTTTGAGGTACAGCTTCAAAACTACAATTTGACTGAAGTTTTAAATTGGAGAAAAAAAAGAATTCTTCATACAGTGTATTGTTATTTGACATACAGTATGCTGTGATTTGGAAACAGGTTTATCGCAACAACGAATCTGTGACTCCTAATCCTCGGTCCCCTTTAGAGGACTATTCCCTCCACATCATCGACCTCCATACGGGCAGACTGTGTGACACCAGGTCCTTTAAGTTTGATAAGATCATCCTATCCCACAATCAGGGCCTCTATCTCTACAGAAACATCCTGGCTGTGCTGTCGGTCCAGCAGCAGACCATACACGTCTTTCAGGTGATCTGATTTTTCAGGCTTGTCGCACCCAATACAGATGCATCTTCACATACAAACGAGCACGTTCCGGACAACCGTTCATCAGCAAAAAAAAAAAAAAAAAAAAATCGACCAGAAAAATGAATGTCAATCGGGAAAAAAAAATAAATAAAATGTGCTGTTTAGTATATCGAGAGCTGCTATGAGAGGAAAAGATCAAGTTGACCGGAGTCACTGTATTATGCTTTCTGGTTCAAAAGCATACCGGACCATTCCTAATATGATACAGTTTATTTTGAAGCAATGACTGGCTTCTCAGATCATTTCCTGCTTAAATATGGAGAAGATCGTCAGGCAGCGCATTCTCCCAGTGTACTGTATTTTGTCGCACTTCTGGCCACTCCCTATTAGTTACAGCACGGGAAGTGTGTTAATACTGCCTGGGTCATTTTACTCTTTGTCTATCGATAGCACTGCAAAAGAGCTGAGCTTTTTTGGGCTCCCCTTCATTACACTATCAGCGGGAAAAGACATATTGGGCGCAAGATGTGTTTATGATGGCGGCGCCGGTATCACAGAAAATGGCTAAACACAAAATCTGACTTACAGGCAGCTCTGTTCATATCTCCGAATGTTAAGTCAAACGTTGGTATGTAGAGGAGGCCGTGTCTTGCAAATTATTGACAATTCAGAATGCTGTTAATGCACTACAATTAGGAAATCAGAAAGTCTGGAAAAGCCCTGTAGTCATTGCTTATTCTTCACAGGTGACTCCAGAAGGAACATTTCTGGATGTCAGGACTATTGGGCGGTTCTGTTATGAGGATGACCTCCTGACACTTTCGGCTGTTTACACAGAAGCTCAGGCTGAGAGTCAGCCGGGCTTCCCGCGTCTCTACACTGACAAAACTATCAACTCTCTGAAGCACAGGCTGCTGGTCTACCTGTGGAGAAGGGCTGAACAGGATGGCAGTGCTACTGCTAAGAGGAGGTATACACTCTTAACATTTTGGTCTTCTTCACACTTGCATTTGTTTCCTTTCGGCTCTGGCATCAGTCCCAGTATTCAGCAAATTTTACCATCAATTTGTTTTTGTTTTTTTATACAAATATACATTTTTAAACAAACATTTTAAAGCTGTTTGCAAGTTATACTTCCTACAAAATAATGTTATTTATGAAAATATGCCCAAAATTAGTTTGTTGATCCAATAGCTTGTGACTATCATGCTCGGTAATGTTAGTTCTTATGTTCAGCATGTTTTATAGTGCTGCCTTGTATGTGTTTAGCTTTTTAGCATTTCCGTGTCTGACTGGTATTTTCCTTTGGTATATGTTAGCATATACAAAGGTTTTTCATTAATTATTCATTTGCATCTAATTAACATTTTGTCTTAAAATGAATAGCATTTGTAATTCTGTTATATGATTAATTTCTTCAATGTAATTGATGTACAGCGGAGGGCTCCCATTAGGTTAAATGTTGAGCTCATATTTTATGGGTACTTTATACCCCCGCCAGCCCGGTCCACAATAAAAATCCCAGGCGTCAACAGGTCCGCAGTGATAAAAAGGTTGGGGACCCCCGCTATACTGCTATAAGGGCACATCATTTTATGGCTAGTCTAGCTTTTCCAACACTTTTGTGCACCAAATTCTATTCGATTTTTTTTTCATACAATGCTATCTTCCAAGTCATCTTCCAGTCCATATGGAAATGGCAGAGAGCTATTGCTTTTGTCTCATCCTGGTAGTTGCTAGCTGGCCCTGAGAGTAAGCAGTCTGTTGCAGAATATATTTCTTTGTCCGTAGTTGTGTTTTTTTCTTTTTTTTTTTTTTTTTTTTTTTGGTCCATAATTTCTTGTTAGAGAATATCGACTTCTTTTCTTTCTTTTTTTTTTTTTTTTTTTTTTTTGCATTTCTTCACTTGTACACTTAAGTCACTACTGCTTTTTTCATTTGAAACATGGAAGGGTTCTCATCCCCTCAGTGAAGAATGCATACCAGAGGTACTGTATTGAGAGGGACAAGAGCCATCACTGAAGCGAAAAAGTCCTGAATTGCAGAGAAAAGTTGAATCATTGTCATTATTGGGAACGTGTGGTGAAAAAATATATTTTTGTTGTATTTTTTTTCTTATTTTATCTATGATATTCCTTTACATTATATTGTTTCAACCGCATATTTTTAAGCGCTCTTAAAAAATCAGTTGAGCTTTGATGTCAAATTCTTCAGTCTACTGCAATAACGGAGCAGTAAGCCTAACCACTCCAATACTTTAAGAGAAGAATAGACTTTACAATGGTACTTCTACTTACGAACGCCTCTTGTTACGAAAAATTCAGATTAAGAAACGCCTCGCCGGAAAAATGCTGTCTCTAGTAACGAGAGAAAATGTACTTATGCTGCATAATGCTGTACTTATGAAAGATTCACGTTACGGAATTACTCCCGGAAACAAATTGATTTTGTAAGTAGAAGTTCCACTGAGCATTGCTTAACCAACAATACCAACTTAAAAGTATTTTTACTGCCACTTATTTATTGGTCAATGTCGAAAAAAAATTCCTGTGTTTTCCACCTAGAATTGACCACAATTTGTGATGTAATTCAACTATCTTACATTTGAGAAATAAGTTGCGTGTTCTGTGTGGTTTATAATGTATTCTTGACAGATAGGTTATACTTCATATTTTTTCTCGCCAATTTCTCTGCTGTTCTCTTTCATAACATTTTGAATGTTTCTGGCAGATTTTTCCAGTTTTTTGATCAGCTGAGGAGACTGCGGATGTGGAAGATGCAGCTGCTGGATGAGCATCATCTCTTTATTAAATACACAAGTGAAGATGTGGTTACGCTCAGGGTCACAGATCCCTCACAGGTACACTCACATGCGTAGATACACACACACACACACACACACACACACACACACACACACACACACACTGCACTCTTTGTTGGGTTTTTCCTATTGGCTCATGCCTTTTGTTGGCTGTGCTGTATGAAAAGGATTCTTTTTTCATCTCCAAGGACTGCTTCTTCTGTAGACTTGGTTCAGTCCTGTGATTCAATCAGGATATCAACAGAAGAATCTAATTACACTATTTCTGTGTACTATTTCATTCTTTTACAAAACATACACAAGAATTTATAAGCATACTGCTACGTCTTGGCGTTCCTAAATAACAATTTTTAAATAATAATTTTTTACAGTAAATATTTCCCATTTTCTTCTTCCTTGAATGTCTCATAATACTTCTTCTTTCTGCGGCAGCCGTCTTTCTTTGTCGTGTACAACATGGTGTCGACGGAGGTGCTGGCTGTCTTTGAAAACACCTCCAATAAGCTCCTGGAGCTGTTTGAGAATTTCTGTGACCTGTTCAGAAACGCCACACTGCACAGCCAAGCTGTCCAGTTCCCTTGTTCCGCTTCCTCCAATAACTACGCTCGACAAGTCCAAAGAAGGTACTGTATAAGAAGGGGGACCGCATTGCTTACGTTACCGTAAAGATAGTAAAGATTCATATATATATATATATATATATATATATATATATATATATATATATATATATATATATGAATCTTTACTATTTACTATATTTATTTATTTATTTATTTATTTATTTTATTTTTATTTATTTATTTTTTTAATGTGCTCTTTGACTTCTACAAGGTAAGTACTACTAGGTAGGTAGCACTTGCCTAGACCTGTCACTGTTCAGCTGTGATGACAACGGCGAAAACAACTTTGAGTGACAAGTGAAGTCACACAATATGAATTCATTTGGAAATAACCCATTAAGTGCCATTGATGAATTCTCATCATTTAAAATAGTATTAACAATAATATAACATAAAATTCTGGTCAAATATCATATTTTCCAGACCGCACCGGTATAGAAGCCACAGCAGCAAAATATGAGGAAAAAAATGATTTTTGTCACAGATAAGCCGCACTAGACTGTTATGCGCAGGTAATAAAATGAGATATTTCCGCAAAAAGATGGTACATGGAACCTTTTTTTTTCTTTAATATTTTGGCAATTTTCTGCAAACAGCAACATCCTCTCTTTAACAGACTGAACATGCCTGCATCTTTAGTCCCAACATATTTATAGAAAATGGATGGATATCTGTTTGTTAAATAGCAGTTCAAAATCCAAATCAATACTTCAATTGCATCTTTTTTGTCTCTTTTTAGTGAACATAAAAACACATTGCACATAATTCATATATACAATTATAAATACATAAATAAAATAATATATACTCTGTACTTTATATGAAATTTACACGTCACAAATTTACCCCAAATTTTATACATTCTCTTATTCAATTTAGACATTTTTTTTATCAATATATTTTTAAAACTCTATTTAAGCACAGCCATTGATTGACATCTTTTCCATCTTTGACATCTTTTGCAACATAGCTGTTACCTACATGCAAGTGTAACTGAAGAATGCAACTCAATTTTTCAATGGCAGCACCCATATTTACATAGACATAGCACACAATATTCTGTTGGCCTTGTAAGGTGAGTGAAAATGCTAAATATACTGGCCCTCTAGAGCAGGGGTCCCCAACATGGTGCCCGCGGACAGCAGGTAGTCCCCAAAGATCACATGAGTAGCCCGTAGGCCTGTTCTGCATATAGCTTACACGTGATAGAACATTGTTGATTTTCTATGAATTTTACAACTAATTATACATGTATTATTATGTTAACGTTACATAATACACTTGATTTACAAATTTACTCCAGCTGTTCCTAAATTATTGTGAAAATCATTAACATGATCGTGTCCCCACATAAACCTCTAGCCCTGCGTATTACTCAGTACCACTGAAGAGGATCTCGGTTTCAAAAAGGTTGGTGATCCCTGCTCGAGAGGTTTCCTTTTCCAATAACGCTTGGCACTGAAAGAGTTCATGGGTAACTAACTTTAAAAAAAAAATCTGATTGCCGAAAGAACAAAGGCGATGTTGGAGGTGAGTCAAGATTCACAATATGTACAGTAGTTTAGACAACACAGTTTGAATATTTTGGACTGCACTCTCTCTGACGAATAGGGGTTCACGATACTGTACATCTCTTTCTCTTTGGGTCAGATTCAAAGACACCATCGTGAATGCCAAGTACGGTGGCCATACAGAGGCGGTGCGGCGGCTGCTGGGTCAGCTGCCCATTAGTGCGCAGTCCTACAGCAGTAGCCCTTACCTAGACCTGTCGCTATTCAGCTATGATGACAAGTGGGTGTCCGTGATGGAAAGGCCCAAGACCTGCGGAGACCACCCGATCAGGTAGAGAGAGCGCATTGATGGCGAGGCCGCAAACAGAAATCGCTGCCTTCACCTATATGTGTTTGAACTTAAAAGTGTTTTTCGAGCAGAAGCTCAAAAAGGGGCTTGAATCACTCGAATCATCTTACTTTAGATGACAAAAACTAAATTATTGATGTGTTGTCCTCTTTGTGTTTTGTTTTTTGGGGTGGTTTGCTATGGAGGCACCTCGGTGGCGCACTGACTAGCACGTCCGCTTCACTGTTAAAGGGACCCGAGTTCAAATCCACACTCTAAAAACATGCATGGCAGGTGACGTACTAATTGTCCTCAGGTGAGATTGGGTGCGTGAAATCAGGGTGTCCCCCGCCTACGGCTCAAAGCCAGCTGGGATAGGCGCCAGCAAGCCTGCGACCCTTGTGAGGATAAGTGGTGCTAGAAAATGGATGGTTTGCCACGAGATTTTTTTTTTTTTAATTCAAATAAAGGCCTCATCCCAATAAAGGTTTGGAATCTCTGATCTCGGTAGCACAAAGTGTGTATTGTCTTTTCGTGTTCTCTCTTTGCCAGTCAATAAATCGTCAATAAAGTAACAGCAGGCATGGGTGTTATAATTCTGAGCTGTGAACCTCACTTCATGAAAGGATGAAGCAGGTGTTGAAAGTGAAAGGTTGACAAAAATGGAAAAGAAAAAAAAATGTGAAATTCAAATTCTGCACAAAAGGGTGTGTGGAGGGGTGTCACACAATTAGAAAAAAATGCTTATTTCTTCACATTCCATTTTATTATCATTTCAGCATGTTTTTGTCCAGCAGTATTTTTCCTTTTTAAAAAAGAAAAAGAAAAATTGTTTTGGGGAACTGGAACAATTTTCCAATTCGTTTCGATGGAGAAAATTAATTTTTGTCACAAGCATGAATTAAAGGCGTTTATCAAGGAACTGTACCTCAAATACTGCAGCTGTGGTCAAAAATGTTCTTGAAATGCATTTCAAAGTTGTTTTGTCTTGTCACCCCCCCAGGTTTTATGCACGTGATTCTGGCCTCTTGAAGTTTAAGATCCAGGCAGGCTTGCTGGGGCGGCCGGTCAACCACGCCGTGCGGCGCTTGGTCGCGTTCACCTTCCACCCTTTTGAACCCTTTGCCATTTCTGTGCAGCGCACCAATGCTGAGTATGTGGTCAACTTCCACATGAGACATGTTTATGCGTGAGGCCCTTCTATTTGTATGTACTGTAGACTCATTTAAAATATCCATTCTGAGGTTTCAAAAAAGCGGGGACTGTTCCTGATGGCAACAACCATCAGTGGTAACGTCTCCATCTTTGTTCAAATGGCAGTTGGCCTTTTGCTCTTTAATATCTGCTTGATTTTGTCCTCTCCCCAGCCAAGAGCAAATTGGGATCGAGAGGTAACACTAAGTGCTAATGAAATTATACAAAGAATACTTGGGAGTAGTTGTGAGCTGGCCTTCCTAGGAAGAAACCCATTTTCTCTGAATTGTACATTACCACCTGTCCTTTGCTCATGTGGAAAAAAGACATTTCTTTCTCTACTTCATCTGTTTTGCTGTGTACTGTACCTAATTTGTATATATTTGATATTAATAAATGTATCTTTTTTTTTTTTACATTGTTTCTGGCCTTTTCTTATAAGAAATGTCCCTTGATTGAAAATTGCAATCAAAAAAGAGCAATAACACGACAGAGAAAAAAAATAGTACGGTAATAGGCAGCCCATTCTCTTAAATGCTGACCTTTGGACTAATCTCTCCTGTTCCGCGCGTGCGTATTATGTTGGGGAAGATTTGACCAAAAATGCAGGCTCTTTTGGCTTGTAACATCTTTTTTTCTATTATTGAATATTGTAAAAAATGAAGACAACTTTTGCCATGATGACAATTCTTCTGTTTGTGTTTATTCTCTGTGCAGTCAGATGTAGATGATTTAAATGAAATGCAATTTCGCAGCACTACCACTGGCATATGAAGTGACAGGAAGGTTACTGGAGTGGTGTGACAGAAAATATTAAGCATCCTCTGCCATTTCTTTATGGACTGCTGCATGGATGTTTTCGGGCTTTCTGCAGCTTTGTCATCAGGCCATCTTGATCGTCATCCTCGTCTTTGAAAAACAGGCCAACTTAAACAAGTTACGACCACATACTAAAGAGACGTTCTTTTTAAGCAAAAACACGGAATAAGGTCTTCAACAGTGACGCTGATAACGTGTATGTATGGTCAAACAATCAGAATAACATAGTTTCTCTGATATTACCATTAATTTGGTACACTATATATTAACTAAAGTGTAGATGAATGTATTAATCATTTTATTTCAAACATCCATCCATTTTCTGTAGCTGCATGATAATAATAAAAAAACAATATACATTACACTTTGAAAAGGAGTAGGCCTAATTAAGCTTATGTCCAACTCCTATGTGACACTTCCCTTGAAAACACTAACTGATACTTCAATTATAATGCCAAATATTACTTGTAATTCTTCCCTTGGAAACAGAAAAAGATATCGTAGTACAAATGCCTTAGTTGTTGATCAATTTGTTCTAAAGCCATATTGGCTGTCCATTAACAAATTGTGTTTCTCAATGACGTTATACAGCCTCACAATAAAGATGTAGTTGTTATGGGAACGTTTTTCCGTGTACGTGTGAATGTGCGTGTGCGTGTGTGTATATACTGTACACATTAAGGGACATTTTAGGGGGACATTAACTGTTTATTTCTGTGAATAGATCTGTTTTTATTGGTTGTTGATGTTACTTAAGTGTGTTGAATGTGTGAATATACAACTGAAAGACATACTACTGCTGCTCCTGTAACAGCTTAATTTCCTGCAAAGGTTGAATAAAACACCTCTAACACATCTAACACATCTAAATAAACGTTAACTTTTGCCGATACAACACATATATATATATATATATATATATATATATATATATATATATATATATATATATATATATATATATATATATATATATATATATATATATGTGTGTGTGTTGTATATAGGTTCATACAACCATTTTTCATTAAAAAGGAATAACTTAAATGGTTACAAATTTTAAAAGCTTGATAATGCATGTGGGTGGCACTCCTCCGGAGAAATGCAGTAAATGCAGCACCTCCTTCTGTCCGTAAGAAAAAAGGGTCTCAATCTGACGCATTGTCCCTTCAAGAGTTGAAATGCAATATGGGAATGGGCGGGGGAGGGGCAGTTTAGGATCCATGCTTGCGTGAGAGCTTAGTTAGTGAGCAGCGCTCTCTGCGCACAAGGAGAGAACAAAAAGAAAAGAAAGAAAAAAGAAGGCTAATCCGCCCTCCATTAGGGCGCAGTGTTTCTCTTGAGTACGTTGCCTCTCGGTATAGCAACAAAGAGATTGCCGTTTGTCTCTGTGCCATGTTCGACAAGGAGGAATGTTTTTGTTATAGTGGTATGAAGCTGTTCACCTGGTTATTGTGAATATTGTAATACTGATTATTTGTCTTCACTGTATTGTGTTATGTGTCTATGGTTGGTTTGCTTTGATGCGGGCTTCCTCATCTTTGTCATTAAAAAGTTATGTTGACATCGAAGAGTATTAGCCTTCAAAAAATAAAGTCTGTGTCCAAAAAGAGACTATTCAACCTTCATACTACGAGTCGGAGCTCGCAGAGCATGCATCCCATGGCTCACTTGAGAGTAGATTTTCCTCCATGCGGCTGGTGAGCTAAAATAAGTTTGACACCCCTGGCCGAGTCAGTCTATAGATTTTAACCCGAAAATATCAACCTTTGCTAGGAAGCCAAATACCTGTTTCCTTCAGTAAAATGCACATTTAGATAGATTCATGACTAGTCTTGTGTATAATCATAAAACTGCTCAAATTCTATTTGTAATGTGCATATTCAGAAGGGGATCACATAATTACTTTCCCTACTGTACAGCTTATGGTCAGAGCACTGCTAGGGCGACAAACGGTGGCCTCAGAAATGATACGGTCACGGAGCCTGCAGACAAATGCATGGAGTATTAAAGCAATGTTAAGCATGACCTGAAAACGTGCAAATGATCCGACACACCTCCACTCGCGGGCTGTGGCAACAGCTCTGACATGAATGCGAGTTGCTAACACATAATGCGTGTGTAATAAACAGACATGAATGCACATGTCCCCGCAGCTGTAAGGGGTCATGGTGCTATGAGGAGCAGGTGCTGAGGGATTAAGTGTTCCTCTTGTCTAGCCTCTGATTACACACCATGGTGAACCTGTGAGGTGCGTGTGCGTCAGTCTGAAAGACTGTCCGACGGCGCTTTAAAGCTACACGAAAGAAGCGCTCCCAGATGAAAGGAGATGGTGACCGTCTAAAAAGTGGTGACACAAGTGGAAACAAGTAGGCAATAATGCTGCGTCCGATGGCTCCTTGTCTTTATCTGGTCAAGATGCGGAAAGTAAGATCTTACTTATTTCCTGTGATTGGGGGACAGTGTTATGTCATTGTCATTATATTTGTTTGTGTAAACCGATGTCTGACAACATGCTGTGATAATCATCTAATTACAGGAAGTGCACGCAGCAGGACCAGATACAGGACACATCATCTGTTGTTTGGTCTGCGGAGAAGGACTGTCACAGAAAAAACAAATATATATTGTGCGCATGCTTTGTTGGGGTTTTCGCCGTTTTGCCACAGCCGTTCGTCGTCACGTTTCGTTTCGAACGAGTATGTCGTCAGGGATGCGGTTATCAGAATCGCAAGCGAATGCGTACATTAAATCAGATGCATCACGCAAGTGAAGCAGCCTATTTCGATTCCATTGTCCCAGCCCTACTCTTAAGAAACAGGTAAAGACGGCACTTTCGCTTTCACCTTGGTTGGTTGCTATGGTTGCCTGGTAACCTAGTCTATTCTAATTGCTGTCGTCTTGGCAACAGCACAAGCAATGTAATCCCGAAAAGGCCACAATCCTAAATGTTTCTACTTCGTCCCCCTTCTCCAAGCCCATTGAGTCTCATTAATGAGTGGTAACCTTCAAACCAATATGACCTATTCAATTTGTTGTGCACTGTGAGCGTTCCATTTTAGCCCTTTATCCAGCAACAACCACAGTACAAAATATGGCAAACAGCCTTAGGAAAGTTGAAAGGTTCTATTTGAGACCTTTAACCTGTAACTCTACATTAGCTTTTTACATCGATGCACATTAGCGGTGGTCATGGATATGCCGTTTTTTGACGGTGCATGCTCATCTAAACATAAGGAGCTTGTTAGAACACGCGGTACTGATTCAGCGCAGCGTCGCAAGCCCACATGAATAAATATGCTGTTTGAGCCGCATCAATGCGCGCTGAGCAGCAGATGGAGGGAGGAAAAAACAAGGTGTTACCTGGCCATTATTGGTGCTATTTTTACATGCCTCTCTTGTCAAGGACTGAAGGTCTGAGGTGGTCTTCCGCGTGAGAGCAACACTGCAAAGCGTCCCTGTGCTTTAAATTTGTGGAAAGGTGCGCACAGCATGCTCGGGCAAGAGCAGTTAATGATATGGATTCAAGTTAGTGACTGAAATAAAGGTCACAGCAGATTTACCGGGGTGGATTTTATTATCGCCTCTCTCCAAGCCCCCCCCCCCCCCCCCTTCTATATGTGAAACCGACAAGTCCCTTGATGACTGAAAAGCCACAATTTTATTAGCCTATAGATAGGAGCTGTGTTTTCCCTCCTCTCCTCTGATACTCCACTGATCCTATTGATGTTTGATTTGTTAGAATGTAGCGCTGCAGAAAGTCATAACAATAAAGACCTTTATATAAGCATTCCCGTGAGACAATTCACACCGTATCTTTATCGGACGCGGTTTTGATTTATTTGTCTCAGGCCGGTGGCAGGAATTTGCTGTTCTTCTACTGTTCTGTTGCCACAGACACAGATCTTCTGCTCCGGCTGTGCCACAAAGGTATAGATATGTATATAGATATGTATATGTATGTACAGATATCTAAAAGTTCCAACTATGGACATTGCGTTTATTTATTACTGAAAAACAGCTGTAAGTTGATGTTTTCGTGCCTCTTATTTACTGTGGCTTGATGGTGACATTTGCACAGAAATATGTGACTGCTGTGCCCCTTCTGCTCACATTTGACAATGTTATAAAGCAGCTCGACTGGATCGATTTCTCACTTGATACAGGTCAGTTTGATGACACTTAAGAATTAAATGAGAAAAATTCTCATTTGATACAGGTCAGTTTGATGACACTTAAGAATTAAATGAGAAAAGTTAAGCAGCCACAGTGTTTAATATTTTTAGTCAAATTTCAAAATATACTGCATCCATCCACCCGTTTTCTTTAGCCGCATCCTCACAAGGGTTGCAGGCTTGCTAGCGCCTAACCCTGTCGGACAGTAGGCGGGGAACTACCTGAACTGCCAACCAATTGCGGTGCGCACGGAGATGAACAACCATTCATGCACCCAATCACACCTAAGGACAAATTAGAGTGTCCGATCCACCTGCCATGCATGTTTTTGGCGTGTGGGAGGAAGACAGAGTGCCCGGAGAGAACTCTGACTGTGAACTGTGAAACCCGCCCCCCCCGTAGATCACTGGAGGTTCATCACCAAATATTAATGACTCCTTTGACTATTTGCCTTATTATCTTTTACTGAAAGCTGTTTACTAGCTAACAGATTAAAACCTAACTATCCATCCATCCGTTTTCTAGAGCCACCTATCCTTACTTGGGTGGAGGCTTGCTGGTACCTATCCCAGCTGTCTTTGGCAGTAGGCAGGTGAAATCCTGTATTGGTTGCCAGCCAATTGCAGAGCACACAGGAATGAATGACTATTCACGCACCCAGTCACACTTAAGGACAATTTAGAGTGGCCAATACACCTGCCATGCATTTTTTGGAATAGCCAGAGTGCCCACAGAGAACCCACGCGGGCTTGGGGAGAGTATGCAAATTCCAGGTGGATTTGAATTCGGTACTCTGAACTGGGAGACGAATGTGACAACCACTCTTACCCTGGGCTGCCTATCACATATAAATATAAATATGAATATAAGATACAGACAATACGTGTTTTACAAGTGTGTTTCTAAAAAGAGAACGTTAAAGAGGCCCTTGCATCTTTTGATGCTTCTGTATGTGGCCCTCAAGCAAAAAAAAAAAAAGACACCCCTGTGGTCGAGGATCTATTTCATATTACCCAGCACTATAGCAAATGATGAGCATTTTTGTTTGCCACACCTTATAAGGGGGGGGTTCTTACATTTGTCCTGTCAGGTGGTCAGATTAGAAAATCGAGAAATGTATTTAATGACAAAACTTGACATCACATAAAGAGTTGCTCATAGCAACGGGAAACACATGCTGAGTCCTCATCCCAAATAGGGAAAACATGCTTTTCAGAAATGATCACCCTGGAGTTCAACATTACTTATCCTTTGTATAAGTAGGGAGGATGTGAGTGGCTGAGCCAAAAATCCCATCCCTGTGTCTTTTTGTTCAGGCATGATTGAAAGGACGGACTCAAAAAAGCTCCCTGTGATAGATCAGATGTTTTTTGTTTTTTTTTTTCCCTCTCATTGGCTCCTTGTGGTTTGCAACCATGCTGGAAGGGCTCGGTGTTTTGCCCAGATTTCAACATATCCAAGGCAAACTGAATTTAGTTTGTACACCACAACACGCAGCTGTGCTTTGTGCTGTCTGTCTGGGGAATATTTTTTCATGAAGGCACTGCTTTTTCCTTCTGTTGTCCCAACAGCATAAGACAATCAAAGTTCTACGTTAATCTACATATGTCAGTCAGAAAAAAAAATCACCTCCAATTTCAAGTAATTCCCCAAATATAAGACACACTTTTTTTTCCCCAAAAATGAAGGCCAAAAGTATGAGTGCGTTCTATAAACGGTCAGGCGTAGTCTTAGTGAAAATAATTACCATAATGGGACAAGTGAGAGGGCAGATATCAGGTGGCCATTAGCAGCAGGTGCCTGTTGCAGCCAACAGCAGCTCATGTTAGCTGAGGTTGTTACAGTATTATTTTCAATAAAAGAAGCGAGCAAACTGAGCCAACGTCTGAGTCCATTGTTTTTCACACAGTAATAAATATTACTAAAAAAGAGAGAATCGTGTTATGACGTCTTCATACCTTGCCGCTCTTAATTGAACCAGTTGGAGAAGAGTGTTCTGGTTAGTGAACATGAGAAGGTATTTTCTTTTTACACAAAGGTCTTTTGGCATAAGGTTAATAATGATAATAGGGTTAATAATAAACTAAATGGAACACGGATGGTCCGCGACTTCATGTATTTAAAGGAAAAACAACTGCTTGGAGCACGTTAAACTGGAGCTGCATTCAATGATTGCTCACAGGATGGACGTGATCATAACATTACAATATAATATTTAGTGCTTTTGGATTTTGGTAGACATTCATTTTTCATTGTTTGAATATTTTTTTTGTCATAAAGTTTGAAGATTTTCATGGGCAGAATTTGTCTTTTTTTGTCCATCATCTGACGAGACAGAGAAATTGAATTTAAAAATGGCATAGGCAGAAAATGCTTTTTGAATTGGAAAAACCTTTTCTCAAGACTTTCCACATGCATTTTGTTTCCATGAGTTTCCTCCAGGTGGTTTGATATTATACCACATCTCAAATACATGCAGTACCAGTCAAAAGTTTGGAAGACCTTCAGATTCTCATCTCAAAGCTTAAGCGATCAAGAAACTTAAGTTACCATAAATGCACAGCTGTGAACATTGTGAACAGTGCCATAAAGCATTATCCACTTCATAAAGCATAAAACACCCAAGATATTATCTGGACAAAAGATCATTGAAGAATCTAAATGATAAAACATTCTCATTTCATGAACATTTTTCTTCACCGGATAGCTCCATTAATATCTTTCACGATGATGGTCACGACAAGAATTCGGCCTTTTTCTTTTCTTTATTTATTTAAATAATGAAAATACAGCGAATTAGAGCAGTGGGCCCCAAACAGCGGTCAGCGTCCGTGGATCAACTGGTACTCGGCGTCACCCCAAATAATGATGTTTTGGAACTGATTTAATTTAACGTCATTCATTTGTGCTTTGTTTGGCTTGACTTTTGTGTTTTAGCGCCGCTTCTGGCCATTGTTAATATTACATTTTGTAGTGAGAAGGATGCTGTGGCTTTGAGAGCAGTCAGTTAGTGACACACAAGTTGTTTTTTTCTCTCTGTGATATCTGGCCCACGACTGTAAATTGTCCTTTCTTTGAAAGAATGTTGTCATTGACACACAGGGTATGCTCCAAGCTGAGAAACCTGTGCGAAACTTTGTGGCAGAGATTTATACAAATATATTTGGCTGTTTCATAATTGTTGTAACAAATCGTTCACATTACCAGTGACTTATAAAAATATATTTGGCTGTTTCCCATAAATTAATATAATTATCATTATTGACATATAAAACATAAGGTAAATGTGTTAGCTCAGCAGAAGTGTGTATCAATGATCAGTGATGTCAATGGACATCAATTTGTTCTCAAGAAACTTCAAAAAGTTTGGTGACCCCTGATCTATGGAGAATGTATATTCTATCCAACCTTTTTCATGTATAGGTGGCTGCCTGTACAGTATTTTCATAAAACCACACGATCTCAATGCAGATTGGCACATTTGCTCATTGTTGTGTGTTCTGATGTATTATTGTAAATGCTATGTTACAGTACAGTACATGTTCTTTTTTTTACAGCTGGGGTTGTTGTGAAAGCACTATATGAATAGATAGATAGATGTATTTTATATTGTATTGTATTGTATTGTATTGTATTGTATTGTATTGTATGTACACAAAACTATTTCTTATCTCAAACCTTAGTTATTCCCCTATTCTTACCCGGGATGGAATCGAATCCATATTTTCTCCTCAAAAAGAATAACATTCTAGTAGATGCCTTACAATGTGACACGCACACCCACGCACGCACGCGCACGCCATAGCATACTTGATTGTACAGCATTCTTGATTGCACATCTCCTTCGTTTCGACGTTTCCCATGAAGTGCTTGTGAATAACTAAAACTAGTTTACACGCGTGTATTTAATTCCCAGACAGACAAAACCCCTTGGAACAAGAGGTAATTGGCTTCCTGCACAAAACAGCAGTCAGCTACGCGAGGAACCCGATGAAAAGATCTGGAAAACTCGGAGGTGTGTGGGGAAAGGGGGGCTGTTTTTTTGTTGTTGTTGTTTTTTAAGCCATCTTATCCTTGCCCCATATTACAGAGTGAAACAGGGATGTATTTATCCGAGTTGTAATAGAATAGGGTAGTACGCAGAAGACCCCGAGGCCTGCAGCCAGACCACTCAGAATGACAGATGATCAAACTTCTCCCCCAGCTGGACAATTTGTGAACTGCATTATCTTCGTCAGTGCTGGTTTGTTGGTGTGGGGAAGGCGGCGGACTGGTTAGTACGTCTTCCTCACATGCATATGCTTCCCCTGCCGGCGCGGGTTCACTCCGGCTACTCCGGTTTCTTCCCACATTCCAAGAGCATGCGAGGTTAGTACATTGGACACTCTAAAATATATAATTTACGTGTGTTTTTGATTTCAAATGGTTCTATCCTGTCTAGGAGCCCACTACCCGAAAACAGCTGGAATAAGCTCCAGCATGCCCATGACCCTCGTCTGGATAAGCAGTAAAGATAATGGAGAGAAGGATTTATTGCAGTTTTTTTTTCTTTTTCAATACAAACCATTCCTCCGTTTTTATCACGCAGATTATGTATGCACTTAAAAACATTTTTTAAATCATTCATTAAAATAATTGACTTTTATTCATTTGTGTATTACAATATTTTAACTATTTTAAAAATAACTATTACTTATAACAAATGAGCAACTGGCCAGTGCACACGATGAGTGGCCCCTCAATTTTCAAAAACGTAAATAAGTAATTATAAACATGTTTCTGCTAATACAGTGGAGCCCTGCATATTTGCCGCTTGACAACCTCGGATTCACCAATTTGTATATTTTAGGGGAAGGGTCAATTCTTGTTTTTTAATTTTTTTGGTGGGGGGGGAATGCATTTAGGAAGTTTTATGGAATTCATTTTGTTATATCTTTCACTCTTCTTTGCTACCTAATATAACAATGATACTATGACGTAGTGTAAACCCTTTAATCGCATAACACGTAGTCGTAACAAAAGGCAATACAATGCAACCTGGAGCCGGGGTTACCCATTATGTATTGTGTGACAAAACCTTTACACATTTCAAATATATTAGGCCCGGGCATCACAATGGAAGAGTGGTTTGCTACGTCTGGGCATGGTAAGTGGAGGTGTGGAAAGAGGGAGACCCAAAAATGTAGGGAAATGCGAGGTATGTGGCTCGAATAAAAGAAGTTGAATGAAAACCGAGGCAGGATCACCAGGAGCAAAATAATACAAAGTAACAACAAAAAATACTCAAAACAGAAACAAACTCACGGGAGGCAGCAGGGAACCGAGACAGGAAGGTAGGGTTAGATGGTGGTTTCGGACAAAGTGACAGCAAAACAGCGAGGAAAAGACAATGACCCGACAACAAACTGAAACAAAACTGGGTCTTAAACACAAGAAGACTAATTAGGGAAACATGCAACACCTGGAAGGGAACGAGAGGCAGGGGAAGTGGAATGGATGACACAGGGGCAGGTAAACAGGCAAGCAATGTTCCCTCTAATTTTCAATGCGCCTGAGCATTCACACAAACTCCCTGAGCAGGCTTTGGTCCACGGTGAGCAACTTCTGACATGCACACAGTGAGTCACCGTGCACATATCTGATGCTCCTAAAGTGACCGAAATCACATAATCCACATTTTTTCATTCATGAGCAAGGAAGGAGGGGGGCGGGGGGCTCTGAGTAATGTGCTTTTGGGTACTTATCCCGTCGTTTATGAAGGGATAGCTGAGGTGAAAAGCGTTGTCCAGGACCGATAAGGGAGAACGATGCATCTGTGATTGACATGTTTGTAGGAGCCAATTCACAGCATTTCACTTAACAGAGTTACTTTAAATTTCATTTTTTGTAATGGCCAAGAGCTAGAAAGCAATTTATTTTTTTGTGGCGTTGTTTTGGCCCACTGCCCAATGGACATTTATGATACTGCCCCTTTAAGGCAGAGGGAAAGGTGCATAATACTGCTGGCCCTTTAAGAGCCTAAGGCCAGCGTCACAGGGGCAGTTGAGATTGATCGCCGATTAGAGAAGAGCTGTTTGACGAGCTTTAGAACTACTATGGAATTACATTTATTATTTTATTCAATCAAAGATAGACCTGTGGATTCTTTTTAAAATTGTATTTATTGTATTTGAACCTGGGCAAGCATACAAGTAAACCAGGCAGCCAAAAGTCTCAACCTGCACAATGTTGCTTAACAAATCACAACTATTTTTGTTTGTTTTCAACACGTTTGTCATTAATATTATTTTTATATCTTGAGCAATAAGTGTTTTAGACATGACAGTGTGATGTATATAGCACTTGTCCCCATGGCAACAAACGAGCCACGTTGTGAAAAAGAAAAAAAAAATCTCACTCACTTTCACCGCTTGTTCTTCTACTTGCACATACTCCAACAGTCATTCCATCTTAAAAGTAGCGCGAATCTTTTTTACTTTCGCTGGATGAGTGGAAGTGTCGCTGCTCATTCGTTTCGCAAAGAAAATAGGTTAGCATGTGCATCTCTTAATTCCGCACTGTTTGCTAGCTAAACTGCACTAGGTGTATATGCAGGGAACGTTTCTGTCCATGCGTTTGATTGGATGAATATTGTAAGTGAAACTTATCGTATCATTGGTTGGACACTTTACACCCGCTGTCATGATGCAAAATGATACAGAAAACAATATTATTGGTCTGATTAATCAGATAAGATGAGGTGTGTGAAGCCTGTGTGAAGTGCGTGAAGCCTGCACATTCCCTCTGCTCCCGCATGGGTTCACCCTCATCCTCCGGGCCTCTCTCCACATCCCCCAAAACATGCATGGATGGTACCGTATATTGGACACTCCAAATGGCCTTTAAGTGCGTTTGTGAGTGTGAGTTTTTGTTCATCTCTGTATAGCCTGCCAAGCAGTTCAGGGTGGGCCTTGCCCACTGACCAAAGACAGCTGGGATTGACAACAGTAAGCCCGCAACCCTTGTGGGAACAAGCAGGCAAATAAATAGATGGATATATTATGCAGCAAGCAGATGGACGTTCACGCACGCACACACAGACACACACACACACACACATGCACAGGCTTAGACACACACAATTCCTTGTATGGTATTACTCTGAATCTTGTAACCACCTTCTTTGTAATAAAAGAAGAATGGGAAGAAGAAGCCGAATGACCTTGGTGCACTCTCCCTGTAAATGGCCTTGCATTATTACGGGGCATTGTTACGGTGTAATTGTTGGTGCTTTTGTTTATTTATTTATTTTATTCATTTTTAAATTTTTAGTTAAGCAGGAAGAGATCCATTGAGATCCATCCATCCATTATCTTTCGTTTATCCGGGGTCGGGTCGCGGGGGCAGCAGCCTCAGCAGGGAAGCCCAGACTTCCCTCTTCCCGGCCACTTCGTCCAGCTCCTCAGGGGGTATCCCCAGGCGTTTCCAGGCCAGCCGAGAGACATTGTCCCTCCAGCGTGTCCTGGGTTATCCCTGGGGCCTCCTCCCGGTGGGCCATTCCCAGAACACCTCACCAGGAAAGCGTTCGGGAGGCATCTTAAACAGATGCCCCAACCACCTCAACTGGCACCTCTCAACGCGGAGGAGTAGTGGCTCGACACTGAGCTCCTCCCAAATGACCGAGCTTCTTACCCTTTTTCTAAGGGAGAACCCTGCGGAGAAAACTCATTTCGGCCGCTTGTATCTGGGGTCTTGTTCTTTCAGTCACGACCCACAGCTCAAGACCAAAGGTAAATAGACTCACCATAGAGTCACAGAGTCACCTTTCTCCACCACGACAGACCAGTACAGAGTCCGAATTACAGCAGACGCCGCACAGATCTGTCTGTCGATCTCCTGCTCCATCCTACCCTCAATCTTGAACAAGACCTCAAGATACTTGAACTCCTCCACTTGGGGAAGGACCTCATCCCCGACCAGGAGTGGGCATTCCATCCTTTTCCGACTGAGGACCATGGTTTGCAGGTGCTGATCTTCATCCCAGCCGCTTCACACTTGGTTGAGAACTGCTCCAGTGAGAGTTGGAGGTCATGGCCTCAAGAAGCCGACAGCACCACATCATCCACAAATAACAGTGATGCAATGTTGAGCCTCCCAAACTGGACCCCCACAATGCTTCGGCTGCGCCTAGACATTCTGTCTATAAAGGTAATGAACAGAATCGGTGACAAAGGGCACCCTTGGCAGAGTCCAACTCCCACTGAAAACTGATTTGACTTACTGCTGGAAAGGCGGACTAGACTCTGAGATACAGTTCCACGGCTGGGACGAAAACCACACTGCTCTGTGGAATCTGTGGTTGGACCTCCTGACGGACCCTCCTCTCCAGCACCGCTGAATAGACTTTGCCGGGGAGGCTGAGTGTGATCCCTCTATAGTTGGAACACACATTTCCACACTACCTCAGTCTGCCAATCCAGAGGTGTTGTCCCCAATGTCCATGCGATGTTGCAGAGGTGTGTCAGCCAGGACAGCCCTACAACATCCAGAGCCATCCAGAAACTCATTTGGTTTTAATCCACCCCCGGTGCTTTTGCCACTAAGATGTTTCTTTACCACCTCTGTGACTTCATCTCCAGATATGGGAGACCCCACCTCATAGTTTCCAGACTGTGCTTCCTCAGAGGAAGGCATCTCTGTGGAATTGATAATGTCTTTGAAGTATTCTGCACACCGGTTCACATTGTCCTGAGTTGAGGTCAGCAGCGCCCTATCTCCACTGTACACAATGCTAATGATGCACTGCTTCCTCCTCCTGAGACGCCGGATGGTGGATCATTATTTCCTCGAAGCCATGTGGAAGTCGTCTTCCATAACCACACCGAACTCCTCCCACAACCCAGTTTTTGCCTCGGCGATCGCCAAAGCCGCACTCCGTTTGACCAGCCAGTACCTAAAAAAGGACTCCTTCTTCAGCTTGATGGCATGCCTTACTGCTGATGTCCACCAGCAGGTTCGCCACAACAGGCACCGACCAACTTATGTCCACCACTCCCATCAGCTACCTCAACAATGTCCCCCAACTGGTGGTGGGAGTTGAAACTCCTTCTGACAGGGCACTCTGCCAGACGTTCCCAGCAGACCCTCACAATGCGTTAACGTTGCGAGGTCTGACTGGCATCCTCCCCCAGCATTGGAGCCAACACAGCACAGCACCAGGTGGTGATCAGTTATGGTAAATGGACTTTCACTTATATAGCTCTTTTCTACCTTGGGTACTCAAAGCGCTTTACACTAACTAGTCATTTACCTACTGATGACGCAGAATCGGGAGGAATTGGTGGTTCAGTGCCTTGCTCAAGGACACTTCGAAATGGTCTTGCTGGTCGAGGGATCAAACCCACAGCCTCTCAGCTGAGAGCCAACCACTCTACCACCGAGCCATGCCGCCCTTTCAGTTGACAGCTCCGTCCCTCTCTTCACCCGAGTGTTTGAAACATACGGCCGCAAATCAGCTGTGTTATAGCTGTGAATGACAAGTAGTGAATTGAATCAATCCAGTTTATTCACTCAATGAACATATTATTCCACCGCTTGGTGGCGCTGTAAAGTGACTATCCTGAAATACCTACCCTGAAAATTACAACAACGGATGAAAATTGCGACATTTTTAATTTGCCCTTTTTTTGGATATTCCATTCATTCATCAGTCTGTCGACAAAACGGGCGTCTGTCAGCGACGGTCGTCAGTGCCGACGAGGTGCCCACCTTTAGTAATAATGATAATAAAATTGGTAACAATAGCAGTAATAACCTACAGTATTACTGTAAAAGTACAGTAAAAACAGTAAAAGTTGCAATAGTCCATTAATTACAAGAAGAGATGGTGACAAGGAGTTTAGCGTGCTTAAAATGAACAAAAGGGATGATGAAAGAGCTTAAATAAGGCCGACTCTTTTTCACTAGAGTCCTTATAGTGGGAACCTAAACCTGCAGCCAACTATTTGGTCTGAAATTGACAGTTGACTGAACTGTTGTGAATTTGCAGTAGATATATTGAGGTGCTATCTAAAACAGCTTTATAAATCATGTGATGCCAGTGTGATAACCTTTGAGTATTGAGAGAATATAAGGTACAAAGGTGGGTTCAAGAGGTTGAGTTTATTATAAATCTCAGGGCTGAATGATAAATGGCATCCAGTTTTGCTAAGGTGGTGAGACATGCTTTCAATTCTGGAAATAGTTGTGCAACAATCGAGCTGCGATTAAAAAATTAAAAGCTTTTGACTAGCGTGTTCACGGAGTAATAGAAATTTTAAAAAATCTGGATCTACCGAGAAAACTTTAAGAGGGTTGTTTAACCTCTGGCCTGAGGTCAACCTTTGGCCCTGCCGCTCTTCAGCTCTTCACTACACTTTTACATTTTAAAACAGGGAAATACCTAACAGCAACTAAAAAATATCATTTAAACGTGAAATTGATCAGTGATCGTGCCAGGAGCCAATCATGTGTCTTGTAGGACTGCCCGTGATCTTATTGACAGATTGGTTTTGCCTCCTCATGAAACTCAAATGCTCAAACACGGGAAGGAGCAGAAATTAGTTGTGGCCACGAAAGGGAGTGTTATAAATCTGTTACCTACATTTCTTTTTGTTAAAAATTGGAATGTCAAGTGTAAACTCTACTTGTTATCATGTTTGGTCAGCTCCAGGCTTCACTCTTAGCGGGAGCTGCTAATACGAGGCCAATCGTGGCTTTCCTTGAGACGACATCCAAGGGATAGAAACGTTAGGGAACAATTACTGTATAAGGTTTGATCATTTAAGATATAAGTAAATATGTGTACTGCAGTAATATTTGTCTTAGATATGCAAAGTATTAATAGGGTTAGAGCAATCATGCAAAATCATATGCAAAATGCATTTGAGTAAATAGTGTACAATAAATACTGACATTTCCCATATAAAACATGCTATTTTTGAAAATTTGGGTGAGACAACTTTTGAAATGTGTTAAAATTCATTTAAATCAAGTCATATGTGGAAAAAAAAGGTTATTCTGACAGAATGGTACTTTATTTGGGTGATGAAAAAGGAACACATTTCGGAAATCATATATGTACTTTTTTCAGGTTGCTCAGTGTTGGTAAAAGTGTTGCACCAAGTATTAATAAAATGTAATAAAAATTGGATGATTGATCTGGAAGTTGAGCTAGTCAAGCCTATGATAGTTTATTACCTTTTATCGATGATTGTATTGCAGAAAATCAGAAAATTGGTGGTTTGTTTTTCAAGAATTTTACTGCCCAAATGTCTTTCAATTCTGGAATGACTCATAAATAGCCATTACTGGACCTATGAATATATATTAAAATACAGTATTTGTTGGTTGGCTAGAACTCTTTTATTTACATCTTATTGAAATTGATAGTGGCTTTTCAAAATGATAATGTTCAAAATATTACATATCGTCACTTTAAATACACATCTAGGTGTGAAGTTCAAGAATTGAGAACATATCTTAATTTGATGGACGTCTGATGTATCTTCTGCAGATGTCTTGTAGCTACCTCGATGGTACGTCAGAAGCCTATCAAGTTATGCTAAACACAATGAGAGGCAATCAGTGTCCACTTCCGAGTGTGATCGCTCTTTTTTCGACCCACAATAACGCAAGGGTTAGGGTTAATAAATTAATTTTTCAAAATCAAATTTACATTTGTATCAATACTTGCACGAAAAAAACATATGATTCTGTATTTTGTGCGGAGATCATTTAAATGCATGGGGGTGACAGGAAACGTCCGCGATTTAAGAGGAAGTGGGTCAAACTGACAAACGGTCAGTTATGTAAATATTCAAAGGAAAGTTAGGTACGTAGCATATTGTGCATGTGTTGCTCCATATTGGAGAAGCGCAGACGAGAGGGCGTTGTGTGACGTCACGGGTCAGCTGACGAGTTTGTTTTGCTTGGTTTTCCCAGCTCGTCACGATAAAAACACAGAGGAAGGAAGCGAGCACGTCGAAGCGCATCGGCTAGCGTCAACAGCTCCTCGCGGCCATTACAGCACAGCTCCACGCGTCGTTTTTTTCCACGGACCGCGTCGTCAACAGCGGCCCTATTGTTTGCTAACCCCGACATTTAGCTCAGTTGTCGACCCGGACGACGACTTTGACGCAGTATGCCTTCGGAGAAATCCTTCAAACAAAGAAGAACATTCGGTAGGCCCCCCTCCTCGCACATTCTAAACATTGCGCCACTTCTTTTGTGTGAGTGTGTGGTATGTATGGAGCAGTGCCTGTCTAAAAAAATAAAATAAAAAGGGACGAGCTTGTTGTTTCATCTCGGCCACTTCAGAGTGAAACTGCGTCAAATCCAATTGGGGCTGATGGATCTATGTTGACTGGAAGGCCTCATTAGATTTTTACTTTTTATATAAGACTTAAACGACCCAATTGCCGCTCACAAGGGCGTTTGGATAACATTGAGTTGCAGGCCGAGCGTGTTTGTCCGGCGCTGGTAGGAAAACAAACGGTGTCGAAACAGGGCACAGGAGTGAGCTGCAGGATTGGGGGATGGGACACTTTTAGCAGGACCAAGAAGCAGCTGACAAAAATACACGGAGCATTTCACAAAGTTCCTATTTCTATTTAAAAGTCATTGATACCACGACTTGATCTTAAGAACATGTGTGTGCGCCTTAACTCACTTTGATGGTAATATTACCAACTTCTGCTTCAAAGTCACGTTTATTTGTCAGTTTACTTAAGAAAAGCACGTGAAAGATTCGAGCAACATGTGGCTTCGTCGACCACCTGGTCAATGTTGTCCTAAATCGCCCAACTTACTGCCACAACACTTGTATTCAATCAAGTACTATTGATATTATTGTTTTCAATTTCCAACTTCTAGATTTTTGTCATCAAATTATTTATAAAAATGCCCATTTTCTGATGCTTGAAGTTTTTCATAGTCCCCTCGTAAATACAATTACGGGGCATATTTTTCCCAAGGAACTACGTTGGGTTGAGGTAAGTTTAATTAGTCCAAATGTAGTGCTTTTCTCACCTCTTGTGACAATTACAGTGCCTTGAGAAAGTATTGCACCCCCTTATAACTTTTTGACGGTTTACCACATTTCAAGCCTAAATATAAAGGTACAAAGTTTGAAATATTGCAGAGGAATCACCACCATCTGGGATAGAAATGTGAAGTGGAATGATATTCAAACAGTATTTGATATTTTTTAGACAACATTAAAAGTAGAATGTGCAAAAATACTCGCTCCCTTTGAGTTAATATTTTGCAGCACCTTTGCTTGCTTTTTTTGCTCAGTCTATATCTATGTTTTGCACACCCTGAAACAAATATTTGCTTATTCCTCCTCACAAAACAGCCCCTGAGACAAAAATATTTGCTCATTCCTCCTTACAGCTCAAGTCCATTCAAATATGATGGAGAGCATTGGTGCACAAAATTTTCAGATTTCTACAGATTCTCTAATGGATTGAGAGCTTGACTTTGATTCAGCCTTTTTAACACCTTTCTATGGTTAGTTTTGGACCATGCCATTGTAGATTTCGCTTTATGTTTAGGATCGTTATCCTATTGGAAGGTTAACCTCCAACTTAGTTTCCGATTTTTAGCCGACTCAATCAGATTTTTTTGCTAGAGTCACCATGTATTTTACTCCCATTCATCTTTCCATCAACGGTAAAGATCTTCTCAGTCTCTGCTATCCAGAAGAAAAGCAGCCCCAGACCATGATACCACCATGTTGGACAGTGATGATGATGGACACAGGATGATGTGTAGTGTTACTCTTACACCAATCATAACTGTTCTGCATAAAGCCCAAAGAGGTCGTTTAAGGTCTCATCGGACCAGAGCAACCTTACTCCATATGGCTTCTTTGTCAGCCATTTTGTTTCTGGAATACGTCAAACGGGCGTTTTAATTTCTTTCTTTGAGAAGTGGCTTTTATCTTATACCTTCAATCAATGCTAGATTTATGCAGAATGTGGCTCTATGAGCAGATTCCCCCACATTAGCTGTAGCTCTCTGCAGCTCCTACTGTGTGATCATGAGCCTCTTGGCTGCTTCTGTGCTTAAAATTGTCCTTGTTTGGGCTGAAAGTCTAGAGGAACGGCCAGGTCTTGGCAGGTTTGCAGTGGTTTGATACTTTCTCTGTTTTTGTATTATTGCTGACAGTGCTCTGGGAGACATTTGCATATTGTGATATCTTTTATATCCCATTCTGGCTTTCAACTTCTCACAACTTCAGCCCAGATCTGCCTGGTGTGGCCATTGTTTTTTATGATCCTGATTGCTCTCAAGTGTTCCTTCAACAGAATCTGAAACCAAGTGCAGGGTGCATTTACAGTATTCTGAGAATAGATGACACACTGATGGATTATCATTTAGGTCATTTGGATCATTCAGAAATCAGGGAACATCTCGAGTCAATTGGCTGCACTAACAGAACAGGGGGTCAGTATTTTTTTTCAAATTTAATGTATCATTTTTTTTTATTTGTCAAAGTATAAACCATTGTTTTATTGGGGGGGTCCTTTTACAAGGCACTTTATAAAGGTACACAACAGCAAATGTTTTGTATTGGGCATTGGCAATTACTTGCTATGTGGCAAAACTTGATCCTTATTTCTTCCATATGGCTCGTAAGACTTGAGATAGAGTATTTGTCTTCAAAGAGAAAGTCCAGCAACAACCATGCACCCCACACTGGTCTAAACACAACATTCTGGTTAGCATTGCTTTTGAAGAATATAAACTAAACAGTAAAATCCACCTGTTTTTATCCAACTCTAGGGGTGATCATTTTGCCACATGAGGGGTCCTCCGGTATTGACTAATCCCGACTAATCTCTCTTGTTTTCTGAGTTTGGTCATGGACGTTTACATTCTGGGCCATGATTTACAGTTACCTAAGAAACGGGAGGCTGTTTTTAGTCAACAGCAAAATGGCTTCCCCTGTGGATTTTGTATCAATTTATATTCTTGACCCAATATTAATCTGATATCCATGTCTAGACTACCGGGGCCACATAGAACATAAGATTGTTTAAAGAAAAAAAAGTTTTAAACTGGACTATCTCCTTGACTGGAGTTTAAAAGAGCTGAAACTGATCACAAAAAATAAATAAACTAGTGTGGCACAAATAACTTCCAGCGGCATTTAACTCATTCACTGCCACTGACAGCTATATGCCTCAACAGTCCATTTGACCGGGCAGGCATTTAAACCGGATTTTTGGTGTCTATAGTCGCTGTAGAGAAAATAAATGCTACTATTAGTGTTTTCATAGCATTTTAATTTGATTGTTAGAATTGTTACTGATGCACTTGTCTGTATTTTTAAAAATAAGGCAAACTCTTAATGGTGGCCTTTTCTAAAAAGATAAGTTACACCATTTAAAATTAGGTAATGAAATCATTTCCTTTTTGACCAGTTCCTCGGCTCAATTAAATCAGTAAATGAACTCTTTTTCCAGGGGGTAAATAAAAGGGGTAAATCAAAGAAAAATATATTTAGAGAAAAACCATTTGATGGTACTAAAACTACTCGATGAAATAATGTTTTGATTGTTAAAAATAGTTGAAATATGGCCCAAAACATTGAAGCCCACTCTTGTGAAACCACCGTAGATTCTTAGGAACACATTTCTCCATGGACTCTTATGAAACCATGACTCCATAGTGAAGATAATACATTTTTGACAAGTAAAATATAAGGAACTTTCTTAGTACATTCGACGAACATACAGCCAACGAGTTATACATTTGGTGACTTTTACCTACAATGGCACCTTTTGTTTAGGACAACATATTTAATGAGGTGTCAATTTATGCCAAACTGTGTTACCAAATATGGTTCCTTGCTGAAAGTCAGCAGTATTACAATTTCCTATGCTATGAAGCCTAAAAATGTAATGGAAAACCATCACCACCACCACAGTCTCCCCTACCCAAGTTCTTCAGGCAAACAGATGGCACCTCTCAGGTCCCGGGCTTCCTTCTTGTCCTTCTCTTCGTAGCCACTGAGAAGTGATGACTCAGACATGTCATGAGAGACGAACGACACAACACAGAGCTTCCCTGTTCATGTGCGGTGAACCTAACCTAATTGAGATGTTATCACAGGACATTGTCCCACATTTCCAAGTAAGATAAACACTGTTTCAGCATGAAAATGTCATTTGAACACACAGAGTCTTACTGTCGCAAGTAGATGCCGGTAAATCACCAGATGGCTTGACCCTTAAACCCTGTTAACTATACACTTATCAAACACATTTTTCTGAAAGGACACATGCAACTCATAAGCTGTAAAAAAAGAATTAATTCTCCCTTCAGATATGAAGAATGATGTACTGGACTACAATTTGTGTATGCTATTAGTGGAATATGGATTAGCCTATTATGATCATGTTAGGATAAAGCTGTTCATTTAATACGATGCCCTTTATGTCTTCTTTTGTTGCTTAATATTCCACGGTATGATAATATCCCGAAAAAGAAAAGAAAACTAAAATATGATGTGCTGTGTTGTTGCAAATGTGATATGTAACCACAAATCTGAAGAACCATAGTGGCTGCTCCTCATCAACATTCAAGAGTTTTATCGTCAAATGCATAGTAATACCACGCAATGAAGTTCTTAGTCTGTTCACTTCCCCAAGCAGACTACATTTCCACAATCGAGCAAATAATAAGGTAGGCAAAAAAAAACAAAACTAATAGAACAATAAGGGCAGTAATAATGAACCACTAATAAATGAATAGACTTACATTCTGAGCATGTTACAGAGTAGATTGAGTGAAAAGACTGCATATGAGGAAGATAGTAAAATGACCAAATACCCAAAAGGCAAAAACTCCGAAGGAGCTTTTTTTGGCCTCGACTCTGGTTGGCAACTAATCAAATTATGATGATATGATCACGTCAACCTTGCAGCACCCACATAAAATGGATATTTACAGTTATTTGCCCTCATCTTTTTTTTTTTTAAGGAGAGTGAGATAAGCGCAGTGTGCAATGTCAGCTCTTTCCTGCTTGCTGATACCGTGTGTGCATTTGTGTCAATACAGATCAGAGAGTAGAAGATGTCCGACTGATCCGGGAGCAGCATCCCAACAAGATCCCTGTGAGTGTTTGTTCCTGACGGCTCCTTCCCTCGTGTGCCTCCAGCTCATGAGCATGTTGACCCATAGAACCTGCTCGGCTTGCCAGGATTAGAAAGAATTAGGCACCGTTTGCCCAAATAAGAGCTTTGCACAGCTTGGTATTTTCTGAGTCAGGTTTTTGACATGGGTGATCCTATAGGATGTCGTTTCGTTTACACCTTTGCATTACCAAGGGTTAAAGTCTTGAATTTCTTTGCCTCTAAATATGTTGAAGACATTTGAATTCAAAGGCGGTTCCAAATTTGACTGTTGCGGTGTCTCAATATTCTTCCGTAAACCACCAAATACATACACAATCCTGATAAAGTTTGGACGCTGTGTTAAATAAACACGAGTACAGCAACTTTTATAATTTAACGGAACACACTACAAAAACGTGATATTTAATGTAGCAAATAATCATTAACTTAGAACTTTATGGCTGTAACTCTTAGCGTCCTTCACGAGCAAAGATGGGATAAGGTTCAAGGAATTTAGGTATTTAATCATCTACAGTCCATAATATCGTCGATGGGTTCCGAAAACCTGGAGAAATAGTGCATGTAAGCGGCAAAGCGACAAAGCAACAATGAATGCCCATGACCTTTGCGAAGGCACCGTTCTTGCTGAAAGGTACATGCAGCTTTTGGAGAAACATAACAATGCCATGTCTTTTTTCAGCAATGCAATGCCAAACCACATTCCGTACTTGTTAAAACGGCATGGCTTGGTAGTAAAAGACTGGCCTGTCTGCCATCCAGACCTGTCTCCTATTGAATTGAGGCGCATTGTGAAGCGTAAGATACAACAACAGAGCCCCAGGTCTGTTGAACAGCTGAAACTGCGTAAACGTTCATGAATGTTATTAAAAGGAACGATGATGTAACAGTCGTAAAGGTGACACTGTCGCAGCTGTTTATTTTGTGTTTCAGCCATAAAATTGTTTGCTGAAAACAAAGTTTGACCCGTTTGAACGTTTTGTATTGTGTCTTTGTTGCGTATTTAATTTAATACAGGTTGAACATCATTTGCAAATCATTGTATTTTTAATAGAACGTCCCGCTTTCATTGGAACTGGCTGTGTACATGTGAAAGAGAAAATAATAGCATTTTGTTCTATTGGCGTTGGTGGACTATGAATAGAGCAGCAAACCATTCAGTTTGATCCATATGTCCATTTTGCCACCGGTTGACTGAAAATGATATCGCAGTTGCTCAGGTAACCACCAATCATGCCATTTTCAGCCAACATGCTGCTGGCAAAATGGCCACCCCCTGAGATGGATGAAAATGGGTGGGTTTCACTGCTTAATTCACATTTGGTCTAGGTACTCTTAATCAAAATACAACGATATACAACAATAGTCAGGAATCTTCCTTTAATTTGAAGCCTTTTGATGCATAAAATGGCCCCCAGTGTAAGGATTCAAGCAGGTCAAGAACTGTGCATGTGTCCTGTAGGTGATCATTGAGAGATACAAAGGAGAAAAGCAGCTCCCCATACTGGACAAGACAAAGTTCCTGGTGCCGGATCATGTCAACATGAGTGAACTCATCAAGATTATCAGGTAGGCCATCAAAGCTATTTCCTGTTTGCGGTCCGGTGAAAAGAAACGGCGGTCTGATTGCTGATGTCTTCCTTGGCCATCAGGAGGCGCCTCCAGCTCAATTCCAACCAGGCTTTCTTTCTTCTGGTCAACGGCCACAGCATGGTCTCCGTGTCGGCTGCCATCTCGGAGGTGTACGAGAGGGAGCGTGACCAAGATGGCTTCCTGTACATGGTGTACGCCTCTCAGGAGACGTTCGGCGCCGCCGGCCCGACCCCCCAGTGATCATCAGCCTTTCCCTCTCTCAGTCCTGTTGGCCAGCGATCGGACAATTGTTTTGTTTTTATTTTGCTACTGTTTTTTTCTTTGTTTTGGCTCCTTCCCACGACCCTTCCAGTAACGCTATCTTCTTGCTGGGTTAGTCTTGACGCTAGCAACTAAAATACAATCCGCTAAATGTAATCGCCAAGTAGAGGTTTTTCTTTTCGTGGGTTCTGACTGCAAAGAGAGAAGTACCCTTTTGTGCACCGCACAGGTGCACCCCAGTTTGAGCCCCGGTCTTTCATAGGCCCTTCTTGATTCTTGATCTTATCCTGTCTGCTGTCATGGCAACGTAGCAGTTTTTTCCGTGTTGTGGCTAGATGAATCTTAGATCGTCTCCTTTTCGTCTTTCTGTACACTTCCGCTAGTGGTTTTACAAAAAAAAAAAAAAAAAAGCGGTGCGGCGCCACCGCTTTTTATATAATTTATATTTACGATAGCACCTGAACAAAGCTAACGTTGATTTGAAGCTTTATGGAGACAAGTGCAAGTTATGTTGGGAATCAACAATCACCGAGGCATTGCTTAAAAGTACACACCGTTAAAAAAGTGGATGTAGCCTCCAGGTGTATCCTGCAGGTGTGCCTTAAAACAGCATCACAGGACAACTCCACTGGTGGCAAAGCCATTTCGCGTTCTATACACGGATATATACGCCCTTAAACTTTTTGTTCACTAAGTAAATAATGTCACATTCAGAGTCACGTGTATCATTAAGCAAAGGGTTCTTGAGCTGGTGTCTCCTTTGTCATTGGCAACGCGTCAGTCAATGGCTTCACGGTGCACCTCGATAGTGTGTGTTAGCGCCACCTATGGGTCCCCGTATAGTCACGTCTGGCTCCAAGAAAGAGGCTATGTCCACTTTTTATACTGTATCTTTGTTATTTGTGAAAAGTATTATCGCCCGTCCCTTTAGTTGACCTGCCGTTTACGACTCGGAGTACGTTGATATAGGACGCGAGAACTGCCGTGAATGCCGTGATATGAGCTTTCTTTGAAGAAAGTTATCGAGTTGATCTTTGGACACTACAGTAAAATTGATGGAGAAACTTGAGGGATGGGTTCTTTTTTTTTCTTTTCTTCAGTCATATATTTGAGTTGAGAACGAGTGTACACAGGTCCCTGATGTTTGTCGCGCTGTCTGTGTATCGGCCCACATGGTTGATTTTCGGAAGCCGTTGTGAATCAACACCGTTTTGTCAGCGGGGAGGTCTCACCTGCCCATTGTGTGATTTGCACATCCCATCTGTGCGCATGGACCTTAGTGCTTTTGAAGTTTCTGGAGGTACAACTGCTTTTATATTGCAGTATTTTATCTTTGATTTGTTTAATTTAACTTTGACAGCGTTCAAGTCTTATCAATGTTTTTCAGTTTGAGCTTTTGGTCAAGTCTAAGCCACTGTGTGTGTTGCAGTGGGGGGAACACAGGTTTGTGTATCTTCCATCCGCTTCGTTTCTCGCACACGTTCACACCGAGCAATAGCCATAAGTGTATTTATGTTGGTATTTTGTTAACAATAAAAGCTTAAAGAATTAAAACGTGGGTTGTTTTTGCATTGAGCAGGAAGTTAAATGCTATTACATATAGGTCCCAACACAAAATATTCTTCATAAACAGTCAACATCTGACAAAAATGTATCTTGACGTTGATCGGATTGAACTGCGTATAGGATGCCTTTGCTGTTATAGCAAATACGTAAATCAATGTTATGGCATTTTTTTCCCCAACTGGTTTTGATAGAAATACCTTGGGCAGTATCTTAACAGTACTTACAAATGAGAATGTTGCAAGTCTTCAACCCGCTCAGGGCCACATTGGAATACTAATGCAATCAAAACTTATTATTATGAAAAGTCAAATTTTGTAATGAACAAGTCAAAATAGAGAAATACTTTATTACAAATGTATTTCAAAAACACATTGAAAGTCAAGCGAGGGAACATAAAAAAGTGAACCTTGACTTACAGCTGTCAGTTTTACTGTTAAAATATTTCCATTCAAAAAAGGAGCATGCATGCATCCAATGATTTTACCCGATTGTTTTGATGCTGAAACATTAAAAGTAGAGGAACTCAACAAAGACATACAACCAGACCTTAAAAAGTGAGCATGCTTTCTCTAAATTACAAAACACCTCACCCAGTCGCATTGATCACGACATAAAAAAGGAAAGAAAATCATTTTAAATAAAGGCGGCACAAATTAGTGCCTCACCCTCCAGGGGTCCAGAAAGCGTAGGACAAGGCGGTGTCCTGTTAATAATTTTCTAGGTCCTGCCCAGACACTTGTATATAAAATCAACTAAATGTTACCGTTTATTAGGAAACAATCCTGAGCTTTCACTTGCGTTATACTCATTTGTGATATTCACCTGCATTAACGGTCAAACAATCTTAACAGCAAAGCAGACATGAAAAAAAGGCACTTGTTGGTCTCACCTGAGTGAAGATGCAAAAATCCTTAAAAAATCATTTTCACTGTGATGGTAATAATAATAATAAAAAAGCAACCTTCAAACAAGTCTTGTTTTCTCAGTTCCAGTACAATGCAGTGTTTGTAATAAAAAAATATGCACATTTGTTAAGCTAGGCTACCCCAAACAGAGAACAAGCTTGCTAAAATGTGCTGTGCTACAAACTGATTCTATTAAGACCAACACTGAACAAGTGAATCGTACGATATATAACGTTCCCCTCAAACCCACGCTGAAATATATAAAAGCACTGTAATTTGTAATTGAAGGAGAAAAAAAAAACTTACCCGGAGCAAAATGTTAAGTCAAATAAAGATAAAAGAAGGAGCAAACAAACAAACGTGTCAGTTGCCAAAAGTACAATACGGAAAGCATCATTTTGGAAAGTTGGCCTGACTTGAGTACAAAGTGGAAGGACGAGCCGCTGTTTGACTATCAGTCATAAAAAGACCTGATGGCTTCCTCTTCTTGTGTGCAGGCACACTTCCAAAATTTGAGAAGTTTTAATGCCCGTTTGTCCAAGGCAAAAGCGATGCGCTTTCGCTGCGCCACTTAGTTGCTGTCCACTGAGTTGAGACTTTGCCAAGAGTTAGAGAAAAAAGGGAGAAGAGCTGGACTTGGAACACGCTAGCAAAGAGGGCTGAAGTGTGGCGGAGGAAAACATTTTAAGGTTTCCAAATTGTCCTCTGGTTCGTCAGTCCCCAGAGTCCTTACTGTCAGAGTGGGGAGTGTACTTCAATCGAAAAGTGCCTGTGAAATCAACAGCATAGACATCTGATCACAAATCTGGACATTACAGATCTCGCTTTAAAACAGCGCAAAATGGGAGAAGAGAAGTCCAGGGCGAAATGTTTGCCTTTTGTTATTACTACCTACTGCAGCAGAGAAGAGTGCGGCAGCAGCAGACGGCAGCTTGAATACGGACAGTACATACACAAGATGGACATACGCCCATTACTTTCACTTAGTCAGAGATACAGACAAGAAGAATTATAAAAGTTGGGTGCACTTTGTATGACACCTAGAGAACCGTCCACTTCGCAAAATAGCACCAGTAATTTGACAAAACATTTAGTAACGCAAAGCTGGCGAATAGAAAACAGGCGGAGGATTGAGAGTGGGGATAAAACAAAGCAGGCAAAATGTGCGCTCTTTCGCTCAGGGACGGTACAATTGCCCCAAAAGTCTAGGCTCAAGATGGATTTGACTCACCTTGCTGTGATGACTCCATGGGTGGTTGTTTGCAGTCTTCTGCTCTGTGGCCGTGGCCGCCGCAGTTATAACAGGACAGGTTCCCCACTATCCGCTTCTGGACCCCGTTTCCCCCAATACCCTGGGGCTGGTAGAAGCTACAGCTCTTTTGATGCTCATGTGATCCGGGGCTCTGGCAGTACACCGGGGGCGGCGCCATCATCGGGTAGGAAAAGGGCGCGCTTGCGCTGCCTGCGGCGCTGGACGAGGCCATTAGGGGGCTGAGATGGAGCAGGGGGCCCAGAGTGAAGACGGAGCTGGCCGAGAACGGCTGCAGGTAGCCCGAAGCAGGGGCGTACGCGGGCAGGGTGCCGTAGGCCCCGCAGTTGCCGCGACATCCGCACGAGCTACAAACGCACAAGGAGTGGCCGTGGCCGTGGCCTTGACTTGGATCCAATGACGTGACGGAGGAGGAGAGGCCTGCGCTAGATTGCTGAGGGTAGTATAAGTTGCCGGGTACTGCAGCAATCGGGACGCTGCTCGCGGTTACCATGGAGACAAAGACACCCGCGCCAGTGGAGCTAGCGGAGAGGGACTTCGCGGAAGGGCAAGAGGTGGCAAAAGTCGAAAGGGACGATACGGGTGGGTACGAGTAGTATATCGATGGGGATGAGGATGAAGAGGATGAGAGGTGAAAGTGGAGAGGAGGTTGGGACACGTGGTGGTGGCTGTTTGAAGTGGAGGTCAGAGCGCAGCTGGTCTCAACCATCAGACCGACCGGAAGGCCCGGACAGCCTTCGGAGTCGCGCGCTGAGGGGGAAGCGTCCGCTTTCAGTTTGAGCCGGGGGAGCAGGTTCTCCAGTCTCGCGCCCGCGCCCGCAGCCGGCCCGGGACCGAAAGCGGGCGGGCCGGAGGCCGGCGCTTTGGTACGGTCCTCCGCGCACAGGGGGGGCGGCCTCGGCTTCCGCGGGGAAGACAGGATACGCGCCTGGTTGGGGATCGAGGCCAGCGGGCTTTGAGGGAAGCTGCCTTGCGGGTGGTAGTGGGAGAGCGTGAAGGGGAGGTGGGAGGAGCAGGACGCAACGGCGGGAGCCGCCATATCCGTTTGCACGGGAAGGACCTGCGCCGTGGGGCGGCTGGGGCCCGAGTTCAGGATGAAAATGCACGAGCGCTCTTTCTCCGAGCCGCCCCCTACTGCATCAGGCCCGGACACACCTGAAACGCAAGGATACTGTATGACACTCCTGACCAAAGTCCACTCCTCCCGTCTTTCTGGCCACCTCCAGTGAGGCAACTTACGCCTATAGATGTCTCTGCTCCTGTCCAGATTGGACTCGCAGCAAAACGGTGTTCGGGGCGAACAGGAAGAGCTTGAGTAGCCTGAGGATGAGCTGCTGTCTGTGTGGATGGGGTGATGGTGCAGCACAGTGTCCACCTCCACTCGCAGCTCTACTGAGTATAACAGCACAGTTATTGCAATAAAACTACGGGACAATGGACAAAGTTGTTCTTATTGCTGCCCCTAAATATTACATTCAACTCTCGGGTCCGTTTATTGGACAAAGCCATTTTGTTACCTGCAGTGGAGCTGTGGGCGGACGGTCCCATATGGTTGGAAGGAGTCACTCTTGCGATGCCGCCGCATGTTCGCTTCTCCAACTTCATCTCCCTGCTGCTCGTCACAAAGCACAGAATGAGACAAATAAATACAATAAAAAGAAACCTGGCATTTGGAGTCTTTGGAGAAATCATGCGCGAAGGCTGACATGAATGATGTTAAGTGATTTTGAAAATTATGGAATGATATTGAAAACTACAGAATGATGTGAAATGACAATGGTAGTGATTGTTTGTGATTGCTTTTTTGATTTTTTTTCAAGTGTCGCAGAACCTTCACTATTGACTATTTTAGAGTGGATTATTCTACCAATTAATCAAATCATATTTTATTTATGAGAAAGTGTATCAAATGCATGTTTTCCTCAATTACCACTTATCAGCAAATGTTGCTAGTCTTTAAAAACATCTAAACGTTTAGCTTCAAACAATGATCAAAATAGCAGTCAATAATCCGACAATTCATTTTTGAATACCTTTGACAGCTTTACTGCTTTTCAAGATGTGGAAATTATGGCATGTTGAAATCATTTCCAGGTTGAACTTTTATAATTTGTCATCTGTTTTGTTGAATGTGTCATTCGGAATGAATATGGAATTTTTCCGTGGGAACTTTATTAGGGTAAACTGTTGATGAATCGGAATTTTTGTACAATGAATGAGCTGATGTTTTGAATTCGAAAACAGGAACACTGTGCTTCTGATTCCCAATTTTGCAACTTTGGCTAAGTGTGTAATGCTCAATATGCTACTGGAACGAATGATCAACAATCAGTTTCACTTCATTTTTTTTTTAATATGTTGAAATTGGAACGATGTGATTCAGATGAATGACAGTATGTCTAAACAGATGCATGTCAAATGTGACGTCAGCCTTAACACAACAAAACACGACTTCTAGGTAGAGCTTTGAAAAGGCATGAGTTTAAAACATTAAATCACGATCAAATTGCAAGTGTAAAACCAAGCAAAAACACGGACTATTCAATGCATTCAGTTGAGCGAAAACAACGTCATTCGTGGACAAAATGGGCTGCATGCATGTGCCAAACGACTACCACTAGAGGCCGACATAAAGGCACACAACACGCTGGGCTACATTATTGCCGGTCCATTTGACAATCCGCTTTATGGAAAAGCACTGCAGGAACTTTCCATTTTGTCTTGTTCATGCAGACAGGCACACGAGCAAATGCCTACCAAATGGAAACTTGGTCAAAATGGAAAACATGATCAAATGATAAGAGCGGGGCTCTTAGTGAGTGTGCGTGGCTAAGTGTGTTTGTTCAAGTCCATGTGTGTTTACGTATGACTGAGCTTGTCTGAGTGGCAAATTTATGCACAGAGACACATTTGGTTGCATGTGTGATTGTTTTTGCATTTCTTCCCTTCATTACCTCAAATAAATCTTATCAAGTCGACTTGCGTGTGGTCCCGTGTTTTTTCCATACAGTACATCCACTGCTGAGCTTACAGAGGCCAATTGGTTAACAAATTGATAATAGGCAAAAATAAATTAACACTCCTCTGGTGCACCTACACTTGCTGGGGTGCTTCATGTGCCAGTGTGCTGGAGTTCAACAGGTAGCCTCAGTTGGTTATACAGATTATAAGACTGTGAAACATTAGTTTTCTCGAGAAATTTATGAGAGGGTTTGGATTGCCTGTAAAAAATTGTGATAAGCAAAATGAATGCATGAGAAAGGAAATTCAAGATCATTAAACATGCTGACGAAAAACTGAAAACTGAAATGAGAACAACCTGCAGCCCATTTTCAAGGTTTCTAATCTTTCCCCAGATGTGTGTGTCTTTTTTTCTCTCTCTTGAAAGTTTAGTTCTAGGGATGTTGATGTGCTACTCGTGCTTTGGGACTTTTGTAATTAAAGTCTACAGTACATGAATAAACGTGACTCGACTTAAAACAAACAAAAATATAATCAAAGTAATAACCATAAACAATTTAATATGCATACAGCTACAACTAAGGTGTGTATCCCTTCCCTCATATTGTCTTACCACCTGTCACCCAATGGGTAACAAGGGGTATGTTTCTGAAGTATATATATATATATATATATATATATATATATATATATATATATATATATATATATATATATATATATATATATATATATATATATATATATATATATATATATATGTATATATATATATATATATATATATATATATATATTCCGTCAGATGTCTGTCAGTCCGACTTTCGCTGACGGAAATGGAAGCCGACTGTTTTGTCCGTTTGTTTATTGTGTTCCTGCTTCCACTGAGTATAAACTGGAATGGCTGGATAATCGCCGAGACTATAATAGCTTTACTCTGCCACCGAGAAGTGGAGAAGTTCATTTTAGTGAATGAACTGTCTTAGTTCAATTCACAACTTGTCATTCAAAACACCAACACATCTAGCATTACTGGGGGCGTCATACTGTACGCAATCTTGCTCAGCGAGATTTTTGTCAAGAGTAAAAAGTAAGGTTTAGAATTTTGAGTTAAGAGAATTTTTTGTGTGTTTTGCTTTATAAATATGATTTACCTAAAGGAATGGCTTGAAGATAGTTGAACAATGCATTCTGGGATGCCTTTCTGCACACAAAGAGGTGATGTAATTCCATTGATCAATGAATCCACTCGAAAGTGACAAGCTCACTCTGGTTGGCTCTCAGCCAGGAAATGCAACATAGAAGTTTTTAAACTCCCGAGTAAAATGCATTATTTAGTAAATTCTAGAACAGCTATACCTTGCTTTTTACTTGTTGTGTTTGTGGCAAATGAAATTAAGGTGACTATGATCAATTTTAATGGAAGTATCACCTGTAATGGCTGTTCATGCGGTTATAACTAAATGGCTTGATGAACGGATCTACAGTATGGCAGAGCTTCAGCAATTCTGCAAAGAAGGATGGTCCAAAATTCCTTCACAGCAGTGTGAAAGACTCATCACCAATTATTGCAAACATTTTCAGTTATTGTTGCTAAGGGTGCCACAACTGGCTATTAGTTTCAGAGGGTACTTTTTTACATAGGGTCAGAACCCTGGTCGGTAAATAAAATCATCATTTAGAAAGTGCATTTTATATTTCCTTGCATTGTTAGTATGATATTAATATTGGTTTAATGAAATGAAACCTTTGCAAGTGATAAATATTCAAAAAACGCCAGAAATCAGGAAGGGGGCAAGTACTTATTTACGGCACTACAATCCTGGGAACTACAATACAATATACTGCTTTTAATCCGTATTAATAGTAACATTAATTTAATTAATAATATATAAAGGTAGTGTACACAGTATGGTCGATAATTTCACCACAAGGATATATGTACAGAAACCCCTTGTCAAATATTATTCAGATATGTATAAGCAAATGTATCTTAGGTAAATATTACATGAGTTAAAGTACAAAAGTATATTCTTAGAAATGACTTCAGAATCTCAAGCTCCGTTTTCATCATCAAAATACGAATTCACTGATGCTATTTCTGCTTGAGACATGTTCATTTATAGCTCATCTGAACTAGTATGAACCATTTTTATTTCAAAAAACATGACCATGGGCTTAAAGCTATCTATATATGTGTTTAGCTAACACAAAATAACGTTAACCTTTAGCTATTGCCTCATGTTGACCTCTTTCAGTGGTCTTTTCAAGGCTTTAGGCAATCTTTGAGACTGGGGCAATGTCTGTGTCTGCATTGATTAGGTTCTGCCTTCGTCCGAACACACAATGTCAGTTTCTTTCTCCATTTTCCACTCCGTCAAAGTGTGCGCTCATGTCCCAGGTACTGATTTGCATAAGATTTGCTGCACGTTTGTTCGGTGTCACGACAATAAAAAGCTCGATGCCAACCTCTCGTCCAAAACAGCTGGTCAACAGAGAGTTGGGAGTTGCGAGAGAGCTTTGTTTTTGTTGATTTTTTTTTACTTAAAGCAATCATTGCTTTTGTGAGAAATGGACACATGAATTGAGCGTCAAGTGCTATGAGTGGACGCGCCATGCACGATGATTGGTCACCCAACCTCTAGGAAGGTATGTCTTGTTTGTAAAACAGAAAAGATTAGACTGATAAACCACATCAGGTACAGTTGGACTAAAACAAAAAGTCCCAGTGGTTTGATGACTTCAACTTACTCTGCTGACTTTTGCAATTCCAGCTGAGTCTTGAGTTTCTTCTTGGCTCCCTGGGTTAAGTCGTACTTGTTTAAGTCGTCTTCAGTCAGTGCTAAAAACTGTATTCAAAAGAGAAACCTCCACTCACTCAAATATGACTTGAATTAAGTCATTGGAAGTCACGTGCGAACCCCCACTCACCTCTTCCATTGTCAGCTGTTTGAAGACAGGATAGTATTTATGTAGGCGAAGCTTGCGCAACCAGTCCAAGATGCCGTTCTGCTCTGGCGTGGTCACCTGGCCTTGCGACGGAGACTGTGCGTGGGACTGGGAACGGGACTGAGAGAGCGAATACGAAAGGGACGGAGAATGGGCCGCGTGCTGCGCTTGGGCCTGTAGCTGCAACGGGTGAAACGCCGACTGCTGGGGCTCGGAATATGTCTGCGGGTGATGTAAAGGACACGGTTTGCTTTGGGGGTGCGCCTGGGAGGACGCATCGCCTCTGCCCGCAAGGTAGCCCTGTGTGGCCAAGGCTGGCACGGTGGGAGGTAGGGTGGACAGCTGGGGAGAGTGCTGTGGAGAAGGATGTGAGGGAGGGAGAGACGCGAGGTGAGGGGAGGAACGGGTCATGGCGGAATTGTGAGTGCTGACAACAGGCTGGACACTGGCCACTCTGTACACCGCCCTGAAAGAGGAAACGCTGTCAAGAGGGCAGGAATGCTGCACGTTGCAATGATGATGAAATCTTACCTGCTGGCTCCTCTGTAATGCATCATACAGCCGGCTGAGCTTGCTGAGTGACAGATGACAATGGAAATCATAAACACGCTGCGCTTTATTGGCTACGTAGCATAAATTATACAAATTGTACAAATTATTTTCTCCTTACTCGATTTTATCTGGGTTATTGATGTGAGGTCATACCTAAATCATTTGACCCCAAAGAAATATTCTTATGACCCCCAATTTTTCCCATTCTTTGGCCAAAGAAGGGTCTAAGAACGGCTAGAACTAAACGAAGTACTAAAGTGAACAATTACTTCAAGGGACCATGTGTAAGATTTAGACCGTTTTTCATTACGGAGAGCAGGAAGTGCTGCTTTTACCATTTTCCATAGTGATAACAGACATGGAAGCCTCTGGAGAAGTGCCACCCACCGTATAACTTAGTGATAGCTAGACCTACGATTAAATTTAAAACATACCGTTGGTCATTAAGAACACATTTCTTTGCAAGTTTTTGAAATGTATTTATGATCATTTCATTTATTCCTTTTTAAAGAAAAACTGTCTAAATCTTACACAGTGTCCCTTTAAAGTATGAAGGCCATCAATTACCTTTTGTAAATAACTACTACAGGAATCTAATACTTTTATTAATTAAATATGTAATCAATTAAATACTAAAGTAGTTACTAAAATACTTGATCAATTATGTACTTAATTCATTTTTCCCCTAGCAAGGATAAGCAGCTAAGAAAATGGATAGATGGATGGAGTCTTAAAAACTTTGGGATTAAATGAGTTAAAGTAGCTAAAGCAGGGTGGACACTTCATGATAACTAGTTGATTTTGAGCATTGAAAATGAAGATCAATTGAAAAGAAAATGAATGGTTGGATTATATTAAATTTATAATATGTTACATTATTATCCTCTGGGTACAGTGTGCAATAAGAAAAGTATAAATACAGTATAAAAACATTCAGGTACCCAGATACACATGAAAATTCCTGAATTTCACTTTTCGCAGGGGTTTTTTGGTCCCCATATTAACTGCGAAAAATGAGAGAACACTGTAGTTGCTATCTGTTTACTTAATTTTTATTGGATTGGATTCTTGAGTTTCTAAATGGGCGCAGTGAAGCAAATTACGCCCGGAGCAAAAGCACCCACGATTCAGGAGGGGGGATTTGGGGGATGAGTCTGAGCTCTACGTTTCATGGTTTGGGTCTTTGTAAAATTTGCCCCAAAAAATGTGACATATACTCTGGAGGGACTTATTTTGCGCATTTTGATACGATTTATACTCTGCAGTGACGTATAGTCCAAAAAATATGTTAGTCTTCATTCAAACATGCAATGGAATCAAAGACAAACAGCCATACAGCAACAAACTGAAATCAACAATCGTTAAAACATACTCCAAGGCAACTCCAAACATTAAATCTTTTCAAGCAAGCACGGCGAAGCATGTTTGGTGTTGGTGACTTGGTAAAAGACAGGTTTTACACCTTGATATCCTCAAGATTAACAATCTTGCGCCGATATAAAATAAAAGCTTGGTTGAAAATGATGACTGTAACTACTACGCAGGTCGGGGAATGACAATACGCAGTGCAATTATGCAACGCTGATAACTGACACTGACACTTCACTCACTACTCCCTGAGGTTTGACTCACACATACGCACACACACACACACACACACTGTACTGGAGGTTAAAAATACGCTGAAATGAAGTCACATTCGTAGAACCAAGTGCAAGCACTCACACGCAGACACACACGAGGTCACCACGCTCAGCTTCCCAACACAAACATACCACAATGAATTCCCTCACCAGACTAAAATAGATGCTGTCCTCTGCCTCTAACACCTTGAAAATACAAACCGAAAAGTCTCCCAGCAGCATCGCCACCACCTCTTCAATAGTCGTCACACACGACCTTATCCTTTCCATTTTGCACAAATCTCTTATTGCCAGTAGTGCATAAACATTCATTCATTCTTTTTCCTTGTCCTAACGAGGGTCGCGGGCATGCCGGAGCCTATCCCAGGAGTCTCGAGAGGCAGAATATACCCTAATCTGGTCACCACACCCAGCCAAGTGCAGTCTGCATAAACAGACAGGAAATATTCCATCTGGTATCTCTGTCGCTACACCTAAAAATAGATGCCACATGTTTTGCACTCATTCTAGATAATTACATGACTTGCGCTGCAAAATTGGGATCAATAAAATGACGAAGGACTCACTATGGTTGGATGTGAACGGGCAGGTTGCGGGAGGTGATGAATGCATGTTGGGCAGGGAGGACGAGAGCAGGGACAGGCTGCTGGGGGAGAGAGGCCTGGTGGCTGTGAAGAAAAGTTGGACGCTGTGGTGCTGGAGGATATGGCTGGGCAACGCTGTCAGATATCTGGGTGCAGGTGGAGAGAGTAGACAGTAACACAAAGAACACATACGGAAACACCATAGAGGTAAAAAGATTTGCTTTTATACACACTGAATAAACAGGAGGTATCTCAGTAGAGGAATAGTTAAGATTTTAGGCTTGCGTTGTGGTATGCCTTCTGATGGAGACTTTGCATGTTTTCTTTTGGGTTTGGCAAATGAAGACTCACATTTTCCCGTGCATGTCAATGTGAAGTTAAATGACTGTCCCTCTTTATGAATTGATTCAGATCAACCCCAACTCTTGGTGCCATCTAGTCAACTCATCAAGAGCTGTCGACACAATTAAACAGCATCAGGGTTTAAAAAAAAATCCACTTGAATTACTTTTCCTTTTCATAGCCCAATATCTATAATTGATTTGCAACCCATACTGCTAAAGCTCTGTATGCTATTAAATCTAATGGCTCATATATATATATATATATATATATATATATATATATATATATATATATATATATATGTATATATATATATATATATATATATATATATATATATGTATATATATATATATATATATATATATATATATATATATATATATATATATATATATATATATATATATATATATATATATATATTTTTTTTTTTTTTTCTTTTTCTTTTTTTTTCCTTTTTAAACCAATCGACTCACATGAGAAGCAGAAGTGAGGATGAAGGAAAGCACTTTTGTATTGAGTTGGAATTTTGAGTGTGAACTCCAATTCCTTGTTATTATGTTTGGTCAGCTACAGGCTCCACTCTTGGTCTAGGCCGTTACCCCAAGGGTAACTCAGGCCCTCCTTGTTCCCTGACGATGGCCAATGGAAACAGGAAGGAATAACAGTACAGTTACTGTATAAAGTTAAATAATTCAAGATTTAAGTAAATATGTGTGCAGCAAATATCTTTGTCTCAAAGGGCGAATAGTGATGAGTGTCAGCTCAGATTGCAGCTCTCTTGATCTCCTCTAGAGTTCGTTGGAGGTCAACAGCAAGACGCTGCAGTTGTGTATAACAAGTTAGAGCAAAATGTTTCTACCGTTTGAGCATGAGTTTAGAGAATGTCTTCCACATCAAAGCAAAATTGGTACTGCATGAAATCCTTAATTGAATTGAAGATCAAAGTGAATCGTGAATTGAATTGTGCCCCTGTGAATCAAATCAAATTGATTTGGAAAATCTGGATTCATACCCAGACCTATTAAACAGACATCATTTCCACTGGTTTGAGAAATGTGTCACGTTTGGTATGAAGGATGTCAATCATCACAGTTGGATATAAAGTTTCATGGTGCCATTCCTGACTCGGTCAAACTAACATTAGTACAAAGTACATTATTTTGTTAAGGTAGGATATTCCAAGGTATAAAATCATGTAGTTTTTGTTTGGTTGTTTGTTTTAAAATCAGAAATCCATAAGCTAATGTTTATTCTCACGGTCAGCAGTCATTTGCCACAGAAACAGAAAGACTTCATGAATCTTACCTGGCGTCTGACTCACTCGATTGAGGCAAGACCTTCTCCATTCGCTCATCAGGGAATGCCTGTGACAACTGAGAGAAAATTATTATGAAATTTTAAAAGTTACAGAGTTTGAAATCATAAGAATATTACTGATATTTCATTTTCAACCATGTCAAATCCATTTAAAAATAACACCAGCATCTTCAACCCTTGTGCACACACTTTTCCAACTACACACACTGCATTTTTTTCCCTAATTTTGTAAATGTTTTTAAAGGCATAATAATTAAATTTATTTATGATTTTTTTCCCCTTGAACCACTCAAATTGTTCAGTGCCATTAGTTCTATCCATACACATGTAGGTTCAATCTATTAACGCACACAGAAAATTGAAAATTGTTATGGTCTGTCTTTGTAGTCTGTGACGTGATAATGACACTGTAAGACTTAGCCATTAACTGGTCTCGACCGCCACCTACTGTCTTGAGGTGAAAACACAAATCAGCAAAGAATTTTCTTCTTTGACCACCGCTCAACGGAATGTTGCAAAAATCGCAGGAAAATCAATGTCATAAATCCTATGAAAATGCATCTCAAAATTTCAATTATCATGGCTTTATATGGTCCAAAATTTGGATTTTGAACACAAAATCTCTCACGTCCAGCTGATATCACGTAGAAATGTCAGAATGGTTGCATTTTGAAATTTTACCATTTTTAATCATCTATTGGAAAATTCAGCTGCCTAGTGTTTTTTTTTTTCCTCCTTGGATTCTTTTGTAATATAAAATAACCAAACGAATTACCATAATTTGTAACATAATGCCACAAGGGTTCATTTGAACTGTTTGGAACTTCAGGTTGAGTACTGGTAATGCTGTGAAACATCAAAGGGGTGGTCCTCACCTGTGAAAGTAGCTCGCTCACGTCCTGTTGACTTCGGACAACTGAAGAGACAAAACCATCAGACCAACTGGCCTAAAGGATTTGGAATAATAGAAATATTTTGTGTTAGGTATCATTTTTAAATATTGATTTTACAGAACAGTTCATTTGTGTGTGTGTGTGTGTGTGTGTGTGTTTTTTTAACCCACCTCAAATATGTACTCGATTTTGTCTTCCAATTTGTGCGTCACTCCTCGCAATACAACTCTCTCAATTGCCACTATAAAAACAGTTAACACACAAAATTGAATTGTCTGCCCAAGCACAAGGAAGTCCTCTTTGGTCCATTTCACAGGTCAGAATTTAAATGTTCAAAAAAGAATGTGTAATTCTAAAAAAAAAAAAAAAAATCATGCAAAACATGGTTTCACTGAAAAAGCCATTTTCTGTCATAAAATGCTCAATCACTCAAAAGTAAATATCACTATCATTTGACATGAGCGTCATCAGAATGACAAGTCTTGTGTAACAGTCACATCTATATGACAATGAACTCAGGAAGTAAGTTTTTTTGACGTAAATTGACACTAAAGTTTTGATGACAATTATTCTTAAATGCAAATGATACCTTCATGTATATGTAAGGTTGAATGCAAGACACTGGGCAAGATTCACATTTCACTTTTTCTGTTTGCAACTGTTAATTGTTGACAAAGCATCTCATTGTGGTACAGAAAGGGGAAGAAAACAGCACTTCTTAAGCACAAAAACATCAAAATGTGAACATGGGACAGTCGCCTTAGAAAAAAATTGCCATAAAATGACACATTGCAATAACCTTTACTTGCCGTGAGTGAGTTAAAAAAAATAGCTCACACCATTCATTAGAAAAACTCAAGCACTTCTAACTTGTTCAAAGAAAATGTGTAATGGCTTTTTTTAACGTGACTATTGACCCAGCGGTTTTCAGAAATGTAATTTTGAACAGAGAACCATACCAAAAAATGTTCAAGAGTGGGTGACTCAGTTAGTGAAGGTTCAGCAGCTTGAGTCTTTGCTCTTTTGCTTTGCTTTTGCTGTTGCTTTTGCAGAAAAAAAACACAACAAAACTATGCTGTTTTTTTTTATTTTTATTTTTTTAAAGGGTTGCCTTGATACATAAAAATAACATTCACTATTCAGTCTGCTTGTTTGCCTGGATGCATGCCTCAGGTGAAGAAGGCAGGTTAGGGCTTCTTCACATCAGTTTTATGTCAATACATAGAAGGTGAAAATGATTTGAACTGGAAGGATTGTTTTCATAGTGGGTGTGATTGCAAAATAACCTTGTTGTATGTAAGGAGTCATGTTAGACTCCCGATAGGCAATGTGAAACCATAGCGGGCATGCAGGGACAAGCAGCTGGGCAAAAGAGGACATGAACAAAGGTGAAGACCGAGGTTTCATGTTAATTATTCATCTCTGTGTCGTATGTGTCTTTAATGCTCCATAACCATGTTTTGATGCGCTTCGAATGACAGTTGTGTGGCTGTTCTTCACGTTGTGCGTTTTATGCTGCTGACAGCTATGCGATGTGACCATGAGGTAACGTGAGATAGTCAAGTATTGTGTTTCAAACAGAGGCAGGGAGCCAGACAGAATGGCCTAGACCAAGGATGGGCAACTGGCAGCCCACGGGTAACATGTGGCTCACGTCCACACACTGAGTGGCCCCTCAAAAAAAAAAAAAAAAAAATGAAGGATGAAATGATACATGTTTCATCAACTACAGCTGCTGCTCCCTCCACTTTTCCTTCATTTGTCATTGCAGCAGCATTTGGAAAATGAGCCTGTAACAAAAATGACTCGTTTGTTTATTATTTGGACTTTAGAGTTAGATCGTGCATTTACTGGCAGTCTGATCAACAGTAAGAAAACATTCAAAACTGGAACATTTATATTCAGCATTGTTTTGTTTATTATGTTTTTTAAATTGCTAAAAATCTCATCTTGTCTAATTCTCCTGGACTCAAGGCTTATGTGATATCTCGTCTCATGTCTTGTTCCCTCCCTAGTGTCCATGCATTATTCAGAATGGGAACGTTTAGTTTGAGGTCTCCCCACCTTTGTTTTACTGACAGAGTAGTAACAAGTAGTACATTCTCCTGTGCATATAGTACAAAACCAAAACGCAGCTAAAAGAAAAAAAAAGATCTATAGGGACGAAAAATCCTATGGCAATCTAATCTCACAAGATTACGTCAAACAAGAGCTTGTCCCATCCCCATTAGTCGGTCAATATGATTGTACTATTGTCCTAATGCAGCACCTGAATTAGCAACCGCGAGTGAAATGAATCTCTGAGTGACATATAATGCCTGAGGCAGAATTCTTTATGCTTAGTTATGTTCAGTGGGACTGGCATGCTGCATCTTGCCCAACGGAGTTTGACTGGCTATACAGCACGACACCCATGTTTCGCACTCAGACTACGGGCGGGTTGGAGATTCAGTCATTCATCATCGGGTCAAGTTGATGATGACAGTGACAGGCTATTTATAGAATATGATACGGAATGTAAAGAGGTGGCGGGGTGTCAATCTTATCAAACCATGGACCTTGGTTGGATGTGACACTTCCAGACTCACCTGTTCCTCTTTTCCCCTGGCGACCCATAGGTGGTGCCGCTGCATCGTGACCCTGCCCAGCAGTTGGAGGCGGGGGAAGGTGAGGAGTAGCTGCCAGGTCGAGATGAAGAGGGTTGGGTTCCTGGCTGACCCCTTGAGCTCCTCTCCCAGGTTTCGCCTCTGATCCAAGTACAGGGACTGCACTAGCCTCTCTGGTTTGGTTCTGGAGAGCATGAGTAAGAGACCATTCAAAACATGAGACCTTTGAGCTGCAGGAAACCCACTTGTTGACACAAGTTAACTCAATTTAGCACACTGCAGTGTGAAGAATTTAACCCAGGTCTTGATTGACTAAGAATTGTTGTCTGATGTTGTTTTTATTATTATCTGTGAACCCCAACTGTGCTAAAAGGAATTTGTAAAGTATAATCAGTGTTGCGAGCAATGCATTACAGAAGTAATGTAATTACTGTAATGCATTACTTTTTGCTGTAGTGTAATACTGTATATTACACACACAAAAACAGTAATATTGTACTGGTTACCAATGAGGAGTAATGCAATGGATTACAATGCATTTTTAGCCTGAAAGTGGTGTTTTTTTCCCTCGAAATTCGCCAAAAACACCGCGAGATCGGAGGAGAAAAGTCCGGGGCAAAATGTTTACTTGCTGATCTACTACAGCTGAGATGAAACGGCAGGTTGAGTATGGACACTATGCGCACAAGATGGACATACGCCTATTAATTACGGTTCATCAGAGATAAAGACAAGAAGAATATACAGTTATTGTTAGGTGAACTTTGCCAAGTAGTCATTTGACAAACCATTTAGAGCGGTAATGTGAAGTTAGCGAAAAGACTACACGCATAGGATTGCACTCCCACTCAGGGGATTACCACTTCGACCTCAAAGGGTTAGGAGATTTGTGGCAGACTATGTCGTACGTACGTACAATTCTGGTGGTGAGAGTAATATCAAAGTAAAGCAATGGTAATTCAATGCATTAATTTCAAATACAGTAATATTGTAACTAATTACTTTGAAATGACAGTATTAAGTAAAAAATAATACATTACAGTTTTGAAGTAACTTATCCAACACTGTGTATGAGTATGAGCAAATATTGTGGCAAATTGTCTTTACAAGAGCCTTGAGTTATCCACACATTATCTATTAAACTAGGAATCGGATGAGATCTTGTACAACTAAATTTCACGATAATTAGAGCCACAAGATTTCCCGTTGCTGAACAGCATGAGATTTTTTTCTTTTGTCTTTGTCAATTATGGAAGAGTTTGTCTAACATCTCCATACAGTATATAATTAACTAAAAAAAAAAAGATGACTATCAAAAAGTTATTTTTAAAAAATGGCCATTAACTGCAAATGTGTTATTTTGTCTTCTGTGTTTATATTTGTTTTTTTGCCAAGCAAAGAAATACCGAGAATGGATTGATGGAATTCATACAAAAAGCATCAATATATGCAGCCCCTACAGAAGAAACACAAAATGATCCAATTCATTTCAAATGACCAGTGTTGATATTTTGTTTTTCAAGTTGAAGAAAAGGGTGGTAAAATATTGGCAGATAAGACGGTTTGTAAATACTGAAAAAAACAACAACATATATACACTTGTCCTCAAAATTATTCATACTCTAGAAATGTTTTTTGTTTTTTCATTTTCTTTTTTTTTTCAAAATCTAACAGATATTTTATTCAAGGAAAACCAACAAAATGTTACGCTCAAATTATTCATACCCTAGTCCAATGTCTTGCAGACTCCTTCAGGTTTTCATGAAGGATTCCGACGTAATCCTCCTTCCTTTATAATTTCCTCAACCTTGACAAGGTTCCCTGTGCCGCTGGAGGTGAAACTATGTTTCACTTCCATGTCTGATCGTAGGGATGGTCTTCTTTGGCTCAAAAGCTTCTCCTTTTTTTCTCCAGACTAACTAAGCATTCATAGGCCCAAATAACTAACATTGCCTCACCAGATCACAGGATGGTTAACCAAAATCTAGAGTCATGCTGGAGATGACCTCTGGCAAAAGCCAGGCAAGCCTCACCGTGCTTTTTCTTGAGCAGGGTTGTCTTCCTCGGCCACTCAATGCTAGACCTTGAGACAGTCGTCCCTGCCTGCTCAAGTTTTTCTATTAGGACCTTAGTTGGGGTCTGAGGGTTGATGTTAACCTCTCAGCATACTTACCTGGCAAGTTTGAGTGACACCTTACAATTCTTGTCACGCCAACCGAGGTTTTTAACAGTGTTGAACCTCATGTGGTTGTTTATGATGCGCTGGACAGTTGCCACAGTAACCCTTTCGCTTGCTGTGGGTGCACACAAAGATTCCAACAGAGGTCCTCCCGCAGGTCTTTCTTCTTGAACATGTCGAGAAGCCGAGTTTTAAATGTTTATTCTTATAGTTACTTTTTGTAGTTTTTTTGTTTGTTTGTTTTTAATTTGTTTTAAAATATGCTTTTATTTACCTGCTGATAGCTTGAAATAGAATTGAGCATCAAAATTTACACAGTTTGGACATTATTGTTGAGATATTGGCAGGGGAATGAATAATCTTGAACATGACATTTTCGGGGAATCTACCAATAATATCGCATTTACATTATGAATCCCTTGAAAAGTGTATTGTTTTCATTCATTTGTTTGTCGGTCACATATGACTCACAATGAAACTAAGAAAAAATAATTAGCTTTGTCATAAACACAAAAAACCTAAAAATCACAAGGGTATGAATAATTTTGAGGACAAGTGTGTGTGTGTGTGGATGCGTGTGTGCGTGTGTGTATATATTAGGAAGTCAACGGTAGCTGATAAATGAGCCTAACTCTCCTTTTATGTTTTCATTTGCACACTAGATTGTTAATTCAGTTGTTGACTGCTCAGTAAAAATAAAAATACTTTAAAATGTATGTTAGGCATGACTTTATATTATAAAATTTGCAAAAAGACCTCATCTTTTTCTTGTGTACAATCTCGTGGAACATATCATGGGACTTGTGTTTCATCCCATTCCTAGCAAACACACAAAAAAAAAGAGAAACCCCTATTATAAACAAAACAAAAAAAAAGTCATGTTCAAACCATACCAAACTACTACAATGTGTAGCATGTGGTGCATATTGAGCCAAGCCTGCATGAAACATGCTATTGGGACACTCCCGTCCACATCACATGGGTTGGGCTTTCTCCTTAACTCTCATACCTACCACAAGAACTGGAAGACACATGTTTATTATTATGGACATATTCTTCAAACACAGGAATTTAGTGAATTGTGAATAAATTGTGTCTGCTATACATTGACTCATGGTTTGTCCCCGTTTCACCCAATCTGCATTGACTGATTCATACTATAGCTTGTGCTCGGGTGAGGTTAAGACTTTAAAGCTCCTTCAGTATCGTATCTAATGGCAAGTCTGTTGAGTAAAGAAAAGCACTATAACAACCATTTGAATGGTTTATGGTCAGGCTACGCTAAGAGATCCAGAGTGAGAGACAGCATTCCCAACTTCCTGGGGATTCACTTGAGACACGCACACACGCACTGAACCAAACCACAGAGGGTTGATTTCAGCAAGGAGAAATGTGCTGAGCTGCAGTAAGCAGGAGCCAAGGGCAACAAAACACTAAATACAAATGCTCTACTCAGAGCAGGGTACTTTCCCTTCACTGCTTGCTCATGTTGCCTGCTGCTCTTAGGTTTGAGAAAGATGTGTAAGATCAGGAGAAAGAAAATTTAAGATTTAAATGGACTTAAATCTATGGCAGGCAGGAAGACCCAGATTGAAAACAGTCTTCAGAATGTGGATAAAAATCCAAAGCGCATGGATTTCTGCCAAAGATACTGCAGGGGAAAGAGACAGCTCGGATTACCCCTTCAACGTAACCTCAACCTAGGCCTGCACAATTAATCGAATTTTAATCGTGATCACGATATTGGCTGCCATGATTAATTAAGATGAAAATCGGCGATATTAACATTTAAAAAGCTGCCTACCAGTACGTGGCAAATCAAGCACTTTCAGTCATCCTACCACCAGGGGGCAAACGCAAGTTTAAGACATCATTAAACTTAAGAAATAGCAAGCGAGCAAATCCTGCAAGAAAATGTTCACAGCTTGGTTTATGCTCAACGTGACCCGCGAGTTGGGCGCTGCTCCACGCGTCAAGATGCCGTCTTTTCGGCAACCACGAGTCGACGCGATGAAAAAGCTGAAGTTGGTTTCACTGGCGCGCTTCGGAAATATCAGGTTTCAATTCCGCCATAAAAGCCTATAGATGACAGTGCATGCCAAAAACCTCTGCCTTTCTCAGCCCCTATTATACCGTACTAGCTGTCAATTGCGACCCATTTTGGAAAATCAGATTTTAATAAATTGGGTTTGAAAAGACCAAAAATGACATTTTGACTGCTAAGGCCATACTCACTTTGAGTAATTCTGCTACTTTTGTTCTGTTTTCATAATCCTGCAGCCCTACCTCAACCTCATCGGAATACATGATATTTTACGTTTACACACCCACATTTGCCCGAAAGCGTTTGCATGAAAGTTTATTTATATTGCTATTTATTTTTCTCAGATTTTCGACAGCGGCAATCGGAGGATTGGGGGGGTGGGGGTCATGTCGTTTCGTTCCTAGATATATAGGAATAATAACTGAGAAGTTATGTCAGTCATTGGTCATGCACATGCAGGCACAGGCCGCAGCCTCGAGGGACACCCAAAAGTTTCCTTGGCTGGATTATTCGCCTCTGGTTAGCAATAAAAGTTAAAAAGATAGAAATGGCCATCTATCCAGCTCTCAAGGAAAACAATAAAGGTTACAACACACCATTCCATGCACATTTTTGCAGAGCACGTTTCATACACGTTAACACTGGTGAGAGGCTCGGCTTTGGTTAGAGACTTTTGGGGAGGAGACAAGAGTGAAGTATGACAACATTCACATTTCGCTATTCGTTTGAAACCAGCAAATTCCTCCTTAAATCTAAATAATAAAAAGAATAGGCCCAATAGTCTATGTACAGTATAAACTGTAGCACATCAGTGATGTGAAAACCATTAAAGGAAAGAAGGAAAATCATTCCATGTAGGGTAGGTAACGAGTCAGCACAGACCGACTAAATCAGGGGTGGTCAATCGCAGTTGACCAGAAGATCGGTAGGAAAGGTAGAAAGGTAGTGTTGGTAGATGGCATGACATCCCGTGACGTGCCCACCAAAAACATAAAAAACAAACAAACAAACAAAAAACTGGCGCAAACAAGATTATGTAACAGGTTAGTATACTGTTACTTTCACCAAAAGCACTTCTATTATTAGGATTATGAATAAATATTTACTTCATTAATTATACCAGCGTCTTTATGAAGTGAGAGCGGGTGTGCATTCTACGATGGACGATTGCTCCATGTCGTCATGCACGCTTCCAATTTGACGGAGCTAAGATGGTTAAGTTGCTCTCCTTAAAATCTCAACGATAAAAGAAATACAACTCAATACCAGTAGTTAGGCCATGCTGAGTATTTATCCGCTGAAATCATATCTTGCATGAATTTGGTCATGTTTTGTAGTCACTAGGTGACGTGTTGGAGCTGCTGTCTGTTGACGGACTAAGGTAGTATTGCTAACATTCAACCAAGCATTCTCAGTGTGCATTCTACTTGTGCTGCTGAGCTGTATTGCTGGCCTATTGTTTTAGCTTTGTTATAACATTTAGTAATTGTACAGTTGTTATTCGTGTGGCATACTTAGCTAGGTGAGCCTGTACAAATGGATTCTTTGTCACTTGTAATCGTCATGTACTGTAAATAAACGAGCGCTATCATGGACACACTGGGAGCGGGAATTTGAGATGGAGAGGCTCATGATGTGTGTGACCAAAGGCCGAAGTTTTTATTTGTTCCTCGTGCCACATGGAGGGCCTCTGATTACGAACCAATGAGTCTGGTCTCGATATTGTTTTATAAATCTGTATCAATTTTATGTTACCTTATTACTCAATGACTGTTGAAGATATAAAAATCTATACGTCGGTTCGATACGATTCAAGGTTGAAAAACTTTCAAATGAATTGATTCCATTATGTTTGTCAAATCCAAACCAGTTGATTTGAATCGTTCTTCGTTACAAGCTTTCCTTCCTTCTTATTTATTGACAACTGCAGGACCGTTACAACCTCAAAAGCATATTGACTTCAAGATAGTGTGTATTTGTATAGATTAGCATAAGGTCACTTATATTGGGGTCACATGCCAGGGGAAGAGAGACGATCAAGTGTCAGATGAATATGAACATCTGAGCTGGAAACAGCTGGTAGATGTTAACAGTTTGAATTCTGGTCTCTGCACTCAGTCAGTGAACCCAGTGGACACAGTTTTTTTTTTCTTTTCGAATTTCATGTTCATGTTCAAGCCCACAGTTGCCCACCTTCTTACCTTGTACCAGCATGTGCAAGGTGAATAACAGAGTTGAGTGGCAGACAGAGGCAAGGAGGCTTGACTTGCATCAGAAGGCGAGCAGCCAGAGGGAGACAAAGAGGCCAGGCCAGGTAAGGACACACTGTGCTGAGCATAGTGGTGATGCAGTTGAGTATAAGAAAGAGCCACTTGATCGCCATATGGGCCTGCTCCGTCAACCTCAATGCCCGTTTCTCCATAGCTCACCTGAAATATCCAAGATAGCCCACATTCATTGGATGAAACCAAACTACTTTGATATAATTCTCTATTTCCTTTTCAGCATTAAATGAGCAGAGAAGCAATTCCACCTGTCTATCTCAACCACTGTCACTTGCTGCCAGGAGTATGGTTGAACAAAGTATTTTACTGTAACATTCATGGAGTGCTCAACAAGCCAGTCTTGATTGCATCTCTAATATATGGGCATATTGGAAGCAGTGTCAGTGCTGTGTAAGACCATTGCGATCACACCTGCTGCTGGCTCACCTACACTTCAAGTAATGGTTCATCTACTATGACACATTTCTCTGCCACGATTCCTCTCTCTCACATACATTCTGTTGAACTAATACTCAAAGAATTACAAAAATAGGACGCTTAATTCCTAATACTATATACTCAATAAATTGACAAAAGAAATAGAAAATAGTGTACATATTCAAATATGAGGGAATGGCGTCACCGTTTTCCGGACACTGAAGACGCGCATTCAAAAACAGCAGTTTGCAGCACTTTGTGTCAGCTGAAACCAAAATATAAAGCACACTGTTCTGTTACAGATGTTGTATAGCGATGTGAAAACATCCTAAAAAGTAGCCCATATATGTTTAGTGAAATCCAGAAGACTTTATTTGATGAAAATATCTCTTAAGTCAAACAGTTTGTCTTTATTTTATTTTTAAAAGACTTTATCCTTTAAAGGCGATGTTAAAAATGCGCAGCGAAGCCGGATGGTTGGTATCTGCTGAGTTATTAAGAAATTGTAATCCATCTTAGTTACTTTTAAAATCATATAGTCAATCAAGTACTGTTACTTTGGGTTAGGGTTATCAGTAATCAGCAATTATTAAAAAAAAAAAAACTGGTAAAACCTGCCAAAACTGGTTTAGACCACCTCTAGCCAAAATTACACTGAGGTCAAGCTGGAGAAAAAGATGAATAGGTGGAGGAAATTGAGCCTCCTCAACCAATTTCCCATCCCGCTAAATGTTGTCTCAATTTACTGCAATGAGGAAACAATCACTAGAAAACCAGGAAAAACATGTTTTCCACCCCACCTTTGCTTTGACAGACATCACAAAAACCTTTCTGCTGTCAAGTCAAAGGGACAACTTTTACCTACACTCATATAATTTACACAACTGAGGTCTGCAGTGCTGACAGGTGGGCAGTCATTGACTTTGACAAGCCTGTAATTTGGCATGCAAGACAACATGCGAGTATTGCATGCTCATGTGTAATACAGCTCTGCTGACTGGTCTCACAAGTACTTTGGGTTACCCTTCTTTTCCTCTAAGTAGCTGAACTCTTAACCATGTTTAGTTTGTTTATTTGAGATGTGTAGTCATAGCATGCATTATATTATAGGAGTTGCTAATATTAACCTGCTTTCATTTGCGGCACCCAAAATATGGGAAAATAAAAGAAAATATACGCAGTCCAATTCATCCATTCATACAGTACATTTTCAACAGGTTGCATCATCTTGATTGGGCTGGAACTTATTTCAGCTGGCTTTGTGCAAGCGGTCAGAAGCATCCTGGACTGCTCATCCTCCATATGGACAAGCAACGTTTTAACTCTTTCAGTCCCACTGGGACATTGCGTCCCACAGCTTTAAAAAAAAATAAAAAATCGCAGTGTGAATCGTAGCAACATCTAGAAATGGCATCCTAACAGTTCTGGGCCGACTGTCAACAAGGTAGGTTGCGTTGTATAACTTCTTGTGAATTAACGATCTAGTACTGAGGATATATATTGATAATATGTGCTATATATGTTTGTTACTATAGATTACAGCGATTACTATGTATTGTAGCCATTTGGTGATAATTTTTACTTCTCTGGCACATTTTTTGTATGAGTATCGTGGACTATGGAATATACAGTCCCATTGGTATTTCTTGATGGAAATTGAAGTAGGAAATTTTGACTAATTATCCTAGACTTATTAACAAGTAATACAGTATATGCCATACGTTTTAATTTCGTTAGTGAAAGTGTTAAACTAACGTTCACAACTTGGATGATTTATAGTCTTCAATGAAACTACCTGCACATAACACATCTAAGGACAAGGAGAAATGCAAATTCCAAACAAGTGGACCGAAAAGACACATCAAATCCCAGACTTAAGAACCATGAGCCAGATATGCTTACCGATGTGCCATCATGCTCACCCTAGTTCAATAATAATGGTATACTGCAACATTAAATGTATTCTATGTTGACCAGTGGAACAGTGGAAATTAGTACATGCAACACTGTATGTTGTCTATCCATCCATCAATTTTCTATAGCCGATCATCCACACTAGGGCTGCTGGTTTGCGGGTGCCGATCCCAGCTGGTACACCCTGAAGAGTTGGCAGCCGATTACAGGGCACAAAGGGACGGACAACTATTCACGCACATAAATCACACCAAGGGACAATTTAGACTGTTGAATACACTTTCCATGTACGTTTCCAAAATGTGTGAGGAAGCTGGAGTGCCCGGAGAAAACTGACACAGGCATGAGGAGAACATGCAAACCCCACACAGGGAGGCCAGAGCGAGTTACAGTAGAAATGAACTCGGGACTCTGAACTGAAAGGCGGACATGCTAAACACTCTACCACCGTTCTGCCTATATGTTGTATAATAGATGTATTACAGTGCAGTCTTCCTGCCCGTTGACTCACAAATTATCATCCACAGCACAACAATTATCTTCAGTTGCTATGAGCCATTAAAAATGGGTTAATCCAATGCATCACACATTCCTTTGCTAGAAAAAAAAAAAAACTCTCTTGGGGGAAAATATCCGATGGAATTTGTTTGACATATGTTCAACCATTTTTCAGACTTACAGGGTGATCTAAATCCCAAAATGTTGTGCGGTGTGAAATAAATCTGTTATCAGCGACCCAGACATTTTGATCAGGATCACATTAGCAACTGATAATATCAGGCAAAGAAGAGAATTTTGTCATGATTTGCACCCATGTGCCAAAGAAACCACTTTTTACAAGTGCACATATGCCACGATGCGAAGACTGACCATTTTGAGCAATATCATTCTGATGTGAGAAACCTATCTAAGTGACTGAGATAACCTGTGGCCAAACCACCCACAGGATTATGTGTAAATGAACCATCTAATAAGATTCCACTGCATGAGTGGCATCACAGCGAAATGTATTTATAGAAAAAATAATGCTCAACTGATTAACAAACCAGACTGACACACAGGGTACTTGAAAACTGCTGTCCACCAGAAGCACACTTTGAGCCCTCACCTGCAGGACGTCCTGTATCTGGCCGAGGTGTTGCCTCAGCACCCGTTTCTGGTGGAAGCTGAAAGCCGGGTGGTTGGACGCCATGGTGAAAAGCAACAGAAACTGCTCCTCGGCCCTCCCGTCGTTTAAGGCCAGACCGTAGTTGTTGATCACCGTGTCAATATGTGTCAACGTGTGGTACAGGACCCCCGCCGCCTCCCGGTTGTCTGAGCCGAGCAGGGCAAGGGACACCAGCAGCTTACTTCGCACCACCTCGTCCGTGATGTTGGTGAGGCCGGACAAATCGGTGGGATTGTTGGCTTTGATCTCTGCGTCCCGGAGGGAATGGTAGTCCTTACGGGCTAAGTCTTCCAGGCAGGAGCCGAGGAAGCGAAGCTCGATGGGGACGCAGAGGTCCAGCAGGCCACACAGGAACTCTGCTCGCTGGGCTGACGTGAGGCAAGAGAACCAGCGGTACACTCCTTCCCTCTGGACATGAGTCCGACTCTCCACCATACTCACACATCCACTGAAAGTGGGTCTGAAGCTTAAAAAAAAAACAACAACAAAAAAGCCTTTTCAATTCAGAGTAAATTAAAACAAAAACAAAGCGGGGTGCTCTCCAGAACTGATAGAAAGGGGTGACACTGTCTCCGGCAAAAAAAAAAAAAAAGGAGGGGGGTGGGGGGGTCGTTGTCGTCTCTCAGAGGATTCTACTTTGCGTTCGGGACACCCTCCGCCTGGTCCCCCTCCGCCGGTCGGACCGCAGCTCCACAAACAGCCGAAGAAACAGCACTCGATTAGGGTCAAGCTAGCGTTCAGAAAACTCACCACCGCCTTTTGCCATTCAAGGAGTCCCCTCACTCAGCAACCAATATCAGTCATCTCATCAATAGTCTCCGAGACTTGGGCTGAAGTTAACGTTTAGATTGCGATACTGTCGCAAAGTGTATATCTACTGCGAAAAGTTGAGACAGCAACGTTAACGTGTGACAGAAGCCTGCAGAAAAATACTTCATCGAAGAACAACAAAGGCAGCGTTATTGTGTAAGTTGTCGTTTTCTTCATCCTGGCGTTGCTCGAGATAAATTCGAAGAAAATAACAGCTGGCTATAACATTACCCAACTCTGGATGCGAGAAACGCCCAATTCTTCAAGACCTCCACTTTGATTGGCCAGTAGTTCAGTCTGCAATTATTTGCACTCTCTTGATTGGCCCAAGTCTTAGCGATAAAGGTCACTCTTCCAACGCGCTCACACACACGCAACAGAAAATTATTTCTGCGTTTCAAGCACATTAAAGTCCCAAATGTATAGGTGAATTATTTCTCTGGCGGTTATTTATTTATGTATTGATTTAGTTAGTTAGTTAGTTAGTTAGTTAGTTAGTTAGTTAGTTAGTTAGTTAGTTAGTTATATTGTAGAACCAAACATGTTACATAGTAGGCTATGAGCTGAACAATACAGTGACATATTTAACAGTTTGTTGCGGACAGCCTAGTTGTTTTAGTTTGTTTGTTAGTTAGTTTGTTTGATAGTTTGTTTGTTTGTTTTAAGATGAAAGAGGTTCAAAATAGTCAAAGACTGGCTACTTGATTGTGTGTGTAAGTCGCCCGGGGTGTGAATATGCATTCTTTTGTTGCACATTCTTGAAGAAAAAGCGACATCCTTCACCACGGAGGGGACCGCCATACTTTTTAAACATTGACCTTTTTATGACAGTCCGATGAAATTTCAAAGATGATTTAAAAATGTAAGTCTAATCTAAAACATTATTAGTATAAACTATTTTACATGTACATTTTTAAAATCATTATTTATGAAATAATCAATTTGGTAATTATAGCTCAATTAATGTAGGTTATTTCTTACTCAATACAATTTACATGAGGATAAATAGATAGAGATTTACTGTTCACCGTCTTTGTAATGCATTACGTGTGAAGTTTTGTCCGAAGCTTGGATTTAAAAAAAAAAAAAAAAAAAACCCCGCCGGAAGTCGCAGTGTTGTAATTTAACCCAAACACCCGTAGATGGTAGCAAAGGATCATATTGAAAGTCACGCAATACTACCCGTTATCAATTTGGATGGAAAAGCACATAGGAATATTGTACGTTTAAAAGTTTTTGGTGTATTAATTGCTGTTAATTTCTTAATTCAGTTTATACAACACAGTTTTCCCCTTTCATTTAAATCGCCTTGCTCTTGGGATAAACACCCATCTCCTTCAAGGAGCATGAAAGAATTAGATTGGTTGTTAAAGCAAACCAAAAAAAAAAAAAAACAAGCAATGCATCTCACCTTCTTCAGTAAGGATGCTCCACTCGGGGTTAAAAAGAGACAAATAAAAAGTCAATAGTCGTTTTTTAAAACACTTTAATTAATTTCTCCACGTGAAACAAAACCAAAACAGTAATTCCCAGAAATAAAGAAAACAGGGGAAGGAAAGGAAGAAAGATTCAAACTATAGAGAGAGCTTGGCATGCTGTAACATGCTGCAGTGTAACAGGTGCATCATCACCAGGCTGACGACAAACAGCAGTACCTTTTTTTATCAGTATAGGACCCAAATAGATGAAAATAATTTCTGCCTTCGGGTTGTAACTCATGAAGTATGGGGAGAAATGACAGGAAGGAGAGAACCTCTCAGTCAAAATTGCAGCTGAAACTGTTGTCAGTACCAGGTGGCCACTTTCCATGAAAGGAGGATGGACACACATTTGTTTGGACTATCCCACAAACTTTCTTTAATGCGAACACGCACATAGGCTGATCTGCCAGATGGATTTTAGAGACTGCTTTATAGATCTTGAAAGTTGGAGACTGTCAGCAGAGTGCACAAAAGTGTATATTAAAAAAAAAAATCATCATACCAGACTTTGAACCTACTTGTTGCTTTGTACAACAATTGAACCACACTACAGTTATGTGCAAATGTCTCAGGCTGCATACAGAGCTGGCGTTTTAATGGCCTTTTCCCAAACATAGAAAGTACAATTATGTACACCATTGTTGATTAAAATCATGCTTTTGTTTAATATGTGATTAGCCATTCTTAAATTCCATATTGAGGAAAGAATGCTTGATGCCAAACCACTAGGCCAATACCTGCGACAAAAGCAAGACATTTTTTTGACATACTTTATCAAAAATGTAGCCGGTATGCTTTAATACAGTTTGTTACTGTCGTCAGATTCAATACTGAAACACACAACTTACAAAAAGTAAGTGGCATTGGGCTTTTAGATGAAATTTCATGATGAACTCAATATAAAATATTAACAAAAGGCTCATCTTATTTTGTCCACTCAAATTTGAATGCACATCTTCAACTGTTCATTGTTTCATTGCTTTTTGCACAGCTTACTGTTCTATAAAACAAGTAGCTGAGCGTCACAATTCACTCAATGAGTTTTCATCAGTAGTTCATGGCAGTGTGTATAGCGGATGCAAATGCTAACTTGGCCTTTAGCCTACTACATAATACCATTAGCTCCCAACTCAATAAATACCCAAAGGCAATACACATAGTCACGGGGGATTTCAGTCATGTGGATTTAATAGGAGTGTTCCCCAGATTCCGGATCATCATCACGATATAAAGTGTGCCACAGAGGGGAGGAAAAAACTTGCATGCCGCACCATCAACTCAATTTCAAAACATGGTCTGTATAGTACTCTTCCATACCGTGGACAGCAAGCTCGCTCCACTCCCCTCCCTTCTCCTCGCGCGATTAAAAAAAAAGTTGACAAAAACTACAACAGCGACAGAAAGCCCCGTCCATACGTTTGTGATGTGGTTTTGCAGCCAGCCCCCCCCCCCCCCCCCCCGGTCCGCAGTCTAAATTTAAGGCGTTGACCGTGCCGCGGTGATCAAAAAGTTGGGAACCACTGCCATAGACAGTGATGGCTGGCTGGCAGAGGTGCTAAAGAGCTTTTTCATCTCTAGTCGCAAGCTCACTTAGGAATAGTATCAGTTGCTGCATGTGTTTTTTTCTTTTTTTTTTAAATAGGAAGTTCAAATGTAAATTGTGATTGTTATCATGTTTGGTCAGCTACAGGCTTCACTCTAATTAGACTTTAGGGCGCTGCTCATATAACCGTGGCTCTCCGTGAGATTACAGCCAAAGGGATGGGAATGAGAAGGGATAATGCTACAGTTACTGTGACTGCGCTGCAGTAGTTTGACGTCCGAGGAGCGCAGTTTGGCAAGTGCATTTATAGTTGACTCATCTGTCTGGCATGCAGGGAACCTTCACAGCTCGTCTCTCCGCAATATAGCTTTTTTTTAATGAAAAAAAGAAATCTGCAATGCACTGAATTAAAGGTCCATGTCTGTAATATTTCTAGTTAACATTTCTTGTTTATATTCTATACTTGTCAGTGTCCACTGCTCTGTGAAACATCCAGTTGGAAGTCACGCCTAGGTGAGGTACGATTAATCAGTTAGGTGTTGTCATGGTCTCCAAATGTAAAAATGGCGATAGCACGATGAAAAGGACTGTTAAAATACAAAAAAAAGAACTGTATGAGTCAATCTTTTGATCAAACACCTGCAGTAAATTCAGCCAGTTGGAGATCAGAAAGTTGTACAAAGACCACAAAAAATGAACAGGTCTGGATGTGCATTCAAAGGTTTTCAGAGGTTTAAAGTTATCTGTAAATTTGACAGTATACAGTAGGTTCATCCGGATTAAAAAAAAAAAAAAAAGAAGTGGAAAATCCTTACATTTCAATCTTGGCTATACCCTGGCACTTGCAAAACATAATTTGGGATAGATTTTGTTTTGTCACATCCACACTTGAATATTGTCTCTAAAATCCTCTGCCAGTTGTGCAGCAGATTTTAGACTATACCAAGGAGCCTCTGCCCCTGAACTACCACCGTCTGAGAGGACGCACAGCTCAATGACTGGTGTGTGCAGAGGTTGGAAAGTGTAGGAGGGAAAGACAGAATGAGCATCACTGCCGGAAAATGGTGGTATGCTGGATGTGGTTGCGTAGAGACCATGTCCTCATGAGACTTTCTCTCCGCTCGTTGCAAACGTACAATGGCTTTGTGGAGGCACTCCGTAGTCATGAACTTAACTCACACACTGATGACGTCTGATGAAAGAGTGGGATGGCAAACAAGCCAGGACTGTGTGTGTGTGTGTGTGTGTGTGTGTGTGTGTGCGCATGGCCAGGTTACATGGACGGGAAACCTTCAAGAGTGTTTCTACTGTAGGTGGTGCTGTGATTCAGTCCCTGCATTTCCTCTCTTGACAGAGATTAAACAAATATAACATCGCTAAGAACATTTGGTCAGGTGGAAGAACCAAAAAGCTGGAGTCATATGCCGTAGAGTCGTGTGACGGGCTTACAAAATAAATAATATATCCATCAACATATCATACATGAGAGAAATTATTCTCAAAGGAATATTATAAATCTGTTGTAAACTATGATTTGAAGATGAAAAAGGTATATATTTTGTCTTGAGACAGTGGAAGCGGGCATTATGTTCTATAATGCCAGGGCCTGGGAATCAGACCCATTTTAGTCAGTATGTGAACTACTCAAGCTCACTTTAGTCTGGTTTCTGGACCGTATTATACAGCCCATTCACCAAGGCTGGTGTACTTTTCTTACATCCACGTCATTGGGCTCTGCATTGCAGTGTCGCCTTCATGGTTTCTGGACTACGATTTGAACACACTCACAAATCAGCCATCTTCAGCCCAAACCTTTTGGGCCAAAATGGATCGAAACCCTCGATGTCCTCTTCTGTTGCAGTCGTTTTTCCAGGAACACAAAGGGACAGCAGATCCCTCATAGTAACTATAGATCTTTAATGTAGCATGTGTAGACTCATTCCAAAAACAAGGCTTAAATAAAAAAGTGGATAAACAAAATAGCCACGCCAATGTTGAGAAGAACCACCACGGCAACCAGGATTGCACTGCGGGCCTGCAGGGGCGAAAAATACAAAGTGCTATTGGTAAATAATGGCATACAAAAACACAAAGAAATTTTCAGACATTCCGTGGTTGTAAGCTTATGTTATGATAACAAGAGAGATGTTATTCCATTGAAAGGTAGAGAATCTTCAAAACTTTCCAGGGCACGTTTTTACGTGCGTTAGCCAAATTACACATGACTGTAGACTTTTAGCAGTGCTTGTCAATTATATTTTGTAAAGCTCTCCCCTAGGAATGAGAGTTAACCCCCCCACACCGCCACCACCACTCGAGGTGTTGGCAATAACTAAGATTGTTATCTATAAAAATTGTATAAGTATACCTAAAGCAAGAAGGCAATATAAATCAACTTTCAACGACGGCAATTATCATTTACAGTGTTTATACGGGTTACAGCTTCGTCTAAAACAGAAAAAAAACAAAAAAAAAAACAAGTGCATCTAAGTGCCTGAAACTAAAATAAAAAAAAGATTAAAATTGTTATTTTATTGCAATTACACTTCACAAACAAAAAGAAAGCCTTATCCCTATTTGAAAAAATAGTCACCTGAAATAGTTTGCCATCCATCGGTGTGACTTTTCAGGGTTAATTAGTGGAATTCCTTGCTTCAGTGGGACTCATGGGGGAATTTATGTTTATGTTTATGTTTACAGTGGGGATCATACAGCCCGACTGGACAAATTTCATATGGTGGACAACTGTTTAGATTCATATTATGGCAAGAAACTAACTAAAGTAAAATGAGTGGCCATCATTACCTGAAGAAATTGAATGATGTTGAAACTTTTGGCCTATACTGTATATACAGTGCAGGATATGTAACCTAACATTTACTGTTTGAAAGCAGCATTACTGAGACATTGTTGTAATTGCTCATGAATGTGATGATGTGGTTTCTGATGATGAACTCTATAATAGGCTTATCCTAGATCTATGGCATATCATCATGCCACAGGTGGATGGAATCCTTCTGACAGACTGCTCTTTCTTAATCTCCTCAGCAAGATAACTGCTACTCAGAAGCACAATGAGTGGCGGATATAATACATAAACGCACTCACAGTGTTGTTCCTAAGTGCCAAAGTTTCGTTATTAACAGGAAACATATCATGGTGAAGGCCTAACATCGAAATCCTCCAGGTCTTGGTTATTTCATATTTTTGTTGTGATTACTGACACATCGGACCGTAATTTGGTGCTCAGATGCAAGTCTTGGTGCAATGTGCGTCTAAATGTGCGCGTGGGTGGCGGTTCCTCTCTTTTGGTAATCTGCTCAACTTTGTGCATGGAAAAATTATCGGCGGGTTTGTGCTGCTGTTGGACGAAACATGCCGAGTCACAGCCAATCCTGGCGCTATCCCTCGTTTGCAATAGGAATCGGGGTGAAAGGGAAGTGCACACTGAGTTTGATGTTATGCAAAGAGTAAACTTGTTGGTCCATTCAAGACACAATGGTGCACGTTCACACAGCTGTATGGCTGACCGATGATGATGTACTGTATGCATGCATTGAAGATCACCGAGCAAGCACAACCGTGCGACACCCACCCAACGGTTGTGTTATGCTGATCACGGCATGCCATTAAAACATATTTGAAATATGAATGATTACAACTCGTTTGATTAACTGATTAATATCGACTGTTTTTGTTTAATTTTATTGATAGAGTCATTTAAATGTATACATATTTGTAGGAGTCAAGAACCCAACAGCCGTCAGAGACGGCGCTAAAAAACAAAGACTGAGCCAAACAAGGCACACTTCTGTAACTGTTAAAAGATAAACTAAATCAGTTACAAAACACCCAAATTATTTCACGGCCCCCCTGCAGTTAGGCCACTTTGAGAACCACTGCACTACTGTATATAAAAATTCAGGAGGACTGTCATGTTGTTGTGAGATGTAGCCTATCCTCCGACCTTGCTTAATCGCCCCACCAATGTACTCCCAAGGGGGGCAAGGGTGTTAACATGAGTTTTAAATGATCCATCCAGCTGTGATAATTCATTCAATGAATCCATGAATGTATTTCAACAGTAATTCAGAGGGAATTATACACACTCACACACATACATATATATTAGCGTGGGACAAGAGCTCGTGCAACGGGATCTGGCGAGAGTTGAATGCCACAAGTGTTTTCATCCCCGCACAACATATAATCAATTTTCTTTGGCTGTTGTTTTTAGAGTACACAGGTGCATGTGCTGTCTGTCAATGCTCTGTGCTGCTAATTGATGGTCTTCGTGGCAGTAAAACACATCATCAAACGTGATGAGAATTTCATAATAAGTCTAAACATACCAAGTCATGTAACGAGACAAACACCCTGGTTTACTTTTGTTCTGAAATTGTTAACTTGCAGCTTCGGTAACTTGAGTCACAAACTGGTGCTGGCAGTGTGAATCATGAGCCGCAATTCCTGATATAAACAACACAACGTTGCTCTAAAATAATGTTCAATCGCCAATTCAGTGCACTAAAAAGGACTTAATTATTCTGATGATGTATTGTACAGCACGTGTTGAAAAGATAGACCGAACTGGAATTTTCCCATTCGAGTTAGAGTACGTCAGAGTATATCCCAAAGCTCAATGGACAATTATGAAGAAAAAAACTTTGTCAACGTTGTAACATTGTTAACTTTTTGGTTAGGCAGCAACTGAAAAGACAGTGCAGGAAAGTGAAAGAAAAAAAAAACAAACTTTGACCAAATATGTATGTATATTGCCATTTTTTAAATAACTCATAGCTCAACTTACAGCATCCTGTCTTTGTCACTATCTTCTGTCATAACTAACTAAAAGACACCTGTTCCACTGACCAAATACAAATGCACTTTTATTCAAAAATGTATTTTGCTTTTAATAATTACTGTGTATGGTTTGAAAAGAATAATTCATTGAAATGTGGTATTCAGTACATATTTTAGCAACAGGTGAGGTCACACCAAGGTTATTGCACATCACTTCAAAATACATACGGCAACCTTTAAGTCCCTTATAGGCAAACTAACTTAATGACGTCATTGCACAGGGAGTGTGATAGTATCCAGCTTGTTCAAAGGTTCTGGCGTCCATTTATCTCAGTGTGACGATAACTGTGTGCTGTGAACCTGCCTTACACAAATCCCGCTTGGTTCTCTGCAGCTGCAAACACACATCCCACCTCAACCTACTCCCCGCCACCACTGTTGCTGATACACACACACACACATGCACACACACACACACACACACACACACACACACACACACCGATTGGCCAGTATGGAAGCAAGGCATAAGCTGTTCCCTAGCAACAGAGCGCTAGTTAACCAATAGGGGGCATCTGCGAGGAAGCCCTACTTTGCCAATCTGCTGTTACCAAGGTGCAGAGAACCATTGGGTTTCTCTCAGTGCCTGCGTGAGACAGTGTTGTGTGTGTGTGTGTGTGTGTGTGTGTGTGTGTGTGTGCGTGTGCATGCGTGCGTCGAAGGAGGGTCACACAATGAAAGCCAGCAAGCAACCGAGCTGCTACATAACATCACAGAGGGTCGTCTGCTTGTAGACTAAGGATATCAAAGTGAACCACGGTGATTATGGAGGTTGAAGCTGTATGCACACACAATTGTTGAGTTGTATAATGTACATCCGTACGCAGTGTTCAGTATTCCCCACAGCCCATTTCCCATTCTAGGATAATTTGCTATGTGTCTGATCGTGTTGGATTCACATGGCTCAGGCCACGCACCTGGCAAGTCAGAAAGAAAAGCTAACATTATAATAACGGAGGAAATCCTCTGTCTGGACATGTACAACAAATGCTTCTTTAGAATAGTTTCCAAGATAAAAACCTTGCAACTCTAAGGAGTTTCTTGTTGAGGACATTGATTTAAGGGAATGGATGTTTAGCGGTGCAGAGCTTCTGGGTGATGAAGTGGTGATTTTAATTTTGCACACAACATGTCGAACAAAAGAAACTGACTTTTGTCAATAGTAATAGAGTGTTTCTTAAGCTGTTCCTTATCGCTGTGGTTGCATTAAAAAATACTTGTCATTTTTGGGTAGTTTTTTATGGGTTTTTTTTCAATTGCTTATTAGCTTATTATAATTTTTTTCATTTATTACAGTCTGTTTGATTTTCCTCCTCACTCATGTTTTTTTTTTTTTACACTGTACCGTGTGTCATTTCATTTTTTTCGTTCAATGTTTTTCCACTTGTTTTTTTATTATACATGTTTGCACTCTTTTGATTTAAGTTTAATATTTTTATTAGTTTTTTAGCTAAACATTTTTCATCTATCATATGCTTTTTCATTGAAGTATTTATTTGTTTATTTGAAGCATTTTCATTTACTACCAGTATACTGTATGTTTTTTCTAATTTCTTAATTTTTGTTTGTACATATAAAATATATCCAGCCACTTATGAAATTGCTTGCAATTTTGCAGTTCAAAGTTGGATGCGCTGTGCTTCAACACAGTTCCAGCCAGACTTCTATGAAAAGTGTAGTCAAACACCTATGCCCTTAATTCTGGTCTCAAATGACTTTGTGTCATTTGTAGCTAAGCTTAGCAAATAGCATGACTTTGACATCTTTTCTCTTTGTGTAATTTGCATTATCACATGTTTTACACCACTGCAAACTAGAGGTCAACAATAAAATTGTTAAAAAAACAAAGGACTGTGAAGTGCAAAGAAGGTTGCAAGTTGGAATGTGAAGCAATAGAGTGGTTGAGTAATATATTATTTCAAAGTTTTGTTATACACCTATAAAATCACTCTTATTACACTTAAAGGGAGTATGTGTAATTTTTCGCATGCGCCTGTGGGAGCTTTGGGGGTATTAAGGTAAATGCAGCGATAAACACTCCTCCTGCTGTTTGTAGCTATAACAGACATGGCCGCCTCAGGAGGGGTTCCACCCCCACCATCAAATACAATTGAATGATAACTACAGCTACGATTATATTTAAAACATACTGCTGGTCGTTCGGAAAAGATTTGTTTGCAAGTATTTGAAATTTGTAATAATTTAATGTATTCATTTTTAATGAAAAACGGTCTGAGTCTTACACAGTGTCGCTGTAAGATTGTTAAAATATTGCTCAACATATTTCGTCTACAGTTAATAGATTGTTAAAATGTGACAACATATTTCATCTACAGTTAATAAAGCTGACAAAAGTTGAACCTCTGAAAATTATGTTTCTAGGTGAAACACTGTATCTAAAACCAAATCAAATAAATTGGAGTGACGCAAAACCGATTGTGTACCATTTGTACAGCTATTTTGTGATTTGTGGGGCCAGCTTTTTGAATGTTGTTTCTTGGCGTGGGCTGCGTAAGGTAAGGGTCTTACTGAGTGGCCTTTGTGCTGAATGACTCCGTGATCCTGTTGCTCCGGGGTGATGGGGGAGGACTTCAGAGGAGGGGAGAGGGTGAGGTCCCGTCGTATAGGTCGAGTATCCACCTTGTCGCCCGGTCGTGCACTCTCCAGCTGGTCTTTCCCTTCCCTCCCGTCTCGGTTCTTATGTCTCTGTCGCTGCAGTGTGTGCGAGCGCCCCTCTCCGTGAGAGTGTCCGTGCCCGTGCTTCTCCTCCCCGTGCCCGTGGGTCTTGTGGGTAGCGGAGTCCCTGGGCTGTAAAGGCTTCATCTCCATTTCATAATTGCTCATTTTCTCTTCGTCCTGCTCAAGAAGCCGCCCTCCCCTGCTGTGCGCACCGCTATGCCCAGACGTCCAAGAGGGAGACGAGGGTGTCTCTGTCCATCTGTCTCCCCTAATTTGTTTATGATTAGATGAACCATGCTCCCGAGACTTGTGATTGGAGGAGCTGTGTTTGTGTCCATTGGTCCTGCTAGTGCCTTGTCCGCTGACTCCCCCTCCTCCTTTGTGGAAGACACCTTTCCTCTTCTCCTCACTCCAGCTTTTTGCCCGCATGTACTCTACCTTTCCTCCTCCACCCTCACTCTCCCTGCTGCCTCCCTCTATCAAGACCTGAATTTCTGTCTGCCCGCCAGGTCCTTCTTTCTCACCCCGCTCTCCCCCTTCTTTCCCCCTGTCTCCGTGGTCGACCGCAGTCTGCCGATGAAAGCGAGCACTTTTGCTGCGTTGGGCTGGCCGAATTAAGGCAGGAGGACTATGGGGAGGTGAGGAAGAAGGGGGACTGAGATCTGGTGTGGCGTTGGAGGGGTCATCCGAGCCTGTGCTCCTCACATAGAGGTCGGGGCTATCTGCCGTTCCGGCGCTACTGGACAAGCCCTCGGCCTCTACTTCGCTGGACACCTGACATTTGGGACGCTGCACCTCCATGCCTGCGATAAAGAGAAGAGACCAGAAATAGGACAGGTGTGGTTGTTGATTTTGGGTTAGGGTTCGAGCTCGGAAAAATGAAACACACTGAGCCTAAGATGGTAACATGGAGCCATTCCTGCAGTTGGCGGATGTTTAATTGAGTCATTCAATTCAAACGGTTCTTGCTCAGGGAAATGAACAGAAGAAGAATTTTATTGCATAACACAATAAAACTTGAATCTCGAATCTTGAAATAACTTGATTGCTAATAAATATTTGTCCACAAAAAATAATCAAGATAAAACGTCAGACCTATTTTCAAAAAGAAACTCTGAATAAAAACTCGTCCACAGAAAAAAATTCAACATAAATCGTCCTCATGGTAGAGATCTGTTCACAAAAATAAGTCAATAGCTTAATATTAATACAGTGCATAATTAAACACAAAAATAATCAACATAAAGTGTCAGACCTGTACTCAAAAAGAAATAACATATAATAAAAAATATTCAACTTAAAGTGTCTTCTTTTGGGATCATAGTCGAGATCTGTGCCATGTGACTTGTCGGGTGGAACTATTCTAGTATGGGGGGAGAATCTGGGTTTTGAAAATAATGAAATTGAATAACCGACAGAACATATATTTTTTTATGAACTTATTTTCCTGAAACCTTTACTTAATGTAATATTTTTTTTAAAGGATTTTTGCATGTTTATTTGTTTTATTTAAAATCTTGAGTACCTCCTGGAGTTCCTTCAAGTACCCCCGGGGATACCCGTACCCCCATTTTAGAACCACTGCAATAAATAATAGTGTTTAGGTACTTTGACTATAATAATAATACAGGTAGTTTAATATTGATACTTTACCATTTCCCGGGTGCTGGAATGAAGGGGAGAACTGCTTGGCAGTGACTCTGGCCATGCGGCTCTCCTCTTGGGCTTTCTGGGCCGCTCCAACAGCTGCCTCGGCTTTACCCTGCGCATGAGCGGTCCTGATGCACAGAAAAGGAAAGTTGGAAATGTTTCAATTGATACTGAAATGAGACAATGTCCCCTTGTGTTTACAGTGAGTAGAAAATGATGACAATAGAGTCACCTTAATCACAAGTTGTGTCAAGCACCAAAAAATAATGGTGAGAGGTGCTGCTTTGAATGTCAGTGATTAGTTCTCAGCATTAGACAAATACTAAACAACTGAGTTTTATAAAACTTTGGAGATATGTGGCATGAGCATCATGAAGAACCCCAAAAAGAATTTTGATGCCAAAATATAAAAAAGACATGACAGTGTACGTTATTTTCTCCTTCCATCATTAGTCACAAACCATACATGCTTGCATAATGTGTATTCATCTGACTTTTTTCTTTGGGAGCCACATATGAACATATAAAAAATATTTTGGAGCGTATCGTTCTCTGTATACATGCTATCACTTTTTATTTTGAGTTGGCTTTGTATTTATGTTTACTTACTGTATTTTGTGATTTTAAATAATGTCAGTAGATCAGAGTTCTTGCCTTTTAGATATATGAGTTTACTTATCAAGCGTTTTCACATTTGCTGGAGGTGTAACAAAGCACTTTACAAAACATATCACTCATCTTGTCAAAGCATACGTAGGATTACATAAACTGCCACTCGGACAAATATATCTTTTCATTTTTCTTCAGATATCATAAAACTATCTTTCAGGTCGGAAAACTGAAAATTGTGAATGATATGCGGAAAAAAGAATTTTCACGAGTTGTCTTCACAACACTTGAATGGAGTGAATGAGATTGAGCACCATCTTTCAATATATCCATATTTAACTTTAGGGGAGCCATACACTGCACGGTGTCAGTCAAGAAACACACAGTGGCTACAAAAGAAAAAAAATTGGTCTATATTAAAGACAAAAATGGGAAAATGTATTGAAAACATGGCACTCGATCTTATTCGGTCTAACCAGCTTGGATGCGGTTTAAAAAGAAATGTCGCAATAATGCAAGATACAATGACAAGCCGAGGTGGGCATTTTACAAAATTTCATATTTCAATATCATAATCAGTCTATCATTTTACAAGCTGAGCCAATTTGCACTCGTCAGACCCTCTTATATTAAGAGGGCTTCGATCAGAAGCACAAAAATGAAGTATCTCGCGATGTGCTTACAAAACACACACACACAGAAAAAAATGTGAAAATAGGGGAAAGGTACTTAAGTAAAGTTGGCAAGATATTGGCAGATTCGGACTTTCGCGATCAATACCTCTCAGATAAAACGTCGTCGAAACACCAAAGTCGCCTTTATGCCTCCTTCGTAACACAGACTACCAGCTACAATGTCAAAAAAAGACATTTGTAAAATATTTAAACCGTTTCTTTCGGTGAAAAGACGCAATTGAGCTCTATGAGCAGCAGAGGCTGGGCGAGCGCGCAAGGGACAGTCTGCAAATTACTAGATGAGGAGGGGGAAAAAAACAATAACGCCACAATTTGTGATTATGAATTCAACGAACAAATCAAAGACATTAACATAATCATATTGGGACAGTGCTTTTGAATAAAAAAAGCGTTTGTTTAATTTTGGATAATTTGTGTACTTAAAAATCATTAATAAACTGTATATTCATCTATAGCTCCAATATTGTTTAATATAAAGAGTCCAAAATCACTGGGCATTCATGACATTTTCATGATCGCACTACAACACTCGTTTTTTAAATGAATTATTTTGATAAATTTTGGGGCTTTATTTTAAATGCTTGTTAATCATTTATGCCCTCAAAAAGAATCAGTGGCTCCCCTTTTTGAGTTGGGGTAAACCCTCCTAAATCACTACAACCATCAATGAAGTACTCCCAATTATGCAACAACTGCTGGTTTTCTAATAAATTCCTTTGCCTAATTTTAAGGATTTTTTAAATGCATATTGACCATAATTTACCAATATATTGATTAATAGCTCTGCTGTTGGTTGAGTTAGGGACTCCAAAATCACCACAGACAACAGTGACACCCCTCGCCTTATGCTACATTCTTTGGTTTTCAAATAAATCCCTCTGCAAAATTTTAAGGATTTTTTTATGATTACTGATCAATATTTACCAATATATTGATCAATAGCTCTGAGTTTGGTTGGGTTAAAGACTCCAAAGTCACCCCACACATCAGTGACACCCCTCCCCTTATGCTACATCCTCTGGTTTTCAAAAAAATCCCTCTGCCTAATTTTAAGGATGTTTTTTATGATTATTGATCAATAATTACCCATATATTGATCAATAGCTCTGCTGTTGGTTGGGTTAGGGACTCCAAAATCACCACACACATCAGTGGCATCCTTACCCTTAGGCTACATCCTCTGGTTTTCAAATAAAGCCCTCTGCCTAATTTTAAGGAATTTTTTATAGTTATTGATCAATAATTACCCATATATTGATCAATAGCTCTGCTGTTGATTGGTTTAGGGACTCCAAACTCACCAAACACATTAGTGACATTCCTACCCTTATGCTACATCCTCTGGTTTTCAAATAAATCCCTCTGCCTAATTTTAAGGAATTTTTTATGATTATTGATCAATAATTACCCATATATTGATCAATAGCTCTGCTGTTGGTTGGGTTAGGGACTCCAAAATCACCACACACATCAGTGGCATCCTTACCCTTAGGCTACATCCTCTGGTTTTCAAATAAAGCCCTCTGCCTAATTTTAAGGAATTTTTTATAGTTATTGATCAATAATTACCCATATATTGATCAATAGCTCTGCTGTTGATTGGGTTAGGGACTCCAAACTCACCAAACACATTAGTGACATCCCTAACCTTATGCTACAACCTCTGGTTTTCAAATAAATCCCTCTGCCTAATTTTAAGGATTTTTTTTGTTTATTGATCAATATTTATCAATATATTGATCAATAGCTCTGCTGTTGGTTGGGTTAGAGACTCCAAAATCACGGCACACAACAGTGGCTTACCTCCCCTTAGGCTACATTCTCTGGATTTCAAATAATACCCTCTGCCTAATTTTAAGGATTTTTTTTATGACTATTGATCAATATTTACACTTATATTGATCAATAGCTCTGAGTTTGGTTGGGTTAGGGATTCCAAAATCACCACACACATCGATGACATCCCTCTCCTTATGCTACATCCTCTGGTTTTCAAATATATCCCTCTGCCTAATTTTAAGGATTTTTTTATGATTATTGATCAATAATTACCCATATATTGATCAATAGCTCTGCTGTTGGTTGGGTTAGGGACTACAAAATCACCACACACATCAGTGGCATCCCTCCCATTAGGCTACATTTCCTGGTTTTGAAATAAGTCCCTCTGCCTAATTTTAAGGAATATTTGATCATTATTGATCAATATTTACCCATATATTGATCAATAGCTCTGCTGTTGGTTGGGTTAGGGACTCCAAAGTCACCCCACACATCAGTGACATCCATCCCCTTATGCTACATCCTCTGGTTTACAAATAAATCCCTCTGCCTAATTTTAAGGATTTTTTTATGATTATTGATCAATAATTACCCATATATTGATCAATAGCTCTGCTGTTGATTGGGTTAGGGATTCCAAAATCACCAAACACATTAGTGGCATCCTTACCCTTAGGCTACAATTTCTGGTTTTCAAAAAAAATCCCTCTGCCTAATTTTAAGGAATTTTTTATGGTTATTGATCAATATTTACCCATATATTGATCAATAGCTCTGCTATTGGTTGGGTTAGAGATTCCAAAAACACCACACAACTCGGTGACAACCTTCCCCTTATGCTACATTCTCTGGTTTTCAAATAAATCTCTTTTCCAAGTTTTAAGGATTTTTTTTATGGTTATTGATCAATATTTATCCATATATTGATCAATAGCTCTGTTGTTGATTGGGTTAGGGACTCCAAACTCACCTAACACATTAGTGACATCACTCTTCTTATGCTACATCCTCTGGTTTTCAAATAAATCCCTTTGCCTAATTTTAAGGAATATTTTATCATTATTGATCAATATTTACCCATATATTGATCAATAGCTCTGCTGTTGGTTGGGTTAGGGACTCCAAAATCACAAAACACATTAGTGACATCCCTACCCTTGTGCTACAACCTCTGGTTTTCAAATAAATCCCTCTGCCTAATTTTAAGGATTTTAAGGATGGGTAAATATTGATCAATAATCATAAATAAAACTCTTAAAATTAGGCAGAGGGATTTATTTGAAAACCAAAGAATGTAGCATAAGGGGAGGGGTGTCACTGATGTGTGTGATGATTTTGGGGTCCCTTACCCCACCAAACTCAGAGCTATTGATCAATATATTAGTAAATATTGATCAATAATAGTAAATAATTCCTTAAAATTAGACAAAGAGATTAATCTGAAAACCGGGGAATGTAGCATAAAGGGGTGGGATACCACCGATGTGTTTGGTGATTTTGGAGTCCCTAACCCAACCAACAGCAAAGCTATTGATCAGTATATGTGTAAATATTGCTCAATATTAATAAAAAAAAAAATCCTTAAAAATAGGCAGAGGGATTTATTTGAAAACCAAAGAATGTAGCATGAAGGGAGGAATGTCATTGATGTTTTTGGGGAATTTGGACTCAACTAACAGCAAAGTTATTGATCAATATATTGATACATATTGATCAATAATCATAAAAAAATCCTTAAAATTAGGCAGAGGGATTTATTTGAAAACCAGAGGTTGTAGCATAAGGGTAGGGATGTCCCTAATGTGTTTGGTGAGTTTGGAGTCCCTAACCCACTCAACAGCAGAGCTATTGATCAATATATGGGTAAATATTGATCCATAATCATAAAAAAATCCTTAAAATTAGGCAGAGGGACTTATTTCAAAACCAGGAAATGTAGCCTAATGGGAGGGATGCCACTGATGTGTGTGGTGATTTTGTAGTCCCTAACCCAACCAACAGCCGAGCTATTGATCAATATATGTGTAAATATTGATTAATAATAATAAAATATTCTTTAAAAATAGGCAGAGGGAATTATTTGAAAACCAGAGAATGTAGCATAAGGGTAGGGATGCCACTGATGTGTGTGTTGATTTTGGAGTCTCTAACCTGACCAACAGCAGAGCTATTGATCAATATATGGGTAAATATTAATCAATAATATAAAAAAAATCCTTAAAATCTGGCAAAGAGATTTATTTGAAAACCAGAGAATGTAGCCTAATGGGAGAGATGCCACTGATGTGTGTGGTGATTTTGGAGTCCCTAACCAAACCAAACTCAGAGCTATTGATCAATATATTGGTAAATATTGATCAGTAATCATAAAAAAATCCTTAAAATTTGGCAGAGGTTTTTTTTTTTTAAACCAGCGAATGTAGCATAGGGGGAGGGATGTCACTAATGTGTTTGGTGAGTTTGGAGTCCCTAACCCAATCAACAGCAGAGCTATTGATCAATATATGGGTAAATATTGATCATTAATCATAAAAAATATCTTAAAATTAGGCAGAGGGATATATATGAAAACCAGAGGATGTAGCATAAGGAGAGGGATGTCATCGATGTGTGTGGTGATTTTGGGGTCCTTAACTCAACCAAACTCAGAGCTACTGATCAATATATTTGTAAATATTGATCAATAATAGTAAAAAAAAATCTTAAAATTAGGCAAAGAGATTAATCTGAAAACCAGGGAATGTAGCATAAGGGATGGGATACCACCGATGTGTTTGGTGATTTTGGAGTCCCTAACCCAACCAACAGCAGAGCTATTGATCAATATATGGGTAATTATTGATCAATAATCATAAAAAAAATCCTTAAAATTAGGCAGAGGGATATATTTGAAAACCAGAGAATGTAGCATAAGGAGAGGGATGTCATTGATGTGTGGGGTGACTTTGGAGTCCCTAACCCAACCAACAGCAGAGCTATTGATCAATATATGGGTAAATATTGACCAATAATGATAAAATATTCCTTAAAATTAGGCAGAGGGTCTATTTTCAAAACCAGGAAATGTAGCCTAATGGGAGGGATGCCACTGATGTGTGTGGTGATTTTATAGTCCCTAGCCCAACCAACAGCAGAGCTATTGATCAATATATGGTTAATTATTGATCAATAATCATAAAAAAATCCTTAAAATTAGGCAGAGGGATTTATTTGAAAACAAGAGGATGTAGCATAAGGGGAGGGATGTCACTGATGTGTGGGGTGATTTTGGAGTCTTTAACGCAACCAAACTCAGAGCTATTGATCAATATATTGGTAAATATTGATCAGTAATCATAAAAAATTCCTTAAAATTTGGCAGAGGGATTTATTAGAAAACCAGCGAATGTAGCATAGGGGGAGGGGTGTCACTGATGTGTGTGGTGATTTTGGAGTCCCTAACCCAATTAACAGCCGAGCTATTGATCAATATATGGGTAAATATTGATCCTTAAAATTAGGCAAAGGGAATTATTTGAAAACCAGAGAATGTAGCCTAAGGGTAAGGATGCCACTGATGTGTGTGGTGATTTTGGAGTCCCTAACCCAACCAACAGCAGAGCTATTGATCAATATATGGTTAAATATTGATCAATAATCATAAATAAAATCCTTAAAATTTGGCAGAGGGATTTATTAGAAAACCAGCGAATGTAGCATAGGGGGAGGGGTGTCACTGATGTGTGTGGTCATTTTGGAGTCCCTAACACAACCAACAGCAGAGCTATTGATCAATATATTGATACATATTGATCAATAAATTAAAAAAAAATTCTTAAAAATAGGAAGAGGGCTTTATTTCAAAATCAGTAAATGTAGCCTAAGGGGAGGGATGCCACTGATGTGTGTGGTGATTTTGGAGTCCCTAACACAACCAACAGCAGAGCTATTGATCAATATATGGTTAAATATTGATCAATAATCATAAATAAAATCCTTAAAATTAGGCAGAGGGATTTATTTGAAAACCAGAGGATGTAGCATAAGGGGAGGGATGTAACTGATGTTTGGGGTGACTTTGGAGTCTTTAACCCTACCAAACTCAGAGCTATTGATCAATATATGTGTATATATTGATCAGTAATCATAAAAAAATCCTTAAAATTAGGCAGAGGGACTTATTTGAAAACCAGGCAATGTAGCGTAAGAAGAAAGATGTCACTGATGTGTGTGGTGATTTTGGAATCCCTAACCCAACCAACAGCAGAGCTATTGATCAATATATGGTTAAATATTGATCAATAATGATAAAATATTCCTTAAAATCAAGCAAAGGGATTTATTTGAAATCCAGAGGATGTAGCATAAGGGAAGGGATGTCACTGATGTGTTTGGTGATTTTGGAGTCCCTAAATCAATCAACAGCCGAGTTATTGATCAATTTATGGGTAAATATTGATCAATAATGATAAAATATTCCTTAAAATTAGGCAAAGAGATTTATTTAAAAACCAGAGAATGTAGCCTAAGGGTAGGGATGCCACTGATGTGTGTGGTCATTTTGGAGTCCCTAACCCAACCAACAGCAGAGCTATTGATCAATATATTGATACATATTGATCAATAAATTTAAAAAAATTCTTAAAAATAGGAAGAGGGCTTTATTTCAAAATCAGTCAATGTAGCCTAAGGGGAGGGATGCCACTGATGTGTGTGGTGATTTTGGAGTCCCTAACACAACCAACAGCAGAGCTATTGATCAATATATGGTTAAATATTGAACAATAATCATAAATAAAATCCTTAAAATTAGGCAGAGGGATTTATTTGAAAACCAGAGGATGTAGCATAAGGGGAGGGATGTCACTGATTTGTGTGGTAATTTTGGAGTCTCTAACTCAACCAACAGCAGAGCTATTGATCAATATATTGGCAAATTATGGTCAATATGCATTTAAAAAAATTCTTAAAATTAGGCAAAGGAATTTATTAGAAAACCAGCAGTTGTTGGATAATTGGGAGTACTTCATTGATGGTGTAGTGATTTAGGAGTGTTTACCCCAACTCAAAAAGGGGAGCCACTGATTCATTTGAGGGTATAAATGATTAACAAGCATTTAAAATAAATCCCCCAAATTTATCAAAATAATTTATTTAAAAAACGAGTGTTGTAGTGTGATCATGAAAATGTCATGAATGTGCCCAGTGATTTTGGACTCCTTATATTAAACAATATTGGAGCTATAGATGGATATTCAGTTTATTAATGATTTTTAAGTACAAACATTGTCCAAAATTAAACAAACGCTTTTTTTTTATCCAAAAGCACTGTCTCAATATGATTATGTTAATGTCTTTGATGTGTTCGTTGAATTCATAATCACAAATTGTGGCGTTATTGTTTTTTCCCCCTCCTCATCTAGTATTTTGCAGACGGTCCCTTGCGCGCTCACCCAGCCTCTGCTGCTCATAGAGATCAATTGCGTCTTTTCACCGAAAGAAACGGTTTAAATATTTTACAAATGTCTTTTTTTGACATTGTAGCTGGTAGTCCGTGTTATGAAGGAGGTATAAAGGCGACTTTGGTGTTTCGACGACGTTTTGTCTGAGAGGTATTGATCGCGAAAGTCCGAATCTGCCAATATCTTGCCAACTTTACTTAAGTGGGAAAGGTGACGTTGACGGCGATTTCATGAATACATCTAAAGTAGATGATGGAGAGGGGTGAGGCAGGTTAATTGTGATCGAGAAGCGGGCAGCGGGCTGTCAAGACAAACAGGGGGGTTGGCACTGTTCCACAATGACTCAGATAGCAATCTGCCCATGAGTGGATGTAGAAGTGGAGGAGATAAACAGCAATGAGTGCATGAGGGGTGTGTGACAATAACAGGAGCGTTGAGTAACGGACCAAGAAATCATCACAGTGGGGACAAGCTCGCATCCCCACTCAGTCAGCCTGCAAATATAGTGAATTTTGAGTCTCGTCAGAGTTCATAAAAGGTTGCAAACATGTTCGCAAACAGCTTTCGTTGTTTTATAATTTCCCTGACAATCTCTGCGCATTCATGCGTAAGCATTCGCCGTTCATGCTGGGAACGCTTCACTACTCACTCTCCACATTGATCATCATGCCAGGGGAGGAGAAACAATGAAGGCACAAAGGAGAAATGTTTGTCAACTCACTGACTCATTAATAACTCCATGTGTAAACTCTGCTCCTGTTTGGACTTCCTGAATGGAGCGGTCTGCATGTCGCCTGCCGTGCCTTGTCAGTAATGTCAGAGTGTCAGCTTATGTGTTTCAATGTATGCTAAACTAATGAAGGACTGAATGTGTAAATGTAAGCTGTGTGTCGTCTATGAATATAGCAGTGGCAGCAAATGTCACAAGTGCCTGGGTTAGACAAATATCTGCTAGTAGGTGGTCCCATTAAGCAGAGCTCAAACTGTACGGTATGTGTCGTTCATGCCTGTCGGATTACTGGAGAAAGTAGTTCATTCTAGGACTTGTTAAGTAGCCACACTAGATGTCTCTTCCGTAGAATGGTCAGCAGTCAGTCAGAGGGCATGTCATCCAGAAAACTATTCAGGATTTCCACCAACTGACAATTTGAAGTCTTTAACACAGAAGTCCTGATCCAAAATTTGAACCCGAGATATGCGAAAACGGTATCAACAAATCATTTGCAAACAAATAGTTGTAGAAAAGACAGACCATAAAGGTCATGCTAGCTGAATGATGTATTTTTAAATATGGGAGGTCGAGGGACTTTTGTCAACATGACGCTCCATAAACATTTAAAGCGATCTATCTTAGAACATAAGATGTTTATTGTGTGTTTGATGAACACACACTAAAGTAACGTGTGGTTAACATGACACATACAGACAAGACAACCAATATTAGACCTAATCTTGCTATGATACATTTTCCCTATTTATTTATTTAGCATAAACATACAAAACTACTTCATGCTACAATGGGGACATGGATAAAGACATCTCTCTCCTTCTTTCGCCCCAACATTCTTTTGCTCTCAGTGCAGCAGCCGTCTTGATGCAGTGTTACATGTCGATTGACATTGATTTTCACTTCGCCGCCTCTTTGTTTCTCTTAGTCTGATCCGCACTCTTTGCCAACCATACAATGCCAGGCACACACCAATTTAGAAAGGCCACTTGATTCTCTGGGGTGAAGGTACTGCAAGATGGAAGATACTTTTACGACAAAATCATGATTCTTTTCAGGCAATAGTGATGAAATAAGTAAAGGTATGATTTTCTCCACAAAAGTATGTAGACAATTGTTTTGTTTTTGTTTTTTGCCCAGCAAAAGGAAAAACCTCTTTCCTTACTTAACAACTAACAACTTTCGCTTTGGGCAAAATTTAAGGGGAAAAAAAAAGTGTTTGGAAAAAAAATAAAATAAAAAAAATCAAACCTCTTAGTCATTCTCATTACTTCCTGTACAAAACGTCTCCCACAACACCTTATTATTGTCGCAGTATATCAACTGTACAGAAATTAGGCAGATACTCAAAAGAAACATAATTATCCCATGTGATCCCCTTCAAATGAGCGGAGAAAGGAAAGAGAGCATTGATCATAATTCTGAGCGGAACCTGGGTAACAAAGAAAAGACACAGAGGTGTCTTTGATAAGAAGGAGCACGGTCTTCCTTATTCAACATCAAGGAGTCATTATCATTAATTGTGAAACAGCTTAATTACAGAGATGCTCAAACCAAACGAGTCAAGACTTTAAGTAAAAAGAAATGATGGGAGAAAGTACTTTGAGTCTGTTAGACAGACTCTTCACTGCTCTGTTCGACAGCTATGGCTGATCATCGGGACGAGATGAGCTGTAACAGTGAGGCAATGCAATTTGAGACCTTAGGAGACTCTGAGAACATTTCTTTCAAACAAAAGAGTGCAAGAGAATGAAAAAGAGAAAGAGAAAGAGTTATACAGTTCATTTGCACAACAGACATACACACACAGAGGGAAAGAGAGGAGGGGGGTGCTGATATACATATGCCTCGTGTGTCGATGTGATTATGAAATTGGAAAGTGCACAATTCGTTCCATAAATTTACATATATCCGAGTAAAATTGGAATTACACAAAAATGCCTTATTGACTACACTACTTCTGAATATTGGAATTGCAATTTTCATCCGTCGTGAATATTAAATGTTCTATTATTTATAATGAACTATTGTTCATAACAAAATAAAGCAACAGCGGCAAGACGTATCCAACATATTAATTGCACGCATCAAATAATAAACTCCGTGTCACCAGTGGAAGGGATTTGAAATCAAGCAGTTGGTATGCATATATGTATAGTGTTTATTTCAGAAGTGACATTTCCAGCTAATGCCCTGCAAGTTGATTTTGAAAAGCTGTGTGTATTGTGATTGTTTTCATCATCGGTATACAAATGTTTTTAACAACACAGAGGACTGAAGAATATTTCCAGTGTTTACTATATGCCATGTAAACGATCTCTAAATATGCTTGCCTGGATGGTCTTTGTTTTGCTAGGTTCTCACGGAAAATGAAAGATTCAGAGTTTACAGGTTACAGAAATTCGAAGAGAAAAGGCACAATGAGATCTGAGAAAATAATGTGAGATGGTCTACTTCTGGTTTAATAAATGTGAGGGTGCTGCGGAGCTGGGTCTGTGGTGGTGAGTGCCCTTAACACAGTCATCCAGGCTAATAGGATTGGCTCTTTCCTAATTCAGATCATGTATTCTCTTGCATGCACACAGAGAAGCATTCGTGTAGTAAATAAGCAGGCTCGTAGGAAAAGCTCAAGGGTTTTTAGTCTTTCCTGGAATGCCAGATTCCACTTTTCCCCTGTGTTCTCTCATGTCTATTTAGTTGTGGCACTTGCTCAAGTATGTCTAGAACGTATCAATATGAGTTACTAAATGCAAGGCTAACACGATGATGTAGGCCATTCTTTTTCATGATATGAATGTGATATGGATGGATGATTTGATATGTGTGCGCTCAGCGCGTGTCTAGCACAAAGCACAGTCTAACTGTGAGCAGGTATCGAGTTTTCTTTCTGTTGAAATTTCCCTAGACTTTCCACAAGTCGAAGCGGGCGTATCGGGGTGTTTGCACCCATGTGCACCATTGTGGGCTGTAACAAGCCCACATCCAGTCAATTGAAATGTGCTGTCCTCAATCCCATTTAAGGACATTTTGGAAATTCAGAGCCTTGTGGACATCTGCCATTCAGAAATTCAAAGTGCACCAAAAACTGAGTGCTGGTCGGGGCACTAAGCGCTCTGACCAAAGATAAGATGTTGAGATATGCTCTGGCACACGAGTGCAGGGCCTCAGCTAGTTTCTAAAAGACCGTTCTCCTCCGACCACGGGAGGCAGTGTTGCTTTCGCTATTGAACGTGAACCAGCTGTCTTCTCTGTTTCTTGTTCAAAATTGTAACTTGAAAGACGGATTATTATGTGTTTGTTCAACACAATTCGAAAAATGACCAACATTTGTTTCCTTACGCTTGTTCTTATTAGTTTTGCCTTCGGCAAAAACACTCTCTTCTTCTATTGGCCGCTGCTGCTTTGGTAGCGTCGAAGAAGAAAACTTAACCGTCGATGAATGCTTCTGCAATTGAGGTTAGGGTTAGTTGGCTGGCACCCTGTTCAGTGTCTCCCGCCTACTGCCCGAAGTCAGCTAGGATAGTCACCAGCAGGCCCGCGACCCTCGTTAGGATAAGCGGCGATAGAAAATGATGAAGAATATCTTCTTGTCAAAGCAGCACAAGCTCGAGGGAAACAACTTAGGGTCTCATTTTCCGTCTCTCCATGTCCAATTTTAAATGAGAAGCAAGAGATGGCTCATGTCTCTGTTCAATTGAGACAGCAGTACTGCCTGCTCATGGATGGAGGAGGAAAAGGCCTTTAGACACATAAATATCTGAGAAGCCGTGTGTGTGAATATCTTGCAACAGCGGTGCTTGTCTCAAAAATACATGCACGTGCCCACCGATCCACTTAATCACATTCGACGACTCAGAAACAAAACTGAACTTTTATAAATGGTGAGTATTGAGAAATTCATACACAAAAATAACAAACACATGCGAAAATCATAAATATGTTGTGAATATGAAAAACATAAAAAGCGGTAATGTATTTGTGGATCTGAAACAGAAGAAAATCACAAATGAATTTGTGTATTTGAAAAACACACGGAAATCATGGAAATACTATATATACGTGAATGTTAAAAACAAACGTGAAAATCACAAATGTATTTGTGTGAATAATTTTGACACGTTATCAGGCGGAAGTCACTCAAATGACTGACGTGCACCTGGAAACTATACTGCCCTTCTTTTAGACTATAGTACAAAAATACAATATTGCGAGTATCAGACTATTTTGACATGCTGGGAACATGAATGATACAAGATGATACAGATAAAATTTTGACAAATGTTAATGAAACCATCTTCTATAGTTGTAGGGCAGGCAGTTATAAATGAGAACGGACATCCATCATTTGAGGACCATGTAAATTATGATAATCCCATCCAGTAGACATGATTGATCATTGCACTCTTGTCCCCTGCATTCCCTCAGATGTGGGAAAATAAACATGATGGTGTATTATAGCCTAGGGTTAAACCCCCTAGCTGGCTTTGTTTTCGTGTTACACTAATATCACTGTGTTGTGTTTCAATTGCATTGTAACTGTAGAACCACAGACATGGTTAACCTCAAGTGTAAGTACTGAAACAGAAAAAAGAATTAGTATGTGTGCTGACAGAAGTAGACCAGCGCCTGACGAATGACGGCCCAAAAATAATAAGTCAAATGTCGCCCTCTAATGGTGACGGAAGGTTGGGCAAAAAAACACAGACGTACTGACGATTACAATTTGGTCCAGCTTGAAAAAATGACAGCCCAACGATGACAGAAAGGGGGCGGGGCTCTGATGAATGTTGGACCAGCAAAATAATGTAAGTTGGCCACCTCTGGTGCTTTGAAAATTTTGGAGGTGGGAGGGGAGTAAGGTAGCTGTATCTCTTTTGTATTTCCATTTTTCATTTCATTTTTGTTTCTGACTAAAGTTTGCGTTCATTCTTGTATACTGAAGGGAAATTCAATTAACTGCTGCAGTTTATTGCGTTCCATGCATTACGGTACACAGAGAACCAGACCACATGTACGCAAGTGACTTGCAACAAGGAGTTGTGAACTTTTTTTGTGTCTCTGACTTGAAGTTGAAGTTTAGAGCCTTGCTTCAGACCTCAACAAAAATCCGGAAGCAGACTAACATCTGCCCATCAACTCATTGTGACAGCCAGGAACAATATATCTGCTCGTTTTACATTGTATTGGATCCACTGTCATTGCACCTCAGTGAGTCATCACAGACTTAAGCGGATCCAGATGGTCTCGCGTCATTTGGCGAACGACTTGTACCATAACCTCCCTAATCCTACTTCCACCTTAACTGTAATCCTGCTCTTAATCGGGCAGAGATAAAATAATAAACAATTCGGCCACACTGATCCGACAGTAGGACAGGGAAGCACAACCAACAAGATGAGGAGATCAAACCTACACAGTAGAGTAGAGCATTAAATACAGGGAGAACAGGTGGTGTTAAAGACAGCATTTTTCCATGCCGTTGTTAAATTTACCACACTGACACAGGACTCACCCGTCTCATTTCTCCTAGTGTTTTAAAAACTAGTGTTACCCTCCAACATGCGTTTTATGACATCATTTTATGATAGCTAAACCAAAGTCATGAGAGTTAAAGGACGTAGATCATGGTGTTTTTTCTCATTTCCACTATTAAACATATATTCACATAAATTACATTTGGCATATGGGCATTTAATTTCTTGAGTTTTATGATAGTGATATCTCGAAACGGGACGTGAACGTCTCGTTTACTGAAGCCGCAACTCTAACCGTTTAGCTGCCTCGGCCCCTTCATGATGTTGTTCAATGCCGGCTAAACTCTCCTAAAAGTTGAATTTCCATGATACGCGCCATCCCGTAAATAATCTGTAGCAGACCAAAGTTGTCTGCATGTAACTTCACAAGAAGACTGTGCTTGATTGCATTGGAACTGTAATATCAAATACCTTCCAAGAGGGCTTAGATAGTTTTTTGACCCGATGATGATAATCCAGCACAACGTCTGTCATACCATTCCTTGCCTATTCTGCAGAAGAATTTCATAACTCCCCTACACCGCCCCCATATCGCCAGAGCAAAGGGTAAATACACGCTGACCTTGTAGTTTCGTTCTGGTTCCGGCGTTGAGGAGGAGAGATTTCGCATCTATTTCTATTATTAGTTCCAACGTTTTACCGGAGAAAATGTCAAAGTAACAAAAGTGTGTGTTTGGAAGTACACAGCAGGGCAATCAACGTCAGTAGTAAATACTTCTACCGTAGAGAAAATTATTGTTATGAATACTGGGTTCCCACAGGGACTGATTTGATAGGAGGAACAGGTGTTAGTTTGAGTGGCGTATTGATGCCGTTTTGCATTTTAATGTCAATAAAACGCCTGTTTTTGGCCCTTTTATTCAGAGCTGGATCATCTCCAGCACCCACGAGCCTTGTGAAGATGAGTGGTAAAGATGATGTTTCATGGCCAGCTGGCATTGAACGACGTCATGAAGGGGCTGAACCAGCTATGCGATGAGAGGTGCGGCCTTAGCAAAAAAGGACACTTTACTTCCTGGTCAGAAATATCGGCACCATCCATTATTTATAGCCGCTTATCCCCACATGGGTCACAGGCTTGCTGGTGCCTATCCCAGCTGGCTTCGGGTAATAGGTGGGGAAGACCCTGAAGTGGTTGCCAGCCAATTGCAGGGCACACACGCGATGAACAACCATTCACACCTAAAGACAATTGAGTATGTCCAATACACCTGCCATACATGTTTTTGTAGTGTGCCCCACCCGGGCTTGGAACACCCAAAACTTCACTCAGGAAGAATGTAGGTACCATAAAACTCATATTTGATAAAAATGAAATTGCCAATTGGTCAAATGTAATTTATATGCAAACATTTAACTGTGGAAAGTGTAAAAATATCATGATTTATAATGTTCCTGAGGTTTCTGGCATGACCTGGTGCCATGGATGTGCAAAAGCAAAACCCGTTTCCCGACGCCCACCCAACCTATCGCGTCTCCTTATTTGAGACGGACTGCTTTAAAGTCTTCATTTGTCATCAAGTTTTCATCGTTCAAATATCATTCAAACCAACTGTCAATCCAATCATCTTGAATCGGAAGTTGTTTTGAACAGAAAAGCGATTCTGAATCGGATCCCAAAATTCCAATCAAGTCGTAAGCCAGTCACAGATTCCCACCCCTATGAAAACCCACACAAGTATGGAGATAACACGCAATCTCAACAAAGAAAGGCCGGAGCTCACATTCAAGCCCCTGACCTGAGAAGTCTGTGGAGGATGCGCTGACAATGAGAGCCACATATTACTTTGCAAAACTGAGATATGTGTAACTACCTGGAAACAGCAATCTCAGCTTTCTGGCGTGCGATGTCTGCTGCCTTCTGTGCTCCTTCCACGGCTCTGTCCACCTTCTCTCTGATCTTACTGGCCCGGAGCGGGATCAGGTTCTTCCTCTTGCCGCTCACCAGGATATTCTGCTTGTACTTCCCCTCCTCTTTAGTTCCATCAGGAAATGCGGTGCAGCCGTAGCCGTGGCGTTTGTTGCTGAGCCACTCTCCCTCGTACTGTAGCCCGTCAGACCGCCGGCTTACTCCGAATCCTGTCCTCTTATCGTTTTTCCACTCCCCGCAGTAGGTTTCTGTAGCTGTAGCATCCACATCATCGTCAGCTACTGTCAACTCTGCATCTGCATCTCCGAGGCTAGAAAGACGACCTTAGTTAGGATGACAGTGACCAACTGCCGCAGGAACAAAAACATACAGGCTGTTTGGTTTCAATTTACCGTATTTTCCGCACTATAGGGCGCACCTAAAAGCCTTGATTTTTTTTAAAAAGCAGATGGTGCGCCTTATATATGGATCAATATTGAGATTGGGATTCGTAGATGGGAATGAACTGATAAGGTAAGCTTTACCTGTTTCTTTTGTGTGTTTACAGTTGAACAAGGTTGGTCATATTGACATTGATTTATTATGCTATTGAGAGTTTAGAGTTATTATTTAAATTATTGTTATTATTTTGAGTATTACTATTACTATATTGTGATTGAAAAAGTTTTAAAACATGTCATTAATTAAGGGTGCGCCTTATAATCTGCTGCGCCTTATATATGGAAAAAGTTTTAAAAGATACCATTAAATGAGGGTGCGCCTTATAATCCGGTGCGAATTATAATCCGAAAATACGGTAATCTGTTTTTCAAGGCTGGTTTTTGGTGAAGGGGTGAAGGATAGGAAAGTTTAAAACTAATTGTTGTTATTGCAGGTTACATGGTACTATAAAAAATAAACAGAAGGAAAGGGGAAATGCGCAAAAAACGTGCTTGACATTTTTCTTAAAAGGCTTTTGTGATGATTTAGATCAGGGTATTTTGCTTTGTTTTGGTTTTGCTTTTTTTGTTTATTTTTTTTAACCACCACAGAGTGAAATTAAAACATTAAAAATATTTGAATGGAAAGCTGTACTTATATCACTACATGCATTTATTCATAATTTGTGTGTAGCCTTGAGTTGCCCTGTAATTAAATGTTGTTTAAAGTTGATGAAAATTATGTGGAACATCAGAAAAGTCATTTGAGTTTGTTTGTTTGCCTGCTCACGTCAAAATAAAATACTATAGATACTTGCATGTTAAATCGTTATCTATAGACATAAATTGGCCATTGGCTGAGCATTGGCACACCTGTGATAGTTGTAGACTCACAAATGTTGTGTGAACTAATAATTCCCTCCTTTAAAGACCCAGTCATGATTTAAAGCTTGCTTTCCAACATGCTGTTTCCAAATGCCATGTCACTAACTGTTCTTGTAATTAATTGACTGAATTGCTTTTTTTAACATTTTTAATGTCATTATTATTATTATTATTATTATTATTATTATTATTACTATTATTACTATTATTACTATTATTACTATTATTATTATTTTCTTTCTTATCTTTTTTCTTATAATTACTTTTCTCTTTCTCATCCTTCTGAACTTTTGTCAAATTCTGATTCCACTGTTCATTTTTGCTTTCTGTAAACTCTTCTCCAGGACATCATTACAAAAGAGATCTAAATCTCAATGGATCTTTTCCTTGGTTCAATAAAGGTTAAAAAAAAAAAAAAGAAGAAGCATTTGCTCATTTAGCTTGTATACCAAAAAGAAACAGGACTGCCACGTACTATGTACAACTAACTACAAGGACAAAAAAAACACGAGATATGAGAAGGACTTTGAGAGAGAGAAAAGAAGGTATAGCAGGAGACATCTAGCTTACAGTAAGTCCTGATTCAGTTGTTGAAATGAAATTTCAACCCTAACGTTGTTTTTTTGTTTTTGTTTTTAATGTTTATTCTCTTATAAGCTTGTCTACCTTATTTGGACGATTGGGTGACTGAAGCCAATACTTTAGATTTTTTTAGTTAGATTTAGATTAGTTTAGATTTTTGTTTTAGACCTAGCTGTAGTAAATACGATTTGGATTTTGGTTTGATTGTTTTGATTTTGATAGGATATTTTAATTGGGGTTTTTGTTGGAGCGACGGAAGTGATTACAGAGGTTTAGGTATTTTGGGGGGAGAGACAGAAGTGAAGTCAGAAGTGCCATTAATATTTGGCTGACAGACGATTGCAGTTTAGGTAATCTTCCAAAACGGACAAACCGACATCAACGGAAAGAGATCAACGTTACCGACAGACTGTAAATGGTTACTTGTCCAAAACTGCTAACCCAATGAACACAAGCCACTGCAGCACAGTGTTTTTGTACCAATTTGGTCATTGACTCCTTAAAAAATGATTAAATGATTTAAGGACATTAAAACACCAATTGAAGATTAATTTAGTGTGGTGATGTGAGTTTGCAAAGGTTACATGATTGGTGGGCATGAATCCAGCTTAATGAGGGTGACTGATGCCTGCCTCCAGCCAGTGATGTAATCTCAAACCAGATGCACTTTTAAAAAATTATTTCTTGAAAAGTTGCTATTTAGGAGGTGGCAGACTCCACTTGAAGGCAACAATATATACAAAACAGTCTCATTCAAGGAGACTGCTCCAACACACCTGATTCAAATTCATAGATATATCATGCTTCTGCAAAACTTGCTGATGAGCCGATTATTCAAATCATCTATGCTGGAAGAGTGTTGCATCAAAAACCGGCTAGATAGGAGCTTCATGCCTGGTGAAGAAGAATGCATGTGTGCATCTGTTTCTAACTCTATCAGCTTTGCTGATAACAAGTGGCCCGACAAGCTTTTGTCAGCCACTCAGCCCACAAACAGTTTAAGAGCTGCTGACAGTGGTGTTTAGCATACAGTGTTTGGCAGTCTGCTTAGTGCCTTTAAAAATAAACCACCTCGATTCTAAATGCCTGGAATTCGATACCCAGGATTTCAAGAAGTGTGGAACTTTCCACATGCAAATCTCTAAGACCTATCTATATGACCAATGCAGTCTGTAAACACCTTAAGAACTGTTTCTTTCTGGCTCCTCCCTTGCAGCTGTAGGGGCATTATGGTAAATGCAGCAATATACACTCCTCCTCCTGCTGTCCATAGCTATAACAGACATGGCAACCTCCAGAGGAGTGCCACCCCCCATGTAATATAATTTAATGATAACTAGACCTATGATTATATTTAAAACATACTATTGGTCATTAAGAACACACTCATTTGCAGGTTTTTTACATTTATAATAATTTAATTTATTCATTTTTAATGAAAACGGTCTAAATCTTACACAATGTTACTTTAAAGATGGTTTTGATGTGCTTGATCATTATCATATAGCGCATATAATAAGACAATGGTTTTACAAGCAGATAATTCAGGGGACTAACACAGTAACAAGAATGCATTGGATTAATTTATTTCAACAATGATTTAGTGGCAGGAACAACAAATAACAAAAACCGGACAAAGTAGCAAACGAACTAGAAACTAAACTTAACTCACGGGGAGCAGCAGGGGAACTGCAACTGGATGACTGGGGAGAATGAGGGACAAGGAGGACTGTGAGGTGAATTCAACAGCGGCGTAGGACTACGAAGAAAAGACAATGACCTGACAAATAACTGACCACTAACTGAGGCTTCAATACACATAGACGAAATAGGGAAACACACGACAGCTGGATGGGAACGAGATATAGGGGAAACCAATTGGATGACACACAGGGGGCGGGAACACGCGGACAACTGATGGAACAATTATACTAATGAGATCCAACAGGAGGAAAACATAACATGAAACAAAACAGAAACCCCACAAAGCAGAAACACGAAAATTCACACAAGCAAAAAAATACAACTAACCCATATAGACATGACATTTAGAGGGTTTGGTTTGCTGACTTTTGTAGATACGCCGTAATTCCCCAAATAAAAGACTCAGTGTTTTTCCCCAAAATGAAGTATAAGCGTGTCAACAGTGTGTCAACCTATCAACAGTAACTTGATGATTCGATTTTTTTTTTTATTCGACACCATTCAAGGAAGATTCAACGAGATATTCATTTTTGTATTGGCCGTTTTCTTACTTCAGGCATGTCCAAACCCCGTCCTTGAGGGCCACCTATCCTGCATGTTTTTGATGTTTCCGTCATCCAAAGCAGCTGATTCAAATGATCAGGTTTCTTGTCAGGCTTCCGCTGAGTTTGCTGATCAGCTGATCATTTGAATCAGCTGCTTTGGATGACGGAAACATCAAAAACATGCAGGATAGGTGGCTCTCGAAGACTAGGTTTGGACATGCCTATCTTACTCACAATTATTCCTGTAACAGGATGAGCTAGAAGGGCGGATATCAGTTGGCTGTTAGCAGTCAGTGACTGTTGAAGCTAACAGCAGTTCATGTAAGCTGAGGTTGTTATGGCATTATTTTCAATAAAAGAAGCGAGCAGACTGAACCATCGTGCAAGTTTACACACAGGAATATTACTCAAATGGGGAGGATTTCATAACCTTTACAATGTTATGATTTCTCCAGCTGGTTCAATTAAGAGTAGCAAAGTATGGCCCCTTTGTGCACTGGTCAGCGAACAGGGAAAGGTATTTGACTTGCTTATTAATTGTGACCTTTTGGCATATAGACACCATATAGACATCATATTTATTTTTTTTTAAATGATTAAAAACAGGTCGCCGTGTCGTGGTTTATTTGATGTTCAGAACAATTGGTCAGAGTAAAACTAAAACAATAATCACAGCATTTTATTAAAAAAAAAAAAAAAAAAATCTACATTGTACTGTCAGTAGACCATCACTTCATATGTTGAGATGCTGAGATGTGGCTGTTCATTGTTCTAATATTAAGTAGTCAGAGCAATAGATTCATAATCTACAGACAGAAATAATAAATGACATGTATTCTTCTGATTCAAGCTAAATGTAAAATTTAATTTTTATGCTGTATGCACAATAGGAAAATTCAATTAATACTACTTCCGGTTAACATTTTGTTTAAATGTGAATTTCATTTACATATTTGCATAATTAATTGTATTCATGTAAATGTTGATGTTGTTTCTATTCACACAAATGCTAAAATGAGTTTTGGTGGTTGAATGGGTGTGCAGACACATGTATTATTTATTATTAGCCATTATTTTAATTAGCCAGAATTTTGCACTTTAGTGTCTCTGTCTCTCTCACACAAGCATACACACACAGACGCACACACACATCCACCCATCATCCATCCATCATTCCATCCATCCATCCATCTGCAGTATACACACACACACACACACATATATATATATATATATATATATATATATATATATATATATATATATATATATATATATATATATATATATATATATATATATACACTGTATGTATATACAGTATACTGTGTATATATAGAGCGAGTTAGCGCGAGCGTGAGAAAAGAGCTAGAGAGAATATCTTTCACTCAGTTCCCCCTCCAGTTTCAAAATCCCATCTGTCCGTGCCCCTGTCATACCTGATGGTAGAGTTGATGTCAGACGCAGCTGAAGACACAGTACTCATGCCAGCTTCACTCCTGAATGAACTCTGTTTAGACCTTTGCGAAGCCAGTGAGCTCCGGGACTCAGACTTTCTCAGCTTAAGCCCAGACAGAATTGACCTCCTGAACAGTCCACTCTTCCGCTTCCCCTTGAGGAGCTCAGTTTCACTGTGTGCCGTCAGTACAAAGCCCCCTCGAGATACCGCAGGACTACTGCCACTGCTTCCTGTGCTGCACATGGAGACGCTGGTGGACAAGGTACCGGGAAGAGGTGGAGGAACAGGAACTACTGTGCCACTCCGATCGAGTAGGGCTGTACCGTTGCTGTGTTCCGAGCTGGAGCGAAGGGAGTTGATGGAGGTTCGGAGAGGGGAGCGGATGACGGCCGCCATGCCATACGGGACGCTTTGGCGGACACCATAGCCGTGCCGCATCCCACCAACCCACTGGCCCTGAAATGTGCCTGGAGAAAGAAAAACAAAAACGTTCAGTCCCATCTGAACAAAAATATGTTTGCTGTCAGATTTCCACCTTTCTTTCGACACCTGGCTGGACTTGATTAAAGTTAGGAAAAAAGTTCTTCCTTTACTGTATAGTTGTACAGATTAATCGATTAAAAATGGAACAATCAAATCACTGACATGCAGAGCAAAGTCAAAGTGTGCTCATGTGTGGAGTTTTTGTCCTTTTGGTGTTTTCATAGACAAACCCAGAAATCACAATTACTGCTTTGAAGTGAGCAAATGAAGACAGCTTTATAACTTCATTGCTCACGTCTGTATGTATGCCACTACCTCCTCCCCAGCTCCAGTCCCCAGCCCACGGGGTGTTTTCATTAATATACTAAAGATAATGCAAATAATGATGCATTAGATTAATTGATTCCTCCAAATATTAACATGGTGTGATGCACACTGTTTTCATATTCTACAATGATGTACAATATAATGATATTCATCACACATGGCAACAATCTGATTTATAATCTTCATTATTTCCAGCGTCGTTTCTATACAAATCATCGTACTTCTCTCTTTAACATCACTAGCAATCTTGGGACCCATGGCTCACCCGTTCAAGTTTGAATTAAGCAATAGAATGCACAATAAATACGTTATTTTAAGCACTCAAGACGAGATCCAGTCAATAACATGTGGCCATTAGCAACGCGAACCAATAGCAGACCAGCATTGTAGTGACGTAAGCAGTGACGCTTAGACTCAGGCATTTTGGTTGGAAAAAGATTTCTTCTATAGTTTCATACTGCTGATGTTAGCGCAGGCTTGCTCATGAGGTCAAGATGGCGAGGGCCCACGTGGCCCTTTGTTCTTCCTTAAAATCCCCTCTATCGCCTCCTTTCGACTATCGACTCAAATTAAATGTCTTAGTCTATCTCTGGCAAATAGTCCTTGGTTCAACGGTTAGATGAGGTCAGATGGTCAGGGCAACCCCCAGCCCCCAGGGTTGGCCCAAGAGGAATGCTTTTGTTCTTTATCTGACTTAAAAGTTACACTGAAAAAACCTCTACAATGAGACTTTTTAGCAAAATACTAAAAAAAAAATAATAAAAGTAAATGAACATCCCAAAATGCACTTCAAGTACAAACAGAATTACAGTCAAGTTTGAACGTGAATGTGTAAGACTTACACATGATGAACTATCATAAGTGAGCACAAGATTGTTCATCACATCCATATGTAAACTCAAAATGTTCTAATCACAGTAAATCTTGATATGAAAACACTTCTTATCAGGAACAATCAGGAACAATCAATTGTGCTCCTAAACCGGTGAAGGGCTACATCTGGAGGTCTTCCAGAACCCCAAAACAGTAGGAAGTCAGTTAAATACATGCTAAGGTGAACTTTATTCTCAGATCAATTTACTTATTAATGCCCTCTCCATAGTCAACACCTTCCACTTCTTTTATACCAACTGAAATTGCATAACACACACTCACTGCTGCACAGTAGGACTTATATCTCAATGTTGCTGAAAAGTAGGGCATATGTGTGTGTGTGTGTGTGTGTTTCCATCATTCCCCCTCTCCCTCAACCACACGTTCACACACACACACACACATCTCTTGCGCTCTCAAACGGAAGTGTGTTCCAATAGAGCACAAGTGATCCATTCCGTCTGCCGTAGCTGTGATGTAACAGGTCTGTGAATCATTCTGAGGCAAACGCAATAAACCAAACTACATGACCATATAAGGACTGCAGCTACGCTCCCAATCTCTGTCGTAAACACACGCAACCATTTCCACTGGTGGGCTTAAGTGTTACTGAAGTGGGAAGTGCTGAATGAAGCCATTTTTATTAGCCAATTGCATTGTTGCTCATGTTGTAGAATGACGTAACATAGTCATAATAATAATAAAAAAACAGGGTTGTGAAACGTCTACTATAATACGGTTAGTCCATGCACTCACGATATCGCAATTCTTTTAGCGATCCACAGTAATAATGATAATACAACAGCAAGAAGAGTGCAATACCTCCTCAAAGTAATACAGTCATCTTATGACAATTTTTTTTTATTCGTTGCTCCTACAGAAACTAAGCCTGTGATTAACACATATGTGTTAAAGCTCAGTGTGTGTTAAAGTAGCAGTTAATATTACAGTCCCCAATTCTTGACAGCAAGCGAGAGTGAGAACAGGTGTTAATTGAAAAGTAAGTGATTTTGGCCACTTTAAATGTTGTTCAAGCAAGTGGATGGGCTAAATGTATTAAAATATGTTCTATTTGGTCTCACTATGATGAGTTGGGGATGTAATTGTTTGAATTTAGGCCTGCGCTTATCATTGGGGCAGTGTCTTGTCAACTCATATGTGCGCAGGGGAAAGTGCCTTTGTCAAAGACATCTGGCCAGCGCATCTGCTCAGGCCTTTGTAATCACGTCAGGACACAGCTGCATGACCATATGACAGACAGATCAAAGTGCTGTACATACAAGCACCCATGGAACAGTGTGACAGGATTACCCTTTTATTCAACGTCCACGACAAAGACTGGTCAAAGCGAAGGAGGCTGGGGATGGCTTTGGATATAAATTCATGAATTTGTAAAAAGCTGAATGAAAACAAACAAGGTTGCCTCTCGTGTCCAAATAAAACTGGATGACATACAGTACATGCAGTATGACACAGCTGTCGTCTCACATTCCTCAGGCGAATGAAATGCACACTTATAAGCGATCTCTTAACTTCAGTTTGACCGGCTCAGTTATATTTCATTGGGAGTGAACGCAGATAAATGTAATATACAAAACTATTGCCAATACCGAGGCAAAATTAACTAGCGTCTGAGGTTCAACTTTCAAATAATTAACTAAATGTCTTTGAACATTTTTGAAAAAACAAAAGCTGTATCATTTCAAAGTTTAATACAAAATTTGCACTTATCTATAATTGTATAAACCACACTAATGATCTGTCTGGTGAATTACGGATCTTGTTTGTTAAGCAAACGGCATGGCCCTCTAATCGACAAGTCCACCTTCTGTGTAACAACATTTGCTTCATACAACAACAATTTCCAGGGAGTAAGGCCGAGATGCCTAGAAAAGTGATAATTGCGTTTGGAAGAGAATGCTGCCTCCCACCTCGCCAATATGTAACTTTGCTGTTTTCGCTTTGATGTATTTCTAAGATCAGAACTAAAATTCGCAAAACAATAAGTGCATTCCTTGAAGCAATTTTTACATAATAGTTTCCCTGCAAAAGCCATTTTTCCTCTAAAACTCCTCGGTCATTGGCTTTTTTTTTTCTTTTTAACAAAGCATTTAATAAATAAATAATTTTTAACCCAAATACAGTAATTATAGAATGTTGACAAACCAACTCAATGTGGTCAAGAAATGGGGTACAGTACTCAATAACGCAAACAAAGTGGGTTTTTTTTGTTTTGTTTTTTTCTTAAGTAGTCATATAACTATGAAACAATCCCATTTGAGAAACTGATGCTTGGTCTTTCACTGTACAGTCCAACCTAACTTTCTGAGTTCTTTTGTATAAAACAACTCAATTTTTGAAGTTATTTTGCACAAAATTTGTCATTTTGAGGGTTGTTTTCTGTAAAACTAGCCAGAAGGTCGACCCAAATTCTGGGTTGGCTCTTAATATTTTGAATTCAACTAGTATTTTACTGGTATGTATTGCAAAAAGTCAAGATTTGTCTGAGGAAAAAGTCTAAGTGAAATGTAAAGAAATATGCTTGACATTATGACCACTTGTTCAACTATTTCAAAAGTGATGATTTATACGGTAAATTAATTCCACAGGGATCCATTATCATATATTGTAATCAAGATGACATAAACAATTGATGTCGTAAACAGCAGAAAATCTGGTTATGCCAAAGCATTTGCAATTTATTCAAAGAAACAATCTGCTTTTGATGTACATGAGTGTACAGAGACTACAGAGAATAATGTGAAAATTGAACATTGAAAATTGAACATTAGTTTTAGAAATTCAGTTCTGGTCTGAGAAATGCACAAAACTATGCAAGGACAGCAGGCTGAATGTCGCTTTCCGTGGTGCTGAAAATTCAACATCTCCGCTGCAGGCATTTGCTGGTGCTGTTCCTTACAAGGCCCAACCTAAACAGACCATATTAATGATAAAGTGACATGTTCTAGAATAGAAGTATCACTCAGAGTGTGGCGGAGTGTTTCGTAATTGCCAAAGAGACGTATGAGAATGTGTCCTCTGACAACGGGCAGACATGCAACAGCTGATTAGCTTTCAGTGGTCCCCCACCATCAACTGTGTGTGTAACAAGCAGTGGCTACGTAAAGGTCCCTGTGCATACAGCCGCAACTCACATGCCAAAATGATTTTGCACATTCTGCCTGGAGGCCGACAGGAAGCACTCTTGAATTATATGGGCCTATAATTCAGGTCGCGGCTACTGTAGCACAAGGCAGCCGCACAGACGAGCCTTAACGTGGGGAGATCAAAGCTGCGGAAACAACATAGAGGCTCCGGGATTTGCTCAATGTACCATCGCCCTGGCTGAATCACTGACTGTCATCTTCACAAATACGTGAACCCATTCACCGCCTCTAAAATCCGCAATTGATAGGTGACATTACATGCTTTCAGCGCCCCGTGGCAAGGCTTTAAAAGACACCCTTTGCAGACAGTGAATCTACACAGTGTTTTTCTTTGAAGGAGACAAACACACGGACCAAAATAAACTTTGAAATCTACAGTATTTGGACTATGAAAGATTAATGTGTTTTCATCATGTCAGCAGTTGCAGGTTGGATGAAGTGAACTGGAGTGCCCTTAAACAACAAGACTGAGTTCATCCGCTCCTAAGTTTATGAAGTGCCTGTAAATCCAGCTACAGTACAGAATTTCACCCTTGAGGTGCCTCGGAACCCCAAAAGGTAATTTGCATTTTCTTTTTCACTCCAGAGTAAATATTACAACAACAAAAAAAGGTGAATTTCCTGCCCATAAGCTTTTAACAGGCTTTGCTTTAAAGTGGCCTAATGGCTTCTACAAAGACAGAATTTATGATGAATAATTTGCAAACATTCTTTAATATATATTCAATTGCATACACCCCAAAGACAAGATAATTAAACCGATCAAATAAGTATTTTTTTGTGCAAATATTCATTTCTTTTGAAATTGATTCCTGCAAAACATTCCAATGAATTTGGAGCAGGGGCAGTAATAATATCGTTTGGGAACTGAGGACACCAATTGTTGAAGCTTTATAGGTGATAGGGATTTTTTTTCCTTTTTCTGCTTGATGTACAATTTCAGTGACCCGGTCTCCTTTGTTGGATTTTGCACTTCATAGTATGCCACATGTTCTCAATTGGAAACAAATCTGGATTGCAGACAGGCCAGTCTAGTATCTGCACCCTTTTATGACAAAACCACACTGTTTTAACAGGAGCACAATGTGGCTTGGCATTATCCTGCTGAACCTATATACCATCACAGATGCTGGCTTTTTCACTGGTAACAGTCCGAATTAACTTTTTTAGCAGAACATGACGACCATGATTTCCAAAAAACAACAGTGGACAGACTATCACACACTTTTCCACTCTACATCTGTTCATCTCGAATGAGTCTGGCCCGAGAGAAGGCGTATGCGATTCTGGATGTTGTGGATGTGTGGCTTTCCCATAACATGACAAACTTTTAACTGACGAGGGTTTTCTGAAGTATTTCTGAGCCTACGCGGTAATATAAGGTCACGGGCATTCAATGTTGGTTACTCGTAGAAAATCGCCTACATTCTCAAACTCTTTTGATGATATAATGGACTGGAGATGATGGAATCCCTAAATGTCTCGCAATTAAATGTTGAGAAACATAAGCTTAAGCTGTAGGACTGTTGTTTCACAAAATGGTGATCTCATCGCATCTTTTCTAATGAAAGGCTGAGTCTTTGGAGGATGCTTATTTTATACCCTTTCATGACTTTCACCTGTTTGACAGTGGAATGGTCCAAAGAGGTGTTCTTTGAGCATTCATCAACTTTACTGATCTTTTGTTGTCCCTGTCCCAGCTTTTTTGAAACATGTTGCAGGCATCCATGGTTAGCACATCTGCCTCACAGTTCAGGGACCTGAGTTCAAATCCAGCTAGCTCCAGCCTTCCTGTGTTGGAGTTTGCATGTTGTGTGATTGGGTGCATGAATGGTTGTTTGTCTCTGTGTGGCCTGCAATTGTCTGGCAATCAGTTCAGGGTGTCCCCCGCCTATTGCGCAAAGTCAGCTGGAAATAAGCACCAGCAAGCCCAACTCGATTGAAATTGGTTGTACTTCAGACCTGTTATGAATAGGAGATTTTCATTGACTACTTTCCCATCTTTAGGATATTGCACATTTTTCAAGATACTGTAATCGCATTTTGTGTTTTACGTCAACATTGAATCCATTTTACAATGTAATATCCACTATGGATAAAAGCGTGTCCTCGTGATTTTGAAAAATGTAGCGCACAAAGCTTGCCACCATTCTGAATGAAGCTCGGTCTCACGCGTTGGTTTGCCTCTGCCAATTCAGATGGCTTCTCATCCTTCGTCTCTAGAATACGAAGCCCCCCTGCAGCCATCCAAAGCCGCCATCCTCAAGGCGAGGCGAGGACCTTGAAGGTCGTCCCAGACAGAGACGAGATTCTATTTTTTACTAACTCGAGTTTAGATAATATATAAAAAAATAAATAAATAAATCCAGTGTTTTGGCAACAAATTTATTCTTTTTTTTTTTTTCCTACAAGCATTTGATGTGGCTATTGGGCCATTTGAGACTCCTGTATATGATTCTGTTACAACAATAGGTCACTATGGGTTCTATTGTTTAGCCCGGGGTAATACTAGCACAAAGTTCTTTCTAACTGTACACACAAGTGGAGTTTTCTCTCTTTGGGTAATGTTGCGGTGCGCTTGAGCACAGACAACATACATATCCTGTTATTTCCTTTGAATTCAGTGCAGAAGAGGCGCACAGGCAACATGGAAAAAGCAGAATTGACTCGCTGAAATCCATACAGTAGCTTGACATATGCAAAGTACGTTTATAAAAAACTGGGAGAAGTGTTCCAATTGCGGGTGATGTAGGCCAGGGCGATCGCAGATCACTGCTGTGAAGTAGCCACTTGGCAACTGACCATTTTGCGCCCTGATCATTTGTGTCCTTGAGTAACTCTTCCACAGGTGCGCCGCAGCCTTGAAGGGTGATTTTATTTCTTTCAGTGCTACAGATGAGAATTCTGTTTTTTTCTGGTCTTTGGAATTACTTTAGCTGTGTGCCAATGATGAGAATTGTCGTCAAATGTGTTTTCTTATTATTATTATTATTATTATTATTAATATAGTTCGTTAACACCCTTGACTAGCACTCCTCTTAATGTCAAGTCAATTGAGCACTGTAGTGATTAACTGTGGTTATTTGATGGCATATCCACCGCCGGTTCCAGCATATATGGGGCACGCACCGTAGTTTAAAAGATTCTACATCACTTTTCGAAAAATCTAATGGCAAATTCACCAAAGCCGAACCGGAAGCGTCATATGAGTGGATTTTAATACAGATCGACTGTTAGCATCCTATAAAACCGTGAAGGTAAGTGCTAACATCTAGCATAGTGCTTCCGTATGTTGAGCCAAAAACAAACTGATTGTTCTCGTACCCACGCCCGTGATTGAGGAAAAGTGGGTGTGAAAATCTTGCAACATCCGCTTGCATCCAGGAGGATGTGTCACAGATTATCACACACAAAAAAAAGTGTTGAGTGTAAAAAACATACATGAATGCACACATACTGAGGTGTTTCAGATGCCACCAAACCTAAAAAAAAAAAAAGCATTATTGTTAAAGTCATTGTTGTTCAGAAAAGACATTTTTTCACAAAAAGATGATTTTTCTCCAAAGTAGCTGGAAGGACAGGTAAAATTCGGCTGCCGGAGTTACGGACAGGCGATTACAACTTGGATCAACTAAAATTGGACTGACTGAGACGAAATGGGGTCCAAGGTGCCACTGACATTATTTTTAAAAATTATAATTAAAAAATTATAAATTATTAAAAAAATTGTAAATAGCCCACATGTAGGATGTAGTAAAAAGGCATTAAAGGTGAAAAACGCTTCCTGAAACCTATTTGTTTACTCTGAAAACACAGTGTTTGGGGCAGTATCTAATTGTTAGACACTTTTGGTTGCCAATGACATAAAAGGAGCAGAGACTAGATGTCTTAACTGGTTGTTGAGAGTAGTGTTACACAGAGGAAGAAAACACACTTCCATCAAAAAACTGTAAAATTGAAGCAAATTTCTTTATGTTTGCTGTACTCTTAGTCAGACCTGGGACCTAAGCAATCAACATTTCACTTTTAATTTTCAGGTATTTACAAATGGATTGAATACAAGACATAATTATTTAACTAATCAGATTTTTAAAAAGTAAAAGTATCAGTTAGATTTCAAATAGATTCGTGAATACGCAAAACGAGTTGCAATTCATTGGCCAAATTACATCGCCAAACCTTGACATTGTTGTCAAGAGTTGTCATGTGTAAAACATTCACTTCCTGCCACTTAAGAATTTCCTTGGTGTTTTTAGGATATGTTTAGGGTCATTATCTTGATGCATGGTAATACATTTCCTGTTGTTTTGTAATTTTTTTATTTTTTTATTCTTTGTATTTGTATTTTTTGTCTGTTGTGGTATTTATTGACCGTGCTGTTTGTTGTGCAGGACCCCCTTGCAAATCAGAAGTTGCAACTCAAGGGGTTTCTCGCACCATAATAAAGATTTTTCATCGACAGGATCACTACGGCCTCACTTATTTTCTTCCTCTTTTCTTTGTGGACCAATTTCTTCCTCTGGCCATTAAAAGCACTAAGTGTTCCCACTGCTGCCAAGCAAGCAGAAACCAAGTCAACATCATTATGCTTCTGCTCTACTACTTCAGTACGCTGCAACTGCACAACAAAAAGATATATACAATATACTGTATATATATATGTGATACCAGAATAAAATTGCTCATGATCAACGTTTTTATTGGAAATTGGAATTGGAAATAGTGGTACACTACAGTGTACTCATTCCATACCGATGGATTTGAAAACTCATCCACAAAATATGTCCTTTTGCAACTCTTCAAGCAGGAACATAACACAAATGAGGGTGCGCTAATAACATTGATCCAGATTACTGCTTTTGCATTGGAACTGGGGTAAAGAAATTCTCTTTAGCAATCTAGTTTTATGGTGAATATTTTAATCAATTAATTCAATATATATATTGATTATATAATCAATGTGAGATGATTAGCAGAGATATGCATTTTACATTTTTTCTTGCTGGTGTGTCAGCAAGTTCCGTCATCGTCGGTCCACCATTTTTTCAAGCCAACAACTGGAATTGTTACTTCGTCAGCCAATAGTCAGTCTGTCGCTCACTCCCATAATCAATGCCCACCTCACCCAAAAAAATTAAACCTCCATCATCATACTAAAAGTAAAAATAGTTAAACCTCTGAAAAATGCTATTAAACACTACTCTCTACAGCTCAGCCTTAAACAAAAGGCAAAAGCTGAACTTTGCAGTCTCCTCTTCAATCATCCAAATTAGGTAGATGTTGTTAAAATTAAATAATCTACTGGCAATCATACACCACAGCGCATGGTAATACATTTTAGTTTTATAAGCTTGACGACTATTATTACGTGGTCACTCGGCACTAGCCTTCAATTAGCAATTACATTCACGAGGGACCAATAATGAGCGTCAAATACTTTTTAATCTCTGCCTCTGCAGTCCAACCATCCATTTTAACCACGTGAAAACCCTTTTTCTGTGACGGGTACATAAAACAAAATTCACAATTGACCACAATGTCTTCTGTCACAAACAATACAAGTAAAAAGCAAGGTTTTGCGTAGCTTAATTTACCAGATAATGCGATTTGGGGAAATTGAAAAACTTCTATATTACATTTCTTGTCCAAGCGCTAATCATAGTGAAATTGTCCATTTGTGATATGCCCAGGGGTTTTTTGACTGGAAAGGCATCCCAGAATGCTTAGCTCAACTATTTGCAAGTAGATTTAGTCATTCAAATAACATTTATAAAGCAAGATAACACTAAATCTCTGAATACTTCATTCTAAACATTGCTTTTTACTTAAGATATGCACAGTGAATGCGTTGAGCAAGATTGTGTACATTATGCATTTCAGTTCATAAAACGTTGACTCTAAAACGCAGAGAGAAGCAAGTGCCACTCAGTGCAATACATTAAGGACTTCATCTGTTATAGAAGCAGTGGAATCCTCATATTCTGGTACTCAGCCAATATGATAGTACTCAGTGTATGCGTGCATGCTTGTTACAACCCTGGTCATCACGTTTTGTGTTTGTGTTAAACTTGTAAAAGAATGAGGGGATTGCATAGATTAGCAGACAAAAACGGGGCCATCTCCAACTGGCCAAGTCAACCGCTACCAAGTTTTTATTTTTGGTACAAAAATTCTTGTTATTTCTTGTTATTTCTCCCGCTTAAACCTTATGCTATGAACCTCTCCCTAAACGGGAGCGTAACAATGCGTGTTGCTTATCTAGACTGTGTTTATACTTCCATACTCCCAAGTATATGGCAGTTTAACAGTATCACAAATTTAGGGAGTGGCAGATAACAGTAGCAGGTAACTCAAATCTAGTAAATCTAGTGTTCCATTGGTCTTAGTTTAGCGGTCCATCAACAATCGGAATGAATACAAATACATATAAAGAGTTACATGACAAAGGAAATAGGCATATAACATGAACGTTTTCATCCAATTCGGTCAATCAATTCCCCAAATGTAATATTTCTAATATTTGTATTCGTGGCCATTGATCCAAGAATATGGCAAGAATGTTACTCTGCCACCCTTTTGTAATAATCCAGAAATAAACCCACACAAAGTGCTTTCTGGGCAAACTCCCTCAATGGTATGTCCAATTATTACTTAAGCAGCACTGATCCCAGGCGCATATCCAAAAGAGATTTTTAGAGTTTTCATATGACAGACAGCTCCACTAATCCACATTTCAAACATCCTAACTCCCCTTACATAAGAGAGGCATGTGCATATTATTATAATGCTGATACAGTATCTGGTTTTTGTGCAGAATCAGCAGTGACGAATGAGCCTTTTGGGCTTCATGCTATTCCGGCTATATGAAGAAACACTGCACTGCACTCACTCCTAGGGCTCCGATATGGCACTTGTATGGGTATGTGTGTGTGAGAGCCATGTAAATCAACATCAAAAGATGCAAGTAGGTAATCCAAGTAATAAATTTGATTGTATTGTCAAAAGGATCAAGTCACCGACATCAACAGAGGAAAGGAGCGAGAGGAAATACTCTACCCATTAAACTAATGTAAAAACAGCCGGGTAAACAGACACAACGTAACACACAAAGCGAGACCGTTGTGCAGCAGGATGGCGAGATGGGCTTGCACGCAGGCAAGTAAAAAGTCATTTAACACTGAAAGTCGGTTCAGAGCTAAACTGCTGTAGATCACCGTGGGGTACCGTCATCCGTTTAAGGGATTTTGCTTGGGGCCTTTTTTACATCCTTTTCAAATTTCCATTTGGGGATTATTCATTTGCTGAAAATAAAACTAGACGGGTACATCTTAGCGGGAAAGAAAGATGTTACTCACATCGCTGTATAGATTGTGTTTTTTTCTGCTGCCCTCCAAATGATGAGACTGTTGACAACAACACATACGTACAGTATGTTATCGACTTGGACAAAAGAGTTTTCACATCCACTCATACATTTTTTTTAGAGCCGCTTATCCTCACAAGGGTCACAGTCTTGCTGGTGCCTATCTCAGCTGGCTTCAGGCAGTAGGCAGGGGACACCCTGAACTGGTTGAGAACCAATTGCAGTGCACACAGAGACAAGTAACCATTCATGCACCCAATCACACCTAGGTACAATTTGGTATGTCCCATATACCTGCCATGCATGTTTCTAGAGTTAGGGAGGAACTCGGAGTGCCCGGAGAAAACTCAGGGAGAGCCCGGAGAAAACTCAGGGAGAGCATGCAAACTCCACACAGGAAGGTCGGAGCCAGATGGATTTGAACCGTTAACTTTGAGGCAGACGTGCTATTTGCTGAGCCACCGAGCCGCCTAGTCTCCACATCAAAAAAGGAAATTTAAGTTATTCATGTTCTTATTCTTAACTTAATTCTCTTCAAAATAGTATATAATATATTGAGATACCTCAAAAATCAAATGACGCTAGGTTGAAATCCACAAAGTTTTGGCTTCGTCTTTCAAAGTTCCAAAGCAACAAGTACCTGTGAAAAAAAGATAACATTCAGGAAGTTTTGAAAGACCACTGGAGCATGAATTCCAAAAGAAGTTAACAACATCTGAGCGTTTAAGCCTTAAAAAGCTGTGAAGGTTTGACTTCTCAAAAGAAAAATGTGCAAAATTGTTGATCTGGCCTCAACCTCAAAACAACAGAAGAACCCATCAAGCTTATAAATCCTCTCCTGGGGCATGCATGGTCTGCTAAAGTTGGCTTGCTTTAGTATTGCAACATGTACGTGTGTGTGAGTGTGTGCATGCGCACACGAGGAATTTTGTGTCACAAGATTATTTGCCATTTGATGACAAGATCCTTCATGAGCCATCACCTTATCGTGGCGCAGTTTGCGTGACCCGTTGATCCAAGGAGCTAAGTTGTTTAGGGCTTTATGCCGCTGGGAGGATCACCCGTGGCAAACACGACCTAGGTGAGGGACCAGACTAAGCATGGCTCACAAACCACTTACGACCCGTAAATTTACTGGACTCTGTTGTCCATTTACCTAGACGGAGGTCACAGAGGCCGCGCTCAGGCCTGGAGGTAAGGCTCGTTGTCGAGCACCTGGTGGCTGGGCCTGCACCCATTGGGCCGAGCACAGTTTGAAGAAATAAAGTCCCCCTTACTATAGGCTCACGCTTGTGGGAGGGGCCATCAGTGTGGTGTGAGATGGGCGGCGGCCAAAGGCAGGGATCATAGCGATTCTCTGTGGTGAAGAAGCTTTCAATTTACTGGTTGATCTACCTTCCTCCCTTCACCTATGGTCTTGAGCTGTGGGTCGTGACCAAAAGAATGAGATCCTGGATACAAGTAGTCAAAATGAGAATCCTCAGCAGGGTGTCCTTGCTCTCCCATCGATAAAGGGTGAAAAGCTTGGTCATCTGGCAGGGACTCAGTCAACCTGCTGCTCCTCCATGTTGAGGGGAGCCAGCTGAGGTGGCTCGAGGATCTGGTTAGGACGCCTCCCTGGTGATGTGTTCTGGGCATGTACTACTGGAAGGTGGTCCAGGGGATGACCAGGATACGCTTAGAGAGACAATGTCCCCCAGCTGGATTGGGGATGCCTGAGGATTCCCCGAAGGAGTTGGACAAAGTGGCTGGGGGAGAGGGGTGCCTAGACTTCCCTGCTACAGCTGCTGCCCTGTGATCTGACCTCAGATAAGTGGTAGATGATGGATGAATGAATAACCAGGGAATGTATTTATACTTTATCATGGACATTATATCTCACAAGAAGAAAATAAAAATGCCGTGGGAGAACCTATGCGGAACAATGAGACCGATGCGGACCTACCTATGAGAACGTCACAAACGAACAGGGAGAGGGTGTGGACCCAGCAGGGAGGCAGAAGGCGGGGTGTGCTCGAAAATACGAATTTAACATAAAAATGAAAAATACATAAAAGACTCAGGTTGCAATGAAGCAACAAACCAAACAAGGACGATGAGTAACTAGTAGAAGCATTGACAACCACACTTTGACAGTGACAATGACCCGAAAAAATTGAAAAGAAACAGGGAACTTAATACACTCAAACATAATGAGACAACATTAAGCACCTGGACAACAAAACTATTGGAACAGGGAGCTGGTTGGCCAAACACAACGGAAGCAGGTTGAAGAACAGAAAAACCCAGATACCAACCCACTGACAACAAATACCAGCATAACGTAATAGAAAAAGGTTTGATTTTGTACTGGAGGGTAACATTATTGTGTATTTTTGAAGTGAAATGTCATTTGAGGTGATATCCGGCTTAGTTGTTACAGCAGACTGTACTAGCTAGCAAGTCAGATAAAAATATGTTAGCAACAATGCACAATGTCTATTAATCCCTTATTCACATCCACTTTGATTACAATTTTAGCATTTTGATTGATGTGAAATGGAGATATAGACCTCAAGGGTGGTATTTTTGACGAAATCTCAAAATCGAAATGTTTTTGCTTACGATCTGTCATTTAAATTTATGCCCCGACACGTGGACTCCTTTCCCAATACGGGTCACATATTGAGGTTTGCCAAATAAACAGTGCTTTAAAAAATTGTTCCTCAACATCTTTGACCAAAAACCAATTGCCTTTTGCCTAGAGAACTTAATGATACAACTATCATAGAAAATAAAAGCAAACAACATTTTTTTCAAGTTTTATTTGCAAACATTTCTTTGTGTTGTGTTTGCACAAAAAATGGTTTGTGTGCATCTTCAAGCCTTGACAAATGTGTTGACTGCCTTTTCCTCCTTGTAAAAAATAGGTTTTTCAAATATTCGACACCATGCATCATTCATAAATATTCTCCCTTTTTGTCGGCGAACAGTCTTCTTGTCACGTTTTCTGCCCTAAATGTTTGGCAGCCGTTCTCAAACGCTGTTCCATTCTCTGCAGGATACCGCTGAAGTAGTGTCTCATTCCACTTTCATTGTGTGTATGTGTTTTTATGCACACATGTTTATAACAACACTTGCGAAGGGACTTCAGATTTTAGACTACTTTTATCAGTCAGCGACTGTGAAAGTTAGACAGAAGCAGACAGGAAGAGGATTTGGTCTATTATTCTCTTTATAAAATCAATTTTGGGACATTTTGTTTCAATTCGAAATCAAAGTAAATGAGAATCTTGATTATTTTGTGATATTCCATTGAACAATTCTACCATCCGGAATACGAGGGAAAGTTGGATTACACTCTGGACTGTTCGTCCTGTAATTGCTAGCCATCAGCTAGCAGTATCCTTCCTAAAGAGCCAACACTAAGTCAACTCACACATGCATTTATGGCACAAGGATTATTTTGGGTTTTTTTTTTCTTTTTGCTTGCTTGAGTCTTTATAAGACAAGGAAATAGATGTTTGCTGTGGCTGTGTCGCTTCATCAAGCAGCCAGTCACAACAAGCGATCACTGTAATCTCGGGCTGTAACGTGTGTGTGTGAGACACAGTGACGAATAATCGGCCTCTCTATTGCTCTCTTCCTCATTATGTGTGCGTGTGTGTCTATCCGTGTATGTGGATTGTAATCAGCCAGCTTAGCTCCTCGTCTTGGTAAACACCATTAGCCCGGAAGGCCAAGCCAGCCAATCAGAGCCTTATACGGCCTTCCGGTGGCCAATAGCAGCAAGGTACAAAGTCTCTCGTGACACGCTGACCTGCTGCACATCGGTGTGCGTTGCTATGGAAACCCACTGTACGGTATAGGGCAGCTCTGTGGAAATGCAGTGGGATGCGGTGCGGGAGGAAAGAGAAAGGTGGGAGGAGAAGAGACGTAGGAGAGGAGTAAAAGCCAAACAGCCACAAGAGTAGAGAAGAGCTGCTTCATATCAGATGTAGTAGAGGGAGGGGAGAGTGGAACTGCCAGCTGATACATGACAGAGAAAGACTACTGGATCTCTCTAGAAGTAGAGTCCACTGGATATTGCATTAATACAGAATATATTAGGAGTAATACATTATTACGCGTTCACGCTTGAAGTGGGAATTTCAAGTGAGATTGAAATTACAGTTCAAACAAAAATGTAAATAGAAATAACAGAAGGTACATTCATTTGTTTACAACAGACATACCCTAAAAGTCCGGCCCAGGGGCCCAAAAGCGGTCTGTGGTCATATATTATCCGGGCTGCGGATTCTGTCATAAAATTAATCATTTCTGGTTCTGTTGACTAGCATATATAATACAAACCAAGTGAAATTCCGTATTCACCCACAGGAGGACAGCTGCTCTGTCCAACGTCATGACCTTAAGCTCATCTCGTGTTTCGTAATAGCTCCTCAAAATATTGGACATGATTCACGGTCAGTTTTAAATCAACCCAAAGACATAAAAGTCTTGGAATTTCAATGAAAAAGTCAAATATGAAAAAGAGGACTAAGATTAATAGGCGTTTTATGTAAAAAAAAATAAAATAAAAATGAAAAAGAACGTTGGGGTAAAATTTTGCGGTTAAATTCTGGGCCCCTACACCTCGCCCAAATCTGGCCCCCTGCATATATTTTGGACACCCCTGCTTTACTTGGTGAGCTGACTGAGATTACGTTTGGTTATCAGCAGGAAATAAGGAATAAAGACAGTACATACGGAACAAGCACTCTGTGCATCAGACATTTTGGTGGCTCAAAGTCAATCTAAACTTATGTCTCCTCAGACCACATATAACCTTTTCACACTTGCAAATTTCCAAACAGGTACAATGAGGCTTGCGCCTGCACAAAACCAGCATACTTTATGCCGGCATTTCCGCATTATCCATCCATGAGACAAGAGCCCTAGAAGTTGAAATGCATTACAATGATTCAAAGCTTCTCATCCTTTGCATGCCTTTGGTCACAACCTCTCTCGTTCTGAATAAAAAGTGTTTCTGATGACAACGATCATCCACACAGGCATATTTGTTATGTGTTCATCAAACTGATTCATGCATCTGTACAGCTGTCCGTCCAGCTATCCTTTGTCTCCTCTGGCTCATCTGTCTGGCTGGATGTCAAGCCATCTCTGTCCTGATGGAACCCTTCAAACTAATCTCGTTTTTAGATTAAAAAAAAAAGTGTGTCGTGTATTTGTGCATGCGTTTGTGTGCGGTCCTCAACAGTATTGTCCTAGAACAGCCTGCTGTTCATAGTAGACTTATGTAACTAAACTGCATGCCTATTACTGTCAGCGCTTTTGCCTTGGTTGCAAACACACCAGCAGGTTTATGTGTGTGCATCTTCGTCTACACAATACAGTATGAGTGTGCAAAAAATATACACAGTGAGGCTATTTACTCAAAGGGATTTGATTAAACTGATGACGTCTAATGATTATGCCCAATGTAATTATGTTTCAATGTACTCTAGGAAGTTTGGGGTTTTATTGTATTAAGGTTAAAACACTACTGTTCCAAAGTTACATCTTTAAAATCTCTATTTTTATATTAAAGTGAATACGAAAATTTCACTTGTAACTCTTACATGACACTGATCATCCGTCCATCCAGTCAACAATCTAGGGATCCACTGTGCTATCTCTATCTCCAGGATCTAGACCAAGGGTGCACAGTGTGTTGTATTTAATTATTTAATGATTATATTATAATATATTTATTTATTTATTTATTTATTTATTTTCAAGCGACTTGAAATGACTGCATGATTTCAGAAAAAAACCTGATTTCAGAACAACACTCATGCTCACGCTCTGGGGGAAAAAGATGATGAAGTAGCAGACCGTTGTTGCAACCATGCTTCTGGGAGTTGCTCCAAAATAAAAGCATACTAAGGCCATTTGTGTCATACACCACTTGTAACTGTTATGTGTTGGGGTCATGTTGGTTTCTTGTCCCTCGTGTCACTCTCTTGGTTTGATTGCGTCCACATGTCCTCGTTAATCTGCTCCCCTTTTTGAAGCTAATCAGCTCCAAACAACCTTTCTGGTTGGGTGTTTGTAATATAATTTGTAAACAACACATTAACAAGTGCAAGCTAAAGTTGCTTTGTAGGAGTTGCCTCTCTTCAACAACTCCATACATCCTGAACAACTCTTGAAGTTACTGTATCAGCGACAGCTAGCATCGGTACAGCGGAGAATAAGTTAACATGCAAGGTTACAACATTCTGTGTCTTTCTGCTGCCTTGACAACTGCACAGTTTATTGAATAATAACTGTTAAATAAACTACAAATCGTTAACATTTTTATTAGGTGCTCAAACAGTTTGCCTAAGTGTTGAAGTTGCCCACTTTGGGTCTACACTGGAATTTCATAAAAATATAAACAATTAAAATAATGACCATCCAAAAGTGATGAAAGGGATGCAAAACCTTTTTTTTTAATTGGGTTTGTCCAGGTCCTCTGGCTCTCTCCCACATTTTGAAAACATGAATAAGGTTGATTGAAGATTCGTAATTGCTGGTGCTTTTAGAAATTTCAGTAAAGAACTTTTTATGTCTTTACTTGGCTTTCAAATGGCTTCAATCGTTTTGTTTGTAAACTTTTAAATGTTGAATTTTAATGACTGTATTTGAAGCACTGGGCGCAAAATACAGTGTTTGTCTCCAATTGCCCTGTGATTGACAGGGTGTGACCAAAGTCATGTGGAACAAGCTCCTGCTCACCAGTGGCCCTATTTTTGGGCCAGTGCATACAAAATTTATAGAATTTGAAGCATGCAACAAACGGGACACTGTTGGACACATTAGCAGCGTAGGCAGAAATGCAGAAGCCTTCTTGTGGTCTACCATTGGTTGTGATGTACTTGCCTTTGACTGTAAGGAGTACTTAACATGCGGGAGGGCAGCATTTTATATATAATAATGCAGTGCCTCCGGTTTGAGAACGATGTTCACATGTGTATTCGGTTTCCAAGCAACCATTGTGTTTTTATCTCCATTAAGCTACCTCCACTGACTGACTAAGTTAAACTCCACCGAGTAACTCCAAACCCATTTATTAAAACAACGATGCTCCACAAACCAGGAAGTGTCAGCATCTGAAATTTTCATCCCTTTTTTTATGTTCAACAATGGCAGTAGTAATAGTCTCCTCTTGGCGCTATTATAGTGTTTTGTTTTTAAACCTTTGCCTTTTTGGACCTAAACACAATGTAGTCAGTGGCTAACTTCACAAATGTTGAAAAGGTCTGTTTGTCATAAGCAATGAAAACATGAATACGGAAGAGACAAGCGATCTCAAGCGATTTCTGAACGTATATGCCTGTGCGTGCTAGCAGGGAGGGTTGACCCAATAAGACCTGGTGATAACCTCCCGGTCACCTGCTGTCAATCCTTTTTCAGCTTTTGAGCAGGCACTCACTTCTCCACATGTTCTTCCAATCACTCTGAAAGCAACCAAGAAACAAGTGCTCCCCATCTTACCTCCATCGGAGTACGTCTCAGTGCCATATCCGTCTTGCAGCCCATTGTTCCACGTTCCCTCATACTTCCCGCTCATCCCGGTGCTCTCCCGTAGGCCGTAGCGTCCCTTAAAGCCGTGCGTCCATTCCCCCTTGTAGATCCACCGCCCCTTGTTCTCGACACCCACGCCGTGTCTTTTCCCATGCGCCCACGTGCCCTGGTAAGTGTTCCCGCTGGGCCAAGTGTAGACGCCCAGCAGCTCAAAGCCATGGGCCCACGACCCACAGTACTCGCCCTGGCCCTTGGGTCCCGTGCATATCCCGTGGCCGTGCGCCTTGCCTTCTTCCCACCCGCCGCAGTATGACCCCCCATCGTCAAAGTTGAATCTGCCTCCAGTGGACATGCATGAAACAGGTCTCGGCAATTCCCCTGAAGCCTCGACAAAAAGAAAAAGAAAAGAAAAAGAAAAGAGAGGGAGAAGAAAGGAGGACAGGTTGGTGCTCTGTGGATCAGTCCATGGAGTTTAGGTTTGAGGTGGAGGTCGGATGAGAAGGAGACGAATGAGGAGCGAGTGGGAGGGAGAGAACTCCCACTCAGTTGGACACAGGCCTCTTGTGCTCAGGGACAGTAAGCATTACAAAGTGAGAAGGAAGAAGAAACAAGGTGGCCCTGCGCACCGGCGTCTGGGATCTCCTGTCCAATCGTTCACACCATCCTCCCGCTGGGCTTTTTGGAGCACCGACCAGCAACTTGCCGGCTCCTGAAAGATGCGAGAGAGGAGGACGGCGGTCCCATCGCTGCCAATAGAAGCTCTCAGCAGGACACGAAACCGGGAGAAAGCTCCTGAGTGTTTGCCATGGGCCGGCCTACGCCATCCACAGCACTCGCGGCGCCTCCTTTTCCAGCTTTCAGCCGCCTCCTCTGTGACTATGCCTCTTCCTCCTCCTTCTCCTCCTCCTCTGTGGCGTGTGGAGAGCACAAGTCTCTCCAGTGGCAGCTCATCAAAGATCCAAGCCTAGGCGTCCACAATCATGATTGAGGCCCCGATAGCACGAGCATGTGACATGCTGTCGAATCGATCAAAAAAGCACTTCCTCGGGCATTAATGTTTGTCTTCAACTCCGCTCTTGGTGATCAAGCACTGCCTCGTTAAATCACTCAACTATGTCGACGTGATGCTCACTTTTGACACAGGGAGCACACATACTTAGAAAGGCAATCAGGAACAAACATAAATGAATTGTGCTTAGCTGTTTTTTTCTGCTCTTGCAGTGCCAACAAGCAGCAATGCAGTCTTTCCCTTCCACACACACCCACACACACAATGAAGATAAATAAGTGAATAGATGAATATCTCCGCCAGTGTTCCTCCTGCAGCTTCTGTCTCAGTCTGTCTGCAGGTCTTTAATCCACTGCGTCCATAAGTGGTTTATCCTCTTCGTGGGTTGTCTTCAGCTCGCCTGCTTGATGAGATAATATCCATCCGTAGGAGATTGTTTTGCTCACTTCGATGCTCTTCAGCATCTCCTGCTCATCTCCACGTTTCCCCGTGGAGAAGCGGCTGACGCATAACCTGCTTGCCTTGCTCCCACAATTTCTTCGTATTCTCTCTCGCACGCTCTCTCTCTCTCTCTCACCCCCCTTCCGCTAGAAAATCTGCTCATTACAGAGGACTGTTCCAATGCAGGCAGCCAACCCCACTCTCTCCCGCCTCCTCCTGTTCAGAAGCACGCTCCAGCTTTTAAAGAGACACGCGCTCACTCGAATCTTCACTCACTTGTAGCTTTTAAACACTCTTTCCATCTGTACCATACCACTATGTACTCAGATTTTGGCCATCGTTACACAAGGCACGGGGCAGACAATTACAACGTCCGCCTCGGGTCGTGGGTTTAATTCTGGCTGTGGCTTACCTGTGTAGAGTTTGCATGTTCTCCCCATGCCTCCGGACAGTCTGTTTTCCTCCCACATTCCCCAAATGATGCATGGTAGGTGTACTGGACACTCTAAATTGCGCTTAGGCATATTTGTGAGTCTTGGTGTGCTCTGCAATTGGCTGGCAATCGGTTTACAGTAAGTTATAGCCTGCCTACTGCCCGATGCACCACGTGGTGAATATGCATTTCCCAAGATTGCTCTGAAAACAGTTATTGTACGGACTAAACAAGCTTTTGTTACCATGCGTTGTGGCACCAATCTTCAAGATGATGATGGTTCTGACATTATTCCACGAAAATAAACCACTATATAATGTCACAGTTCACCAGTTCAGCCACCTCACTCCCAGCCTCACCTGCTCAGCCCTCCTGCTAATCAGCCCAAACACTAACACCTGCTGCCACTCACCCGCCTAGTATAAAGCCCGCTCACTTCCATCCACAACCTGCCAGATTGTCTCTATCGTATTGTTGTCTCGTAGTCCCGTCTTGCCCCGAGTCCCTCAGCTCCGTGTTTTCCTGCCAGCCTGTCCATAGTGTTTTGCTTTCTGTTTTGCCAGCCTGCCTGCGCCCTTAGTTCGAGTTTTTTGCCGTCCTGTTTTTCTCGCTTTTGTTCCCGTTCGTTTATAAATAAATGGATTTAATCAACCCCCTGTCCCGACGCTCCCCTGCTTTTGGGTCCTCCTCCTCTGCAACCATGCCGGCCTCCTCAACCGCCGTACTCCCCCGTGACAGAGGCCGGGGTCCGGCTCGCAGGGGTCACAGAGGCCGGGGTCCGGCTCGCAGGGGTCACAGAGGCCGGGGTCCGGCTCGCAGGGGTCACAGAGGCCGGGGTCCGGCTCGCAGGGGTCACAGAGGCCGGGGGCCGGCTCGCAGGGTTCACAGAGGCTGGGGGCCGGCTCGCAGGGGTCACAGAGGCCGGGCGCCGGCTCGCAGGGGTCACAGAGGCCGGGCGCCGGCTCGCAGGGGTCACAGAGGCCGGGCGCCGGCTCGCAGGGGTCACAGAGGCCGGGCGCCGGCTCGCAGGGGTCACAGAGGCCGGGCGCCGGCTCGCAGGGGTCACAGAGGCCGGGCGCCGGCTCGCAGGGGTCACAGAGGCCGGGCGCCGGCTCGCAGGGTTCGCAGAGGCCGGGGACCGGCTCGCAGGGTTCGCAGAGGCCGGGGACCGGCTCGCAGGGTTCGCAGAGACCGGGGACCGGCTCGCAGGGTTCGCAGAGGCCGGGCGCCGGCTCGCTGGGACAGGGGCGGTCTGCCGCCTTGGCGCTGGGACAGGGGCGGTCTGCCGCCTTGGCGCAGGGACAGGGGCGGGTAGCCGCCTTGGCGCAGGGACAGGTAGCCGCCTTGGCGCAGGGACAGGTAGCCGCCTTGGCGCAGGGACAGGTAGCCGCCTTGGCGCAGGGACAGGTAGCCGCCTTGGCGCAGGGACAGGTACGGGTAGCCGCCTTGGCGCTGGGACAGGGGCGGGTAGCCGCCTTGGCGCTGGGACAGGGGCGGGTAGCCGCCTTGGCGCTGGGACAGGAGCGGGTGCCGCTTCAGCCCGCCGGCAGGAAGTTTGGGGAACAGAGACCGGTGGTACAGACGCGACAGGAGCTTGGGACAGGGTGCAAGAAGAGGGTGGTACAGGACAGGAGGAAGTAGGCAGGGCGCGGCAAGAGGGGGACACAGAGACAGGAGGGAACGGATCGGAAGGCTGAACAGATGGGTTCTGGAGGTCACTGGGGCGGTGGCCTTTTCGCGGGCCCCTCCACCGGCGGCCACGAAATGCCAACCGGGAGCCCACGAAAAGGTCACGGTCAAATAGGGGCTCCGAATCGGAGTCTTCGGACGAACTGTAAAAGGACTGGCCGGACTGATAGTCAAAATCTGAATCAAAATCATAATCAGAGGTGCACGGGCTCGAATACGGAATATGATAAAAAGTGTTGACGGAAGAGGGACGCGGGTAAACAAAATCAGGACCGGTACTGGAACGAAACGTGACGAAGGGAGGGCGGAGGAACACGAGGGAAACGCGGAAGTGACGGACGCGGGGGACAGATCAGAAGCGGGGACAGGCGCGGACTCCGAGGGGAAAAACACGGAAGAAAAAACAAGAGGTCTTACACTGGGGGAACGGGGCTGGCCGGCGGGCTGAGAGCGGATGCGGACGGGGCGGCGGCGTCGTGTCCGCCGCCGCGGGCTTCCCGCTGGGTCCTGCGTTGGTCGGATCATTCTGTCACGGGGGAGTACGGCGGTTGAGGAGGCCGGCATGGTTGCAGAGGAGGAGGACCCAAAAGCAGGGGAGCGTCGGGACAGGGGGTTGATTAAATCCATTTATTTATAAACGAACGGGAACAAAAGCGAGAAAAACAGGACGGCAAAAAACTCGAACTAAGGGCGCAGGCAGGCTGGCAAAACAGAAAGCAAAACACTATGGACAGGCTGGCAGGAAAACACGGAGCTGAGGGACTCGGGGCAAGACGGGACTACGAGACAACAATACGATAGAGACAATCTGGCAGGTTGTGGATGGAAGTGAGCGGGCTTTATACTAGGCGGGTGAGTGGCAGCAGGTGTTAGTGTTTGGGCTGATTAGCAGGAGGGCTGAGCAGGTGAGGCTGGGAGTGAGGTGGCTGAACTGGTGAACTGTGACAATATAAAGCTGTTATGTTCTGTTAGTTGTCTATATGTGCCATATGATTGGCTTGGAACCAGGCCAGGGTGTACCCCATCCCTCACTCAAGGTGAGTTCATGAATAGGTCCCAGCTCAGCCGTAATCCTCCCTTTATCAGAATAGACAGTGTAAAAAATTTGCATAAACGGATGAATGCTTGTCCATGATTGGCCTTTACCTGAGCCATGAGCAACTGTGAAGTCATTTTCACTCAACAGCAAGTAGCGAAATAGGCTGCCACCTGAGATGGATACAAATGAATGGCTTTTGCAGCTATATTTTTGCTCTACAAATGTGTTATTAATCAGAATGCTGTGTTTAGCCTAGTATTGTATATAAATATCTGACTTGACTTCCCCTTTAAACACCTAACTGCCCAACCAAACCATTCAGTGAATTTTGGTTAACAAAAGTCTGCTAGTTTAACGCTAACTTAAAAGAGTAGGCTCTGAAAGATGGCTGACATCGGACTGTACCAATGACAAAGCAATGAAACAACAACGTGTCCCTGTCAGGAACGCTCGCATATGGTCCACTAGTGGCTATTGCTAGCTCTTGAGCCTCCAGAGACGACTGCCATTGGTCCATATGTGACTCAACTGTAACCAGGCACTGCAATGACTTGTTGGGATTCGGAGATCTCCCAAATGGGGCCCTTGCCAGCAGGCTTGTTGGAAATGAATCAACAGCACAGCAAAATTAAGCAAACCTATCATTCAGGGTAGTCAAAAGAAAACATGTAAATGCGTTCTTTACTGTTACATGAGAAGTGTCACCAGATTGTCAAAGACCACTCAAACACCAAGGTTTAAATCACATTATTTGCTAAAACGAGCAGAGCTGTTGACATCAAACAATTTCACGCAAAAACCGTATGCCAATATTAGCCATGTTGCACAAATTTAGCCCCAATGCGCAAATACAGTACTGCATTTGTTGTGAAATGAAAAATTGTTACCTTCGTCAATCCTGCTCAGAATTTACTGTCAAACTGGGACTAGCAGTTTGTATCGAGAATAGACATTGTATATCCCGTGTCAGCTGCGAGGATAAAAGATAGCGCTATACGGATATACAGTAAATCCTTAAATGTCCTGTTATAAGCTAAAGGTTATTACAAACAAAAACATAACATGAGCCATTTAAGTGGCCACATTTGAACAGTCGCATTTGTTGGGTCATGTTGGAATTGTCTCATATCAAAATTAAATACTTGAACATCCTCGCTCATGGGCATGTTAGTAATTACGTTTGCTGAGATAGTTGTAAAGATGAGTCTCTGGCATGCAAAGATACAAATGATAGTTATATGCCCTTCAGTATGGATTGTCCACACTAGTGCAACCCTTCCTCTCTCAACAGTCCTTCAGCTGTTGTCCTTGTCTTTCGGTCTACCAATGTCTTGCAGTGCTAAACCCATTCTGGGCCAGATTACGGTAATAAAATCACAGTGAGGTTAGGGATTAAGGTTAAGGCATCTAAACACGCTGGAGCAAAGCAAAGAGATGTGTGGGTGGAGAGAGGGATGGAGGGGAAGGGCACAATGGGATCAGGATGAGTGACATTAGCATTGCATGTGACAGCATAGATTAAAAACATGTCATTAGCCATGTTAAATCAATAAAAGTCAGGGGCTCTCTGGTATACATTGGGAGGGGGATTAACTGCACAGGCAATGTTTATGTAGCTTCTTTTGAGTGAGTTAAGCACTTTATACTGAAACTAAAGTAAGACATCTTACATTTTGAAAACATGCTAATATCGAAAACAAAGCACTGCAAGGACAACCCATTTCCCTTCACTTTATTGAATTGTCGTCGGGTGATTTGGATTGCAGCAGTTCACACTGATAACCCAATACTACAACAGTTGTATGATAATTATATGAGAAGCTAATTATAGTTATTTATATGAGGACATTCAAGTTAAAGAGCAGTGCATGATTTGTGATACAAAAGAAAACGAACCTGCAGTGAAAAGGCAACTATAGGTCCCAGTTGTTGGAATAAAAGACACGATATGGAATGATTTGGGTGTGTAACAAATTATTATTATTATCATTACTAGTTACATTTTTAAAAGAGATTTCAAGCAGCAAAGGTACTCTGTCTCTCTCTCTCACGCACACGCAGCCTGTACGGCTTTGACGAATATTACGCCGCCCTACGTCAGCAGCGCACCCTGAAAAAATTTCTCTTTGGTTATTTATAAAATCTTTTTTTTTTTTTGTCCTAGAGTTAAAATTAAAATGGGGGAATGCAGGAGAGGGAAGAAGAGGGGCTATGAAGGAGCAAGGTTGGAAGACAGCCTTATTCTCATCCATCTCTTCTCTTCCTCTATTATTCATCAGCCTCTTCTCATCCCTCATTCAGCATGCTGATGGAGAATAAAATAGGTCAGAGCAGGATAGACTGGTGCTCAACTAGTGATTGATGTCTCCTCTGACATGTCGCACACTTTGTCCTCACTACCTTCGCCACACTGCTTCTTTTGTTCTTCTTTTATCTTTCAGCGCCTCATCACAATTTTGTCGTTATTTTTGCTGTAAGATTCCCTCTTCCTTTTTCGCTTCATTCAGCTCACTGCAACAATGCTTACTTGCAGTGAAGTGAAAAGAATGTAAACTGAAGTGTTGAAAAAACAACTGAGTTGAGTGAGATTGAAATGTGTGAACAGTGTAAAAAAAACAGGAACTTGACAATCCTTGGAAGGCAAGTATTTATTCAAGTGTAAAAATACATAAACATGGTGGTGAATTTCTCTGAATAACCCATTTATAGGAATACATTTTGAAATGAACTTCAAAAAAATAATTCAATTGAACTGACAACAATGTCAACCAGAGAATGACAAATCCATCCATTCACACATTTTCCATACTACCTTCTCTAGGTTCGCAGGGAGTTTGAGATTCCCAGTTGACTCAAAGGTGAAAATTTCCTTCTCAGAAACGTTCCTTCCTCAAAAGTGGTAAATATTTTGGGTATTTTGGGTGCGTGATTCTTCTACATAGGTGTGGTTGGCACTTCTGCCTCACATTTAAGGGACCCGAGTTCAAATCCGCCCCTTGTGTGGAGTTTGCATGTTTTTGGGGTTTTCTCCGGGCACTCTAGCTTCCTCCCATACTCCAAAAAACAGGCATGGCAGGTGTTTTGCGTGAATGGTCATTCATCCCAGTGTGCCCCGCAATTGGCTGGCAACCAATTCAGGGTGTCCCCCACCTGCTGCCCATAGGCAGCTGGGATAGACACCAGCAGGCCCGCGACCCTAGTGAGGGTCTAGGGAAAAAAAAAAAAATATATATATATATATATCCATTTGGTTACGCTCCTTCCAGTGCTGTAGTTTTCAAATTTGCTGTAGTTTTCAAATTTGTAGCCAATTACAATTCGGCTAACTTGTGTCGCCAGGCTGTTTGAAATCTGCCTGTGGAGGCTAGGGCGTTCGCATCACCAGTTTCAGGCTTCTGTGCAGGCGCAAAGGCATATGTGAACGGGCCCATGTAGTTAATACACCGTTGCAATAGCCAATCGAGTCATAAAGCCCCCATCTTGAAGCCTCAGGTTGAAGTTGATGTGATTGGATACTCAATGCATGGGAGGCAGCACTATGCTCAGCAACTAAGCTTTGCGGTGTTGGCTTGGTTGATTTGCATTTATATAGCTTAGCTATTAGCTAAACTGTTAGCTAATCAGCTAACCACACGGGGAACTTGTTTGTCCGCCACATCCAATCAACGAACTACGAGCGGTAGCTCTGGCTTACGGCTTCTGAGGGGCACTGCAAATAGTTCTGCTGGGAATGCCTTTTGTATGCAAAGGCTCGATTTGGTATTTGGAGCTACAGTGGATTTGCAAACGTAAAATTGTATAACCAACAGGACATTACAGCACGGCTGGACACTTGCAAGCCACGGTGCTTTAAAAAACTTTTGGGGACACCCGTGTTGTTATACAGCTCAGTGAACAGGTGCGAAGAGAAAGAAGAATGAATTTGGTGTTGAAAAAAATGAGGGACAATCGTTTGTTTAGCTTTCATTTTTAATATGTTTGTGTTATTTGATTTTGTTTATTAATTATAATAATATATAGTAAAGAAATAAATTGGTGTTGTTCTTTTATTAAACTGTGATTTGTAATTTGGACTTCATAAAATTTTGTGGAAAAACAATTTTAAATCATTATTTTTATTTTAAGTTTTGACAGTATCAAGTCACGTTCTAATTGCTGATGCGGGTTTATTGATGTTTAAATGCTCCGGAAAAAAAGTCTACATATGTTTGCATACGTGTGCTTCTGAGGACAGTTTGTTTTCATTAAAACATCCATCTGTCCATTTTCTGTAGCCGCCTATCCTCATTAGGTCACAGGCCTGCTGGTGGTGCCTATCCCAGCTGTCTATGGACACCCTGAACAACCATTCGCTGCCCTGTCATTAAAACAGCACTCTTTTATTGTAAGGTTGCCTCAGCAGCACTAATAGATATAGATATAGAGCCCCCATTTGGAACCCCAATGCTCTTTCTTGTTCCATTTTCCTCAGGGTCTCACAATAATAGTGTCCTTGGCCACGTACAGTTTACATGTTGACCAGCACTAATTTGATAAACATATTGAAATCAAAACATTTCTTTTCAATATATTTTGTTTTTCTACTCTTCAATTGGACATGCCATTTTGCCACAGTGCACATTAAAGACACTAATCTGCTGAACACAAAATATTACATGCTACTTATTGTCTTATAAAATGAATACTTGAGGCCAAAACCAGCTCTGTGAGGGCCACCAGAACTCACCGAAAAGGGTTAACCATTTGCAGCTACGAGTCGCCCCCTGGTGATCTTGACAAGTAATGCAGGCATTTTGAACGTGATAGATTTCTGACAGATATGTACATAAACTGTTGATATACCGCATACTGTTACATAGAGGCTTGAATGAGTAACAGTTAGAGCTTTGTCAATAAATGTCCGGTAACACCTCCTTTTTCTATCACGATTGTCTTTTGAGTTGGGGCTTGTATCAGCTCTGATCAACTAGACAGGGTCACATTCACACTTATGAGTATTTTAGTCTCAAATCAACCCAACGTAATGAGTGACAATTTGCACTACAAGTTGTGTGAAGAGATGAACAGCTGGCTATTCACGGTGTACCCTGTCACTGCCTCGGCTCCAGCGCGTCCACGACTCTTAGGTAAATGGATGGATGGAAGTTCAATGACATAGCTTTACAGACATTAAAGATAACATGCGCACAAGTCACTCCAACATGGTTGAAGTCACTCAAACATCCTCCGCGTGGTCTTCATAGAAGACTTTAGCCATGGCTAAGGCAACTTTGGTGATTTTTTTGTCCTTGGCATCCGCACCCATGTTGGCGCGTGCAAGTCCTATCCAGTACTGCTCGGTGCGGGCCTGGTAATCTGTCAATGTCTCCCCTTCTTTCCTTGCCGGGTGCTCATCATCTGGACACAGACACATTCAGCTTGTTCTCTTTTGATTTAACGCTGCACAAAGTCAACTATTAACCCAAGTGGGACACGCCTGTGATGTAGTGTGATGGCCTTGCTCTGCTTACGGAGGCACAGGTTGAAAAAAATCTATCATCACAAATCATTGTGAAACAGTTGCGTGTTCTGTCCACTTCACCCTGCAAGTGTCCCTCTCTGTTCTTCATCGCAGACAAAACTGTGCTGAGAGGCGATTAAGTGTGTCTCTGATGACTGAATTACAGTAGTTATCATGAAGTGGAGTTCTTACACTGATGCTAATTAAGATTAGCCAACGGCAGTGATTTGGTCACGAGCTTTTGAGATTTTGTCAACTAAATCTTTTTGAAACAGCAGGTTGGATCAACTCTCACTATTCATCTGAAGATTATCATGGATTTCTCTCCCGCTCTTGTTTTTAATGCTGTAATTACCATGGTGGACAGATACAATGTTAACTTTTATTTACTATGATTGATTTAAGGAAATAATTTGATGTATTAAAGTACAATATCATCACATAAAATAATATTGCTACTGTCTGAAGAAAACCATGCGATAAAACTTTCACTCAAGGGAAATTAACATTTGTGCATTTTGGGAGGCTTTTTAGCATTTTTTTTCCTTTTTATGAAAACCTTTGTGACTATTGCTATGTTAATAATTAGGGATGGGGCGAGACACAAATCCAGTAAACAAGATATCTCACAATATTGAGTCCACAAGACTTTATAGGATAAAATAATGGATAACATAAATTGTTTAGTTTTTAATGAGCAGACAACCAAAATTATCGTTCTCAAGTGCAAATGTAACCATGAAATGAGAGGCAGTCTCATTTCTAAGATGCAGCTGAGATCTTTCCTGATACTGAATACTGTAGTTTTAACAATATGCATGTATACAGCTCCTATTAGTTGCAGTGTATTACTTTTGTTTTTGAATGTTTACAAAACTTTTATCTGACAATATTTGACCACGTATTTCTTCAACTGGAAAACCAAAATATTTGAAAGTAACCGGAGCATCCTATATTTCTCCTGTAGAGCTGCGGCTATTGCGTCTTTTGGTATTACTAAATTAAATGTATTTAATGATGAGAAATCCCGTGGCATTCTCATTTTGCAAAATCTCGTCTTCCAAGCTCTCGTTCCATCCCTATTAATAATGTTTTAGTCTTGTTTTGGGGGCTAAAGAATGCCCAAAAGTAAGAAACCAACAGTGAGAATAAGATGAAAAAGAATCCCTTACCTTCCTCATCAGACTCCTCTTCCTCATCTTCCCCTCCCTCTGCTCCTCCTCCCGCCTCCTCTTCCTCATCATCATCCTCTGACTCAGACTCTTCCAGCCATTCTTGAGTCTCTAAAGAGAGTGAATCATAAAATATGGTGAAAACTCACACAAACATTTTTTGTGGGACTTTCAAGGTGGTTTTCTGCTCCTAACTGGCTGACTCACTTGGATCCATCTCAACCAAGACCTCCCACTTGTCCATCTTGTGGAGGTCCAGACAGTAGAAGTCGTTCAAGGTGAACTGGCGACTGCCCACCTCAAACATCCCGCCGTAAAGAAAGAGCTTGCACTGACGCACCGTTGCCATGGCACTGGACCGTGGGCAGGGCTCCACAAGGGCAGACTCTGAATCAGAATGGATGAGGCAACATCAGCTCAAGGAAAAGATAATCAGCATTTGACACTTTGCAATTATTGTAAGCAAAAATAAATTAATCAATTTTAAAAAGTCAAGTGATAGTCATGTCCAAACTGATTAAAGCTTATGAAGTAGGAAAACAAGCTCAAAATGATTACCCCCGGGGAGATGATGAAGGTAGGAGATTTATCATGAATTTTTACTTACGGTATCACAGGTGAGTCTGGAACGAATCTGTTGCAATAAATGTAGTGTCGTGGTATGATCAAAACAATAGTAAAACTGCATGAGCAATCATCCGTATTTGATGATCTTTATACCTTTTAAGTACCATATTAACATCACACTTAATGGCCAGTGTTTTGGCTGTAATTCTAACTAACAGCGTGTGTTAATCAATGTGCTTATTTTGGTTCGGCTCATTTCGAGTCAGACTCACATTGACCAGATATTGTGAAATTGTAAATAGAGATGTGCTCACTGTAATCCTAACAACATTGTGAGACTACATTCATTTTCATGAAGATTCTTGTTTTGTTTTTGTTTTTTTTTAGTTGACATCCAACTGACATGGATAAGATGATGTGACCTCACGTCTGGTGAGAAATCGATCGCATACTTGCTTCAACAATGGCGACAACCTCTGAGGAAGATTGGGTGTGCACAGACAGGAAAACAAATCCACTGCAGTCCCCTTGCTTCACAGTGACACCAGATTGCAATTCTGTGTGTGTGTGTATTCGATCGTACCATCCTCTTCTCCCTCCTCTTCCTCCTCCGCATCAATGGCCTCCTCAGCCTCCAGAGCTCCAGGGATTACTTCCTTGATGGTCATCACCGTGCCATCTTCCGCAACAATCTCCTTGATGACCTCGGTGGGCCCTGTGGGAGCATCTTCTTCTTTCTCCTTATCTGCGGCCTCCTCCCCGGCTTCATCCTTCTTCCCTCGTCGACGTTTCTTCTTGTCTGTCTTGTTACCCTGAAAAGTCAGATCAACGGATATGTAAATTGTGTTAGTGTTCCACAATTCTATCAGTTTATCATTTGCAAACTCTCTATCCTGTGTAAAGCGACTCTTTATGTTACATCTGAATTTATTGGCTCTTAGCAAGGAAATGCAAGATAGAGGTTTTTAACCCCCTTAGTTATCTAATAATCTAACCAGCAAAACATTGCTTTTTACTTGTAGTGTACTGTATGTGACTGATGACATGTGCTCAAATGTAAGTTTTGTTTTATGTAATCATCACTTAAAATAATTCTTCAAGTGGTTAAAATGGATGGAGCGCAATGGATGCGGGCTGTCTGAAGCATAATGATGCTGCCTGGTAGCCTTTATTCTGCCTGTATTTCTGATCATCTCCACCTTTGTTTCCACAATAATCATCTTCTCCCTTTAACATCACAAGCAATCTTGGGACTCATGTCTAACCAACTGAATTAAGTACTAAAATGCACAATAAATACAATATTGTAAGAACTCACACAAGATCAAGTCTTGAGCATGTCGGCATTTTAGTGACACTGTGACACCGACCGATAGTAGACCAGCATCGTAGTGACGCCGAACAATAGCAGACCAGCATCTTAGTGACGCCATGACGCCGACATGTAGCAGACCAGCATTTTAGTGGCGTGTGCAGTGATGCACTAAGTGACGTATGACCGTGGTGTGACTCGTAGAATTATACGCACGCATACTTACCGCCGCAAAGCGGAAAAAATACCGTAAAGAGGGGATGATAAAACTTCGTATTCCACTTTGTAATGAGGAAAAAAACGTAAGCCAGGATCGCCGCAAGCCAGGGGTCCACTGTACTAATGTTTTTATTGATCTGTTTATTCATTTATTTATTTATTTTATTTATTTATTTTTTTATTTTATTGCCACCACAGTCTGTTTTGGCTTGTCGGAGGATCTTGTGTCAAATGACAGTTTACTCAATCCGATGAAACTACTTGTAATGTTTAACTCTCTTATTTGCAACTCTGTATAATAATGCATTTAAAGAAGAAATTTTCATTCATCGTACATTTTACTTTCACCTGAAACAAATATATAACTTAGGGATATGAACAAAAGAAAATATGAAGATGAGATTTATTCTGTTTTGAGTTTTTACATGGTTGCCAAAGTATTGACGTGTCTTATACACAGTAACATAGACCATACCAGACTTTAACCCCAAAGTTAAGGATGCGTCCTATACACATGTACGTCTTATATACGGTATGTTGAAAAAAAACTCTTGCACCTAACGGGTTTAAGTACAAGTAAATAAGGAAGTAAATAAATCCATGCGTAACAAGACATTGAAGTCCATGAGTTTCTGGTGTTGTGTAATCCAAAGTCGCAGCTCCTCAACTTGTTTGCCAATGACCACATATTACCCAGGAAAATGTTGTTAGCTTTAGCCTAGCTCTCAACCCTCCACGGTTCCTCTGTTTGATGGTGCAATGTTAATGGGGGGGTGTTAAGTCAAAAAAATTCTTTACGACAAGTTCTATTTAGGCTTACTAGTCTAAACAAGGTTTTCTGACTGTTTGCGGAGGATAGATCAAGCAGTAAAATCCACCACATTACATCCATCTCAGAAGTACATGTTGCCACTTACCGCCAAAAACGACACGACAGTGGCCTAAGGCCTCTTTTAATGAACATAACCTGACCAAATCCGGAAAAAAAATGAGCCGTGGGTGGTCATTACTTACATCGTTTGGTCTTTTCATACTGTTTACAATGCTTAGTTCTCTTTTTCTTTAGGTGTAATTATTACAGTAGATTTTTAATGAGCGTGGCAAATAAACGACCTGAAGCTAATGCATATTGAGTGGATGTGGTATGTACCTCGAATAAAACAGGTCAGCATTTGTCATTTTTGATAACAGCTCACCCTGAGTTGAGCGGGATACCAGCGGTTCTTCACAGTGTCGTACAAGTAGAGGTCATTGTAGAAGTCGCCTTCTAGCGTTTCCTCCTCTTCCTCATCACAAACCCCGCCAAACAATACGGTGCGCCCTCCCAAGCCAACCGCCATGGAGAAGCCAGAACGGGGAGGTGGCTTGTTCCCTGTAGGGCTTAATCTGGACCATGTCCACTTCTCTGGAAAACATAATTAGAATATCGATGATAAAGACAATGATAATATTTCACAAACAAATAATATGACTACTTTTCATTGTGCATATGTTGGTCATACCTTGCCCATCTTTACCCTCTTGCTTGAGGAGAAACATGTCAGAGTGGATCATTCCCCTCTCAATATCCTTTTTCAGTCTCTATGTGAACAAAACCACTATTAGATCGTTAAGACGTTGCATGTGCAGTTAAAGCAGAACCTTATCTTGCAAGTTTAATTTGCTACATGACCAGGCTCTAAACTCAAGTTCAGCATTTCATTTTCCAATTGGAAATGAACTAAAATAATCAATGTGAGTGTCCCACAAAAAAAATCCAAAATAATATTAATAAAAAAAAGGATAAACAGCATTGTAAATGAAGAAATATACATATTAATTTTTAAATGGTTTAAAGAAAAACTATTTCAAGCATCTTTAATGTGTGTGGTCTATTGGGAGACACCAGGACCGCTTGTGGGTCAGTCTGAGGTGAATCTGCAGCAGCCCTAAATTTGTATTTGAGTTTTTGACCATTTTTCCTGTGCAATAAATGACTCAAAGTGTCACAGCAACTGTGGCTCTTTTTGCATACATTATTCAGCATTAAAGCAACCCAACTTACTCCTGCTTAGTGGCAGCGGTTTTGCAGCTGATTTGCAAATCAGATTTTGACCCACAAAACAAAGAAAAACACACACATAGAAACCATAATTACACACACGCACCTGTTTAGAATACCCTCCATAGATAATGACACCAGAGCCATCAGGTGTAGAGGTCATCTGACAGGCTGAGCGTGGCGAAGGTGCAAAGCCTGACACAGAGAGGCGCGACCAAGAGAAAGTGTCCAGGGAGAACGAATAGATGTCATTGTAGTAGATAAAATCTCTGTGAAATAGAAAACATGTTAGTCAAGAAAAGAAAGTATAGCGACATCACAAATGGATGAAAAATCACAGCTGATATGTTCAAATCAGCATGAAGCAAGACAGCTCCTCATTTCCATCCATATTTATTTATATGAAAATTATTCATTTAAGGGTGTGAGTTGTAGTTAAAGTGTTACTTTTCTGTAATTGTGATAGTCTAATGTTCAATCTCAAACTTAGATTAGATGCATTTTTATGCATCTGACTTCTTGTGCTTGAGTTACTGCTGGTCAGAAAACAAAGGTCAACCACACCCAGAAGTGGACATTGATTGGCTGTCATTGTGTTTGGCATAACCTGATAGGCTCTTGTTGTGGGAGGGGGGGTCATGAGAATGGTAGAGCAAGCGAGAGTGGTCGGTCTGATGAATGTTGAATTTAACATTAAAGAATGCCCCATTGAGCAACTTTATTCAAGGTTGCGTGAGAAGCAGCCTTTTTAAAAGTGCTTTGCTAACCAAAGAAGCAGCGCAGGTTGAGCCTACCACATAAATGAGAAGCAAATTCAAAGGATTCTTTTTTCTTAATCTAATGACAACACTATGTAACGCATACTGTTTGTACAATAGAAGTACACCCCCTTGAAAAGTAGTTTTTTTTTTAATCAAACGGTCAGTGAAACCAAGCTATTTTTAGAATGTCGTTGAATTACACATTTAATCTCAAATTTAAATTTGGCGTTTTTCATTTTTTAAAACAAAAATAATTACCTATAACCAAATCATTTCTTGGTCGTGTGTGCCTATTGATAAATATTACTTGCTATCAAATATTTCATCTGTGGGAGTATTTTGTAATACAGGCATAATATGCCATTGGAACTGTTGATTCTAAAAGGTTTCATATCAAATCACTTGAGTGAGCTAATTCATTTGAACTTTTTCCTACATAAGATTAAGATTTTATTGAAAGGCCTTCCGCTCTGGAATTTCCTATTTGCAAAAATCCACATTTGGTTTGGTCAGTTCTTTGCAACCTTCGGGCAGCAATGCACTATATACAGTAAGTTGCTGAATGAGCTGTGCAAGTCAAAATTAGCAAAGGCCCGTTACTAATAAACATAATTATAGAGGTGACCTGCAGCTTTTGTTTGAATTGCCTGGTCTATAGGTTAACATTGTGCCCACCTGGTTCTCTCATGGAAACCTCCAAAAACCAATAGCTGTCTTCTGTTGAGAGTCATCCGGTGGCCACTGCGTCCTGATGGACCGCCAGGTGCTCTGGACAAACACATTAAAAGCTTAAAAAGACGTTAAGTCCCAAAAATTGCCTTTCTAGTCAGCCTACATGATGACAAGCTATAAAATTCCCAACAAGGTGATGTTTTTTCACCAAAATCATCCAACAATAGCCTTTAACTGAGCGTGCCATACTTGATATTCTCCCAGGTATGTGTAGCAAGGTGCAACACCCAAAGGTCTTTGTAGTGGTAGAATTGTTCCCCGTTTGGAGATGCAAATTCTCCTCCAAACACCCACAGCTGGCCTCCAGCTTGAGGGACCACCACCGCCTGAGGGAAGCACAAAGGGAGTAGGGAGAAAATACGTTAAACCAGATTTTATATATTTTGGAAAGGGTTCAAGAGCGTGTTTGACAGGACAACACATTAAACCTATGTGTTGGAACTAGATAGAAGTAAACTTTTCATTTAAATTTTAACGCATTAGCAAATTATGTGTGACTGTGATTTACCTGGTGGGAGCACCGTGGCGGAGGAGGATTGGGGATCTCTGATTTAACCCAGCTATTCTTTTTAATGTTGTAGAAAAACAGATCATTGTACAGGTATGTCTGAAAGAAATAACAAAAGGAATTTAGCCCAAAGGTAAGTGACAAACAAAAATCAAATGAATCTCTTTTAAGATTCTCTGAAAGAAAATTATGAGGACCTAGCAGATTATGAATGATCATATTTATTATGTCAGTCTCAGAATTATTTTATACCTTCTTCCCATTGAAGAATTCACCACCAAACAGGATGAGCTCATCTCTCTCTGGATGAGCGTTAAGTGATGCACTTAATCTGAAAAGGATAGACATGGTTAGAACGACATCACAAATTTAATATGAATGTACTGAGAATAAAAATGAGGCATTAAAACACATCAAAAACAGGCCACATTTTGAAAGAAATTCTGAGATTTGCTGATGGATTGCAGCGTTCGGGAAACTGTCAACTTCTCAGTTTGTGTTTTTGTTTATAAATGATGGCAGCATGACACTGACACTGTTCTCTCACCTTGCTGATGGAGGAGGACATGCCGTCTCTACAACCTGAGTCTTCTTGGCATCCATGCTCTGAAATTCAGCAATCAGAGCCTCCAAATCTTCCTAGATTAAAAGAATAAAACAGGCAGCGAGTTAATAGCATTTCCATTATAATGCTACACGGCAGTAAATAAGTCAAGTTTTTATTTAGAAATTTGACCAATGCTATAACGTCGCAAAGGGTTTTCTACAGCATTTAACTTTATTTGAAGCACTACACACGGCTACAGAACTATAAGTGTTGCGTTAATATACAATATTCAAAAATGGTCACCTCTTCATGTTTGGACCGCTTGGACACCTTCTTCTCCATTTTGGCAGCGGTCTTCTCTGCTCCCTTCACCTTCTTTTCGTTTTTGCCTTTTTTCCCCATTGCTTCTAGTGATTTTATTCAATGAGAAGAAATAACAACTTTACATTTTAATACAGTACACTTATACCAATGGCCCACATGTGCGGTCAAATTCAATGCTGTGACTCTCACGGTGGTTTTGCTTCCGGAGGTCCTGAGACCAGCCAGCCTAAATAAGTGACGTGCCGACGAGGCGGCCACGCTGGTAGGGGCAACCCTCCCGTATAATCTAAAGCAATGCCCAATAATCCTCAACATAATTTAAAAAATAACAGACTAACCCACTAAATAAGCAACTAACTTGTCGATTTAACAAGCACCTTTTTAGTGTATTGTTTTGCGGCGGCGGGGGGGGGGGGGGGGGGGGGGGGGGTTTACACGCTGCGCAGACATATTTGTTAAATACAGCAAATAATCACAAATAGGAAACACATCGACACTTTGCTTCCACTGTTCTTTTGAAATCACGATTGAAAGCACGCAGAGAAAAGAGTAGTGTTCAATTTATTGTTTAAAGGCTGTCCCTGACCGGGAACTTGATACAACTACTTTAACCGTTTAAATATCACAGCGTCGTCTAGCGTATTGGAGTAATATGTTGGAAAGTAACAAATTAATAATAAAAAAAAATAGACGTCATTTACATTTGTATTTTTTCTGACTATTATTTGCTTTCAAGTTACTGTTTTTCCCATATGGTTCATTATTTATTGTAAAACTTTGCAGGTGTGCACGCGTCATTACTTCCTTGTGTTCTTATCATCATTGCTGTAAATTGAGTATTGTAATACTCCTACGAGGTAAAGGAGGATATTCTTGCTGTAGTTGATGTGAAGAGACTTTTGAAAATACGTGTCAAATAAGAAAACGAGCCTCGAATGATTTACAACAACAGTAACAATTGAATTGAAACATGAATTGAGTTAATGATGAATATTGTGGACAGTCAGACAACCACGAATGAAGCTTAACACCTTTACCTGACATTTTGCGTTCACGTGCACTAAAATTAAACTATTACAATGACAACAATTGCAAATCAGGCCATTTGCAAATTGTTCGGAAAACATTTTTATTTATAAACTGTGACGCTAACCTAGAGACGAAAAGAAACTGATCAATTACACTACAATTTATAGCCCGAAGAGGGGGATAGTGGGTTACTTGTCAGCAGAGCTGAGGCGACAGAACTACTTCCAAGAACTGAAAACCACTTCCAGGTGTGTTCTTTGACAGTTGGAGAGTCAAATGCTTCTTCTAGATTTTAAAATGTTTTTGCGCCTCCTACAGAGAAATGCCTTCTGGGAAATCAAACATGTCTGGAAAAAAATGTCCCCATTTGCGAGCTGCTGTATAAACATCCTTCCATTATCTATAGCCAATTGATCCTCACAACAGTCGAAGGCTTCCTGGTGTTTCACAATCCCTCTGAGATCTACTGAGATTCCTCATCTTTCATCACTGATGCTGTTCTGTTCTCGTATCACGATCAATATGATGGCTACATTTTTGGTTACAAGTTATTTATTTGATTGATTGGGTTGTGCATTTTATTGCCCTTTACAGTCATCCATCAACAAATTGCCATAAGTTTTTCCTTCCTTTCAAACCCACCCCCGAAAAATGCACGCGCACACATATACACTCACACTGTAGATTCAAGTATCAGCTGACCAAATGCTTACTGCATATGACAAATGACCTTTCTCCTCGCTACAGCGGACGGCATACCTATGTTGCTGTTCTGAGACACCCTCGCGTGTGTGGTCGTATGTATCTATAACTTTGCTCTGGCATGTTGTTCCAGGTGGTAAATATTTTCAATTTTACTTGGAGCTAATGCCTCTAAAATGCAAATATTCAAGTTACGTGAGAATCCATGAGGTCGTTGTGCTTGCAGTTGAAGCGCACTGAATCAAGGAAAATGTATTAGTCTAGTGTGCAAATTCAAAACACTGTCTCGTGCCAATATTAAATGATCATACTTTGACATTAATGTTACCTCATAGGGTGAAATCAATACTTTCCACTTTTTTTTCAACATCTGGCCTCAAGAGTAGAAATACGAGATCGAACAGATCAGCCTTTATTTCCAGGAGGTTATATTAAAATATGATACACTACAAGTTTGCATTTGCCCACCGGTGCAAGTATTAAAAGCCTGACTCGAGACTTATTTTTTTACTGTGTGTGTCTTTTCTCCTTGCAGAGCATTAAAAAATTAAAATTAAAAATACTCAAGAAGACTTCAGAAAAAAACCTTTTTGAATTCACACAGTTTGTCACTACTCTGAAATGCATGTTAAAACTATAATGCAAAGCAAAAGGACTCTAATCTGAAGCAAATATCATGTCCTGATGCAAAGTGCAAAACAGTTGCCCTCTCGGAGTCCATATTTCAAACTGTTTTTATGGAAATTGTGGGTGTGTTACAACAGCATTTTTAACCCTTGTATATTTTTGTTTATAATTTTTAGGCTTTGTAAAGTTTTTATGTGTTTGCCGTTTTGGTGAGTGCAAGCAATTTATTTATGTATTTTTTCACTTTTAATGTGTTTTTGTCATTTCATTTCAACCCTATTCAATCAATGGCAGAGAAATAAAATGATGTTCTTATATCAAACTGCGATTCATAATTTAGCGTACAATCTTGTTAAAGCTTCCCTGCTCTTGTATAGTGCTGTTTTAATTGCTGATGCAGGTTTATTGATGTTTAAATGCTCCAGAAAGTAGCCTGTGTTGTACATGATTAAGGTGATGCAATGCCCAGTAATCCGTACCTGTGCTCCTGTATAGGATTTATTTAGCCGTGTTGTCATGAATGATGGTACTATAAGGGCTATATATTCGAATCAGACATCACCGAAGGCCTAAGTGTGAAACGCAGAGACCGCCACTGCTGCATCATGTTACATCATTGAAGATTGATGAGCTCATGAAAGCCCAAACACATAACCTCCTCCATAACAGATCTCATTCCTCTTAATCCCAACCTTCAACGCAAACTTGAAGTTGTTCTTGTGCTGCCAAATTGCCGGGCATCTCAATCTCATTCACCTCAAATGAGAATGGAGGAGCAAGGCCTGAACACCAAGGAGACTCCACGGATGAAGTGCAATACATGAAGGAACCTGTGATGTTTAATTGGCAAGAGTCTTGGCCCCTTTGACAGTGATGTGAGGGAGCATGCCAAGAGCAACGGAAACAGGACCTCAAACTGATTAGGCAATCATTTGTTTGTTATACCTTTGTCGTTTTAGTTGAACTATACATATTTTTATGATTCTTGGTTTTATTTTGGCCGTCACTCATTTGCACTGGGTTACCTTTCCCATACACTGTTTTAAATTAAGTTCTACTCTGTGTAAATCACATTTACAGGGGGGAACTGAGCGCTCACATGTGATTCAAAGTAAATCTCACCTACGCATTACATATCCTCTTCTGCATTGCTTATGTAGACACAGGAAACAGAAATATCACATCTATGATCTCTGAATATTTTCTTCACTAAAATGAAGACGGATGGCCACTTTGCACCTGATCCTTCGTGAATGTCACACGTCCACTTTAACGTCAAACACTTCAATGAGTCAGCATGTGTGCGTCAATATTTGTGTGCTGGGTGTCTGGTCCAGGACCTGCTCGTGACTGTGGCTGCAAGAAGAGAATCAAAAGGCCAGAGATGAGATGAGATGAGATGAGATGAGACGCGATAAACAGGCCTGGAAATAAAAGGCAATTACCTAGGCTGTTGACGCAAATACTATATGACAAAGAAAGCATCAGGTCTCGGAATATCAAAGCACAGTTTGCAATTTCGTAACGTATGACAATTAATTAATTGTAAATGTAATTGAAATTGTAATTGTAAAAACTTAATAATTAGAGAAAATAATTTGAAGCCCAGTCCTTGCTTCTATATTTGTTTTTAAATGTCAATATCCAATTATCAGTACGAGATGCACATAGTAATAGGATATTTCTTTAGCAAACTCCTTGCTTAAACTTATGTCTAAGTCAGTACGTTACAATTATATTTTACAAAGCCCTCCCTAGGAAATAGAAAAGATGCACCCCCACTTGCCACGGCCACCATAAATAAGATTATCTATAAAAATTGTATAAGTATACCCAAAATGTATATTTTATATATATATATATATATATATATATATATATATATATATATATATATATATATATATATATATATATATATATATATATATATATATATATATATATATATATATATATATATATATATATATATATATATATATATAACACTGACACAAGGAAAAAGCAATATAAACCAACTTAAAACAACAGTTACTTTTTTTTTTTTACAGCATTTATACAGGTTCAGAAAAAACTCAATTGCATCAACGTGCCTGAAAAAAAAGATGCCAATCCTTATTTTATCATAATTACACCACATGGCAAAAACAAATCCTTTTCCCCGGGGTCATCCACGCCTCCCCTGGCATCGCCTCTTGCCCCTGCAGGGGGGCCCGCCCCTCTGTTTGAAAAGCACTGCTCTAATTAAACATAAACGTGTAATACTGTACAGCAAACTGAGAAACCAATGTGTCCAGCTATATTTATACTAACACACTAATTTATTGTGAGTTTAACACAGACATAATCTTTGTGTGTTGTTGATACCATTGTATGCGAGCAGACTGGTCCACTGTAACGTGTCTGGTTAATTTCAATGGTCAGATGTGATGAGACTGTAGGAAAATCTATTAATAAATATAAATAAAAAAATAAAAAAATAATTAATAAATGAATTAATTTTTGTCAAGTAACGTTTCCAACACTGGCGGTTGTTAATGTTGTTTTCTTGATACAAATAATAACATTAAAATGAATGGGACAAGTTAATATACAATAGCAGTTAACAGTGAAAGCACCTTCCAATACAGTGTTTGCATAATCTATTATAAAAAACATTTCCTGAATTGTATATTCATAATTAAGTTGACATCCCGAAGAAATATTGATGGAATATTTTGGTAAATCGCCTCAAAATAGGCTGAAACATAATATGCTTCATAATACAAATTTGTCAAACTAGGCAGCTTTTCCCTGGCTTTGCACACCATAGTACTCTCTCAGCCAGATTTGTGATATTGATGATGCTTTATGACCTGGAGTGACTTTCACTCCACAACTCTGCATTTGATTTTAAAAGTTTTTACAAACTTTTGACTAAAGCTGGAAGTAAACCTTGTTTAATACAGTGGTTGCTTGAATACCATTATTAGTAAATATTGATTTATTTTTCTATTTGGAAAAGGATTTTCAGATTGAGGTGTTACACCTGTGGGGGATGTGTGTTTCCATTTTAACTTGAGGTTTGTGTTTGTGTGTTTGACCTTCCTTGTATATGTCTGCCTAGCTTTTAGTAAATATCTATGGATTTGTTTGTGTTTCTGCTTGGGAGTGAATACACATCCATGTTCTGCTCGGAACTTGACTCTTTGATGTATTACGTCCAGTGTGTCCTGTCTAGTTTCCGCTCTTTCTTTATGAGACAATGTGAAAAAACAACGCGGTTGGCGATAATAAACAATTCTACTAAAGTCACTGTATTTCACTGTATTTTGCGTCGCTACACTATTAGCATACATTCGTGTTGTAAGCTCCTCATTAATGTGACGTGGACTTCGTTCAATCTTCCGAGCCATAGGTGTGGTACAGTCTAGACTGGTCGCCAGCCAATTGCAAGGCACATTTTGAGAGAAGTTTATTCACTCGCACGATAAAGATAATTTAGTTCAATTAACCTAATGTCATGCACGTTTTTGGAAATATGAGAGGAAGCCGTTGTACCCGAAAAGAATCCACGCAAGCAGAGGAGTGTCATGAAAAGTCCACACAGGGTAAAATGGGTTCAATTTCAAACCACACGCAAGTGTTGCAGCGACAGACAATGCTTCACTTTTGTTATTTTTGATAGAGGTTTAAACCGGTCCGCAAAAGTTTTGCGAAGCATTAAAAAAAAATGAATAGGACTGACCCATTCCATAATCAATAGACAAAAAAAAATGCTCTTACAATCCAGATGAGCACTGTAACCAGTTGACACATTTGTGCAAAATAGCTTGCTAATCACTTTAGTGACAGAAAGTGGAACACTACACCAGCGTTCATTTTAGCATTAGCATGTAGCTTTGTGGTGCTACGACTGAGCACTGGTAAAGTTCTTTGATCGCCTCAACAAGTTTGACAATGGGTTCACCATTTTAGCCATTAAAACCCATTCAGCTTTGGTCCGTGTTGCATTATTAGTCAGAGGTCCCCAACCCCCAGCCTGTTGCCATTGGTCATTTCAACCAGTCAACCTTTCAGAAGCTGTAATCCTGATTATTCTTATTCATATTTCAGATGGTGACTGTGGTTACAGCTAGGTATACCCTGGATTGATCATCAGTCAATAGAAAGACCAGACATCTGCAATAAAAATTGCACAGATTTATTTGAAGCAAGAATGGAGTCGACATTTCAAATTGACATATTCACATGGATTTTCCGGTTTTTAATTCACACATTTTAACGGGCAAACACCGAAGAAACTTGACGACGTGCCACTGAAATCAGCAAAGAGGGATTTTGCATGTTCTCTGTGTGGTTCAGGAAAAGTGGTACAGAAAATGGAAGTAGGTAAAATGCGCGTTGCCACAAACATTAGTTATGTGGTCAAAGTCAAAATAAAGTTCAAACTGCAGACCGAACGTCAAGAAATTCCACACTTCTAACATAGAAGTGTTGTTGTCATTGCTGACCTTTGCAAAAGTCATATTATAATTAACCTGGTGCAGTTGGTATTGGTCTCAGTGAAGAAAGTGCTTTTGGAAGCTCTCGCCATATATCATGACAATGGCATAAGGGTGTAAAAGCAATCATGCATCAGTCATCCGCATTCACTTGGCCTTCCCTTAATTCTCAAAATTCTTGAGAGGATTAAGTTGTTTGCTTCTGTGAGCATTCATCGGCTGAGTGTCATTTTAACATCAGAGAGCCAACTCGTCCCCACTGTAATCCCTCCACAACAGTTTACCGCCAATACACAATCACGTGGCATCGTTGGTGAACAATACCCAGAGGAACCACAGGCTCATTCATCTATTAAGCCCACGGATGTTGTTCAACCCCTTCGACATTGGTTAATATAGAGATAAAACTATAATGTATTTTCGTCTTTAACGTGGTCTCCAGATGCAAAAAAAAAAGACACCATTTTACAGGACTTGTTTTGATAGCCATTTTAGAGTATTTGAATTCTGAATCTGAATCTGTAGAAAACTGAATTTTATCTTGATAAAAAAATCTCAAAAGTGGTTCACATTTGTTCAGGTTTCACAATCATTCTTCCTATAGAAATTAAAGTGTATGAGACACCATTTTTACAAAATGTATTTTTGTGTCAGACACCAACTTCAGCATCTTTTGCATTGATCATTGAAACCTTATTATGTGTGACATTTTTTTGGTGTTTCGTACACTTTAATGGCAATAGAATGAACTATTAGAACTATTGCCACCCAGTGTGTCACTGCCTACTGTCACTATCCACACAATCTTTCGCAAACTGTCTTCAGACCTTTTTTTGCGAGAAACATCATACACTCTAGTGCATCAGTATCAATAAGCTTTGGGGAAAAAAAATAATTAGTTGCTGTGTGGAATGATGAGGGCTTGCAAAGGGAAGTGGGTTTTGTCCCCTATTCATTTTAAAAAAAAATTCAAAATGACGTTTACATCAATTAATTATTTCATAAACATGTTGTTTGTGTATCATGGTAAAAAAACAAGTGTGTTTGCAGAGCAATATGTTCACCTATGAATCAATCATTCCATTACAACAAAGGCAAAACATGAACTCAGAATAGAAAATTTGCAGACTTTCGAAAAGAAAAAAAAAAAAAACAAGAAATGAAGTTTGAGAGACTTTAATAAGATAAGTGGTATACACGTAATAAAGTCTTCAACAGAATTTTGTTACAAAAGATGAATAAGTTGTTGATGGAGGTTTTAAAACACAAGCAGAATTAAAATATCATCATTCATTCACATTCAAATGCAGTAGATTGTGTACTGTATGTTGCAGGTAGCCATGGAGCAACTTATTGAATGGAATTTCATTATTTATGTCAAATTCATCGGCAGTAAAGGATATCGAAAGTGTTGAGGGAGCAACATGTTGAACACATCTTCAAATCATCATTTCAGTCAACTTTGGGGGAACCTTCACCCAGTCCGCAGCAAAAGCTTCATCAACCAAATCAACATTTTTTGCAAGCAACATTTTTTGATTGCAATTAATGTATTAATTGCGATCAAAAAATGTTGCTGATTGATAGTCATCCCCTTTTCTTTTGTGATGGATTGCATCTTGTTCAAAACAATAGCAGGAGACTTACTGACTTACTGTAGTAGTCTCGAGCCACCATAGGACATTCATTTTTGAGACCTCAATCTCACTAAGGCATTGATCCAACGGCAAAAACAAGAGACTTGCATGGTAACAAAAGTCAAACTAAAAGTTCCACCCCAGCCTAACTCTGAATTGTGTCCTAATGGATCTGACTGGATGGTGCACTTGGGGTTCAAAGGTTAAATGATGTTGAATTAAATGCAATTGATCATATGTTGGACTGAGTATCCAGAACAACAAAACGCATTCAATAAATTATTTTTCTTTTGCTTGCCTAGCACTTTGCCCTCAGTTACCATTTGTCTCTCAAATCACACAAAAAGCCAAAGAAAAAAGCAAATTACAATGGGAGAATTCAAACTAGACACCAAGCTAGCGTCTTTTAAAGGATCTTGAATGTTTTGGCGAAAATTGTAAGTCATATATTAACATATAGAAAGTGGAATTAAAAAAAAAAAATCCCCACAATTGCGACCTAGAAGCTTGCGCTAGATACAGAAGGTAGATGGATGGGTCACAGTTTTTCCGTTGTCTGCACTAAGCTCGTTAGTGCTAATGAGCGGTGCATAGGAATTCACCATCTAAAATGCGTATAATGGATTCTGCAGAACCCGCCATCAGCAATATTCCAGTCCGGAATCAAGAGGAGGCGGAGGGGTGCGGGAGAGCATGTGACACAAAACAATGCTAGACGCAAAGGAGGGAGGCACAAAGACTAATTGAAAGCAGACACAAGCAAAGGCACACAATGTACTGAAAGCCATATTCATATTAATTCAAACTACTAAAGATAAAAACAAAAAAAAATAGACAAATGAGCGAACTTTTCATTTAATTATGTGCTTTTCCTAAACATCTATTTTAAAAAGGTCTAAGGTCTATGGCTGGACTCCATTAAGGATGAAAAAGGACATCACGCTCCATATGAAGTTGCCACTCTGAAATGATACGGTTTTGTGTTTGTGCCATACTCCCGGCCGCGAGAAGTCTTAAATAACAACCTTCTCCAACGTTTTAACAAGCGGGCTGATCTACATGTTGCTGCAGGCATGTTCAAATGTAAGCAGTGTTATGTGACATGGCCATGTGGTATTTGGGCACCTTTAAAACAATATGATGAACCACCACCACCAAGGAAAAACAAACAACAACAGAACAAGAGAGTGCAGATTTATTTGAAAAGCACTTTCCATCAAACGTACTGTAAACAAAGTAGATTAATATCAACCAACAGTGTTTTTTAGAAAATAAATAAATAAAATATCTACATTTCTAAACAGGTTAGTTTCCCCATCAGGTGATAGTCAGGGCTGCAGAGTTCTACTTAAAAAAAAAAAAAAAAAAAGAAGTAACACTGCATCCTCCAACATTGTCTCTATGGCAATAATTGTTGACCATCCTAAGGAGCACTGGGGCGAGTGGTTGACTCTAACAATTAAACTATTATTTTCAAAAACAAGAAGAAGAAAAACAAAACCATGATGGTGACATAACATAAACAAATAGAACAAGCTTGTCTGCCGCTCTCCACACAGACACACGCACACATCAAAAATGTCTAAATCTGAAAAGAATTGAAAACACGTGCTTAATATTTTAGGTGCTGATTCCAAATAAATATCATAAATATCTTTTTAATACGGTAAGTCAGGTTTAATAACTTGTGCCAATCAATCAGTTCACGGAAGACATAATGGTGCTGTTTGTATGTACTGTAACCTCCAGACCATTAATTGCTACTTTTGTGTAAGTGTGAAGCCGTTTACATTTTTTGAATGGAACTCTTTGAACACAAGCCCTCCCAATTTTTCAAATTACTATACAAATATAAAGGGAAAGAAATCAGCTTTTGAAGGGCAATTTTTGGGGGGTGATATACACCATGTGTAACAATTAAAAGCGTACTGTTACAACAGTCGGTGTACACTTGCAACTTATCGTCAAGTGTGGCCCATATATATATATATATATATATATATATATATATATATATATATATATATATATATATATATATATATATATATATATATATACAGATATATATATATATATATATATATATATATATATATATATATATATATATATATATATATACAGATATATATATATATATATATATATATATATATATATATATATATATATATATATATATATATATATATATATATATATATATATATATATATATATATATATATATATATATATATATACCGTATTTTTGGACTATAAACCGCACCTTATTTCTCACGATTGAGCCCTGTGTTTTATAATCCAGTGTGATTTATCTGCAGTTTTTTTTTTGCAAATAAAGCAAATGTGTTTGTCTGTTCAATGTGCCAAATATGAAATAGAACTGAAAAATGTGTTTTAAAAATACAGTATTAAAAATGAGCTATAAATTGAATAAGATGCCGTATAAAAGTTTGTGACATGGAAATTTTATATATGATTGTATATATGTAATATTGTATATATGAATTATGTGCAATGTGAAGACACTATGGAAGTATTGATGTTGAGTTTGAACTGCTATTAACGTTTGCAATATTCCGTCGGTGTTATGCTCAAAGTATCCATCCATTTTCTATGAAAATGTTGGTACTTAACATGCAGGCATGTTCAGTTTGTTAAAGATAGGGTGTTGCTGTAAGTAGTGAAATAAAAAAAAGTTTTAAATAAAAATGTAAAAAAATAAAAATAAAAACATCTTTCTGCATGAATATCTGATGCTGTGACCTGTGGCGTATAGTCTGGTGCGGCTTATCCGGAACCCCCCAAAAAATGTTTTTTTTTGCTGAATTTTTGCTGCTGTGGCTTGTATACCGGTGTGATTTATAGTCCAGAAAATGTTTTTTTTTGTTTTTGTTTTTTTTTCAATTTGGCTGGAGCAGCTCTAAGTCCACAATCCAAGCAGGGACACAAGCCAGTCACTCAAAGGTTAAAAAAAAAAGGCAAACACATTACCCATACACCTGGTTAAAAAATATTATTAAACAGGAGACCAATAGAGAAAACAATAATATTTGGTTTAAAAAAAAAAAAAAAAAACTCTGGGTTTTATGTCGAATGTCTGCATGTCTTCCTGCTGGTACTTCCACTTGCCCCATGATGCTTGATACAAAAGGTGAACAAAAGGTTCTCATGAATTAAACCAGAGGGAAAAAAATGTATCGTTGATGAAAATAAAGATGATCCTAACATAAGTGCAGATTAGTCAGTGACTAATGGCAGTCAACACAGCAGCGGACAAAGGTTGTACACTGAAGATCAGCTCTTCAGAAACTCCGTTTTGTGGTATTCATCATTTCTTCCACCCTGCAAAGAGAATGTGTGTGTGTGTGTGTGTGTGTGTGTGTGTGTGTGTGTGTGTGTGTGTGTGCATGCATTTGTGTGTCATCCAGCATTGATGAGCCGTAATGTAAGAGCTCAGAGGCCACTCTTGGAGCACTCGGGACACCTAAGGCACCACCTGCATTGCTTTCTGGCAAAAGGTTGTGGTTGAGACTGCAAAACACACAACGTGCAACATTGGCAAAGTTGTCCAGCGAAACAAAAGCGCTGCTTTCATGCAAAGGCAACAAAAGACAAGAACTCACAGATTCCATTCAGCAGCCACTTGGGTTTATTCTTCCACGTCACACCAAAGAAATAAACCGGTAGACCAGTGGCAATGATTCCAAAACCAATTCCACACTCCTTTGGGGTCATCCAGAATGACACGATGATGAGGAAGAGGCAGGCCAGCACAAATACCACCGGTAGCAGGATATTCACCTGTAAGGGAGAACAGAAGAAAAAAAATGAATGTTTGTTTGAAGTGTGAATGCAGTATAACGGAAAAAAACAGACCCTGTAAAAACATGTGTTTGATTTTTGTATCTCAAAGTCAGTCACGCTGGAGATGGAGCAAACTTTTCCCAAACGTTTTCCCATTTGTCAGTTTGTTGGCAGAAACAGACACAACTGCCCCAAAACAAAACAATAACATCTTCCTAGAAAGTATACAAATGTATATGAGTATGTCAGGAATGGCAATCCCATACAAAACAAGACTATGCAATATGTGAAAGAAAAAAAAATCAAGTGTGCATAAAAGCCCAAAAGGTAAGCTGACAGGTAACAACTTGAGGTCGGTCTGATTCAGTTATCAGTACCCCTCAAAAAAATGCAAAGTGATGTTTAATTATCAGAGACAGGAAAAGACGCAAAATCCCACGAGACGAGATGTCTCATGAACTGAGACTTTCACAAAATCTGCGATATAAAATAGTGCCTAATATAGACATTGTTTTCTAAATATGTTCTTTTTATTGAGCAGACTGCAAGAATATTAACAAATGAAAACAATTAGGAGGGTAAGGCTCATTTTTTATCTTTCCTCTTATTGAATTGCTCAACAAAATGAATACAGCTCATGTTTTGCTGCTGTGTATGGTGTATTATTTTGGGCAGTGTTAATAAACTAATTAATCTTTGTCTTAGACACAGATATGGAAAATCAAAATATTGCAATTTGAAAGGAATCAGAGCACCCTCTGACTTTCCTAGGTATTCTGGTGTTTGGATAAAAATTAAAAAGAAAAAACAAAAAAAGACAAAACACATTTTCAACTAATTATGACTGACCAACTTTTATCATTTCATAATCAACATTTTTTTTTAACTTAAAACCAAACTGCCACATTTTAGACAAACTTTCTGCCCATAAAGGAGTCGGCCATTGTTGAGGCATGCTGCCAGGCTTCAAAATAAAAGCACATCAAGGCATGCATGTCCGTATACTATTTGGTATTGGAGGTTTATTTTGAAGTCCTCACCACGTTTGGTGGCGTGTTTTACTGTCAGGCTCACTATTAACAATCCTGTGTACATTACAAATAACACAAAAAAAGAAAGCAGACAAAAGAAAAACAGATCTCGTGCTGTGCTTGTCATGTTTGGTTGGGGGTTGTTGTTTTTTGGGTTGTGTGGGTTCGGTTCTTGTTCCCATGTTTCCGTGTCTCGTAAGTTTGATCTCATCCACCTGTCTGTTCCTCATGTTATCCGCGTGTCCCAGTTCCCGTGTCTCAGCCAATCTGCTTCCCCCGCCTCTTGTTTTCCTTCCAGGTATTGCATGTTTCCTAATTACTGCGCGTCTATTTAAAGGCCCCGTCTTTGTCCGGCCAGTTGTCGTGTCTTTGTTTTTTCCTCGCCACTCTGCACATCCTTCTTCTGAGGTATTGTTACATCGCTGTCCTGACAAGGCCCACACATAATATGTTCCTGGCGTTTGCTCAAGGTAAATTGTGGTCCACATAGGGTCTCTCCTTCCGTCGTATGGTGCAAGTCGAGAATATAGCCTCTTGGTCAAACATCACCGCAACACAACAATATATTCTTGTTCTTGATCCTGAGGTTCATCTACAGACATCCTCAGCAGTCACATGAGTGTGATACCATTCTTTTAGCTGTGTAGCGAATATCTGGAATTGTATCAAGCGCAAGTGAAGCGGGGAGTCCATCAATTGCTCTAAGCGGTTCACTAAGCAATACAACTGTAGCTAATGAGCAACAGGAATGTGACAGGAAAAGAAGGGAGATAGAGAGCGAAAGGGAAACAGTGAGAGTAAAAGTAGACCGCAGTCTACATTCCCACTACAAACACACCGTTTCAGCCTCTATCTCATTGGAGGATTCCTCCCAGAGTTGCTAGTTGCATAGTGCCATCCATCCACATAGATCTTCCTTGCTGCTACGCGAGGCTATTTGACTGGTTTAAAAATTACATCAAATTATAAGCAGGCAAAACATATCTATTTATGTAGACTGTAGATATCGTGAGCATTACCGATCAAATGCTTTCAGCATGAAACTACGTTACTTTGCATGTGAGCTCTCACATGTTCACATGCCAAGTGCTGTGATGGCACAATGGTCCTGTGTGTTCCGAGTGTCCTGCAGCAAGTGGAGCAGTCACTACACCAGCAGCTGACAAGCATTCAGCTTCTCTTCTGCCCTTTAATCTCAGATTAGTGTTCATTCATTCATCCCAGCCAATGAATGCACCATTGTTGACGATGGGAGACAAAAAAAGATATCTATAACTTCAAATATTGTGAGAATTCAATTGACATCATTTACATTTTAGATGGGAGTAGAACCGCACTTTAAATATGTATATTGCTAACACAAGCAACAACAAATGGGCCTGAATCACTGATAATGGGCTGAATATAGTTCATCGCGGTATTCTGATTGGTCAATGCAAAGCGGCTCACCTTAATTGGTCTTTCTAGCTCAGGCTTCTTATAACGGAGCCACATCATTCCAACAATGGCCAAGGCGATGCAGAGCCAGTTGAAGAAGCTAAAGAAGTTGATGACGGAGTAGATGTCGTTGGAGAAGGCGTAAAGCAGTGTCATTACACACTGCGGAGAAAGACAGAATGAAAACCAATCTGAAATATAATGTGATCGTTTTTACAACATTTTAACAGTCCCTGTTTGAGAATATTTTTAAAATGTTATTCAGTTGCCACATCACAGACGTCAACTCATTAAAAACTGAATTATAATGTGATTTTATGATTCACTTTTTTAATGTACTGCGTTTATGGAAAATAAAAGTACTGTGATAGTTTGATGACCTCATAGATCATTTTCAAAGAGTGCTGCATATTGTACAGTGCACAGGATCAAGAGGCGCACAAATCCATTTTTTGGCCTCCCTAAAAATAGCCACTTTTGAGGTGGTGGTCCAGTCATGCAAGTGAGCGACTGACCTTGCTGTATGTAGTGCTGGACCTGTGGCTAATATGGATTTGGTTACCATGATGACAAGGGGCAGGGGTGCATTTGAGCACGACCCGTATTACGCAAACTTCCCCACGATTTGACAAATAGAAAGATTTACTTACAATGAAAATCATACACATTATTTTCTGTGTATACTCTGAAGTCATCAAGTTATACTCACAGTAAATATAAGAGAAGGAAGTGGGGTCAGCAGGGTCGGGTGGATCATTGACAGCAGACAGGGAAGGTGACCTTCACGGGAGCCCACAAAGAATAACCTACGATGTCAATTGACCAGTATTAATCAAACATTTATGAGGGCAATCCATTTTTACATAACTATATGAGACGTCAACCTGAATTTCATGCATTTTGAAGGCAATGGGTATTTGTCCAGGTGCGCTACCTTGACGATGTGAAGAGAGAACCATTGACAGAGCCAAAGCAGGACAACCCCACAAACACTGGGATGATCCAAGCCATGACACCAAGGTGCCTGTTGCCAAAATCCTACAGGGTGTTGAGACCGTGAATCCAGAGTTCCAACAGGATTTGCACAACACATTTACTTTGATAGTCAGCATATGCTGGATAATTTGTAATAATTCAACAGCAAAGAGGACAATTGGTGAACATAAAAGTACTATCTTCATAGTCTTCACATCAAGAAGAAAAAAAAATCAATCCTGCACAAATCACACAAAAAAATAAATATTATATACTGCAGAAAATGGCTGGCATATTCTAGGGCTGCACAATTAATCAAATTTTAATCGTGACCACGATATTGGCTGCCACGATTAATTAAGTTGATCCTCAGCGATATTAACATTTAAAAAGTGAAGTGCCTTTTTTTTTATCACGAGTACTTTGTCATCCTACCACCTGGAGGCAATGTTTCCCACATGTTTGCATGACAAAAGCTGCTTTTCTCACGCTATATATTATTTACCTGCGTGAAATAGCATTGGGTTTCTCACCTGATTCCTAATATATACAGTGCTAACTGTCAAGTGAGAACCATTTTGAAAAATCCGCAAAAAATTGGAATAAATTCGGTTTGAAATAACCAAAAATGACTGCTAATTGATAAAAATTTGCTTAAAAGTAAATTGAAAAGTAAAAGTAATAATGAGCTTGGTTCTAGGCTTATTTTTTTCCATTGGTTTGCACTGAGCAAGTTCGCTGTGTTGCCCAGCGTGCCAAGTTTTTGCCATGTCTCGTGAATTTGTTTGAATTATTTATTACTTATTTGTTATACTGCATGTATTTTAGTTTATTATTATTATTGGTAAGTATCAAGTCTTAAAGCCTTGTTTATATACTGCTTGTTAGTTTTTGTTTTTTTAAAAAGGTCACTACAGTAAATAGACATGTTTGACTAAACATGACACATAATCGTGATTTCAATATTGACCAAAATATTCATGATTATTATTTTGGCCATAATCGTGCAGCCCTTGCATATCGTTTACAATACTGTGATGGGTTAAATACAGCGAAAAAAAACAGTGCTACAGTTGCAATGATGAAGCTTATTATAATCAGTAATATTATTGAGTTTAGGTTAGTTTATATAAGCATGTTACGTTTAAACAACGCTTTACATTCAATATTCAATACCATTTCCTAAAAGTGATGCATTTGGCACTTGAGGGTCATGCAAGCACAGTGAACCTCAAATGTTTCTCTTGAAGTATTTACCCTCTCTATTAGTAAACAACTGGGGAACATTACTGGGAAATTCATTCTTGTTTTGAATAATAACAGAGATTTGAGCATTACTGAGCCATGTTAAACTTTAGGAATAGTGTGTTTGTTTGGTCTCAGAACCCAAAGTTGCCCATGATCTTAAACTACTAAGCATTTTAGCTTTAAAATGTTGCACTTTAGCGAAAGTGTGTTTGTATTGTCCCAGGCTCCAACATATATTGTAAATGATCCTAACTGCTTTTTTTCTGAAGTTTAAACAAACTATCCAAATTGCTTCTCTGAGTATTTCCCCCCACACCGTTATCATCAAAATAAGTCCTGACTTGTGATGGACGCATGCTGCACCACACGTATGTGGATCGTGGTGTCACAATGTGATGATGTCACAATGTACACAGGAGACAAAACTTAGCTGCTTTTGCAGCAACACCTCTTTTAACAGAGCAAACACAGATTTTTTTTTTCATCCCCCGTTAAACGAATTGCTAAAATCCCTTACCACAGCCACAGCTTCTGAGTTGAGCATCTCGTCAGTTGAGAGAGTGGTGAAGTACGCCAGGTTGGTGAGAACATACACTGCTGTCACGATTGGCAGGGAGATGATGATGGCTCGAGGCAGGTTTCTGAGATTGACAAAAAATAAAATAAAAATGGTTATTAGAGAATGCAGATCATTTTTAATTTGTTAGATACAGTAGCTCACGTGACAACGAGAGTCAAAAGACTTACTTGTAAGGCTCAATCATCTCCTCAGTAACAAAATTCAAGTAATTCCTGCATACACGAGAGAGGAAAAAAATGCTTAGTGACAAAATTTTTCTCGTTCAGTAGCATCAAATGTATATGGTATATGTTGTTGTTTACAAATGAAAGAAGTGTAACAAATGCTACAATGTGATCAAGAAGGTATAGATGTTGCGCAGTGGCTGACTATTTCATCACACTTACCAGCCACCATAAGCAAACAGGCCACTGTAGAGCGCCAGGCCGATGTTGCCAAACGAATACTCGGAGCCCTCAAAGGAATTTTCAGGAAGAAGTGAATCAGTGCCACCTGGTGAGGATGAACATGAGAGAGAAGATATATACTGTAGGTCACAACTTGAGATCAGAATCAAACTAATTCTCTTCTTCCAAAATATAATTAAGAAGCACTGCCTTAGTGAAATAGGAATTAAGCAGCAAAGTCCACCTATTATCCAACACATGGGGAAGTCATTTTGGCATTTAATCGGTTAATATTGAGTTTGTGATATCTCAATTAAACAGCAAAAATCTACTCTTTTTTTTTTTTTTTTATCCATTTAAGGGCTCGGCCATTTTGCCTCTTTTTGTCAACTGAATATAGCATCACAGTTGCTCAGGGCTCAGATAACAACCAATCACAGCTCACCTGTTTTCTGAGTTAGATCATATGACGTTTGCAAGTTGAGCCGTGATTGGTTGTTACCTCAGCTCTGAGAAATTCTGATGTCATTTTTGGTGGACAACGAGAGGCGAAATGGTCGCCCCCTGAGATGGATAAAAAGAAGGAGTCGATTTTTGCTGCTTAATTGAGATATCACAAACTCAATATTACCTAAAATGCCACTTTTAGACTAGTGGAGGAAACATAATACTGTAAAGAACATTTTTGTTATGTTTATTGTGATTTAGTTAGTATCTGGATTTTTTGTTCTCTTCTGTACTGGGCTTTTGGTGGGTTTTGACTTTGTCTTTTCACAGTTTGGATTGTTTGGCCTTTTGTTCATGTTCTTCGTGCATGTTTCTAATCCCCTAGTATCAGTGTCCTGTCAGGGTGATTGCATCCACCTGTCCTCAACCTGTTTCCCTTGTGTCTGCCAATCAGCTTCCTGCTCCTATAGTGTCATGCCCAGGTGTTACTTGTTTGCTAAGTTTTATGTGTATTTAGTTTCCTGTTTCCTTTCAGTTCTTGTAGGGTCATTATCGAAGTGTCAACGTTGTCAACGTTGCTATCGGTTCCTCGTCGTCCTCGTGAGTATTTCCCGTGATTTAACATTTACCAGGATAGAGGGTTACAAGTGGCTGAGACATACAATTAGTGAATAAAGAATGGATCAAGCAGCAAGAAACAGTGCAGCAATTAAACTCCAGAAAGTGACAACTCAATGCGTTGCTCAAAGGCAGCTCAACAATTGATGAGTTAGTAAATAACTTAATCTCACAGCTCCTCTTGTAGAGCTTCTGATTTCTGCTGGTTTCAGGGCATCCGAGCCACATTCCTAACGGAGCGGACCCCCGCAACATGCACACACATTCTCAGACACAGCGTCGGTTACTAACTCAACAGCCCCGGGCATGTTGCTATTAGATAGGGTAGCCCTATACCTACAGTTCATACTACAGTACATGTGAGAAACACCTATTAACCAAAGTGCTGTACATTACAAAAGGCCTGGAATTAGACCTAATTATCCAAAGAAATGGTGGCCCAACTGTTATGTGATGCTTTACATATTATCAATTTGATGGATTTAGGGATGTCTGGGCTCTAGCCAGCAATGGCTTCAAGCTCGTTTCTGTGGTATACTGCACATACAGTATCCATTGGTTATGACTATTAATATGACAATAGTAACAGAAAATGGCTCAACCAAATGAGGACAAGAACTATACATGACAGGATGTGGAGTGTTTTGGGGTTAGTCAGCTGTACGCTGTTGGCTGATAAGCACTATCATAAAAAAAAAAAGGCATTTTTCATGACGTAAACATAAAGCAGAGATGGGAATCCTAATTGGCAGTTGTTCCGGTCCAATATGCAATTCTAAAAACCAATAAATACTGTACTTACAAAAGATGGTGCTTTGTGCTAGGCTTGCACTGGGTACAGAAATAGGGCCTTTAAAGTCAAGCTACATTGAATCATAAAAAAGTGGGGAAGTGGAAGTAGCAAACCTCTGGTGTCAATCAAAAAATGAGCTCCGGGATTAAGGAGAACACAATGTTAATATAAACAGGTCATTTAAAGTAATCTGCCAACCGCAGTGATACATAGCCGTGACCCAAAACAGAAGCCAAATAGATGTGACAGAGTATGACAATCTTGAACTCTTGTTAAGATGGACTTTAGCATTACTGTATAAAGCACTATGAGGGCAAGCCTTAAGATCCCAGAAAGCAAAATTCCCTACAGATAATCAGAATATGTTGCTTTTAATCTGAGACACAAGAAGACTGACCATATCGCCACAAAGCACCTTTCAAAATGTAAGTAAAGTGCAAGTAAATTTCTTAAGCATGGTTCATAAAATAAAGGCTGACGATAGTGGCGGTGGTAGAAACATGTCAAAGTGATGGTAATTGTCATGGGAAAAGACAACATCAATGCCTTCCACCTCAGCAGCCTCAACTGAACTCACTACTCTTGAACTTGTCCATCCACTTGTTTTTCCTCTTCCACCATTTCCAAAAGATGACTTAGCTTCTTTTTATCATTGTATAATGAGCCGCATCAATGTCAATGAAACGTAATTTCATAATGTATGTATACAGTACAGTACATGTGTATCCTTGTTTGAAGGATGAACCATCATTAGTGAACTTGTAGGTACAGGATGAGGCAATCGTTTGCTTTATCGTCATAAGCATGCTCCGACATGATGTGTTGGCAAAACTGCACAGACTAGGAAAAGACAGATTGTTTCACCAGATGCAGGAACATGACATAAATGACAATGTGGAGTCTGCTAAAATGACTTTAAATGGCTTGGGTACCTTGTATGCAGTAAAAATCTAGCTTTAGTGATTTGCCATTTCATGTGAACTGAGAGTTTGAAACAACGGGAAATATGAGGCACAATGTCAAATGCGAACAAAAAGAAAGATAAGTACTACCTTTACTCACGTACAGCTGAAATGCAGTATTCCCATCTTACACTTACAAAAATATTTTCTGACAATAAGTTGGCGGAGTGGCTCTGGTCTACTGCGTATCTAACAAATGTCATTTAAAGCATGTCTTGGCAGCATCACCGCAAAAAAATTTAACAAGTTGTTGCAGTTCCATGTCATGCTGTACAATCTTTGTCATGAAACGTGTTGTTATTATTATTATTATTATTATTATTATTATTATTATGATTATTATTATTATTATTATCATCAAATGGTTGATTTGAACACAGAGCACAACGTTAGGCTTCTTGATTATACTACTTGAGTGGTACTTATCTACAAATATATTCTTGTTTATTGTTTTACTCAAAAATTGTGAATGTTCTGTAGTGCAAATTCCCTTTTCAAGGTTAGTAAAGTAGTGTTGTTGTTGGCGTCAAACTGCCTCCACTGCAACGCGTCACTACAATGCTGGGCTGCTATTGGTCGGTCACAAAGATGGCTGCCTAAAGACTCGATCTCATGTGAGTGCTTTAAATATCGTATTTATTATGCAATTTAGTGCTTAGTTCAAACTTGGTTATCCATGAGTCCCAAGATTGCTAGTGATGTTAAAGAGAGAAGTAAGAGGATGACTTATGTGGAAACAAAGCTGGAGATAATCAAGATATACTGTAAGAAGAACGCTAAACTAACCTAACTTAGGCTACCCTTACAAGGGAATATGGGCATAACAAGTGTCAACTCAAAGGTAAAGAAATCCTTTATATATTTTTTATTCATGATGTTATTTAAATGTATGCATGTATATTAAATATAAGTAGCACTTACTATATATACTATTTTGATACAAATTTTTAATATGTATATACATTTTTTATGTTTTTACCTGGGGTTTTACACGCATTAGCTAATTAACAGGTTTGGATTGCCCGCCATACGGCGAATTCGCGTTACGATCCCAAGCGGGGAAGGGATTAATCTCGGGGGCCCACTGTAAAATAAAAAGCTGGAACTTTGAACTGGTGGATATGTACATTCAAACCTTTATTAAAGGAGAAATAAAGTTTATTTGTAAATCTAAGTGCATTTTAGGGTCATCCAGATTTCACTGAAAAGCTAAATATCCCTAATTTTGTGAGAATTGTTTCTGGTTTCCATTGGGGAGCCAGGATATTACAGTTAATTTTTAGCAGTTCGTTTAACTGTAAAATTAGGAATGTATGAGTGTGAATGGTTGGTTGCATATTTGTCTTTATGTGTCCTGTGTTTGGCTGCTGCCCAATTCCAGTTTTACCCTGTTCCAAAGACAGCTGGCATAAGCTGCTGTTTACCAGCAACCCTCATGAGCACCCGGGGTACATTACAGAAAACGGAAGAATAGATAAATTCTCGTTCAAACCCAGGCCAATTACGGGACAAAGTTTTGAAGACAATGGTTGGAAAATGCAACATAAATATTGAACGCTTGTAAACTGATGTACAATATAAAAGTGGGGATACCTTGGCCAATCTTGACGAAACCGATGATGATGATCAAACCAAGAGCCAGCAGTTTGGCTGCAGCGAAGAAGTCCTGAACTCTGGTTGCTGCTTTCACGCTGTAGCAGTTCACAAAGGTTAACAAGACTGCCAAAGCAGAAAAGAAACAAAACATGGCCAGTGAGAGAATGCACCTTTATGGAAGTGCTCTTTGCTGTTAACACACAACATAAACTCATTCTTGGACTCTAAAGACGTCCCGCCATGAGGCTTGTTCTCCTGCCCACACATTTACAGTGCTGGCATGCTGTGCACTAGGCACTGCACCCCATTAAAAGTGAATAGCCAAAGCAGCAGGTCCCTTCACGGTTCCTAAATCAGGTCGGAGCCACAACACAAAAATGAGAGTGCGCACAATGAGGCTCTGTGTCCAGGAGAAGGGCAGTCTACCCTCTTCAGTAGAGCGGACAACACACATGCATAATACCTACTGTATAAAGTCGACTCTTCCAAGCATATGCAGTTCTGTCATGTCGACACAGGTTAATCGTTGGAGTTTAGGCCTAACATGTATCACAGGCATGTATGTGTGCACTTATGGTACAGTACATGCCTGCACATACTCACAGTTTGAATTATAAGGCAGGTAAATTAAAAAAACAGTACATCTAGCCGTCATGTGGTTTCACACAGGATTAGCCCTTAAACCAGGGGCAGGCAACTCCTAGACAGCCTCTATCCTGCATGTATTCAATGTCTCCCTTCTATAACACACCTATTTCAAATGATCAGGATCGTTTCAGGCTTCTGCAGAGCTTGCTGAGCTGATTATTTGAATCAGGTGTGATGTAGGAGAGACATCAAAATCATGCAGGTATGCGGCTCTCTAGGAACGAGGTTGCCTACCCCCGCCTTAAACCGTATTAAGATTAGTTTAAAGTTCTGCTTCCTGGCTGTTACCACACACACTAATATATTAGCGTAGTTGCTAATGCTCATATGTGGACCCATATTTGGACAAGACATGTAATTTGGAGATGATCTGAGTGTATTACTATTTCCACCAAACATGTACTGTAGAACAGGGTTTAAGAATTCTCAGTTGAATTTACTAGATATAGAACAACAACGTGCAACAGCAATGACACGCAGATAACTCTTGAATACAGTGTTTAGTTTAAAACTTGAAAGATAAGTTGCTAATATTTATCAATATTTGCACAAACAATGGAACTTAAACAGTATTTGAAACCATGATTTTTAAAGCAAACATACAAGAAGCTAAAAAAGTCACATGATCTTAGCTTGACGAAGAAGAAAAAAACAATGGGCAAGGAACATTGGTTTGTTTAATCAAAGTACAGTGGTTTGCAGAATTGGAGCACATTTTCCTACCCATCAAATTGTAAATAATGAACATACAAAATACTAGTTTCTGGGTAAATTTGGAGAGCTTTAGCTAACTTCAGCCAAAAAAAAAAAAAAGATGTGACTGTTATATGTTACTTTTACTGTTTTTAGAGAATGGAAATTTGCACATATGGCGGGAAGTGTGAAGCCCTTTGAGACTTTGGTGATTCAGGGCTATAAAAATAAATTTGATTGATTGAAATGTCCTTGTCCTGTGACCAAATGTAAAAAAAGAGAAAATAATGTTTGAAAATAGTTTTTAAAATTCCAAACAAATTTGGAGTATCCCTCAATGACAATTTTCTTTGATCCCTTAATGACAATTTTCTTTGTCCCACACCCTGTAATGACTTAATTGAAATAAAACTGTTCAAATGGAATTCAGATTTCTCTTTTTTTTTGGTATTATTTGTTTCATTGCTGTCTCTTCCAACTGTAGTAAAAATTTGTTTTTAGTAAACATGACATTTTAAATCAGAATTATTAATCATGGAATGGGTGTCCCACGACATGCAACCCTGTTATCATAACCTTTTAAGCATTGTAGAAGAAGAAAGCAGTGAATCACATGATACACTGGATTGACATCAGTTTCTCAAAAGACTTGGTAGAGCAAAGGTATGTCCCTTCATATTTTATTTCTTTTTTCATATTTTTGTAAAATAGTTACCCAAACTTGAGTGTTTCATCCTACTTCATGCAAACTTGTTATGCATACAATCAGGTTAAACAATGATTTTTGTTGTATTTTATACGTTTGTCCTCTTGGTTAGCAGTCACAGTTAGCTAAACAGATATTTTCTACTCCTGAGTGAAAGCTAACATTTATGCAGATTTTGAACATGCGGTTACCTGCAATATGACAGAGTAAATGAATTTATTTATGAAAACGTGTAACTAAAAATTGTACCATTGAGCTGTAAGCTGAACTAATCAAGCCTATGATAGTTGATTACCTATTATTCATAATTCAAAATTTTGAAGACACAATGTCCTTTCAATTCTGAAACGATCCATAATCGTTTTTAATAATATTTGTACTAATAAATACTCTAATCTGTGATGCTTTGAGAGATCTGAAGTTGCTGAAGTCGGAACAGTTGAGGCTTACACATTGTCGTCACGCTCTAGAAAAAATACGGATTAAATTTGTCGTGAGCATTCGCGTCCTTTGATGTTGTAGTTTCAGACCAATTTTAACTTTAAATAAATGATCGCATTTTTTTAAGTTTATAATACAAAAATCCAAAATGGGTACTTATGCAATGTTATGAAACACGCTTTTAATGTAAAGCGTAAATTTAACGTTTGTATATTGTGAATGACGTAATATTTCATGCGACTTGTTTCCTGCAATGGCGCGGTTTATTCACAGGCATGCGCTTTATGTCGCCTTTTCTTGTTGCTAAACCCCGAAAGAAATGAAATCGGAAAGGCTGCTTGAGGTCACCAGGCTCAATTGCCATCGTCCACATGATGGATTTTAAACAGAAAAAGGCAGTGAGGGCGTCACGCTATATTTATTTCCAACTTAACGAGACGTTGCATCATCCAGCCAACGATTACTTACGGATGCAAAGGCAGGCCACTAGCTTAGCCCCGGTCTCCGGTACCGGGCACACGGGGAAGATGGGTTTGAGGAGGTAAGTAGCGAAAACATAGGCGACGATGTACTGCGACGACGGCCGGATGATGAGCAGCTCGATCCAGAGTTTGAGGAAAGCCGGCAGGGAGCCGTACACCTCAAGGATGTAGGCATAGTCCCCCCCGGACTTGCTGATGGTGGTCCCCAGCTCAGCGTAACATAGCGCTCCCACCGTGGAGAAGACCCCGCATACGGCCCACACCACCAGGGACAAGCCCACCGAGCCGCACTCCTTCACTACGCCTGTCGGCGTGATAAAGATGCCCGAGCCGATGATGGTGCCCACGATGATGGCCACGCCGTTCATCAGCGTGATGGTCCTCTTCAAGGCAACGGTTTCCTCGCCGGGGCTGCCCAGCATCTTCTCCGTCACTTGCGGGTCCTCCTTGCTGAGCGAGGAATTCGAGTTTCTTTTCTTCATCCCCGACATGGCTACTTTCAAGTTCCCTTTTTCTGCTTCCTTTACTGTGGGAGCACAATGCTACACGCGTTACCGGCTGGCTTTCTTTTCGCGTTGCTCCTCGCGGGCTGGTTGGGGCTGCCTGCCTGATGTCGGCCAGGCTCAACCACGAGGCTTCGGCTGAGTGTGGGGCGGCGTGAGTCACAGCAGCGTGGTTTCTACTATGGGGACTCTGTCAGTGTGCTGAGAGCGAGAAAGAATTATTGCCATGTCCTTCCTTCAAAGCCAGCCTCCACGCTCGAGCTTGCCTCCCTCATCATGCCTCAACCGCGGTTGCCCCTTTTTGCCCCCCGGCGGCGGAAGGTGGCACTGCACCGCGATACCGCTAAAGTTCACAACTTAGCCATGGCGACAGGTTGTTGTTTGTGTGTGTGTGTATGTGTGGAGGCAAGAAATAAATCTGTCAAAACAGCAAACGTACATCATATTTTTCTGCCATCGTGATGATCATTTCACATTGTTAGAAATCGCTGTAATAAAGTGAACAAAACTCAAAACAACGGACTTGACTTTTTGCATAAAAAGGAACATCACAAAGAACCAATGTTTTATGATAGTACTGTATCGATAACTCGGGTTTTTGTTGGAAATGAAGGTTGCAGACAAGTGTAATAACACTTTGAACACTCTTACGCAATAAAAACATGATAGGGTGTTTGCGCTGTTCATTATTCAAACCCCCGACCATATGAATTTTTAAAGGTTTGGTTGCAGGAATCTATACATTGAATTCCATCATATTATCATTTCAGTATGTTTAGATTTGCCTCGACTGGCAAATATGTTTTGGAAACTATCATCTGTCGAGTGAAAAACTTGCCTATTTGCTGTTTTTGTTTTTTTTTCCACGCTTCTTGCCTAATTTTTCACACATTAAAAGATAACAAAAATACAGACATAAACGTCACCACCACCCAAAAAAAACAACCAAGTTTTACTGTTTTTCTCTGTTGTAAAAGTGAGAAAATATGACTGCACTAACTACTGTAAAACAGGCGCTTTACATAGAATTTAATACTGTAAACATTAATAAGCCAAAAAACAAGTACAATATTTTTATTAAAATTTATCAGCCGATCATGGATTGCTGGAATTTGAAGTGTAGGCATTAATTACTCACTTACTTTATATCTGCCAGAATAATGAAGTGTGGTTTGCTGAGTGATCAATGTATGTTTTGTGCATGTGTTTGAAAAAGTTTGTTTGACATAATATGATTAACAGCTGCTCATTTAAGTCCGCTCATTGTTGGAAATTTTAATTATATAAATATATGTGTGTGTATATGTGTATGTATATATATATATATATATATATATATATATATATATATATATATATATATATATATATATATATATATATATAGAGAGAGAGAGAGAGAGAGAGAGAGAGAGAGAGAGAGAGAGAGAGAGAGAGAGATTTAAGTGAAATCTTATGACGCGGGTAAACATTTTGGTATTTAAATACAGTATTTAATTATTTGGTTTCATGTGTCAGGGTTAGGGTCAACTTGTTAGTAAACTTCAGTGGAGTGACAAACAGCTTGGGCTGGTGAGAGAGTAATACGGGCGTTAAGGAGTCATTTCAATGTGTGTTTGATAAGTGTACATTTGTTATAAAGCATGTGCTATGGTATCCGAAAAGTTGTGCAAGATTTTGACGTATTGAGTCAGTCACATATACTCTGGCGTAAATGAGAATTTACCCCAAAGGCATTTATTTATTGCTTGTGTTCAAGCGTGAGAGTGTGTTTAAAAGCTACTGGAATTTCCACTCGTGCAGTTCTGTTTTTCCCCTCTTTTTAAACATATGGCTAGCCATCACCCTGTGATTGGCTGGTACTTGTCCAGGATGTGTCCCGCCTCTTATCTTTCAGTTGGAATAGGCCCCAGCCACTATAGAAAATTAAAAACGCCTGCGAAGATATTCACAGGCCACATCACAACATGGCCCTGTCAGATCTCGTTTGTAGGCCTTGACTTTCACACCTGTTGATTGTTGGACAAATCTGTGAAGATAAAAGGTATTCAAGCCAACCTCATTGATAGTTGTTTTTTTCAATGTGAGAGTTTTTTTTTTTTTTTAATGTGCCATCTGTACCAAAAAAATCATGTGCAGCCACATACTGTATGATGTATTATGCTTCAAAGTTAAAATACCTGTTTATGTACAGACAGATATGTTCACAGTACAGTATTATGTTCACAGTACAGTATTTTCCTTTGCAACTCATAACATGAAATCCAACCAGTTTCTTTCAGTAAAAATGTTCAAAACCAGTCCAGCTGGTTTGGTGATGAAATCACAGGGTGAATGCATTGAAGTTGACGGACCACGTGAACTCACAAATGTGTTTTTTGCTCCCTTTTCTCTCTTCTCTTTAGTTAGACTGCAAGATTGGTTACGTTTTATCACACACTAATGAAAAATTTCAAGTTTGCCTTCTGATGGTGCAGTTTATATCTGATTATAGATGCAGTTCCAAAAGGGTCGTTCCTGAAGTATTTCAAGTTTGCCCTCTGATGGTGCAGTTTATATCTGATTATAGATGCAGTTCCAAAAGGGTCGTTCCTGAAGTATTTCAAGTTTCCCTTCTGATGGTGCAGTTTATATTTGATTATAGAAGCAGTCGTTCTTTCTTTCAAACAAAATCTTAGAGTGAAAACATAAAGAAAAGAAATGTAATGGGTGTGACCTTGTTTACGTTCACTCAAGAATGGCTCACATTCTATTTGTGGTAACACCACGGCTGGCCTCGGGGGAAAGGAGCGGTTAATCTGCTGCTCGCTCAATGGCAGCTTTTGAGAGAGAAAGAGTTGATCTTAGTCACGTGGGAACTTCACTAGGACAACTTTCAGGGGCCACTTACTGTAATCAGAGGCTGACTGCGTGCAGCAGCTGCTGTTCATACCATCTTTTTTATGCCAGTGGGATGGGTCACCAACAGAAACGTGCTGTGCATGTGATAAGCCTCGCTGCAGTTAAAACTGGCAGTAAGCACTTACGCTTAGACACACTTTCTGCTCATTGGAATAGACTAAGGCTGTGCACTCCCTCTTTTTCATGCACACTTCAGGTGCTCCACATTTACTTAAGCTGCAGACAGGTCATTTCCTGTGCTTTGGATAAGTACTGTACATAGTCCATTTGTTGGCAGGAGGGGGCTCTGTCTTGGCCGAAAGCCTGAAGAATGTAGGACAATCATATCAAGTGAAGCCTCTACCTCAGGGACGGAAATACACCATGATTCATTCGTTCATTAAATTTCATGCACTCATTTTAATCCCTCGAGGGGAATGTCATTCACACTCGGTCCGTGTTTGCCAATGATTTAAATACCCCGAAGAAAATAGTTCCGTAGCCTTTTCCTGAAGTGCGTTATTATGGGGAAGTTGCATGTGGTAAGAGCGTCTCCCTCACAGTCACAGGAATGGCGGGTCTTTTTGTGTGGACTTTGAATGAGAAGGTAATTGGGAATCCTCGCACAGTTGAAAAATAAGCATGTTGAATCTCGAAATTGGCTCGAGGTGTGAAGGTGAACATGAACGATTGTATGTCAATTATTCAGTGATTGACAACGAATCCAGGGTTTTCCTCAACCTCGGCCAAAAGTCAACTATGAGCTAGGGTAGCAATCGGATGGATTGATTCATTTCTGCATTTTACAGCTTACATCAGTACTGCTCTTGTTTGTGCTACATCTCTTTACAAAAATCGTCATTCTTGTCTCGCTGTCGGATCAAAAATCATTAGCAAAAATACATTATCATTTTGCTATGATGTTCATTTTTTCCCCGCGATGTCAAATGTCATCCATCCATCTACATGCACATCCAACACACACACACACACACCCACACACAAATAATGCATTTCCAAGTCACTAACCTTAACCATCACAACAGATAGCCTAACCCTCACACGCTAACCTCAACCCAAATCCAATTCAAGCCTCAAACTCTAAAAGCAAGTCTTGACCCTCCAAAAAAGTCTGAACTTGTGGGACCAAATGGTCCCCATAAGTACAAAAGGTCTCCACAAAGACAGTAAAACCCTGGATTTGGACCCCACCATGCAGCAAATACCAAGGACATGCACACACATACACACATTCATATTTTAGACATTGGGTAATTGGTGAAAATAACATGCAGGCTTTTGGAATGTAGGAGGAAGATTGAGTAACCGGGGAAAATCCACACAAATGTGAGAAGAACATGCAAACTCCATATAAGAAGATCAGTGTGGTACTATGCTGCCCTGACAACAAAAAATGTTTCATAAAACTGATGTGCTCTTTTGGTGTGTACATATATGTGAATGGCAGCGTGAATGTGAGCCTCTGTAGAATGTTGAAGAACCATTTGAAGCAAGTAAAAGGGCTATATGAGTGCAGTCCATTTGACATTTAGTTAAAAAAAATGTAGGCTGCAGTAAAATACATGAATCTTTCACATATTTCATATCTAGATGAAAATGGCAATGGTCACTGAACTATTACAACACAGGACAATAATGAGTGTCTCCAATCGGAAGTGTTCCTTCAGGTTTTTATTTGCCCAGCTCAAGAGAAACAAGAGGGCGTCTCCAAAACTTTCCCACCAACTGGGAGTATGTGATCGCCCCAATGTCCCGTGCATCTTCAACAATGATTCTTTTTTTTTCATGTGGCTCCAACCTTGGGGTCCTGAATAAATCAAACACGCCCACTGCCATTTAACAATTGAAGTTATGAGAAACATCCACTTATTTGGGTGGGAAATGTTCACCCAAGTCACTCGAGTGAAACCCTTCTGTAGGCGTGGGATACATTTGCATACAGTATGTGGTTGCAACTTCAATCCCAGGGAATCAAATTTGACTCACCTTCAGGTTTGGTAAATGTTTTTGGAGCAATCAAATGTGAAACTCTTGACAGTAGCCCTATGAAAGGTGCTATGATGTCAATATTGTAAGCACCCCAAAATGTCTGTTTCAAGAATTGACTGCAATAAAGGCTGAATCTGCTGATAAAAATTGAAAATCTTAAGTAGCTCTTTGCCATTTATCCTGGTATGCCTAATGTAATATTGCTCTGCTAAATTAAGACAGGTGAACACACAAATGCATCTTGTAAAGTTCTGTTCCATTTTGGTCCTGATTTTGTTTATTTGAGCCCGATTGCTTTCAACAATTTTGATTTTCATACAGATTTTTATCTTAGCCTTGTCTTTCCATCTTTGATAGTGATTAATTTTATTTGGATTTTGACTGTCCTTTGTCCACCTCTAGTAATTCGGCGTCCAGTTTTTGTTTGAAGACTCTGATTATGAACCTTCTATTAACTGTGACCTTTTCTTGGTCACCTGGTTGGCATTCCAGGGCAGCCAGTGGGAGCTCCCAAGTAAAGGTCATTGCCCATCAGTACCCACTAGTTATCGCACCTTTAAGTTCAGAGTCACTCCCTCCTTAATCAGTTCCCTCATCACGTCATGTCCTGTCATCCCCATCTTGTCTTGAGCCACATCTTTCGCGTGCACCTTCCCCGGTTGCTGATGTTTCTGTCCCTGGTGTTCTCTGATGTTACCCAAGTCTTCCGGCGACAGGCTGATGTGGCAAGTTCCGTCACCCTGGTTCCATGTCCCGAGCCTAGCAGGCAAAAAGTTCCTGTTCCCACGCTTCGGCAGCTGAATGTCCCTATTACCAAGACTGGCAGGCTGGAGGTCCCCGTCCCTGTGCCTCGGCAGCTTAGCATTCATGTCCATGCGCCTCGTCCCAGATCCTGCGCCCCAGCACCCAACCCCTGAGTCTGCTGCATATCGGCGCCCGATTCCCCTGAAAGTCACCACCAGACCTGCCGAGTACCCTGAAAGTTGGTGCCTGAGCTCCAAGTCCCCCGACCTGCGAGTCCCCCATCAGTTGGCGCCCAACCTCCGTGTCCCCTGACAGTTGGCACCCAACCTCAGAGTCCCCTGCAAGTCGGCGCCCGACCTTCGAATGCCCCGACAGTTGGCGCCCGACCTCCGTATCCCCTGACAGTCAGCTCCAGATTCCCATCTCTGTCTCAAATCATTGCCCGATCCCTGTCTCTGTTTCAAGTGGGCGCCCGAACCACAAATCTCCCAAAAGTCGGCTCCCGAATCCTGAGTTTCCATCAAGGCGTGGCAGCCGCCGCCTCAGCCTCCAGTCAAGGAGCGGCGGCTGGTGCCCCAGCCTCCAGTCAAAGTGCGACAGCTGCCGCCCAAGCCTCCAGTCAAGGTGCAGCCCCGCCGGGCGCATCTCACCTGACACTTCGGAGACCCTCCGAACTCACAGTGCCGGGTGCATCTCGTCTGCCATCTCGGACACTCTCCACATTTGCACTACCTGCCACATCTTGTTTGGCGTCGGTGGCGTTAATGGACTATTTCTGTTGATTGGTTCTTGGTTGTTTCATTTTTCCCTATCAAGTTATGGTCCAATTTTTTAAACCATTCAATTTTATTTCACAGAAAAATTGCACAGTGGACTTGTTTGTCCTTACAAAGATACTGGGATCTGTTTTGTTTTTTTTTTGTTTTTTTTTTAACCCCACATCCCTTTTTATATGCCTTGTAAAAAAAAAAAGTGCTATCTTTAGGCCCAAAACAAAGTAAACTTAGCAAAAAAAATTGTAGTATCCGTGACAACTCAAATAATACACAATCAGGCAACAATGATGCAGAAAGTATAAAGAAGCGAGAACAAAATGCTTCAGAAGCTTGAGCAGAGGAACAAAACACTCAAAGTAAAAATTGGAATTTTCTACCACAATTGACTTATATCAGTGGCTACGATATGAAGATGATGACACTACATGTAAGGTCATTGTATTTTAATAAATTTTACTGTCACATTTGTTAATACCGTTTGTTTTTTGTTTTGTTTTTTTTTGCTCACGTCTTGTAAATGCAGTTTGAACCTTGGAATTACTTTGCCTTTATCACTGTGCAATTTTTGGCAAACATTTCTGACCTATGGGTATTAGTATTGCGAGTACAGGGGACCCCACAGTTTTTAGAGGTAAAATGAGCATTGGCATCGACCAGAGTCAGTCCATGGAGCAGTTATAAGTGAAGCTGTAGGAAGATGACAAGAAAACTCCAAGAAGTTGTCCCTCAGTTCAGCAGAATAAATTCCTGTTTATGCATACAGTTATAGGGGCTTAGAACCCAGATAAATGACAGAAAGACATGCAAGTGTGATTGCACACCTTCACCTCAAACCTATTTTGCATTGCTGCAAATGTCAAAAACATGCACGCTTCTATTTTCTAAGCCACATATTCTCTTTCAGATTTGACGAAGGTGAAGCCTATCCCATCAGACATCATGCCAGCTATCGTATCAGCGATGTCTCAAAAACATCACTATTAGTAAAATGAACTTTAACAACAAATCATATAAAATGGTAAATTTAAGAAAAGACATCAGTAAACAACAATGTAGGTAGTATGTTACATTCTGTAACCCAGACAGATGCACAGTCTTAAACTATCTTTCTCAAGATACAGTCCAGGAGGTGCAATTTACTTTAATAGAGTAAAGCTTGTCGTTAAGGCAGCTAAGTTGGGCCAAATCATCCCTTTATTATACTGCCAGAGGCCAAGAATGCAGAAGGTCTCCCATCATGTACCAAAGTTGCCCAGTAAATTTATGGCGGTGTGATGTAACAATCCAGCATATGCTTATTATTTATTATATGTATAGGCATATTTTGAGACCTTTTACAACAAAGAGTTATACTTGATTATACGTGAATGACATAAACTCACTCTTTTCACTTGTTCTCAAGAACAAGAACACAGGAAAGTGACTTCAACTGCCCCAAAAAATCCAAAAGAATCTTTTTTGCAATGCAAAAAAAAACCCTGAAGCTAACTCCAATGTTTATAGTGTCAACATATACTGTAACAGTACATTTAACCTCTCCTGCCTGTATATTTTTCTATAGGCTAGGATGAAGCCAGGGCATCTTGACAATTGTCACTATCGTTGATGTGAAAATGTTGTCAAAGCCGACTGTGACACTTTCTTCATTCGTTCAGCACCAATATATGTATTTTTTTTTACAAGGTTGCAAGGAAACTGGTTGGGCTCACACATAAAAATAGAGCATGTACAGTCGCCTACAGCCACTTTTGAGTCATCAGTTAAGCTAACATGCATGTTTTAAAGGGTGGAAGGAAGTACTTTGCGAAAAGCCACACAAGTTAAAAGAAACACAGAAAATTCCAAGATGCATTTAAACCCACAAGCTTTTGACCGAAAGGCAAACACTTTCTTCACCGTGCCATCAAAGTTAAAATCAGTATGGATCTTGCAGAAATCAGAGGTGCATAGATACAGAACCGTGTTGACTTTATTTAGGATGGATAACAAACAGTACCTTTGACATGAGGCTCCTATGAACATTAAGCACAACAGACCAGATCAAAGTGCCTAACTGGTAACTTTTTGAATTAAAATAGAATTTTCTGAATAAGGCCTAGAGTAGTACCAAGTCATTTGAATAAAAACCTGCGGAGTGCTCATTTCTGTCTTAAAATAACTGATTAATACCTAGCAACTAATTACAGTCATACTTCATGCTTTTTTTGTCATCACGTTAAACTCATTTTCAATTTCTAAATTTATGCTTTATCTATACTTATTATATCCGTTTTTGTCATTGGACTTCTTGTGCCTGAGCTGTTGGCTTTGGAATACAAAGGTTAATTGCACACTGGCGTAGACATTGATTGGCCGTCACTGTGTTTGGCATAACCTGTTAGGCTTCCTTTGTGGGTGGGAGGGCAAGTCCAGGAGCAGAAGGAGAACATGAAAATGGAGAAGCGTGAGTTGTCGATCCGATGAATGGTCATTTTAATGTAAAAAAAAAAAAAAAATACTAATAGTCATTGAGTTGATACACAGTTGTTGATGTCACGTGTATACTACAGCCATCAACACAAACACACAATCAGGCCTCATATTCATACAATCGAAGGAAACCAAGAACAGGCTGAAAGTCATGTCCCAGTAGATTGCGAGTCTTCTCCCCCGCAGTTACACACAATAAACAACCTGCAAGGTCAACTTCAACGGCCGCTTTTTTAGTCTGAATCCAATTGAGAGCAGCATCTCACCCAGCTGTGGTAACAGTGCTCAGGAGTCCATAAACAATGCACCCTTTAAACCCCAGGTATCTGGGTGGGGGCCACCAAACATCCTTTTCTTGTGTCAGGGACCTTTCAAAGGTTTCCGTGGGGATGGGAATGGAATGGCGAGGTTTCTCTGAAAGGCACTGACCAACATTTTTTATTTTCAAATTCGTTCTTGTTTAGGTTCTGAAGGAGGCCTTTGCTTTGGTGAGTCATCGAGAAAACAATGCTTTTGTATATATTATATGTATACATTAGGCCTATTTGTAAAACATAGAATGTTGGTGTTTTGTCTGCTTTACATTAAGTATAAACCAACATTCCCTTTGGGTACATACCATAGTTTACTTTGTTTCGTGTAGATATTGCATTAAGCACCAAAGTAGCAAAATAGTAGTAAAACACTCTCTTGTATACAAACATAACTTTTTTCGTTTACTCACTTGAGTACCAAGACGTAGTGTTTGGTACTCACCCTTTTCTTTCATTAAGAAGGCTGCCTCAATGTCATTGTTCATGTCGCTCCCACATTAAGCGCACTACCTGTGTGCACGCAGTGTCATCGCGTTATTCAAACCCCTGTCCTCAAAAGGTTTCATGAATCCATCAGTTATGGTTTGCGCAGTTCACTTGGGACCTGGTTTAATTAGGGCATTTTTAATTAGTGTTTTTTTTTTTTAAAATCGATCGAGTTGGTAGTCTCCGCGCAAGCGCAGTTTGACCCTCCAGGGACTATGTTGCGCGGCGCCCAGCGAATTCCTGGAGGGTCAAACTGGAGGCACATAACTGAGCGCAGACCCAAGCAAATAGGTGCGGAATTGTTAAATTGTTACACACACATCTATGAAGAGTGAGAGACTGAGGTGTCGACAGCAACAGTTCTCACGATTTCTCACACGGAGAAAGATTCTTACTGGACACCTGCTTAAGGAATGCTGACTTGAAATAAAAGACACCCAAACACACCGAAAGCCCACCTGCCTGAACGTGAGAAATAGTTAATAGAAAGTTGCCACATACTGCTTACGCTTATTTCTCTTCAAGGAAAAAAAAACAACTTCTCACACACACACACACACACACACACACACACATATATATATATATATATATATATATACAGAGAGAGAGCGAGAGAGATAATTGTCAAGTGTAATTTTAGTCAGTTTCATATTTTTCCATGACGATTGTGGATTTGGTTTATATTGTAGTAAAACTATTGCAGTGTATTTTAATGAGAACCCAAAGCAAAAAACACAAGACACCTAGTTAATTTCATTACACATCTGTGTATTGCTGGGACAAAAATTAATGTCAGTTTTCATCCATCTCCATCTGGACAATCAATTTGTTTTTGTACGTTCGGTTAAAAGCCGAGGTCTCAGAGAGCAAAGTGCTTCCTGGTTGCACGGCAGGAGTACAGAAGAGCCAGAAAAATATACTGTGAGAGAAGACTTTCATTAGTCCATGCTGTCCAGGAATGTTGACTGCCCTATAAACAAATAAGCAGCTGTAATGTGTAGTGCATTTAGAAAATGTGCAGAATGAAAACAAGTTAGCAACAGCTGCGGATGATTAAAGGCATCATGAATACAAGTGTATAACATAATGACAGGAATTGGTTTGCATTTTGACATTGCCAAACTCGGCAATGCAGTACTAGAAAAAGATTTTACATAGAAACACAGAGTGATACACATCCCGTAGGCCCACAGATTCAAATGCGTTGAAATCATCAATGAATAAATGCTGATTGCAACAAAGGAAAGTAAAATAGTCATATAGATGAAACATTGTATCGATTATGTTCAGCTACCAGACACATGTAGGCATTGAGGAAGTTTCCCATATGCATATGCCATGACAGATGAAGGCGGATAACAGTCATGCATCTGTGAAACATGAGATGAAGGCAGTGTGGTGTTGCATTAGATGGGAATCCCCGAAAGGTAAAATGTTTTGAGGCACATATTTGCATTCCATAAATATGTCCAAGAGATGTCATATCGGACCACCTCCACCCATTGTCTACGCCTCTAGGTTACTGCGTAGCCTTCACAACCTATTTAAAGCACTTGCGAGTGCATATTACATCTTTTTACAGCACATCCAGTCTATTTGAGGCCCATTAAGGACTTATTGGGGGGTCTGTGCTCATTGAAAAAAAAGCCTACTTGAAAAGACCAAGGGGGGGCTAGTTTGGACAGTAATGTTGAACACTGGCATTAAAATGACAACCATGAGTTTCCAGCCTTTCTTCATCTCAATTGATGTTGAATAGTGACCATCACTTATGATTACAGTCAGATACACGCTTCACATAGAATTGTTCGATGGAGAAAGCACTGCCTTGTCCCCAGTCCCCTATGACCCCCATTTCATAATCCTCCCGAATTTTTGTCGACAAATGCCGCATAGTAAGATTTACCCTCTCAAGGCACGGCTAACAAATATGATTGAGTATGACGACCTCTTTTAAATGAAGATAGTTTCACGGTTAGGGTTACAGCGAACTCATTTACAAGGAAGTGAGTGCTTCTTCCTTTTACACTTGAGCAGGCCTTGAGTGGTGGAAAGTATCACAATGAACGTGGCAGTAAACATACTGTAAACATAAACCTTCTCAATTACCTCACAAACGAAGGACCATTTGAATTTCTCTCAGCAATTAAACCGTGGAAGCTTATTTGACAGAATTTAAGGCACTTTGTTCAAATTCCTTGGGGATAACTTCAGAGGGTACTTGTTTTTAAATAAATCAAACATGCAAAAACCTTTAAAATAATTGCTGAAATAATTAATTGTTCCAAGAAAATATAAGTTCATCAAACAAACTTTATGTTTGGTAGGTTATTCCAATTTAATTGTTGTAAAAAGCCAGATTCTCTCTCATACTAGAATGGCTGGACCCAGTTTGTCATGAGCCAACTCTCTTCACTTGTCGAGTTAATGATTTATTTTTGTGAACAGATCTCGGACTTTTCTGTGGACAAATATTTATTTATCATTTCTTTTTGAGAACAAGTCTAACATTTTATGTTGATTTTGAGGACAAATATTTGATTAATAATTAAGTTGATTTATTTTTGTGAAGAGATCTCTACTGTGATCACAAAACAGGATGCTTTATGGACAAATATTTCTTTTTCAGAACAGGTCTGACACTTTAAGTTGGTTATTTTTTGTGGACATATTTATGTTATTTTTTTTGCAAACAGGTCTGACGTTATCTTTTGTGGAAAATTATTTATTGATGATTTGTTTTTGATAACAGATTCCTTCTTTGAAATTTTAAAGGGTCCAAAGTTTAATAAATCAGACACTGATGGCATGTTTTTTTGTTTTTTTTTTTACCCCAAAATGCTTTGCACTGGTTTAGGGGTACTTGGATGAACTGATATTTCACAGGGGCTACATCACTGAAAAAAGGTTAAGAACCACCGTACTAGATTATCAATTTACTGCCCTACCCATCCAAAAAAAAAAAAAAAAAACCTCAAAAACATCTGGCAAGTGTGAATATGAGTGTTCTGATTAAGTGCTAATGTACGGTGCTTCACAACTTAGTTGTGTGGGGAGTTTGTCACAGACAGCATAAAAAACAAAGACTAAGTATAAAACATGATGTAATGTTGATGAATGTGCCGTGCACGTGTGGTGTAAAAAGGTGGCGTTTACTATTCTGAACTGTGGCCAGCACACAGTGCTGTTGAGTCTGCACCTGCAGCTCCATTTTTCACCTGAAGCTACTGATCAATAGAACTTTTTAACATAAAAATCAATCAAGTGTCAATTTAAAATAAATACAATTTGTGTGAATACAAATTTGTAACATGACAGAGTTCAACTGTAACCAACCAGTTATTAGTTTGTAAAACCAATAGCCAAAAAGTAACTGATTTTTTTCCAATGTACACTGAAATAAAAAATTCTCACACCATCCAGTACCGTTTGTAAATGTAAAAAAAAAAAGTGTTAAAGACAGTTTGATTGTAATTAAAAACATTTCTTGAAGAAAATACACATGTTCCGGTGCACCAATTGGGACAGGACGCAATAAAAGCACTGCGCTTGGTGGCATCAGTGGATGTGCTGGTCGTCTTGGACAGAAGCCGACTCCTTTAGGAAAGGACTGAAGGAGGAGCGCACGGTGCGACCCCGCAGGGGCTGCTGCACGCGGAAGTTGTTCACCATGCTCTTCTGGACCTCCTCCTCGGCCGAAGTGAACAGAAGGCTCCGGAAGACAGCCAACTTGGAAGGGATGAAAAGCAATCATTTTACATTAGCAGACATTATTACAAAAAGACAAACAACATTGGGAGGTACACTACTAATAGAAAACAACATTTCAAGGCAACCAAGTATACAGAAATACTGTACTTTCATTCAAGTATGAAGTAGGGAACTAACCAAACCATAATTACTACTGAGGAGCACCCTCACATGCTGAGAACGTACTTTTTTCCATTCACATAAAAAAAATATTCACAGGGAGTACCGTCATTGAAAAATATATATACGTATGTACATACAGAGAATACAAGCAGATTATTTAGGCTGACAGTTAAATATGGAATCTTTGAGGTGAACAATCTAAATGTCATGTATTCCTTCACTACTTAAGAGGTTCCAGATCACCAAGTTTGTGAGCAGAAACACTTGGAACGCAGATCAAAACCTTGGCGTTGAAGTAAAGCAACCAATATTCAAAGGTATTTAGGGGAAAAATATACCAAAGGGAAATTTATGAGAATGCAGCAACTGGCAGTGAATTCACCTCTTGATACTAAGCAAAATCATGTCATGCAGCGTACCACGGAGGCAGCAGATGAGAAGCTCAAGTATGAACAGGCGGAATTCCTTAAGGGGGGCAGATGCATTGACCAGCTATTTACACTACACATGGCATCATAAAACAATGCAGAGAATGGGAGCGCGAGTATAAACTGATGAAGGGGCTCGAAACAGCAATACGGTGCCATGAATGGAAACCCACACCCTTATGGTGGACCTTATCTCGATCTTCTATGCGTTTCAAATGCTGGGTAGTCTGGCAGCCGTCAAGACAGAAGTCACACAAGAAAACCGCATTGTTATCGAGGGGGTGACGGGACGTAGGCAAAACAAGAGGTGTGCGATGAACCCTCTTCTCAGCATTGGAAGACCTTCATTTTGCTGGTGACCTAACTCTGATCTCACACACTTGCAAATAAAACCCAATGTCTCGCCTACTTTAAAATAACGGAAAAAAAAAAAAATCAAATGTACAAGAGAAAGTCGAAATTGACAGCACTAAACATTGCTGACCCACAAGCAAACCAAGTTTATTAGGAGACAGCATTGTTTCTAATACAACTGCTCTTTCATCTTGAGTTTTTCTCGATGACTTATGCTCTGTGGGGCCATGCTGCCACTCACAGATCAGTCTTGGTACTACGACAGCCATTTTCCTTGGGGGAGGAGCATCACCACGTTACTGTTATTTTACGAGTTACTACTCGAGTATGCTGTGTAATCTAAAAAAAAACAAAAACAAAAAAAAACACACACGCAACAAGAGCAGGAAACACATGTTTTTCTTGACTCGTGTGGAGCCTCTCACATTAAAAAAAAAAGGCACGTCAGCCCAGGAGCCAACAATGACGTCCGATTCATGATTACGTAAATGTAATCTCTGCTTTGCTGCTCAAAAAGAAAACCTTAATGTATTATCCAGAACCGAGAGGAAACTAATGTATTATTTTTGTTTTCAAATGAGGGATATAAGAGTGATAGTAATGGAAGAAAAGATGCTGTTAGGGGCTCTCATGTATACCTGATCATGACTAACTTCTATGGGCTGCTTCATGACAATCCAAGTGACAGACTCTGTCAGAGGTGGTGTTGTAAGAGATCCGTGGTACGTCCAGTAATCCTCAGTGTTGTTCGGCAACAGACAACCAGGGTCAAATTTCGTGAACTCTACCACACTTCCCTGTAAACATTGCACACAACACAAATAGGTGCATCTTCGATAGTGGCTATTTTAAACACAAATGCTAATTGTTATAAAATGTTATTACGCTAAAAAAAATGCAGTTCATCAAGAATTTTATAATGAGCATCCAGACTATACAAACTGAATTAAATAATATGTTTATAGTGTAATAAGCACGACAAATGAACATTATTCTCTTTCATTATTAAATCCATCATCATTTAACATACAGCAATGTCATTGTCGCCTAGTAATAAGTAGGAGGTATGAGAGCACGTCAGCATACTGTAAATGATAACCTTCATGTGACCTACATATAAGTTTGCAAAGCCATTTTATTACATAGATCTGAATAATCTTATGGGTCCGATGTAAGACGTGTCTAAGACATTTTGTCTGAACAAGAGAAAGTTACTTTAAATTTAGACAGACATTGTTCAAGCGATATTTAGCAAAATTGCATTGTGTGCACATGTATGTCTTATAGTGGACTTGCCTTGTGCCTGATTGCAGGGAGAGCATCTACCAGTTTCTGCAGGCCATCGTGTCTCTTCCCCACCTGCACAAGTGCAAAGTTGTTTGAATTAAAGGCACAATGTGTAAGATTTGGACCGTTTTTCATTAAAAAGGAATAAATGAAATGATTGTAATTTTCAAAAAACTTGCAAACGAATGTGTTCTTAATGACCAACAGAATGTTTTAAATATAATCGCAGGTCTAGTTATCATGAAATGATATCACACTTCTCCAGAGGCGGCCATGTTTGTTATAGTCATGGACAATGGCAAATGCAGCACCCCCCGCTGTCCGTAATGAAAAACGGTCTAAATCTTACACACTATCCCTTTAAGGATGCATGTGATACATCATTGGATCATTCTTAATAGTTCAAATTCTGTACTTCATGTCATTTTGTACCATGTACAGTACAGACCAAAAGTTTAGACACATCTTTTCATTCAATTTCTTGAAGTGATGATGGTCATGTAGTTTTTCTTTAGTTAGCTGATTGATTCTTGCCATAATACAAATTTCAACAGTTGTTCAGTTGAGCTGTCGGCTGTGTATTAACCTGATTTCCGCACAACCCAACCCCACTGATGAGGCAAGAAACACTGGTGAAGAGAAAACCATTTCAGGTGACTACCTTTTAATGCAGGGGTGTGTGTTATTAAAATGATGAAATTACGGTACTTTCAGACACATTTCTTCATCGTATATCAAATAACATGCTGTTGAGGTTTTGGGGGAAAGGGGTGGGACGGAAACGAGACAAGGGTGAGGCAATATAGACACACGTAGACGCAAATGCTGAAACTAATGTTGCAACAATAAAACGATTTGAAGTTTCAATGCTTTATTTTTGGATACAGCTGAACATGAATTTGAAAAGCCCTAAAAGTCATCATCATTATCTAACATGCCAAATATCTCCCCCCATTTAAATCGAGAATGTCCTTTCCTGCTCGTCATTTGCGCAAATTTCACTTAATGTTAGTGTGTCGGACACCCCCCAATATGGGGGGTGAAAATTAGGGGAAAAAAACTCAACTTGTACACAGAGAAATACCGTAGTAATCAGACCAAAGGGAGGATATTTTTAAAAACTACAACATAAAACATATTGTCTGTTATTTCACCTTTTTAAAGTATATATTTCTACAGTAATTCATAGTGTTAATGCCTTAAGGGAGAATTTACAATGTAAATAGTTTTGAAAATAAAACACTGAATGAGGTCCAAACCTTTGGCCTGTACTGTTTGTTGTGTAGTGCTAGTGTAAATTGATGGAGAGAGAATTTAAGAGCAAACATTTTAGAGCCAAGTAGGTTAGCAAGTATTCAAACAGTGCTGCCTTTGATTTCAAAACTGAAAGTAAAGACGTATTTCAGTTATTTTTAATGTACACTTTTAGAAGGAAAATAACATCGACTTATGGATAAAAAAAACAAAAAACCGGTGATCTCTCAAGTACAATTCTACTCATCATATTCTATAGTCAGGGGTGCATACAATTTTTAAGTGGGTTACTCAGATGCATATCAGAACATATTATTTGGTATGTACCCAGTCTTTTTAAACACACACACACACACAAAAAAACCCAAACAGTTTTACTCTTTGTCCTTCTCGGTGTTGCTCCCGAATTAGCAGCACACCGTCTGTTTGCACACAAGTAGCCTGCATCCTCGAAAACATTCATAACTCTATAACACATTATTTAGCATGTACCGTGTTTTCATTTATTTGCTTTTGTTTTCTGTTCTGATTGAATGTGTTGCTAGTTGGTGCATTTGATTGACGTGTGCGCAGGAGAAAGAGGTGCGAGAGAATGAGTGGTGTGGACGAAAATAAAAAGACTTGACTACACTCTATGTGTGCTATTTAACAGGAAGACCGGAGAATAGGATATTCATGGCTTCAAAGTAAATGAGACCTGTGACAGTCGCCTTCGGAATTCTGGTTAATTTGTCCAAGGAAGTCAGTCGACTGTAAAGTGATAACACACACAATCTCCTTCGCGAGAATGATATGCAACCTTAACAGAGAGTCCAAGGCGCTCAACAAGTACCTGCGTACTAGTTATGGGCATACCTGTCTATAGTCCTTATCCTAATTAGGCTTATGAGTAATTGCAGTCTATTGTAGCTCATGTGATTATACCATGCACTGGTCATCAGCCAATCAGAGGGCACTTAAGTGTAGACAAATGACTCACGCTTACATTTGTACGAAAAAACGGTCGCAAACACCACAGAGAAGGGCTGGCACCTCAGAACTGTGAAGCTGATATGCTAACCACTAAATGTGCTGCCCCATACATAACAGTTTGTGCAAACTTGTGTTCTCTGAACATTCTTTAACTGTGTGTGTGTGAGTGTGTGTGTGTTACCTTGAGAAAGACTCCAATAACACCAAGGCCATTGTCCTCCATCACTGCCTCCTCAAACAGACTGTACTTATCTGAGTTCCAGTGGACTAAGTGAAGCTGAGAACACAAACATTAAACACGTCAACCATTAGCTTGAATTTAGGTACAAGAGGCAATAAAATATGAACTCAAACTTATCTTCTACTTTACCTTGGGGCTGTCTATCTGATATGTATACTTTACACTACTTTCTTTTTATTAGATAAGTGAAAGCCCTGCATTTCTCTGGTATGTAATGGGAAAAATGTATGGTTTGTGGTGATCAGAAAATATTTGCACAGAGATTTTGAATAGTGCTCCCCTTGCCTCGTCATCACTACAAAATGAACACTTAGTTCTTCCTTGTTCAATGCATGTCAAGATTGGAATTGGCAATAAAAGGGCAATCATTTTGGAGTTACTTAAAACATGACTAATATTTTTTTTTAATGATAGCTGATTCAAAATCTTACTTTATAGCTTCGTTCAAAGGTTGTTAGAGTAGTATGTTTTATTGCTTTGTTATTCTGGTTGTCTATCTAAACTGTTTTCCCACACTGATAGTTAGTGATAAGTTACATCAAAGGGACTACTGTACGCAGGGGAAAACACACACGCGCGCGCGCACACACCCACAGACACACACACACACACTGTGACTGACTGCAATTTGACGTACACACATTCCCAGCATGGTCTATCAGGGCTTGGTAAAAGACATTACGTGGGAAGGTTGAAGACCCACCCATAACTGTAGAAAATTGAGGCAGAAAATGTACACTTAGACTAAGACTGCTTTAAATGTGGCCAAAACACAGGATTCATTTAGAAACACTGATGGCAGCAGTTAGACTGAACCAAAACAGTAAATATTCAGGTCAATAACAGTGAGCTGAGTGACACTGAAACTGAGCTGAATGGACCTGTAAAGTTCAGTGCTTCATGTGCCACACCATCCATGAAAGATTTTGGCTTCAGTGCTTTGATTTCCCCCCCAAAGAATTACGCATTGACCGCCATATAAAAGGTTAGAAAAATCCGAGTTTTCTCATCTGACCAGGTAATTTAAAAATTCAAGCAAGATAAAAGTGAAATAGCACTGTATAGACATTGTAGCATACCTCTGCAGGATATAACTTCCTGTCCACCGTGTGCTCTGACCCCCAGGCATTGCTCTCACCCCAGTGGAAGTGGAACTGGCACAGCCGAAATTTGTCTTGCAAAGGGCCCCCTTTCAAAGCTGTGGCAGCAAAGGAAGACAGGATTTTACCGTGTTGACTCCAATACACAAATTAAACAATAACAGTCACTTTTTAAATGACAAAATGCCAATCGTTACTTTCTCAAGGGACAATGATGCATTAGAACGTGACGGCAGGTGGGCAGGTTGCTCATACTGTAAAGCAGCGGTCCCCAACCTTTCAGAAGTGGTGCCAAAAACCACAGATCAAGCAAAACAAAGCACAAATGTTAATCCAAATCAGTTCCAAAACATCATTTCGGGTACGGCCCACGCAGCCCGGTACCAGTTGATCCACGAACCAGAACCGAGCCGTGGACCTGTGGTTGGGGTCCACTGCAGTAAAATGATACAGGCCTAAAATTACCCTGGTTATTTTGTTGTGAGGCTCTGGTGAATTAAGCCTAACTACCTGTAATTGCATCTATGAACCCATTGTATTACATCTGAGTAATAGAGCCGATAACCCCACATTTGACCTTTGCCTCTTTGAATATCTTACAAGCTTCAAAATGTAGAATGTTATTTCTATGACCATAATTCCTGAAAGTCTCACGACGGATTAAACTTGCAAAACATAACATTAAAAAGGAACAAATACCCTCTGGTGATTTGACCTTGAACTAAGGGTTAGTAGTAGTTGTTTGTTAGTTAGTAGATGGTGCCATATACAATTTAGAATGTTTTTATTTCAGACTAAATTCAATGAGCTATAGTTTTATTTATTGAGCAACTGCACAAGCTAATGTGACAGATTTCAAGAGTTGGATCAAAAAGCTTGCCTTTCACAAAGGTAGTAATGCTTGGGTATGACTGTGGTATTATGGAGAGCAAACTAGAAATAACCGTGTAATGACTGAGTCTATAGTCCATTAACAAAAGTAATAACATATTCTAATCCAAACTTCAATTTTAAAATGTGGTGTTGTGGTTCTCCCAGAAACATTCTATATTCCAAACATGTGAGCCAATTAGAATAATCTTTCTACGTCACACAAATTAGCATAAGCAATCTTAACCAGATCAACAGTCAATTTCATTGTGTACATTTTAATATGTAAAAATAATGACTCCATTATTCTTGCACACCAGAGAATGACTGATGCGGTCACAATCACATGACAACCACCAGATCCACATGGTGGTTTTATTTGGGGTAACATTGCATTCATAACTGGCTTTAGGTTTAAAGAAACCTCGGTTTGTTCTGAATTCAAGTAAAACTTTGCTCGTAATAGTGCTGTAAAAGTGATAGAGCAGTTCAGTGATAGCTGGAGCCACTTAATTTAAGAATATAAACACATGAATACTCATCAGAAAATCACTCACTTGACTTGTCCGTCGTGTCATCATATTCAACCAGGAAGGAGTAACCATTATTCCAGATTTGCTGGCAGGTTGTTGGGTCATAGTTAGCAATCAAAGGTTTCAACTGGGAATCAAAGACGCTCTTGCGGACGACTATATCAATCGGAGATTGGCGGTCACCTCCCGGAACTGCGAGGGGTCCCTGCCACATAGGGTGCACTGGTGGTTGGAAAAAAAAGAAGAGAAAGACAATACGTGTCAACATTAGTAACCTGTCTGTCTATGGGAAGACATAAGAGCACAAACCTACTTTCCATGTTGTATTCGGCTGCTTCCTGCATTGCTAAACAGCAGTCCATTTTAAAATGATATGAAACTGTCACTGTGAGAAGTGACGCCGAAACAAGCGCTTATATAAACAGACTGGCTTTCCGGGCTGCCCGAAAGGAGTGAATGCAAAAGTAGCAGCTGAGCAATTCCACTTCCTTCTTGCTGTACATTTCCTCCTTAAAGGTAATGACTAAATAAGAGCCAAGAGGGCTGGCTGTACACAAAGTGACCTGCGGAATGTCCTGGCACGCCCCCAGCTTCCCTCCACAGGGAGGGAATCAGACCGGGACCCCTGGCTGGGTCAAAAAGCCTTCTCAGGCCAAAGTCTACACAAGGACCTGACTAATTACATGAAAATCTGCTTTCCCTCACAGCCTTTTTCTGATTGCATCTTCTCTCGTAAGACACAGATAAAAAATGCACTAGTGTGTTTGAAAAGGCAGCCTATGAAGCCTCGCTGCCATAAAGCATGAGCGAGCACACCTACAGAGGAAACAATCAATGTAGTGTAGCCGTCAAGGACTAAGAAACAAGCGCTGATTGTCTTCGTCTGCATTCATGCAGCACAAGGCTTAAGGTTTCCGCTGGGAGCAAAGCCGAACAGGTCTGACTGGGAGATGACCTTCATCTTCTTAAGTCTTTAGCGACTCCTCCTGGGAGCACTTGGCTGCCTAATTTTGTTATTGCAATGGTGCGAATGACATGCTTTCAAAGCTTTTCACGCTCAGTCAGGCGCTGGACGTCTGCTTGGAGTCCGTTCCTGTCTACATCACGAGTCTTCCTCAAGTCGCAGTCAACCGAGCAAGAACAATGTTAAAAACTGAAATGGAACTTTAATAACTCCAAAATACAATGGCAAAGAGAGGTTCAATTGGCTTCATCTCTAAAATCTGGACGTAGAGTCATGAAGGTCAGGGAGCACCTGCTCATCTACAGTAAACACATTAGTAGCTAAGAGTTTAAGCTTCGCAGTGATTTAAAACCACACAGTGGGCAAATATGAGGACAAGGAAAAGGATAGGAACTTTGAACTTAGTGAGGGAGGTGTGGTTAAATCGGTTGATCACTATTTTGAACGTTCAGCTGTTTTGACCCTACAAAACAATCACACACACATGCACACACGCACACACAAGCACACACACACACACACACACACACACACACACACACACACACACACACACACACACACATCTAATATAAATGCCAGATTTGATGCACCATGCTGTTAATTGCGCTCTTGTTTTCATTGCCATTAATCATTGACATGTATTATAATGAGCCTTATTTTTTCATATATAATTAACAGAAACAAAACAATCTCAATAGTACAATAATTTACAAGTTCCCAAAAGTTCCCATACACAAGTTCCCATAAAATCATTTGTTTTCTGACCCTGCAACATGTGAAAGCAAACCAAACCGCAACAAATATTTCCTGCTTATTGTAGCATAGCCCTCAGAGATAACAGTCTCTAGTTTACATTCTTGTGCTCCAAGTTGCAGTGTTTCAAGGTAAAAGTATTTGCTATATAATATACACTGTATCTATTACTATATACTAATTAATCACAAAATTTGCCATAATGACTGTTATCACATTTTTCAAAAACTATCTTAATGAAGCGTGTAAAAGATACTTAAATTAGTATAGTTGTATTTCGTAAGCATACTGTGTGTATTTGTATGAGTACTAATTTCTGGTTGAGCAAAGGACAAAGCCAAACTACATTTGTACAAAAAACAAACACAAAAACATCCGATTAATTGTGGTTCATGTCCAGCATTCTATCTTGATTAAAAACACTTGATTTTAAAGTACAGTACAGTACACTTGTGTAACGTTTGCTGCATAGGTCAGCAATAGCAACCTCTGCTGCCATATATGGTAATTACAGGAAGCAGGGATACAGTCCAGCTATGACTGGTGAGCAAATGAGAAGTTAAGATAGAGTTAAAGGAAAAAAAAAAAGGACATTCAAAAATAAAGCTTACCAGGAGAACCAAAGACAGTATAGTAATTTAAACGGAACACGGGCTTACAACAATTTAAATTGCCTTGTCTCATAAAGCACTGTAGTGCACACAGTGGTGCAGTGGTCCCTTGAGAAGTGGGTATTAAGAAGTCAAGATAAAAAGACAGTTTTAGAACCAGTGAAATATAAAACAACTCTAACCAAAATTCTGTCATTTCTACTAACTGTTATAAAATTATCACGACTTGATTAGTAGCACTTTGAACTTACAGTGCAGTATTACTGGTCACACAAGCAGAATGGATGGGCGTTAAATAAATTAATCATGAGGCAAAAATGTTTGGTTATTTTTTAGACATTTTTGGGGTATCTTCAAATTCTTTCAGACTCCACAGGTCACTGATGGCTAGTCACTGATTTCTACATTAAACAAAAACCAAAAATGATGTATCTCCCTGTCTCTCTCACACACACCACTGCGATTGCAAAGGTCCTCAGCAAGACATGGGCCCCCTCTTTCCATTAACAATCTGCATCACCAAGTGGAAATATTTTCAGAAAAATTAAGCATACAGAAGATTAGTGAATTAAATACTTGGGAGACCTTATTTAACATCTATTCATTATCTGTAGCCGCTTATTCTCACAAGGGTTGCTAAGGGGGGCTATCCCAGCTGTCTACACTCTGGAATGGTTGGCAGTCACTTGCAAGGCACACAAAGACAAACATCCGGTGTCCAAGACACCTGCTATGCATGTTTTGTGAATGCGGGAGGAAGCAGGAGTGCCCGGAGAATACCGGCATGGGCACAGGGAGAACATGCAAACCCCACAAGGAAGGCCAGAGCGAGCTGGATTGGAACTCGGGACTCTGAACTGTGAGGCGGACGTGCTAACCACTGTTCCACCGAGCTGCCTTTATTTAATATAAAACAAATTGAAGAAAAATGTACATAATCTTAACAGTAGCTTTGTAAAAAAAAAAAAAAGAAAAATGGATGGGCCACAGACAAATAGCACAACAAAATAATTGTCTCAGAAATTAATGTATTGTTTCAAGCAAAATCAGGATTCAAAATGAGGGTTTCTCTGTTAAAATCACCCCGTGTTACAGTGTGAGGCTTCACTTTTCAATAAACTGGAGATGCAATTTACTGCCTCTGTATGTTGTGACCTGGTGGTGGAAACCTCGGCCCTTGTCTGTCCTCATACTGTCTTCCCTGACTAGCTCTCAGCCGGGAACTGCCAGGGCTGCTGCTTTTTGGGCTTGGATCTGTCTTGTCTATACTGACCTCTTCCACCTTCAAGGCTGGGGTTTGCATTGGCCTGATTCGGGCATTTTTATACAAAAGTCAGATATATTTCCCTTTTTTTTCAATGCCATTTGTTCATATACAAAAAAAAAGACAGCCTTGTTAGACCTCAATTTGGTTTTGAGCTGAATCTCAAACTAGTTGACCTACTCTTATGTTTAAACTTAGTTCACCTACCAGCCTGGTTGATATAGAATTAAAATAGATCGACACGAGCTAATTTAATTTTAATAGTCGCTAAACTGGTTGGTAGTCTCTCTCAATCTCTCTGGTGAGCTAATGCAAAGTAACGTGTCTAATAATGAACGCGCTCCATAGCCATTGACAGGAAGCCGCAGCTTTCCAACATTGAGGACTCTCGCTCGGGTATTTTATCTAAACCGCCAAAGTTGCGGGGTAGAAGCCGTGGTTCGAATGTCCAGCTACTCTCACGGCATCTAGTTTAGTTTAGCCTGTATTTAGCAGACTCTCACAGTTAAACTATTGGCGACAATATCTCATCTCCAAAAGTGCAGTCATAATGCTAGTAGTTAAAAACCATGTTTCATTTAGACACCACCTTGAAAATTACGTCAAGAGTTTTTTGCTGCTGATTGTTTATTTGACTGTTTGCCCCGAATCCAGTTCGAACTAGCACCACCTCTATTCTGCTTCTGATTGGTCAGTCATCATGCCTTAAGTTATCTAGCGAGTAGCAGTCAATTAGAGACAGGAGAGTGGGTCACAGTTTCATCAGCCCTGAGGGAAAAGAGGCTATCGATTTTCAATCTTCATACAATGCATATGACAATAAAACTCTTGAATCTTGAATTGTGGATGTGCAGTTGTGTTAGCTGGTTTTGGTTTGCAGTCAACACATACGGTGCACTTTAACTTCATTATTCAAATGTTACATTATATGCATGTTTTTCTCTTGGATTGCACTTATTGTTACATAACTCTGCAGTTACATTAGTCCATGTGACAAAAAGATCTCTGAAAATTTTAGCAATATAACAAGAAATATGCGAGACAAAATTAAACAAGTATGATTTAAAAATTCCAAACTTCAGAGCTGTGAAGATGTGCTAACCACTACTCCAGCAAACTGCAAAATGTAAACAACGGCTGGCTACAGACTTTTGTTCTGCACACACAAAATTTACAAGAAAAAAATGAACGCAAGATCTAACCAATGGACAGCGGTGCGGCACTCCCACAGAATGGGGTATTGACAAATTATGGGCCACATTTGATTGAAATTTGGTACATATTGGAAGTCCCAAATGCCATCTAACCTAAAATCTAACTGCTTTAAAAATAGTAAAGCTTCAGGTGTCTCATAACATTGCCTCCCTGTTAACTATAAAGAATGAGTGATTGTGATCAATCATTTTGTTTACAGAAATAAACTATTCAAGAATACAACAATATGCATTACTTGCAATGCATCCAGTGTTAGCAATCATTACTGTTAAGGCACATATGGGCCCTTTAACCTCAAGGATTGTGAACTCATGCATGATTTGCCTCTGAGTCAGACACCTTGAATGAGACTGTCCATACTGGCTCTGGTTGGCACTATAGAACAAGAAAGGCCGGTTAATGGGTGTGGCGAGGTACTTTCAGACACCTCACAGAAGAGTTTGCATGATTGGAGTCAAGAGTTTAAATTATAACATGGACCAGAAATGTACTGAATTTCTTGCTTCAGTGTTTCGGAGCATGCTTAGTTCAACGGGAAGCAAAATATTGTACTGTTTATCATTGGTTGTCAGTCAGGTTCGATCCAGAGGCACGTGATAGTGATGCTTGTTTGAAAAGCAAACAATAGCATCGTGTCGTGCACGGATAAAGAGATTAAATACAAAGACTCGTAGAAGGACGCCCATGGAGCCAAACGGGAATAGCAAAATCGAATGAAAAGGAATGATAACCCGCGGCGTCAATGGAATAGTCGCACAATAACGACCACAGGTTTTCAAGCACGGGGACTTACTTTGTGACAACACATATCTGCTGGAACACGCTGTCAAATTGCATCCACGGACCGGGGTGAGCCACTGACCCCTCCTGGTGTGTCTGAAGAGCTGTCGGTGAAGCTGAGAAGCCAGAGGTCGAATTACTGTCGACAAAGTCACCATCTTGATGCAGTCCCACGTTTCCTCTTCCTAAGCAGTCGGCGAACAAAAAAACTTGTCACACTCAGACCGTACAGCTAAGCACCGCGTTTCCGAACCAGCCCAAAGTTAGCTGTCAGTTTGCCACTGGAGCCTCACTGACGACAGGCTGATTTGGTTTCTCGCTCTGCTTCCGTCAGTGAAGCGGGGAGGGGGCACACGCCACACGTCACACGCTGCCCTAAAAAACAACAACGGAGAAAACCAAGAATTGTCTGTATGATCTTCCAACGTGAATTTGCTCGAAATTTCTCAAAAGACAAGTACAGTCGATGAGAAAGGACGCCAGCCGACCCCTCCGTAAATGAGTGCACTGGGGACTACAGACGGAAAGGGGAGGGTCTGCGATGTCGACCAATCAGGGTCGACTTCAGAGGGGCGGCAGTGTCAACATTGGTGACAGTCGTCATGCAGTCTGGACGTCATCCCTTTGAAATCGGTTTCTGTCTACAAATGAGACTGCAAAATCAACTACCTGCATAACAACATTTGGATATTACTCGTTTCGATCAAATGCTGATAATTTACATTTGCATCCAGCAATAAAATTGAAAACTATTTTTCAGCATGTAAAACCTTTTGACATAAACCAAACTGGTTGTGCTTTCATTTGTATATATTAGCAAATTAGAAATTGTTAATTTATGAAAGTTTAAGGTTAACTGCCACACTGCATGCTCTTCATCCTTCTATGCAGCTGTACATTTTGCCGGCTGCCTTTTAATTTCATGCTCCTTGCACCCTTGTGGGTAAACATCCTCATGGAAACAAGTTTTTTTTGTACCCGTCACAACAAAGACAGGCGCGAAGTCTGTTATTATTAAATGTCTTGTCCAAGTTTATTGGTCCAAAAAGGCTCTCACGGCCTTACAACATGTGGTCACAACTAAATATGAAAAGTTCAATAATATATAGGTTACTGGGGCAGACAGCTCACCTGCAAGTCTTCAGAGCAAACATGTAACTTTATTTCATGCTCTGAAGCAGACCTTGTACACCACCAGAGGCTGTACAAAGGCCAGAATTCTAACTTCAACTATTACAGTGCTGGTAACACCTCACAATTATTAGATTACCAAAGAACTGCCGAGATTGCCGATGGCATCAACATCACTGCAGATTAACACATTAGATGTACAGAAGAGGTAGCACACATTTGCTTCATGGCACCAACTGCATTAGTGCCTTTGTCGATACTAACGGACATCAGATTTCAAGCGGGTCTTAAGTGACAAACAGCACTGAGTATCCACCAGTCGGTTTTACTCACATTGCATCATTTAAATATTACATACAAAGAAAATGTTTTGGTTCAAACAGTATTTCTTTTATATTGACAACACACAAAACCTCGACATGTAGCATGACAAAGAGTAGCCGCTTTAAGAAATACAAAAAAGCACTTTTTTTCCCACCCCATACCATCAAGAGATTTTTTTTCCGATACTAGAAAACAACAAAAAGCCAAATGCTTTAAAATGTGAAATAAACATTTTTGGGGGAAGGTGAACAAAACAAATAAGCTGTGTATTGTTTTTCATAAAAGGTGTGTTTAGATCTACAGTCTGTCTTGAAACAAAAATCACAATTTTTCATAGAGTCTATGATCCTCAAGGAAACCAAAAAAAGAGTTTAGTCCAAAGCAATGATGTCATCATCATTGTCATCGTGGGGAGCTGCTGCATTGGACTGATCTGTCCGTGGGCGCTTGGTGGTGGTCTTGCCAATTTCTGCATCTGAATACTTCCTCTTGGTGGTGCTTGTGACTGCTGCAGAGCTGGACGATGCCTCTGCATCTTCGTCAGAGTCCACAACCATAACATCATCGTCTTCTGCTGGGACTTAAAGTGACAAGAGGTAAGATTTAGACCATTTTTTGGTAAAAATGAATAAAATAAAGTATTACAAATTTAAAAAGCTTGCAAATAAATGTGTTAACGACCAACAGTATGTTTTAAATATAATCGTAGGTCTAGTTATCATTAAATTATATTACACGGGGGGTGGCACTCCTTCGAAGGTTACCATCTCTGTTATAGCTACAGACAGCCGGAAGAGGAGTGTGTTTTGCTGCATTTACCACAATGCTCCTAAAGCTTCCACGGGCACATTCGAAAAATTACACATCCTCCCTTTAAGGTGGATGACATGATTAACATGATTAGGTTAAGGTGGATGTATGTATGAATGTATGCAAGTATACACACACACGCACACACACACACACACACACACACACACACACACACACACACACACACACACACACACACACACACACACACACACACACACACACACACACACACACACACACACACACACACCTATCTATCTATCTATATCTATATCTATATCTATATCTATATCTATATCTATATATAAATAAAGCTAACTTTAGCTTGTTAAGAGCTGCCATCATTTGGCCATAACATCAAAAAATAATTCCGTAAAGTAAAAACTGCAGTACATTTGTTATTGAGACACACAAAAACAAAGTGCTTCTAGTACTGACCTTTAGAAGAGGTAGAGGGCTGGGCAGAGTCCTTGTTGCCATTGCTGATGCTGTTGTAAACCTCTCCCTGGTTGTTTTGGGGTTGGGGTGCTTTGTCTGGAGCTTCACCAACGACTTCAAACTCCACGTCCCTCTCTAGCTCTTCACTACCAATGAAAATACAATAGTTTTTAATCAAAGAAAAAGAATCCACCTTAGCTGTGCGTCACACAGTTTTTTTTTTTTTTTAATTATGTATTTACAGGTGACTTACGTGTGCAAGACATTAATGAGGAGTGTGTAGTCTTGGAAGAAGTCATCAGCTTGTAGCCGACTGCCATTACGGATCCCAAAGTCAGAAAGAAACTTGGTGTTGTTGGCTATTACCCAATACAAAAAGAAATTAAGTCAGAGCAGATTTTGCATGTTTGCAGGTTTTGAACATTCAGTGGAATAATAAGACTCAAAAATGCACACCTTTAAGTCAAAGTAAAACACCAAATTGCCTTAACCGAAGGTGCTTGTTTTTTTTTTTCCTTTTTTAACAAAATGAACCAACTTTCCTTACCTTCGGTATCCCCTTCCTCAGAGGAGATGAGAATGGTCCCCTTTCCATCTTCTATTTGAACATCTGGAGCTACCATGCCGAACCGCTCCTTCAGGATCTAAATACAACCATGATGAAACAAATCAAAAGAATGAAAAGTAAAACCACATACTTGTTAAAGACAGCAATGGTGAAACCCGAAACTCGAGAACTCGGCAGGTCATTGTGAATAGCTATGTAGTTTCACCAGTACCAGAGGCTCAGAATATAAATATGTATAATGTAATTCCTCAAATATAAGACACAAAAGTTTTTCTCTTTCCTGAGGAGGTCTTGGCAAAATATAATTGAGAAACACTGCGTTACGTAATTATTATAAGTAAGAATAAGTCCGATATAAAAATGCACATCTGTGCGTCAAAACTCCTCTGTGGCTGACGGATCAATCTTCTTCGAAATATGTCAAAAAAAAAACAAAACAAACAAACACATTTTTAAGTTTTATATTTTTAAGTTTTATATTTGAGGAATTGCGTTAATGTATTTTTCAAAACTTCGATCTGTAAACCCACTGCATGCAATTCAATGGCACTGGTTTCCTGATCAATGGTTATGAGTGACATGATCTTTAGTTGACAAAGTTTATGGTAAACTTCACCAGTCACCTTGTCTTGTAGAGCGAGAACCATTGTTTTGTGAACATTGACTTTGACGGTAACTTCAGGCTTGCTGGCACACACATAACAGTTGGCCCCTGGTGGGTCCAGAACACATGGAACCAGCAACTTCTTCCTGAGGTTAGGACACTTGTTCAGGAAAATCTGGAGACAAGAAACAAACAAATTAAAAATCAGGATTACTGATCACTCAATTTATGCAGTGATAAGAGGAAGAAGAAGAAAAGTTCAGATTTTGACCATCTCTATCAAGTAAACACATTTTAAAGTGACAAGATGTAAGATTTAGACCCTTTTTTTTAAAATTAAAAATGAATAAATTTATAATTATACATTTAAAAAACTTGCAAATAAATGTGTTCTAACGACCAACAGTATGTTTTAAATACAGTATAAGCGTAGGTCTCATTCTCATTAAAATATATTACATGTGGGGTGACACTACTCCGGAGGTTGCCATGTCTGTTATTGCAACAGACAGCCAGAGAAGGAGTGTGTATTGGTGCATTTACCGCAATGGCCTCAAAGCTCCCACGGGCGGATGCAAAAAATGACATGAACTCCCATTGAGTATTTCGAGCCTTTTAAATGTCTGGTGTAGCGCTTGGGTGATGTAATTAACGGAAGGGGCTTTTTGTCACCTGAGCACAGGTGACAGACATGAAAAAATCCAGAAGGGACGTGAAGAATGACAATTCAATTATATGGACTAACCTACCTAATTTTTTCAATTTCATTTTTGAGGCGTCAACAGCCTGCTCTAGGTTGATAGTTTTCAATTGAGTATGGATGCATTAGGCGCACACACGCGACTGAAGTAGTAAATGTCTGCGGGAAAAGCAATAAAGAGAGAATGTGGCGTGTGTTGAAACGGAATGCTAACACTTAATGACTGCCGCTCTGTCTTTTTTTTTTTTTTTTTGGCTGGCTGGCTCTTTCAGTAAACCATCTTTTGTGGGGACTGGGGGTTATGGTTCAGTATGGTGGTGGTGGTGCGCAGGTCTGCCACTCACCACGCTTTGGCGCACTGTATATTGAAAAAGAAAATAAAAAATTGTGTCCAAAATGAAACACATGTCTGTTCAGCCTCCATACTAGGGTTAGGAGATTACTGGGTAGGTTAAGAAAGGTAGGGAGGTTTTGTTAAACACTTTATATACACTATGTTCATGTACGTACAAAATCTGAAAGGTGGGGAAACCCTACTTCATGGAATTCACTTATCAGGGGTAGGGGGATGGTAGATAAATATATGGTAAGTATTACTGTGCAAAAGTAAGACAGTTTGTTGAAAAAGCATTTTTGTTTAGTTCTCAAGTGATGCATGAACTAACCGTACGGCAGGACTCCAATTCCCCTGCCAGAATCTTGAGACCCTCCAGCACGATGAGCCCAGCGATGACAGCATTGGTTGTTGCAATAGCTGGGATTATGTTACCTGCCATGGCTGGTACAAAACATCTCGGTAAATACATAAAATCTTCCCAAAAGGTGCACGGGTTTTACACAATGAAACAACTTACACTTGACATCGAAGCGACTCTTCATGTTCATGCTGAAGATGTACATTCGGAGGTTGGCCGCTGCCGTAACAAAGTCCATGGAAGGAGGATCATCCTGACAAGACACGCAGGGATTATTCTCCCACAAATCAGTCAACACAAAGTATGTGCTATATGTATGAAAGTATCAAAATGCATATATTGATGGTATTTCCAAGATGTTGAACTTAACTTGGATTCAAACCGAGAAAATTATTGACAAGTGCCTAAATACAATTTAACAGGTTAAAAATGGTGATGTGGTTAATTGGGGAACATGGCCACATCAAAAAGGAGGAAAGCACAACTTTCTGGTCATCACTAAGCTTTATTTTTTTTTCCAAACGACATAATAAACATGTATGGATGAATGACTTAAAAATAGTCGAGACTGTGTTTTATTGTCATTTGAAATACATTTGAAAATGTGTTACCTTATCCCAGACAAGCTCTGCACCATCTCCTTTCTCATCTAACAAAGAGTGTAGGGTCTCCACACTTTCTTGGAATAGCTTACAGTAGCCCCAAACACCAAGAACCTGCTGGTCCTTCAAACCCGAACTTGAGGAATCCTCTTGAGGACATGCTGCGGCAGACAACACCAAAGTCATCCAAACACACGGAGACTTTTATAATACTGAACACAATTGAATGTCCATATACCACCACTACGAGTTCAGTAATGGCATTTGGTTCCGCAAGTTAGAATGGCTGCTGGAATGATAGGTGGAAAAAAAAATATCAACACACCAGTGTTCTCCAGATGCTGCCAGTCCAGTGGTGTAGGAGCTTTCCTCTTTTTCCACAGCTTGTCCATAGTTAACAGGTACATAATGTCATCTTTAAAAAGCTGGAAAACAGAGCCAAAAATATCAGGTTTGCAGTGAGACCCAATTCACAATACAAGTGAAGCAAAGTTAGCAACCCAGTTAACCTACTTAACATTTACCTAAACATCACTCTATATAAAACATAGTTGAAGGATAACAGCCACATTCAGAGAGAAAAGGTATTTCCCCAATCTGATTCTTGTGACAATTTAGTCAATGTTCGCTGATTGCACAGCTGGTAATTGGTACCTTATTGAAGAGTTTGATGGCATCATATTTGTTGTTGCGAGCCCACTGCTTGGTAGAGACGCGCCTGACATCTCCATCAATTTCTGCGGCCGTGGCACGAGCTGCCGTTTCTTCAGGGTTCCCTGTAATGAAGAAAACACGTTATACACATTGTGAAGTTGCAAAATGCACTTTCTCCTCTTGAGGCATTAAAGTTTGCAGTCAATAGCTGCTCAACACAAATGTACTGAGCAAACCTGAACAGGTCACCATGAATAACTATGTCTTCATGACATTTTTGTAAACTGGAAAGGGTGCAACTCACAGGAAGCTTCTGGATCTGCTGTGTCAGGTGACACATCCTGATCAGCGTCCTCCTCTCCAAACAGCTGGCTGGAATAGCACAGTTTGGGCCACCCGTTTAATGAATGGTAACGACTATATATTTTTGTTTCCTTCTAAATTAGAGCTATAATTAATAGATGAATATGACACACTTGAAGAGATACTTGGCCCAGACAATGCAGTGAATGGGTTCCGATGGTGTGTTTCTTATAGTGCACCCTGGGAAGGTCTTCTGGGCTGGTTTAGGTTGGCACTCATAGCATTCCGTCATTCCCTGAGAGACAAATATAAACAAATCATCTGAAGCATAAAAAGTCAGTATAGCAAAGCATGCAACACAAAGCAAGAGAGAACAGACAAAGTCAAGGCACAATGCTAAGCTAACGTTGCAAAACACCGGAAAATGTGCTTGTGTGTACAATTGACTTTGCAGGAGTCTGAATGCAACCGCCTTTCAATGAAGAGCAACCAAATACAGGCATCAAATCAGCAGAAGGCAGAAAAAAAACCCTCACCCCATCCTTAAAAAAAATAATAATAATAAAAATAAAAACCCAGACATGAGGTGTGTATGTCAGTCGGGATGAGATACTTAAGTTATATTATTTAATACAACAAATATTTGCAATATCAGCTACTGTACGTATAAGTATAACATGCATTTTGCTACTTTTGGGTGCCAACCTCTGAGAGCTACAAAATGAAAGGTCTCAAAATGACATTATTGTGTGTGTTTGATTAATATACCTGTGCTAAGGAACTATCTTCTTATTATTTGTTAAAATTGTTCTGTACAGAGAAGCGGACATGTGTTTGCATGAAAATGAAAGATTTGATTAAAAAGGAGCAAAAACGAAATCACATTTTTGTGCCACATCAGGAAAGTTACCCTTACACATTTAAAAAAAACGTTATTGAAAGGGATTCAATGTATTTATTTCCAAATTGGATTTTAAGCCATAATTGCTCAACAGTCAATCTTCATTTAAAGCAAGTTAAGTCTATTACAAAGATATGAAAAACAAATTACATACAATCGTATATTTAGGTACAAGTGTGGGGTCAGAATTGTAGAAAAAAGTACACACAAATGAGTATTTCAATTCACAAATGTGTAACCAAAGACACAAATGCGTATTTCAATTGTAACAAAATATTCACAAAAGCGTATTTCAAATCACAAATGCGTATTTCAATCCACAAATGTGCAAACAAAATCACGAGTGCATATCGTCCATTAAAATGCCTTTGTCTGTAATACACTCTGCAGTACATTTAATACTACATATGTTAATGTGTTAACATTTCCATTTTATTTTTATGATTTCCAATTTACTAGTAGCGTCCCCTGGTGGTACGAACGAGTAGCTAAGGAGCCACACACAAGTGCCGAGATACACTTTTGCAAATCCCCTCACGTATTTGTGATTCCTGTGCCGCGGCAAAACTGTAGCAAAAGTCACATGGAAGATTCCAGCCTATCCAGGAGGCCAGGTGTTCGGAGATCGCCCTAATTACAGACCTACGTACGCATTCAACTATGTGTTTACAGTACATTCAAAAATCACCGTACACATTTTGACCATCATGACACATTTTTTACTTCAGCCGCGCATTTGTGGATTTTTGTTATTTTTCAAATTGTTTTTATTTGTGGATTCTGTTTGCGCATTTGTGATCTCGTTACGCATTTGTGTTTTTTGTTGCGCATTTGTGAATCGCGTTACGCCTTTGTGACTTCATTCACGCATTTGTGGTTCTCGCGGCACATTTGTGACTGGTTACACATTTGTGGAACGAAACACGCATTTGTGAATTGAAATACGCATTTGGGACTTTGGTTACACATTCGTGGAACAAAACATGCATTTGTGAATCGAAATACGCATTTGTGAATCAAAATATGCATTTGTGAATAGTTCTGCTACAATTCTGACGCCATATACAAGCAACGTGTAAATTTGTGTAGAAGTTAAAGCAATCTTGTACACACTGTACATTTTTATATATAAAGTATAACACATAATTACATTTTTTACAGCAAGAAATAGTTATTCCTCTGTGAACTGGTTTTAAAGCTTGCAAAAGGACTAAAGCTTGATATGGAGAAAAATACATTGTGAGACAAATCGGGCAAGGCCTTTTTACAGCACTATATATCTCAGAGGAGTGATTTCAAAAAGAGTACCTTCTTGATTACAGTAACCTGCCCGAGATACCCTGCTGTGCCGCTCTCGATGAGAGGGATGTCGGCTGCCAAACACATCCTGTTCACATGGTTGCGAGCGGCTGAGGGGGTAAAAAGGAGATTAATATCCTTGTCATCTTAACAATAGATCAATTAAGTTTCGATGCGCACACCTCGGTTATCCAGAGCGTTCATCACCAGGATAAAATTTTTAAAGAACTCCACATTGTAGTCGGGACTGTTGGGAGAAAATCGTTTGTTTGTTTGTTTGTTTTAATCCATGACTTCCACATGCAATTTTTTTTTGCAAAATTAATGCACAACAAAAACAATTACTTCATGATGCTGTCATGGTAGGCAGTGATATTTGCAGAGGGGCAAAACTGCAAGGCACTCTCTTTGGCAACCTGGAGTGAATACACAATGTAAACTCGAGTTATTGTGGTTCAAATCCAGCATCATTACATACAGTAAGAGGTACCTCAAACTGTCACAGAAAACATACCTGTGCTTTAGACTTGCCAACATGCTTCTTCTGAAAGAGGAACTGCCGATTCAAATTGCTGACATCAATTGTGTCCAAGTCAATCTGCAACATGAATGTTTTAAAGGCATCATAAATTTCTTGTACACATGCAATGCCATCTTAATTCATAGACACAAATATGATGAAATAGAAACACAAATATTGGATAGAATATTGGATATTTTTATCAGAGCAGGCACAGACTTACAGTATGATACCGTATGCAGTACAAAATAACACATGTGTTTGGGTTAACCTGAACCCTGCAGTTCAGATATGTTTTCTAAGAGTGGAAATTCAGTTTCCTTGGGGTGACTTTTCTCACAATCTCATACTAAGTATGAGTAGAAAGTAATTTCATTGATTTTTAGAGAATATTTTCAGTTATTAAATGCATAGAATAGCCATATAAAGTGTTTTGTTTTTCCACAATAAGCACACCTGTAGTAGTTAGCGCATTACAAGTATGATCTACTACAGCAAAAAGAATGGTATGAAGTCATTTCTTTTTAATTTTAGTGAATATTTTTCATGACTAAATACAAACAAACGTATAAAAGTTCTGAAATGCATACTATGTCCATATAAAGTGTTGTTTCACAATACCGTCACCTGTAGTAGTTAGGGATCATACGTTACAAGTATGATCTCCTACAGCAAAAAGAATGCAGTCATTTTATTGATTTTAAGTGAATATTTTTCATGACTAAATTCATATTGCAACATGTAATTTGCTGATGGTTCCTAAATGGACCACGGTGAATGACGTTCGGTTGACAGCGTGGACTCGCTGTTTTCTCGTGAAACTTGAAATCTTGAGTATAGTTGACAGTAATCTTACAGTATATGAAAGTATGAAAGTATGATGATTATGCTACAAACTACACTCTTTAATTACACGGACACTGTCGCGGTCTCCGATAAAGACATAGACGAAACCGAATGTCAAGCAAATATCGAACAACAAACCAACTTTACCCCGCTGTAAGATACATCTTTGAGCCATCTATCATCGCGTCAGGATCTCTCCCATCATGCTCATCCGTGATCGCGCATGCCCCCCACCACCCTGCACTGCAGCTACATGCGATGTTTATTCTGGTCAAGAGCTAAAAATAGTATACGTTATTTGAAGTTATCCGTGTTGATGGCGCCAAAATACCTTTTCTGGCGCTCAGTGTTCACACACTCGATGAGCCTAACAGTTCTCACGCATTCATTTCAGTTAACATATTATCAAAACAAATGAGTACATCTGACTTCTACTTGTAACAGAAGTCAGCCACGTATTTTCTGCACAGATTGGATACATAGCGCTGCACAAAGACTTCACATGGTAGCAAGCTAGCCATTCTGTAGCAGTGTAGCACAAAGACCTTAGCGTGCTAGCCGGCTAAGCTAATAGGCAAACAAACATAAGTGGTACAGACCACTTCGATGTTTTTGAAGCCAGTGAGGACGAGGTTCTTGAGCAGCTCGCAGCCGATTCCTCCCGCGCCCACCACTAAGACCTTGGACGTAGAGAGGGAGTCAGCTAACTCCTTTCGGAGGGAACCCACAAGTTGAACCATCTCGATGTGGGTACAGCCACTAAGTCAGCCTGTAGCACCGGGATGCTAGCACTTAGCTTTGTCTTCCACAGCGGAAGAAGACTGATGGCTCTGCCCCGCGTAGACATGTACCGCCTTTTCGACCACAGTTGTCTTTGACGTTGCGATACGTCAACGTGTTTACCATCTTGGATAGGGCATCGCTGAATACGTAAACGCAAGTACTGTGCACATAGCAACTAGCGCACGCATAACATGCACGAACAGTGATTCGCATATTCTTAGGGCGTCTAACTCATTACATCAGAAAAAAACTAATACTGTACATTGTTTTAAATTCTTTCGCTGTTTGCTCTTGAGCTGCTGTCGATACAGCACTTTTACTTGGACATAACGCAAATAAAAAGATTGATTTGCAAATCTTGCGGCAAGTGACTAAAATTGCATTGATATTAATATTCAAATAACATTCTGCTGTTTCTGTACAGCAGTATATATATATATATATATATATATATATATATATATATATATATATATATATATATATATATATATATATATATATATATATATATATATATATATATATATATATATATATATATATATATATATATATATATATAATATATATATATATTTGAATGCCTGATTATGGTGCCAAACACCAAAATATATATGAAACGACAAAAGAAAAGTCTCGAAAAAAAGCGTAATGTTTGGTTGAACACTTGTCCTCAACATTATTCACCCCCTTGTGAATTTGAAGTTTTTTGTGTACCTGTGTGTTTTATTAGTTGCTTTGTGAGTCATATGTGACCAACAAACAAATAAACCATAACAATACATTATTCAAGAGATTTTTAATTTCAATGTGATATTATTGATAGAGTTCCATAAAGTTTTATGTTCAAAATTTTCGTACCCCTGTCAATATCTCAACAAAAATGTCCCAAACTTGTACATTTTTTAATGCTAAATGCTATTTCAAGATGTCACCAAATGCATGTTTTAAAACAAATGTTGAAAAAAAAAAAATAATAATAATTTTGTAGAAGAGTATAAATTTTAAAAAAAAGTCTCCCAGTCATACTGGGCTTCTGGACATCATGGTCAAAAAGAAAGATCTGCGGGTGGACCTGTGTTAGAATCTTGTGTGTACCCACAGCAAGGGAAAGGGTTACTAAACCATTTCCAAGCGGTTTGGTATCCCTGTGTTAACCGTCTATACTGTAGATGGTTCATATTGAACATATCGACAACACTGGTTCAACACTGTTAAAAACCTTGGAGAGCGTGGCAAGAATTGTAAGGTGTTACTCAAACCTGCCAGGAAAGTGTGCTGAGGTTAACATCAACCCTCTGACCCCAACCATGGCCCTAATTGAAACACTTGAGCAGGCAGGGACGACTGTCTCAAGGTCTAGCATTGAGTGGCCGAGGAAGACAACCCTGCTCAAGAAAAAGCATGGTGAGGCTTGCCTGGCTTTTGCCAGGGGTCACCATGAGCCAGCATGACTAGATTTTGGTCCACCATCCACCATGGTGAGGCAAAGTTACAGTCATTTGGGCCTTTGAATGCTTAGTAAGTCTGGAGAAAAAAAGGAGACACTTATGAGCCAATGAACACCATCCGTACTAACAGGCATGGTAGTGACAACATACAGTAGCTTTATGGGAACGCTTCTCCTCCATTGGCACAAGGAACCTTGTCACGGTTGAGGAAATGATAAAGGAAGGAGGATTACATTGGAATCCTTCACAAAAACCTGAAGGAGTCTGCTGAGAAACTCAAGCTCAGCCACAACTGGATGGTCCAGAAGGACAATTATCCAAAACAAACTGCCAAGGTAGGAAAGAAATGGTCAAGGTGAAGTCAGAGTCCTGGCCTGAATCCGATCAAAAATTGCGGTGAGACTTGAAGATGAGAAAGGTGGGTCGGAAAGGCCATTTAAGCCTTTGCCTGTGAACAATGGGCTGATATTCTACAAGAGGAATGCAGAATGCTGGTTGACACATAGAGGAATGGTCTGCGGCTAGTTTTAAAAAACAAAAGCTGTGGTATTTGATTATTAATTAAGACATATGAATAATTTTGAACATTGCATTTTTTTGGTTTTCCGTCAATAAATTCTCTGTTGGATTTTGCGTTTCTTCAATTGATTGCTGTTTCGATTATTTTACCCTTTTGTCACATATAGCGTAACTCATGATGAAACTTGCATAAATGACAAGGTTTTGTCACAAAAATAAGAAACAAAAGACATTTCTAGGGTATAAATAATTTTGAGGACAAGTGTATAAATCATACAATTAGCCCCGCCAGAAATCTGTGTAGCCCAAGTTAAGACCCTCCAACATTTTTTGTGTTAGTCTAAAATATATTTGTACATTAGTGTCTCAGTACTCGTCGGTCAAGAACCCCATTAGCCCCGAGAAGAAAAAAATGATGGAACTCTTATTGTCCACACCAACATAGGCCACACACAGCCTAAAAAAGTTGCAGAATATAAACCATAGGTTATTGCCCTGTAGTAACTCTGAGGTCAACGTGCACGTCTGTGAGTCAGTAAATCAACAGAGTAGCGCAGAAAGAGGGTCGGTTACAAAGGGTCAAAAGTGATTTTAAAGCATTATTTCGAAGAATAATGCAAGTAAAATGTGTTTATCCCTTTGATCAATTCAAAGACAATGGGTGATCACGAAACACCATTTTATGAAGAAGATACTGTCGTATTAAAACTAGTCAATTATTATCCTCCACGTCAAACACACTTTACATGATTTCTAATTAAAAAAAAAAAATCATTGAAACCCCGAAAAGTACGTTAGTATTAACCCACATCCAAGCATGGACGAGCATTGCTGAAAACTGAAATTTTGGGAGGACCCTGAATGCAACAGCAGCTGTCCGGAAAGTCGTTGGTTCATCCACTCATTGTCCACTCACTGTCATTTGGACTCATCTACCACTTCAAGGGGACCGGAGTGTTCGCGATTAAACATCTGTAAATCACCTCCCCCACTTTGAATTTTCTACATTCGGTAAGTTACAACGTTAAATTATGCCAACTACAATACAGGGACGAACGCACACAGTTATATTACTCATCTCCTGTGATGCAGTCACAACCCACGCAGCCAGCATTCTGTCGCCCTAAATAAATAGGTGAACACCAATAGGGCATTAAAGACACCACTCGTTTATTTGTCCTTTGTGTGTTTGTGCACGCCCGCGTGTGTGTTCGCTGACTGAACACGCGTAGGCTGATTAATTCATCATCAATCCCTCAAACCGCATTTTGCCAGAGCTGTACAACGAGCGGAGACTGCTTTAAAGTGTGTTTTAAGTCACTTCTGTCTGTTCGGAAGGTTACCGTTCTTATATTAAGTCGTCTTACGTTTTTTTTTCTTCTTTTTGTCTATTTGACCAAGCCTCCGCCAGCAGTGTTGCCAAGCTCTAAGGAGACATCTGCCAAAACTGTGGCAGGCAAAAGAACGATGGGATCCTCAGGACAAAGCTGGCCATTGCTGACACTTGGGCTTCTGCTGGGCCTCCATCACACCTCGTGTTTCTGGATCCTCAATGTTGTCTTCCCTCCTAATTCGAAAGTGCAAAACCATAGCAACATCACACCTCCACTCATCATTGGTAAGTTTACCTTTACCTCAAAAGTGCAGGACTCTGACATGTACTTAACAGTAAGCAAGAGTAGTGGACAAAAAAAAAGGTCTTTGCCACCATCAAGGAACTATGTGGAAGTGAGTTGAGGAGGTTCATTTTGACACAAATAGTGCTTTGCCACCATCTTGTGTGGCAGCTTGGTGTCAGTATGTTCAAATGAGTTAAAGAGTTCCCTTTAGAGGGGGATGCCAACCCTTTGCTGATTGTTCCTATTTGTTGCGAGGCTCGATGAAGGTCTGTCTCCCAAAGAAATGTATCGGAAAAAAAGTCGCCCATGCATCTGGAGATTTCCCAGCACATTTTGGTTGTATTTGAATGAGAACCAGTTTTTGGACATCACATCGTAAACTTTTCAGATTGGATTTTAAGGAACCTTCCGGATGTCATGTGGATGGTTGTGTGCCAGAGGTGAGCAGGGTGTTTGCTTAGTAAAACAAACCTGCTCACAATCTATATGCGTTAGACCAGGCTGTTCATTTACATTTGGAATGATGGGTTTTCACAACCAGAAACGTGGTATTAAAAATGTGCATTTTCAACGCATAGACTAAAATGTAGAATGTTGTACTAATGTTGCATTTACATTGTGTACACTTTCTGTTACACCCTCTGCCAAACATTACCGGAGTCTTAAAGGGACTTGTTATTCACTTGTGGGCGTTTTCTGCTCATCCCTCATTTGTTTGTGCAGTTCCAGGAAACTTAGGAAACCGCCTGGAAGCAAAGATAGACAAACCACAGCTGGTCAACTGGTTGTGCTTTAAGAAAACAGAGCACTGGTTCCCCTTGTGGATTGACCTCAACATGTTCATGCCAATTGGTGTCGACTGCTGGATCGATAACATTAGGTAACGCTGTCTAATATGTGTTTTGTCTATCCTCTGCATGCACACATGGAAAATATCGTTGATGAAAAGCTTGAATTCACGTCAGCAACATTACATTTAGGAAAAACCTGGTGATGCTACTTGCCAAGTTGTAATCCTGACTATTGCGACATTTGCACTGGGCTGGTTGTGAAAGCCGCTATTGCTGGAGCCGTCTCAATGGGATGTTTTAAATAGCCTGACACAAATGTCTTTCCTCAGACTTGTTTACAACAGGACGACAAGACGGTCATCCAACTCTCCAGGGGTGCAGGTGCGGGTGCCAGGGTTTGGACAAACCTATCCCATTGAGTTTCTTGACAATAACAAATTGGCCGGTGAGCTAAATCTCTTTATGAAGTTGCTTTATTTCCATTGATTACGTAGGAAAAACAGAACGCTTTGTGATGGCAGTTATACATAATTACAATGAAGCTGAACATTTATATTCAGGTCAAAGGTTACGTTCCGTAATGTTATATATTTTAAGGAATGCATGCATTAGCTTAAAATAAGACCGCAAGATGAAAGTGTATTTGGATAGAAATAAAATTGCAATGATTTAGCCTGCTCTGTATTTTCCAGGATATTTTCACACTATGGTGCAGCATTTAGTTAACATTGGCTACACTCGAAATGAGACTGTCCGTGGAGCACCGTATGACTGGCGATTAACTCCCAGTAAGTGGTTCAAATATTATGCTCGACCTCACCACATTATATTGGATTGATTTTTATTGAACATACAAAC